>NC_138771.1:44781203-45381203 GCF_965119305.1 Pelophylax lessonae
ATTTTAGGTCCTAGTGGGTGGGATGAGTGGTGGTTTAAAGTATAGATGACTGAATAAGTTCATATAGCATACATTTTCTGAACAAGCAGAAAAAGCAATTTAAACCATTCATTTACCGCCATTGCTATAGGCATTGTGGAGAAATTTGTATTTAAAGTTCTCATCAAAGGCACAGAAATCTTCGTTTTTTCCTATTATTTTCTATTAAAACAGAATCTTTGCAGCTTACCAGCCCTTTAATGTAAATACACAGTTGGTGTTTCTAGGTGTCCACAAATTGACATTTAAGTCATTGGGATCTTTGAGGATATTACTTTACAGTAGAAGCAGCTAGAGAGATCAGGGGGGTAGCTTCTGTGACTGAATGCAGTAACTATGCTTCCTTTTTTGAGTTACCAGTGGTATGAAAACCTTTTATTAAGAGATAATCTCATTTTTGATTCACTTGAGTATTTGCATGTACTGTAGAGATGCATTCAGAATTTTAGGCACTATATTCTGTGATTCAGTAACTTTCTTCATCTCTTTGCCGACTATATACTGTATATATACGGTGGCAAGGCGGCTCTCCTTTGCTAGATCACATACCTAGTACATGATCCAACACTTCCGGGATGGGGGGTGTGCAGGCGCGCTGCCAGCGGCCCACTCCCGCTATAATTATTATTAATAAACGCAGCTAAATATGTGATCCAAAAATGTTGGCAATTATCAGAGAGCCCAATGATCAGAGACTGGATTAAGAGAGTAGAATATACATACAATATGGAGGAATTGCATAGTTACATAGTTAGTGAGGTTGAAAAAAGACATCAGTCCATCCAGTTCAACCTATGATGTGTGTGTGTGTGTTTGCTGTCAACCATACATTGTATACCCCTGTATGTTGTGGTTTTTAAAGTGCCCGTCTAATATTTTTTTGAAACAATCAATGCTCCCTGCTGATACCACTGCTTGTGGAAGAGAATTCCACATCCTTACCGCTCTGACAGTAAAGAACCCCTTACACAGTTTAAGGTTAAACCGCTTTTTTTTTATAGTTTTAGTGAGTGGCCACGTGTCTTATTGTATTCCCTTTCTCTGAAAAGTTTGTTCCCTATGCTAGGGTCACCAGTACAGTATTTGTACATTGATATCATATCCCCCCTCAATCGTCTCTTCTCCAGAGAGAATAAGTTCAGTGCTTGTAGTCTTTCCTCATAGCTGATGTCCTCCAATCCCCTAATTATCTTTGTTTCCCTTCTCTGGACTCTCTCCAGTTCCAGCACATCTTTTCTGAGGACCGGTGCCCAGAACTGGATGGCAGATTCAAGATGTGGCCGGAGCAGAGTCTTGTAGAGTGGGAGAATTATCCTTTTATCTCTGGAGTGAATACCCTTTTTTATACATGCCAGTATTCTGTTGGCTTTGCTTGCAGCAGATTGGAATTGCATGCCCTTGCCAAGCCTGTTGTCTACTAGGACCCCCCAGGTCCTTTTCAATCTTAGATTCCCCCAGAGGTTCTCCCCCCTAGCGAGTAACTTACGTTCATATTTCTGACACACAAGTACATTACCTTACATTTTTCAACATTAAACCTCATCTGCTATCAGTGGCAGCTGGTGCTCCATGGGACGGGGGGGGCGACAGACAGATCGCACCATACACCCCCCCAGAGCATACCAGGCTGCGCACCATACCCCCCCAGGACAACAGCAGGACCCGCACCATATCCCATTAAGACCACAGCAGGACCCCCCTGGCTCGCTCACCCTGCCTGGACACCTGGACATGTGCAGCAGTGGTGGCAGCGGCGGCTTCTGCTTCTTCCCTCTCAGTCTTCTGCGTCTCCTCCCTCCTCCTCCATGCCCAATGGCATAGCTTATCCTTTCGGCCAATCGGGAAACTGGTTTCAGGACCTGATTGGCCAGGAGGAGGATCCATGTGACAATAGCGAATTTTCATTCGCTATTGTCACACAACTGGGTGAGCACTGCGCCCCCGAGCCCACCTTTTTTTTTTAGCCTATTAGAGCCTCTGGCTCTAATCTCATTGTTAAAAAAAAAAAGCCCCATTGAACTCAATGCGTCCGGCGCCACTGCATGTAGATTAGGGGGCCGGATGCATGGATAGGGGGGGCGGTGCCCCTGCACCCCCAATGCACCAGCCACCACTGTCTGCTATGTAGGTACCCACCCCATTATTTTGTTCAGGTCTGCTTGTAAGGTTTCTACATCCTGCATAGAAGATATTGGCCTGCTTAGCTTTGTATCATCCACAAATACCGAGATTGTGCTGGATATCCCATCCTCGAGGTTGTTTATAATTAAATTAAACAGGATTTTATCATTACCGAGATGACAAAATAGGAACATTTGTAAATATGTGGAGAGGTTGGATAAAGTTTAGGGGAACAAGGAAATATTCTGTGTTAGTGGGAATCTGAAAAGTAAAGTGAAAGGTATAAAGGAAAGAAAATTAATAAATATTGTTAAAGCGGAGTTCCAGCCCCAAAATCATGCCTGCCGATATTATGGCATCTGCTTCCTTATCCTTTCCTGAGCCCGAATTGGATATTCTCTGCATTTTTATTTTTTTACTTACCTTTTTAGAGAGGATAATATACTCACCTTACCATCCACTTCCTCCTTCCTCAGCCACGGCCCGCGCCGTCACTTCCTGTCCCGCAATGCGTCCTGGGAAATCTTACTCGTGGCTCCCAGGATGCAATGGGCGGTGATGAAGGCGGCCGTCCACTCCTCTCATCGCGTGATTTCCAAACAGGAAATTATGCGATGTTAAGCGGAGCACAGTACTCCACAGTACATAGTACTGGGCATGCGCGAGATTTCGCGCTGGATTCACCGGTCTCCGCCGACTACAACCTGGAAGCAGGGCAGGCATATCCCCACAACGGACTCGGCAATCCAGGACAAAGATGGCGACGCTCACAAGAATTTTTATAAAGTAAGATTTCATGCTTGCAAACATATTATTACAATGTATGAAACAGGATTAGCGGATGTATAGAGGTCTAAGGGTCACTGTTCGGGGGATATTAAAAAAAAAAAACTATTCTGTGGCTGGAACTCCGCTTTAAGGGAAAAAAAGAATAATGAGGAGGGGAGGGGATGGGAATGTTTGTTGTGTTTTTGAATAAAGTATTTATACAGTATTTTGTATAACTTAAAAATGAATCAACATTGTATTTAAGAAAAAAAATGGAAAAAAAAATTAAGAATGTAACGTCCATGTGTTAACATGTATATTTACTTCTCATTTTTATCCCCAGAGCCTGCAAATATGTAAAACGTAAAATGGAACCAATTTCTAGATAATCAGTACAGACTTACATGGTAGCCCAAGTCAATGCTTTTGTGTGCACAGCCTAATTATGTCTATACACTGGCAAACCCAGTAATTCAACTAAGCATTGGGCAGATTTATTTTAAAGCTGTTAACATACCAGTTTTCTTCCAATTCTTGGAACCCAGTTTCGGACAAATTCTTGTATTTGGCTTTGAATAGGGAAGAGTCATAAAATCTCACTTGACTACCTGACAGAAATTTTAAACCACTACTCTATTCAAAACAAACAAATAGCTGAAGTTAGTTTTTAACTGGTTGTGGGCGTTGGGTATACAATGGCCCCAAAAAACGTAATTGAAGTACACAGGGGGGTGGTTTTCAGATTCTCCTCTGCACCCATTCTCCCTCTCTCATTTCACAGCCATTCCTGACTGTCAAAATTACAGCTTAGAAGTTTCTGCATCAGCAGACTCTAGCCAGTTTTGTCAAAAAACGGACCTCGCACAGTATTTATAAACACTGTTTGTGTGAATAGTGAATCGCAAATGAACAGTTTTTATAAAAACTTTCAGACATAAGTCAAGGATACAAAGTAACATTCTATTTTATTTTATTTTTTATGAAACTTTTTTTTACCCTAAACAACTTTCTCCTTTTTCCCCTTCTCTCTATAGCTATAATTGTTTCACTTTTTCCACTATTTTTTTTCTGTTTTTCAAACTAGTTATTTTTTTATATTATTTTCATTTTTTAATTCATGTTGTATGTTATTTTTTATTTATTTTATAGTTTCAAAGAGTTGAATTTGGTTATTTATGTAAATGAATGTGTTAAATTAATGGTGATTGTAATACATGTATTTCTATACCTTTTCAGTGCAGTTTCTATTTGGTCTTTGTAATGCCCTGATGAAGCAATAATTGTGAAACGTGTCGGCTTATCCAGGGACCACTAGCCTGCACTATACTGGGATCCGTTGGGTGTGGTATTTTGGTATCTATCTTTAGCTATCATGCACACACGGACCTATGCACTAAATTTTTAGGTTTTATATGTATGTCTTGTTGTCATATTTGTTTTTTTGTTCTCTTTGCAATAAAATACATATGTTTTATACATAGCTGTGTTGTGTTTGCATCCCTGCAACCATTTATATGTATATGCCGGTATAGTCCCGCTTTCTGGGACCTCTCTTGGTCCTTTACTTTTGTTTGTTTTTTGCCTTATTGGGAATGATGGCATGGTTATCATGGTACCCTTTTTTGGTCTAACATTCTATTTATTTTTATTTTTTATGAAACTTTCTTTTTTTTCCCCTTCTCTCCGTAGCTATAATTGTTTCACTTTTCCACTATTTTTTTTTTCTGTTTTTCGAACTAGTTATTTTATTTATATTATTTTCATTTTTGAATTCATGTTGTATGTTATTTTTTTTTTTATTTCAAAGCCTACATTGAAAAAAAAGCTTTTAATTAAGTTGTAAATACCTTTTCATTGCTTTGCATCAGAGTCATACATTTAGAGTGATTTTAAACAGGACAAGCTATAAAATGACTTTGAATAACTTGTATACCTTTGTGTTTTATCTACAGTAACACATATTAACCAGACTGGATGTTATACAATTGTAGCTATAACCCACTGTATCTAATATACATTGTCAATATAATTGTAAGTAGAAACAGCCTCAACCTGTCTCCTGTGTGCATCTGTTGATCTGCCCAATGTTACATTCAAAAATGGACACCTCTAGTGTCAATGAGGACACTAAGTGTATTTTTGAAAAATACTGCATAGCAATTCACCCAGTGCAAATGCAAATTAATTTATTTTCTGTAAATGGAGCAAAAAAATTAATGTCATTAGGCTACTTCCTGTGCTGTCTGTATGTTTTTCATTGTTTTATTATGGAAAATACCACATTTGGATGCTAGATGGCGCTAAGTATCATAGGAAATTCCTATAATACTTAGCACCATCTAGTGGCCAAATGCAGTATTTCAATTTTAAATTCATGAAAAATATTCAGACTGCACAGAAACAAGCCTTATACATTAATGTATTTGCCTAAATCAAATAGAACCAGTGTACACACACTTTTTTCTAGGTGAATTTTTTATAAATACATCACCAAAAATACACTGTGAATTGCGCATTATGTGGACTTAAAAAAGTAAATTGTAAACTTATAATTGCTGAGTCCTTTATAAAGTTTCAGATTTTTTTTTCCTCTAGTTCCTTAGCATAAAATATCTGTGAGCAAGTTTTGGAAAAAAAAATCATGTTTTTTTTTTCCATATTCAATAAGACCCACAGTTCTATTAAGAGAAGAAAGTAACTGCAGAATCCGAAGAGCAGTCACTTTGTGAATGCATCAAGGTATAATTAATGTTCCTCTTGTGTAATGTTTGTAAAGAAAAGAACATTTGCATATAAATGTCTTGGCTTCGACAATTGTGTATATTCAGAATTACTTCTATTGTTCAGACTTGTGTTTCATCTCCTGAAATTTTTTAATGTCAGTGTCACCTTTAAAAGTCATAAAAGGAAACACAGTTAGTTTTCTAATACTCCAAAGGCCGTAATGGAGGAGAAAAAAGCTTGTGTTTGTAGAACAGGATTGTGATCCTGGAGATATATAGGAAAGATTTGCTCCTGGTGACCTTGGATTAGTCCTCAACTCCAAATTGGATTGTAGCTTGTACTGTCTTTCTCAATACAACATGAGAACATCTATGACAGGACTGTAAAATATAACTGAAGACATGTAGCATCAAGCCAACTCGTCTCTTTTATGTAATGCCTTTTAAAGTGACAGTAAATGTTAGAGCATCTATGACCAAAATATAAAATCCTATAATATTTCTTCATTGCATTTCAATTATATGTAGCCTACTCTTCCTAATCTGAATGACGCTGAAATTTGCAAACTTATTTTATGAAGATCCCCATACATTTACTTCCTTGGATTCTGTGACATGTTGTCACTATGCCATGTGAGTAGGTACTGCTGTGTCACACATTTCACAGAGCCTGCCTATTGAAATACAGAGGTGCTGAGGCTGGGACCTTGGACATAGATATACGGGCAGAGGAAATATATTATACTGAACAAAATTATAAACGCAACATTTGTTTTTGCCCCCATTTTTCATGAGCTGAACTCAAAGATCTAAGAAAACCGGGATTCATCCGTGAAGAGAACACCTCTCCAAAGTGCCAGACACCATTGAATGTGAGCATTTGCCCACTCAAGCCGGTTACGACAATGAACTGCAGTCAGGTGGGGATCCCGATGAGGACGATGAGCATGCAGATGAGCTTCCCTGAGACGGTTTCTGACAGTTTGTGAAGAAATTCTTTGGTTATACAAACCGATTGTTGCAGAAGCTGTCCCGGTGGCTGGTCTCAGACCATCTTGGAGGTGAAGATGCTGGATGTGGAGATCCTGGGCTGGTGTGGTTACACGTGGTCTGCGGTTGTGGGGCCGGTTGAATGTACTGCCAAATTCTCTGAAACTTCTTTGGAGGTGGCTTATGGTAAAGAAATGAACATTCAATTAACGGGCAACGCTCTGGTGGACATTCCTGCAGTCAGCATGCCAATTGCACACTCCCTCAAAACTTGCGACATCTGTGGCATTGTGCTGTGTGATAAAACTGCTCATTTTAGAGTGAGCTTGTATGGTGGCCAGCCTAAGGCACACCTGTGCAATAATCATGCTGTTTAATCAACATCTTGATATGCCACACCTGTGAGGTGGATGGATTATCTCGGCAAAGGAGAAGTGCTCACTAACACAGATTTACACAGATTTGTGAACAACATAGAAAACGTCTTAGATCTTTGAGTTCAGCTCATGAAAAATGGGGGCAAAAACAAAACAAAAGTGTTGCTTTTTTAATTTTGTTCAGTGTTTAATATCTGGCATCCTAGGTCGATGAGCTTGCTATAATTTTGGATCTTTTTAATGGTATCTGGACCTTAGTATGGATTTATGAGCATTTATAGTGATATTATCAGGGCTTTTTTTTCTGAAACATTAGATACCGGAACTCAACCAGGAGTTGAGTTCCGGCCCCACCATTTTGCGTGGAAGAACGAGCCACATCAAATTGTGGGTGTGGCCAAATTGCACTAGCAGTGTTACCACTGTTGACAACCACAATGATAATAATATGTGCTGTGCTTCAATTCAAATAAACTGTGAGCAAATGAATAATAACAGTACAAAAAAACAAAAATAAACAGAAAAAACACTGCACTTATGAGGAAAGCTACTAGCACTTGGAACAACAGTACACTTTTCCAAAATACGTATCAACACAGAATAGTGCAGAGCTAATCACAAAAAATAGAATATAAAACATTAGAATATAAAAATGTAGCCACATAGGAAGTCCATATATAGCACATTAGGTCCAAAGGGAATAGCAGATGAAACCAGAGTTCCCAAAGAACAGGGGTGACTGAAAGTTTCAGAGGAGGTTAATACACCCAATGTGATTAAGTTATCCCCTTACCGGATCCAAATGACCACTAGATTATAAGTGGTTAAAAGCGTCAGTATTGCACTCAGATGATCCAGGGCTAAACACTGCATCCACAACTGAAACCGTCAGTAGGACTGGACAACCTGATCAATGATAGGGCAGCTCCTCACTTCACATCCCCCTCAGTTGCATGGGAAATAAGAATAGACACTCCCATAGTGCATTAAATGTTTAAACTTTAATAAATCAAAGAAGGTAAAACACTCACATTTGATATGATCTAAGCCAGCGTTAAAATAGCAGCATTGAACATATACTGTGGCTTTCCTGTAGGGTTACTGTCTAAAATCTCCCGACTTCTGGACGGAGACGGGGCAGGTATACCACCACTGTGAGCTGAGAGGCGTGATGTCGTTTGCCGCCAGGAGACCACGCCCTACATGTTTCGTCATACGTGACGTCTTCTGGGGGGACCAATAATAAAAATTGCATTTGAAAGACCACTGCGCAAATACTGCATGACAAAAAAATATTGAAACGACCGCAATTTTATTCTCCAGAGTGTTTGATAAAAAAAATATATATAATGTTTGGGGGTTCTAAGTAATTTTCTAGCTAAAAATACTGATTTTAACTTGTAAACAACAAGTGTCAGAAATAGGCTTGGTCCTTAAGTGGTTAAAATTAAACAATTTTAAATAAAATAAAAATTGGCAAAACCAGTCAGGTCTCACTCCAACTCCCCCATATCTCCAGCATTCTGGGGAGGCCCCCCAAGTTCCTCCTAAAGGACCAGACCATGAAGACACCATATGAATGCATTGGAATTGCATTGGGAACTATGCCTGGAATGTGCCCAGGTCAAATTTCATGAATGGGGTTTACATCCATTTTAACTGAAGAAGCTGAAGTTAGAAGATGATTGGCTACTATACACAGCTGCACTAGATATTTCAGTGGAGGATAGCACAAGCACTATTTCTGCAGCACTGAATAGCACTTTGGTTTTGCGCCCTTTGCACCAATTGCTTACTGCTGCACTTTATGGACCTTTTTGGAATATTCCTTTATGAATTTTCTTAGTTGAGTTCATCCACTATCAGCAATTTTACTGGTTGACTCACTGCATACCCTGCTGAACTTGCACCTATGGACTCTTGTGACATTGTATGGTTTATTATATGACATTTTTCTACTGAAATATTAGTATTATATTGGGTTATGTACTGTACATTGCACTTCTGCACAAACTGTTTATTTTGCACTTTGTACTATGCATTTCAAATCATATGCATTTTCTGTGATGAGCTCAATATTACCATGTATATCAGTTTTATTCACTGCACATTACAATTTTGATTGTTTTTGGACCTTTTGGATATAACACGGCCAGGGGAGGACTGGGCCAAGGGGGCAAGGGGGAAATTGCCCCCCAGGCTGCCCTGATGCCCCATAAAAGGCTACACTGCTTCTGCCACAGACATGCCTAAAGGATTCCTGGTGAGGGGAAGTAAAAAGTCCCCATCACTGACCTACTGAGTGTAGGATGAAGACAAGGACAGAGCGCAGGCTTCTCCCTCCAGCATTGATGGTGTAAATTGTGCCCGAGCAGAGGCCGGTTCCATGTCCCACTGGAGACTCTCCTCCCCTGGCCAGCCCCGACCTAGCTTACCCAGCTCCCCCCTATCCAGCCTCTGCTGTCCAGTTGGGAACCCAGATTTGGCTGGTGAGTAAAGAGTACCTGGAGCAGAGCTTCAGCATGGAATGGGGGTCAGGAGGAGGCCGGGAAGTAGGAGAGTGGCAGGGGGGGGGGGGGTCGAGCCGCTGCACCATGGGCCTCTGGTTTGTACTTGCCCCCGGGATCAAAATTTGCCAGTCAGCCCTTGAGAACGGCTCACTTTATGAACTTTTTACTTTATTTATCTATAGTATTACAAAAATTCACTTATTGTACACATGTAATTTGGTGCAGCACTTTTGTTGTTTTGACTCTCTACCTACTATATGCAGTGTAAGCATAATCAGTGGCTGCGGCCTTTTTTACTAGCTAGATTTCATTATTGGTGTTGGTGTTGGTTGCGCTGATTTTTGTTTAAGCTTTGACATTTTCAATCTACAAGATCGGGTTAAGCCCAATTCCATTTCAGATTCTATAGGCCTATATTCCGGATAAAATACAAGGATGTTTGTTGTGTCCCTTTAAGAAGATTCTGTATCTATCTTACTTTTGAGGACACATTCTTCTTGAGGAGTGTTTTTTTCTGCAGCTGTTTTTTTTTTTTTTTTCTTCATTATAATTGGCCAATTATTTTTAATTAAGTGTTGGTGGTAGTGTATTTTTGATTTGTGATATGAATCAAGTAAATATTATATATGGATATGCTGCTGAATTGTATCCCAGGTCCCATAATTCATATTCTTTGCAGGATCTCAAATTTAAAAATAGAGGTAGAGCCTCAGTCAGGTTTGTTTGCTATATATGATCTTACAAGGAAACCTTAAAACAAATATTTTTGATTGGACATAACTAGTGTTGAGCGAACACGGACTGTATTATTCGTGTTCGTACCGAATAATTGGATTTTTTTTACCCGAACACGGACACGGACACTTTACTGTATGTTCGGGTAAAAATCCGTGTTCGGTCGTTTTATTTCCGGGTTTTGCATGCTTTGGCGCTCTTTTCATGGCGGGCTTTCAACAGCCAATCAACAATCGTTTAACTGGTGTGCCTTAAGCCATCCCAGCCATGCCTGCAAATGTCTTAGTAGCTGTGATTGGCCGTCTGAAGCATGTGACCAAGTCTTTATAAGTTCGAGGCAGCCGCCGCAGCAGCGTCATTCTGCTGCTTAGCTAAGGGACAGAGCACACATCAATGTGCTGGCTGCTGATTAGGGAAAGATAGGCAGGAAAAAACCATTTGTGTCCGGATAGAATTGAGGGACAGGTCGGAGTGTTTAGGCAGGGCGAGTTGTAGGCATTTTAGGGATAGAGTCTGCTGAATTATAGGGTCAGTGTCTTCTACAAACTACAATCGATATTGCTGTGTGGGGGGTGGGGTGAATCTGCACTCAATCCTGATCTACGATCTCTTCTCAATCCTGTTAGGGACAGAGTCTGCTGAATTTTAGGGAAACTGTGTTCTACAAACTACAATCGATATTGCTGTGTGGTGTGGGATTGGAGATAGGCAGGTGTCAGTGATCCACATCCATTTTTCTGTGTGTGAGCTGCAGTGAACACAATCTTTTTGGGCTGCAGTGAACACAATCTTTTTGGGCTGCAGTGAACACAATCTTTTTGGGCTGCAGTGAACACAATCTTTTTGGGGTGCAGTGAACAAAATCTTTTTGGGGTGCAGTGAACACAATCCTTTTTGGTGTGCAGTGAACACAATCTTTGTGGGGTGCAGTGAACAAAATCCTTTGTGGGGTGCAGTGAACACAATCTTTTTGGGGTGCAGTGAACAAAATCCTTTTTGGGGTGCAGTGAACAACATCCTTTTTGGGGTGCAGTGAACACAATCTTTTTGGGGTGCAGTGAACAAAATCCTTTGTGGGGTGCAGTGAACACAATCTTTTTGGGGTGCAGTGAACACAATCTTTTTGGGGTGGAGTGAACAACATCCTTTTTGGGGTGCAGTGAACAAAATCCTTTTTGGGGTGCAGTGAACAAAATCATTTTTGGGGTGCAGTGAACACAATCTTTGTGGGGTGCAGTGAACACAATCTTTTTGGGGTGGAGTGAACAACATCCTTTTTGGGGTGCAGTGAACAACATCCTTTTTGGGGTGCAGTGAACACAATCTTTTTGGGGTGCAGTGAACACAATCTTTGTGGGGTACAGTGAACAGAATCTTTGTGGGGTGCAGTGAACACAATCTTTGGGGGGTACAGTGAACACAATCTTTTTGGGGTGCAGTGAACACAATCTTTGTGGGGTGCAGTGAACACAATCTTTTTGGGGTGGAGTGAACAAAATCATTTTTGGGGTGCAGTGAACAACATCCTTTTTGGGGTGCAGTGATCAAAATCCTTTTTGGGGTGCAGTGAACACAATCTTTTTGGGGTGCAGTGAACAAAATCCTTTGTGGGGTGCAGTGAACAGAATCTTTGTGGGGTGCAGTGAACACAATCTTTGGGGGGGTACAGTGAACACAATCTTTTTGGGGTGCAGTGAACACAATCTTTGTGGGGTACAGTGAACAGAATCTTTGTGGGGTGCAGTGAACACAATCTTTGGGGGGTACAGTGAACACAATCTTTTTGGGGTGCAGTGAACACAATCTTTGGGGGGTACAGTGAACACAATCTTTTTGGGGTGCAGTGAACACAATCTTTGTGGGGTGCAGTGAACACAATCTTTGGGGGGGTACAGTGAACACAATCTTTTTGGGGTGCAGTGAACAACATCCTTTTAGGGTGCAGTGAACACAATCTTTGTGGGGTGCAGTGAACAACATCCTTTTAGGGTGCAGTGAACACAATCTTTGTGGGGTACAGTGAACAGAATCTTTGTGGGGTGCAGTGAACACAATCTTTGGGGGGTACAGTGAACACAATCTTTGTGAGGTGCAGTGAACACAATCTTTGTGGGGTGCAGTGAACACAATCATTGTGGGGTGCAGTGAACTCAATCTTTGTGGGGTACAGTGAACACAATCTCATACTTCTGAAGATTTGAGGGTGCTGCCTGTTCCATACTCCCCCTACTCCTCATCTAGCCTTTTAGGGGTACAAACAATAGTAATTGGGGCCTAGTGTGGTTGTGTACGTGTGATATACATACACTTTTTTTGGATCATATTTTCTATTCCGCTATTTAATCAAAAACCTTTGGGGATCAGTTAAATTGGGGGATAGTCTGTGTTGGTACGTGTGAGAGAGATCCACCTTTCCAAGTTGTTGGGGTTCATCTCATACTTCTGAAGGTTTGAGGGTGCTGCCTGTTCCATACTCCCCCTACTCCTAGCCTTTTAGGGGTACAAACAATAGTAATTGGGGCCTAGTGTGGTTGTGTACGTGTGATATACATACACTTTTTTTGGATCATATTTTCTATTCCGCTATTTAATCAAAAACCTTTGGGGATCAGTTAAATTGGGGGATAGTCTGTGTTGGTACGTGTGAGAGAGATCCACCTTTCCAAGTTGTTGGGGTTCATCTCATACTTCTGAAGGTTTGAGGGTGCTGCCTGTTCCATACCCCCCCTACTCCTCATCTAGCCTTTTAGGGGTACAAACAATAGTAATTGGGGCCTAGTGTGGTTGTGTACGTGTGATATACATACACTTTTTTTGGATCATATTTTCTATTCCGCTATTTAATCAAAAACCTTTGGGGATCAGTTAAATTGGGGGATAGTCTGTGTTGGTACGTGTGAGAGAGATCCACCTTTCCAAGTTGTTGGGGTTCATCTCATACTTCTGAAGGTTTGAGGGTGCTGCCTGTTCCATACTCCCCCTACTCCTCATCTAGCCTTTTAGGGGTACAAACAATAGTAATTGGGGCCCAGTGTGGTTGTGTACGTGTGATATACATACACTTTTTTTGGATCATATTTTCTATTCCGCTATTTAATCAAAAACCTTTGGGGATCAGTTAAATTGGGGGATAGTCTGTGTTGGTACGTGTGAGAGAGATCCACCTTTCCAAGTTGTTGGGGTTCATCTCATACTTCTGAAGGTTTGAGGGTGCTGCCTGTTCCATACCCCCCCTACTCCTCATCTAGCCTTTTAGGGGTACAAACAATAGTAATTGGGGCCTAGTGTGGTTGTGTACGTGTGATATACATACACTTTTTTTGGATCATATTTTCTATTCCGCTATTTAATCAAAAACCTTTGGGGATCAGTTAAATTGGGGGATAGTCTGTGTTGGTACGTGTGAGAGAGATCCACCTTTCCAAGTTTTTGGGGTTCATCTCATACTTCTGAAGATTTGAGGGTGCTGCCTGTTCCATACCCCCCCTACTCCTCATCTAGCCTTTTAGGGGTACAAACAATAGTAATTGGGGCCTAGTGTGGTTGTGTACGTGTGATATACATACACTTTTTTTGGATCATATTTTCTATTCCGCTATTTAATCAAAAACCTTTGGGGATCAGTTAAATTGGGGGATAGTCTGTGTTGGTACGTGTGAGAGAGATCCACCTTTCCAAGTTGTTGGGGTTCATCTCATACTTCTGAAGGTTTGAGGGTGCTGCCTGTTCCATACTCCCCCTACTCCTAGCCTTTTAGGGGTACAAACAATAGTAATTGGGGCCTAGTGTGGTTGTGTACGTGTGATATACATACACTTTTTTTGGATCATATTTTCTATTCCGCTATTTAATCAAAAACCTTTGGGGATCAGTTAAATTGGGGGATAGTCTGTGTTGGTACGTGTGAGAGAGATCCACCTTTCAAAGTTTTTGGGGTTCATCTCATACTTCTGAAGATTTGAGGGTGCTGCCTGTTCCATACCCCCCCTACTCCTCATCTAGCCTTTTAGGGGTACAAACAATAGTAATTGGGGCCTAGTGTGGTTGTGTACGTGTGATATACATACACTTTTTTTGGATCATATTTTCTATTCCGCTATTTAATCAAAAACCTTTGGGGATCAGTTAAATTGGGGGATAGTCTGTGTTGGTACGTGTGAGAGAGATCCACCTTTCCAAGTTTTTGGGGTTCATCTCATACTTCTGAAGATTTGAGGGTGCTGCCTGTTCCATACCCCCCCTACTCCTCATCTAGCCTTTTAGGGGTACAAACAATAGTAATTGGGGCCTAGTGTGGTTGTGTACGTGTGATATACATACACTTTTTTTGGATCATATTTTCTATTCCGCTATTTAATCAAAAACCTTTGGGGATCAGTTAAATTGGGGGATAGTCTGTGTTGGTACGTGTGAGAGAGATCCACCTTTCCAAGTTGTTGGGGTTCATCTCATACTTCTGAAGGTTTGAGGGTGCTGCCTGTTCCATACTCCCCCTACTCCTAGCCTTTTAGGGGTACAAACAATAGTAATTGGGGCCTAGTGTGGTTGTGTACGTGTGATATACATACACATTTTTTGGATCATATTTTCTATTCCGCTATTTAATCAAAAACCTTTGGGGATCAGTTAAATTGGGGGATAGTCTGTGTTGGTACGTGTGAGAGAGATCCACCTTTCCAAGTTGTTGGGGTTCATCTCATACTTCTGAAGGTTTGAGGGTGCTGCCTGTTCCATACCCCCCCTACTCCTCATCTAGCCTTTTAGGGGTACAAACAATAGTAATTGGGGCCTAGTGTGGTTGTGTACGTGTGATATACATACACTTTTTTTGGATCATATTTTCTATTCCGCTATTTAATCAAAAACCTTTGGGGATCAGTTAAATTGGGGGATAGTCTGTGTTGGTACGTGTGAGAGAGATCCACCTTTCCAAGTTGTTGGGGTTCATCTCATACTTCTGAAGGTTTGAGGGTGCTGCCTGTTCCATACTCCCCCTACTCCTCATCTAGCCTTTTAGGGGTACAAACAATAGTAATTGGGGCCCAGTGTGGTTGTGTACGTGTGATATACATACACTTTTTTTGGATCATATTTTCTATTCCGCTATTTAATTTAACTGGGCCTCCATGCGAGACCTGTGTGCCTTGTTGCGCTGTTTTGAGTACTCCACCAACATGGCCAGTGGCAATGACGCCGTTCTCAGCTTAACTATCCCACTTCTATGCCTCCTTGAAAAAACAATTCGGGCGATGATGGAAGAGGATGTGGCACAGGATGAGGAGGAGGAGGAGGATGAAGAGGTAACATTTCCAAGGCTTTCAGGGCAGTCATTCGCAAGGGGCTCCGAGGGTGGGTTCCTGCACACGCAAACGCCAGGGACGCAATTGTCCAGCAGGGGCACAGTTCTGGAGGATGAGGAGGATGAGGAGGAGGAGGAGCTGGAGGAGGAGATGGAACCATGTTCACAGCAGGGTGGCACCCAGGCCAGCTCATGGCCATCACTGGTGCGTGGCTGGGGGGATACAGAGGACACGGACGATACACCTCCCACAGAGGACAGCCTTTCGTTGCCTCTGGGCAGCCTGGCACACATGAGCGATTACATGCTGCAGTGTCTCCACAACGACCGCCGAGTTGCCCACATTCTAACTTGTGCTGATTACTGGGTGGCCACGCTGCTGGATCCCCGTTACAAGGACAACGTACCGTCCTTAATTCACTCACTGGAGCGCGATCGCAAGATGCGCGAGTACAAGCGCACGCTGGTAGACGCCATGCTGCTGGCATTCCCATCTGACAGCGGGGCCACAGTGGAAGCACAAGGCAGAGGAGGAGGAGGAGGAGGTCGCCAACGCAACCAGGGCACCGCCAGCACCTCAGAAGGCAGGGTTAGCATGGCCGAAATGTGGAAAAGCTTTGTCAGCACGCCACAACAAACAGCAGCACCAGCAGCTCAGATGGAACGTCTTAGCAGGAGGCAGCATTTTACCAACATGGTGGAGCAGTATGTGTGCACACGCCTACATGTAGTGAATGACGGGTCTGCCCCCTTCAACTTCTGGGTCTCCAAATTGGGCACATGGCCTGAGCTTGCCCTTTACGCCTTGGAGGTGCTGGCGTGCCCTGCAGCCAGTGTATTATCTGAACGGGTATTTAGCACGGCTGGGGGCGTTATAACAGACAAGCGCAGCCGCCTGTCCAGAGACAATGTGGACAAGCTCACGTTCATTAAAATGAACCAGGCATGGATCCCACGGGACTTTTCCGTACCTTATGCAGAATAGCAATGGATACCGACCTTACCCACCCATTGTTCCATTTTTGCTCTTTCTCACTCTTTTGGGGTGTACCCTCATTTAAAATTTTTGAAAAGAAGCAGTGTTGGCTACCTCGTCCTCCTCCTCAGGGCCAGATTAATGTAGGGGCTATTGGAGCTGCAGCTCCAGGCCCCTACCTTTTATATAGGCCCCGGGTTGGCCATATTCACTGTTACCGCTCTTCTGTCACTTGTAAACACAGAAGTCTGGCTTCTATGCTCGCTTCCCCAGGCAGCACCCTCAGAACCTCCCCACACAGCGTGAAGGCCGGACAAGGAGGGACAGTTGACGATGCATGGATGTGTTTATGGGCTTCAGAGACAGCATCCCATGTTGAATTAGGCATGCATGGCTGCACCCTTCCTCCTCTGGGTGCATGGCAAGGCACGGCCCTTAAGGCCCTTCAAAATCCTCAGCACCAAGCCCATGATGCTGTTAATCCGGCCCTGGTCCTCCTCCACCGCCGCTTCCACCTACACCGCCCATAGGTGTGCGCAGCCTATTGCATTAAGGTGTGCACCCCAAAGTTGAAATACACATGCATGTGTTTGCCAGCAGGGAGAGTAATGTATCGGGGCCATGTACCTGTAGGCAAGGAGAAATAGAGCAGAGCAGGTCCCAGGGAGATCTTTCCCATCTCCTCACTGGCAATGCTATGTGCCCTAGGTGATTAGGGTGTGCCCAGGCACACCCAGCACACCCTGTGCGCACGCCTATGTCACCGCCACATCCACCACAACCCTCAACCTCCCTCCTACTCCATATGGGCCTCGTCCTTCAGAGATGAAGAAGAACATTGTTTTATTTTTCTGTTTTTTTTGTTGTTTTAAGTTATTTCCCTATCCACATTTGTTTGCAGAGCACTTGCCATGCTCTTAATTACGTTTTGCTGCCATTTGCAGCACTCTAGCCCTTTCCTTTGGTGTTTTAGAGCCATTTTAGTGCCTTAAAGTTCGGGTCCCCATTGACTTCAATGGGGTTCGGTGTCCGGGAAAAGTTCGGTAAAAGTCCGGGACACGGACCCGGACTTTTTTTTAAAGTTCGGCCGAACCCGTCGAACACGGACATCTAGGTGTCCGCTCAACCCTAGACATAACTGGATGGTTAAAGTCAGCTTCACTTCATTCACTAAGCCAATTGAAAAGTCCTTTGTAAAGTGAAAATCCCCTTGCAAAGTGAATATTTCTTGTCTATTTTCCTTTAGTAAATTGACCTCAAACAGTCATTGGTCAAACACCTACTTATGGCGCTTTTCCACTGCATGGAACCGAACGGTTCGGCTCGCTTTTGTGCTTTTCCACTGCTGGTACCGCATGGTACGGTGTTAGAACAGTTTGGTACGGTACGGCGGCGCTTTTCCACTGCATGGAACCGAACGGTACGGCTCTCAAAAACAGTACCACCTCGATTGTGGTTCTAAGAGGTACCATACCCGGTACCGTATCCAACTATCCTTTGCATGCAGTCACTACTAGCCACTGATTGGTCAGAGAATCCCACCCACCCTGTTGTTATCCCACCCACCTAACTTTAGTACTACTTTAGTGGAAAAGCAAACCATACCGTACCGAACCGTTCCAACACCGTACCATGCGGTACCAGCAGTGGAAAAGCAAACTGGGCCAAGCAGGGCCGAGCAGAGCCGAGCCGGTACTTGTAGTGGAAAAGTGCCATTACTGTATATAGTACTAAATAGCCAAGCAATTGGCATAAAAATAGAGATAGTGGAATCTGTTTTATACTTTGTGACCGGAACACTTCCGCCTTGCATTCTAATCCTTGTGCCGTTTCAGTTCAGCATTTTGTTAGTTTTTTTTTTTCCCCCCGATCCAAAATTGAATGATTACTGGCTGAAATGTTACTTTGACCTTTTCATCCTGAAAACAGCAGTGAAGGCAGAACTGTCTGGGGAATATTTATTGTGTTAGAAGTTCTCCAAAGTGTCTTGTAGCATCTTACCCACTGAAAAGCCTTCCTGTCCCTTGTTTGTATTGTATCACTTTATATTCCATTCTGAATGGGAAATTTTCCCAGGAAATGGATGCATTACAATTAGCAGATACATCTAGGAGGCACATGTTACAATGTCTTCTAATACCAGCAGCAGGCATCTGTTGATCCTTTTCCCTATGTCTATAAATTGCTCTATGTTCCCAGGGAGAAAGGGTATGAAATAGATCAACCGTTTCTGAAAACAAAATTATGTTTTGCAATGATTTGTAGCTTCAATTAAATTCCCCCTGGAAGGTCTTTATGACACATCTTCTATCACAATTGTCAGTCTAGTGATCAGTCTCCAAAGAGAGATTGTCATTGTCATACCATGTCAACAGAAAGGTTGCAATGCCTTTTAATTTGGAGTAGAAGCCAAGGGGTTAACATATGCATGTTTCCTTGAAATGGTCAGTGATACCGTTTTTCAATCTTTCGCAAATGCCTACAAAATGATTTTTTAAAAGGTGTTCAAGGGCATCCATGGTGTTGGAGAAAACAATATACTGTAATGGAGTTGGGAAGAGAAAATTGGCTCTGCCTGTATAATTATCAGTATCACTGAGCCTCAATTTATTACCAGGCAGGTGGTCCTTTTTAGCTGCTCTGAGGAAGAGGTGGGTCACATCGAAATGCTTTCCTGCTGTTTATGTTTGAGGGGGTCTGATGTCAGACGGGGGCTGGTCTTCACATTGTGGCAGAAGTTCCGTTTCGCCAGGGTTCCACGTCGCTCCACAGCAGACTCAGTGGTCCTAAATTTAATCTAGCAGCCTTTGCCCCTGGCCAAGACATGGTTCCAGCCCATGAATGCTGCTCGCCCTGCCCTCACAGCAATTCACTGCTTGACTTGTTGGTCCCTTGTGAGCACATATTAATACTCCCTATACTCCTGGATGATGTCCTATTGGACGAAACGGTCCATGTTAGGCTACATGGGTGCCAGAATTACACCTGCTAGGGGGATGACTGTACTGTTTTATCTGGATGCCTGATTTTATCTGCCTTGTGTGAGTAGTATTCTTTTTTTAATAAATTGGGGAAGTTTTACACTATTAAAATATGAGTTCCTTCCTATCTCTATATTCCCCTTTGTTCTTCTGCGGTGTGTTCAGGAAGCCCCTTTTTCTATGCCTTGGAGTGAGCCATCCATCCATCCCAGCAGGGATCTCTCCAATAAAGTGCACAAGGGATATGTGCTCCCTTGTGAGCACATATTAATACTCCTATACTCCTGGATGATGTCCTATTGGACGAAACGTTCAGGTGGAGCTACAGGGGTTACAGAATTACACCTGCTAGGGTGATGACTGTACTGTTTTATCTGCATGCCTGATTTTATCTACGTTGTGTGAGTAGTATTCTTTTTTTAATAAATTGGGGGAGTTTTACACTACTACAATATGAATTTCTCCCTTATCTCTATATTCCCCTGACCTTCTTTTGCGGAGTGTTCTTGGAGCCCCTTATTCTGTGCCCTGGATTGTGCCATCCATCCCAGCAGAGATATCTCGTATAAAGTGCTGCCAGGCCTCCAAATCTGACGTCTTACCTGTTGGTAAGCAGTTTGTGAGTTGGGTGTGGAGTGGCATATGGTCACATAGGAAGATTGGGATAATATACACATTTATCTCAATAATTTTCTTGCACCAATCACTTTTTATTTGGACTGATTTTGCACAGTGCACTTTTTTAAATGATTATCTTTGAACACTTTGATGAATTGGTTTTCATATGATGGTTTTTATGCATAATTCTTATGTTATTGAGTTGTATTATTATTGTATTATCACTTTGTTTGATTGCACAACACATATATTTTGCTTATTGTTTTATTTCTGTATGTGGGAGTTCAGTGAGTGCTGCTGTCACTATCTTAGTTGATTTCAATTGGTTTCATATGGTCATTTTTTGACGCTGAGTGCAATCAATATTTCTTTTTCGTCATATTATTAGTTATTAATACATTTCCCCATGTTTTCAACATACTGCATTGTATGAATCTTTTGTGCTCTGTTTCTCTTTTCTTTTGTGTTTTTTCAAAAACCTTAATTAATGGAAGAGCCAAGCCTATCGTCTACTTCCTCGCTGCTGCTCCTTCCAGCATCTGTTCATTACGTTGGTAAAGAAGAACTTTAACCCCTTTTCACCACCTTCCACTGGCCCTTTAAGAGGCTCTGTATGATTGGCGGAGTGCCTGATCAGGTGACAGACATTTAGTGGTCACATGATCAGAGGCTCATCCCATTAGGTACCATCTGTAAACAGTGACCAGAAGCTGCTGATGAACCAACACTCATAAAATTAGGGGCGATGCTCGAGGTTTCAGTATGTCCCAAGGCGGGTGGTTCAGGCTCGGGGTGGAGAATGGGGAGGAGCCTGTCCTGGCTCGCTGTATACAGTATATAGAAAGAAAGTGACCTCAAATGCCGCACACCATCAGAGCTGATAGTCACAGAAATGAAAGCAGTCTCAGCCTTACTCCGTCCAGGCAACACCGCCCCAGGACCATGGCCTGCACAGAGCTGGGCTGAAGCTGCTTTCATTACTGTGACTATCAGGCTCTGATGGTGTGCGGCATTTGAGGTTGCTTTTGCAGTGAGCACATTCTCAATTTATTGGATATGTTTTGGAGCAGGTTTAACCCACCTGCAGGGCCAGGACAATGGGTACGCAGGAGGGATGATTGCCCTGGGCATTGTAGGATCATGTAAGGTAAGGGGGCCGCAGGGGTTGAGAATTGTTGCAGGTAGAAAAATTGGGGGGTGTGGTAGGAGTGAGGAATTAGGGTCCTTTCACACGGGCTTTCTGCCCGGCTGACTCCGCTTTGCTCAGGGAGGGACCGATCCCCGCTGAGCAGGTGGATGACCGATCCGTCTACGCTCACTGTGCAGACGGACCTGTCAGAGCCCTGCTCTCCTCTATGGGGAGATCGGATGAAAATGGACCACCTGTCTGTTTTCATACGATCCTATTCAATCTGATCCTCCAGACGGATGGAAAATAGGGTCACCATCCATCTGGATTTCATGGACAGGATCGGATCAGATAGCAGCGGGTGTCAGCAAACATGTCACCGCTGACATCCCCCGCTCCACTGGGGTGCATGGAGCATCCAATGAGGTCCACCTGAAAAACTGACAGGTGGACCTGATCGGAAAGCCTGTGTGAAAGTGGCCTTAGAGGGATTTGTGTTGGGAGTGAGGATGGGGGAAGAGAATTTATTATAGAAGGAAGGATTTGGGGAGTTTGTACTAGAAGAGGTGATATGATAGAGGGGGGAGGGAATTTTTTTTTTTTTGGTGGGGATTTGTGCTAGGTGGGGTGATTGGGGGTGGGGGGGATTTGTGCTGGGAGGGGGGGATGTACTTGGAGTGGAAATTTGAGGGATAGAGGATTTGTGTTAAGAGGGGTGCTCTTTTTTGAGGGGGAGAGGGGCATCTGTGTTAGGGGGATTTGGGGAATGATTTGTGCTAGAAGGGGGTCTTTCAGCAGGGGGTGGATTTGTACTGGGAGGAGGGGGAATTTATGCATAGGGGTAAGCAGAATAGTGCTCAATTTTTTAGGGGGGGTTGCTGAAACATAATGCTCATACATCTTGGGGGGGTGGGGCACCGTTTGGCATGTCTGCCCATCTGCAACACTTAAGATATTAACAAACACGTAGAGAACTTTTGGAATGATGTAATTTACACTCAAAAATTGGATGCAGCACAGAAGTCAGGAATTTGCTGCTTCCATCAGAATCTTATCGCACAGGCATTTTCTTACCAACAGAGTTCCTATAAGCTGGTAAAAGCTGAATTTGGATTTTTTTTTTTTTTTTGCTGTGGGTGACTATACATCATTGTCTTCTGGGAAATGTTTTTTAATAATTCCCTGTATGTTTTATTTATTTTTAATAATAGAAACATATGTGTTATATGCTGTTACAATGTATGTGGTTAAATTAGATCGCTATAAATACCTTGGCTGTATTCGCTCATGTGTTAGATGAATGTTGACTGTTTAAAATGCCCTTTATTTTGCCTGGGGCTCTTTATATCCAACCAGTCAATGTCATCCAGTGCTTGAAATCTCATAGTGTGCAAAGTTTTCTTGAAAGTGTGCATACAAAGTAACCATCAATCAGCATAATGCATTTTAAGGAACAAAAGTGTATCAGCAGGTTGGAAGTAAAGCATGCTTTAGATTTTATGTTAAATTATATACTTCAAATAGGTAAAGATTGTACTGTTCGGATAGTGATCACATTAAGTATGGTAAGGTTTTCTCCCCTGAAAATAAAGTGGTAGTACTTTTTATCCTATGACTAATTCCTAACTGTTAAGCAGACCCTATCCCTAAAAATGACCCCCTTCTCAAATCCTTACACCTTGAGGTGTTTTTTTTATAAAACAAAGTGTTGCATGTCACACGCATTCACCCAGTTGTGACAAATTCTGACCACTGTTTTCCTAATACAGAAACTTCCTATGATTTTCAGCTCCGTCTAGTGGCCACAATGCAGTATTTTTCCTAAATTACCTCCGTGAGGAAAAATAACACATTATGACCACTAGATGGAACTGTTGATCATAGGAAATCACTGTAGTAAGCAAAATACAGACAGAATTTGTCACCGCTGGGTGAATGCTTGTGACAATTATCCAACAAATGTTTGAATAAATTGACCCCTTAGTGGTATATCTAAAATTAACCCTTAACTATTATTCTGCATCATAAGCTTACAGTAAATTCAACTCTTAACCTTACCTTTAAACTTAAAGAGTAAGGCTGGCCATACATGAAGCAAACTTCTTTCCTGCAACCACTTGCTCAATTCCCCCATCAACAAAGACAGTGTTGATGCGGGAATCCTTGTTGGTGGGCCAATTTTCATCTACTGGCGGGGGGGAGCAAGGGAAGCCATCCCCGCCAGGATTAGACAATGGCCGGCAACAGGGATATGGCAGCTACTTGTGATAACGTAAGCAAATCCGGCAGGCTGGTTTTACCCAAGTTATATAGTTACATAGTTAGTGAGGTTGAAAAAAGACATCAGTCCATCCAGTTCAACCTATGATGTGTGTGTGTGTTTGCTGTTAACCGTACATTGAATACCCCTCTATGTTGTGGTCTTTAAGGTGCCCATCTAATAGTTTTTTGAAACTATCAATGCTCCCTGCTGATACAACTGCTTGTGGAAGAGAATTCCACATCCTTACTGCTCTTACAGTGAAGAACCCCCCTACCTTTTTAAGGTTAAACCGCCTTTCCTCTAGTTTTAGTAAGTGGCCACGTGTCTTATTGTATCTCCTTTCTCTGAAAACTTTGTTCCTTATGCTAGTGTTTCCAGTACAGTATTTGTACATTGATATCATATCCCCCCTCAATCATCTCTTCTCCAGAGAGAATAAGTTCAGTGCTTGTAGTCTTTCCTCATAGCTGATGCCCTCCATTCCCCTAATTATTTTTGTTGCCCTTCTCTGGACTTTCTCCAGTTCCAGCACATCCTTCCTGACGACCGGTGCCCAGAACTGGACGGAATACTCCAGATGTGGCCGGACCAGAGTCTTGTAGAGTGGGAGAATAATCTCTTTATTTCTGGAGTGAATCCCCTTTTTTATGCATCCCAGTATTCTGTTGGCTTTGCTTGCAGCGGCTTGGCATTGCATGCCACGGCCAAGCCTGTTGTCTACCAGTACCCCCAGGTCCTTTTCCATCCTAGACTCACCCAGAGGTCCCCCCCTAGTGAGTAGCTTGCTTTCTGGTTTCTGGCACCCAGGTGCATTACTTTACATTTTTCAACATTAACCTTCAGCCAGCCTATTATTGGTTTAAATCTTGGCCAGTTTCTGCTGTTCCTGGCTCATGTATGGCCAGCCTAACTCCACTTTTGTTGTTCCCTGTATGTGCAGGGATTTTAACAAACTGTGTTGCAGATTTCTACCTTTTGTTGTTGTGATTCATCTACTAACTCTGCCTCCTGAAACTCCTCCTATCAGCACATCTGTAGTTTAGAAGGCAGGCTCTGTGAAATGTGCGAAACAGCAGTGCCTACTCACAGGACATAGTGAATACGTTGCAAAGAATTCAAAAGAAGCAAATGTGCGGGATCCTCATAAAGTAAGTTTACAAGCTTGAAGATAAATCAGAATATTAGAAGTAGGCTAGAAATAATGGAAATGTAGTGTTGGAAATTATAATATGATTGTAATTTTACCATAGATGCGCTTTTTTAATTGTTCTCCAAGAAATATATTTTTTTGCATACTTACATTAGGCCAGCTTGGCTTGTTGTAAATAGGGTTGCTTCAATCCCTGTTTTGTACCAGCAAGTACGAGTACCGATACCTGTGTGCAAGTACTCACCGATACCAATTACCGATACATTTGCGGTTCGATTTCAGTCCATACAAAATGAATGGACTCCATTCCAACTGCCAGTAATCACATGTGATTTGAGCAGCGATGTGGTATGATTCCTGTCCAAATCACATGCAATTTCCTGAACCTCTCCTGTGTTAACCTAGGCTGAAGTCACTATGATGAGCCTGGGTTCACCCAGGAGATGTTCGGGAAACCTCATATGATTGGGACAGGAATCACACTGCATTCCTGTTCAACTCACATGCAATTCTTTGTTGTGTGATTTGAACCCATTCATTTTGCATGGGCTCAAATCACACCGCAAGGGTATCAGTTGTAGGTATCGGAGCATTTGCACAAGTACAAGTACTCATGCAACTGCTTAGCATCAGCACTGATTTGGTATTGGTACAACCCTAGATGTTAGTATTAATATCTGATGATATCTGGTATGAAAATACCAGGTCTACTTAACTGATCACTAGAATAATAAATATGTAGTGATTAAGGCAAAAAATATCTGATACATGGTGAACAACTTGGCAGATTTAACCGCTTCCAGACCGCCCACCGCAGTTATACTGCACAAACTCGTCAGCGGAGACTCCTATGCATGAGGCAGGCGGCTCCGATTGCCACCTGACACCAGCGATCGATCCCCGCTGAGAGATGAAGAGTGATGTAAACATAGCTGACCGTTCTCTCTAGAATGATCACAGAGTGCCTGTGACCCTTCTATGTAGGATCACAGGTCTCTGTGATCATTTCACAAGCCCCGTCCCCAGTTAGAAACACGCCCCTCTTTACACATTTAACCCCTTGCTCACTTACTTTGTTCATCCCTTCCCTGCCAGTGTCATTATTACAGTAACAGTGCATATTTTTAGCACTGATTACTGTAGTAATGTCACTGGTCCCCCCAAAAGTATCAAAAATGTCAGTCAGGGGTCCGATCTGTCTGCCGCAAAGTCGCAGTCCTGCTAAAATTTGCAGATCGCCGCCATTACTAGTAAAAAAAAAAAAAAAAAACAATAAAAATGACATAAATCTTTCCCGTAGTTAGTAGACGCGATAACTTTTGCGCAAGCCAATCAAAATATGCTTATTGCAATTTTATTTTGCCAAAAATATGTAGCAGAAAACAAACTGGCCTAAAAAATTTTTGGGGGAATGTTATATAGCAGAAAATGAAAAATATTGTTTTTTGTTTTTTTTTAAGAATTGTCACTTTTTTTTTTTATGTTCTCTGTTAATGTTTATGTGTTGTATTTGCATATGATTCATGCCTGTTTATGCGACTGTATTGTACATCTTTCATGTTTTTCAATAAAAATTTTCTTGGAAAAAAATAAATCAAATTTGACAGATTCCATTAAAAAGTGAAACTAAACTGTTTTTGAGCACCACAAACTAAAAACACTATTTAATTTTAGTTTGCAATGTAATAATAATATTCAAAGCAACACCACCACCACCACCTATGTCTCCATGTTTTATTTTGTTAAGAAATCAATTTGACAAATACCCTCCTAGCATTTCTAGCTGTGGTCATTTTGAGTAAACGCAGGTGATTCATGTAGCATTTACTTTCTGGAATCCTTCTGCCCCTAGTTTAGGCATGCAGGCACGAGAGCTCAGAAAGCCCCTACTTCCTTCCTCTAGATGAAATGAAAAAATGACAATGAAGACTCCTGGGATGTATGCTAACCTCCCACATTTTTGAGATTAGAATGAAGGACACCTATTAGCAAAAGTATATAGGCATAGGACAGTCTTCCCAGAAGAGTTAAAGCTGTTATAGCTGCAAAGGGTGGGCCAATTCAATTGTGAACCCTACGGGCTAAGACTGGGATGCCATTAAAGTTTATGTGCATGTAAAGGCAGGCGTCCCAATACTTTTTGTAATATAGTGTATGTGTATGGCATCAGGAACCAATTGAAGAAATTTAATTTTTTTTTTAAATAAATACATTTTATATACCTACCTATCTATTTACTAATGCTAGCAGCATAATGATTAGAAATAGTTCATGTTGATTGAGAGAGTTTAGTTCTTCTTTAGGACTATTGAATAACACAGTTGCTAGGCTGCTGGTCTAGGCATAGTATACTGAACAAAATTATAAACGCAACACTTGTTTTTTCCTCCATTGGAAATGAGCTGAACTCAAAGATCTAAGAAAACCGGGATTTATCTGTGAAGAGAACACCTCTCCAAAGTGCCAGACGCCATCCAATGTGAGCATTTGCCCACTCAAGACGGTTACGACTTTGAGCTGCAGTCAGGTGGAGATCCCGATGAGGATGATGAGCATGCAGATGAGCTTCCCTGAGATGGTTTCTGACAGTTTGTGCAGAAATACTTTGGTTATGCCAACGATTGTTGCAGCAGCTGTGCGGGTGGCTGGTCTCAGAAGATCTTGAAGGTGAAGATGCTGAATGTGGAGGTCCTAGGCTGGTGTGGTTACACATGGTCTGAGGTTGTGAGGCCGGTTGGATGTACTGCCAAATTCTCCAAAACGCCTTTGGAGATGGCTTATGGTAGAGAAATGAACATTCAATTCACAGGCTCTGGTGGACTTTCCAGCAGTCAGCATGCCGATTACATGCTCCCTCAAAATTTGCGACATCTGTGGCATTGTGCTGTGTGATAAAATTACACATTTTAGTCCCGATTCACACTGGGGCAATTTAGCCGCCTGACAAGTCGTGCTCCATTCAGTGCAATAAAACCGTTCTAAGCGGAGCAACTCCAGTATCTCCGACTTAGAAAAAGGTTCCTGCACTACTTTAGGGGTGACCTGCATTGACTTCTATTAGGGAAGTTGTTTGCAAGCCCCCCCTGAAGTCGCGCTGTATGGGGCGGCTTCAGAGTCGGGCGACTTTGAAGCTGCCCCAGTGTGAACCCAGCCTTAAGCCTCGTACACATGCAACGAATTTCCGCCGACCGGTCGTCCGTCTTTTGTCCAGAGTGCGTCCATTGGTTGGAATGTGCTCTAGACTGCACACGAATTTTCCCGTACGACAGAATTCTACTTCAGAAGTGATGTCATGTGTTGGTTTGCTTTCTTTGTGTTCTTTCATCTCTGAACATGCCTAGTCTTGCTCATAAGATTTTTCCCTGTCGAAATCTGTACTAATGGGACAAAAATCGGATGTGTGTTGACGGAGGACAAAAATTTTAATGCTTGCACATCAGGATTTTGTCAGCCGAAAAGTCGGAGTCGGCTGTCGAAAGCACCATACTAACAATACGAAAATCGGCAGATCGGTCTTCGGACGAAATTTACCTTCAGAATTTCTTATCGTGTGTACGGGGCCTTAGAGTGGCCTTTTATTGTGGCCAGCCTAAGGCACACCTGTGCAATAATCATGCTGTCTAATCAGCATCTTAATATGCCACGCCTAGAAGGTGGATGGATTATCTCGGAAAAGGAGAAGCGCTCACTAACACAGATTTATACAGATTTGTGAACAATATTTGAGAGAAATAGGCCTTTTGTGTACATAAAAAAAGTCTTAGATCTTTGAGTTCAGCTCATGAAAAATGGGGATAAAAACAAAAGTGTTGCATTTTGTAATTTTGTTCAGTGTAGATTTAAATGGTTAAAAATAAGCTTATAAATAATACTGCTTTTTTCAAATCTATATGCAAAGTGAAAAGCTTTATCACTCAATAGCGTTACATTTTCTTTATAATGGAAGGAATGCTTTTTATCCTTTTTTTTTTTTTTTTTTTTTTAATAATTGCATGTCTTTGTTCTAGCACCTAGTCTATGATAAATTGATACAGAAAGTGTGCCATTGACCTCCCTGTACGGAGCTGCTTGTCCTAGATGCTGTATTCTCTCCGTCGGTTTCTTTACAGTAGAGAAAAGCGTGTTTGTATTTATATATGTCTGCCAACCTTGAAAGATGAAAAACTCCTCTTGCCCAATGTTCTCCTGAACTTTCTCATCTTTTCTTTCTTTTTTTTTTCTTGGCATCTGGCATGCGATCCAATTGCTCTGTAACTTGAAGCACAGGAGGGGGCTTTGTATGTGTATTACAGTCAAGAAGTGTTCAGGTTTCTTAATAGAAACTGAAAGGAACACATTTGCTTGTTTAATTAAAATGGAAACCCTCTGCATTTCAATACAAATAATTTGGCCGAGTTCAATAAGATAGGAGTTTGAGAATGTAATAATTTAGGGCTGCTGCACGATATCCCTGAACACTGGAAGTTTACTGGGTCTGATATCATCCAAATGTGTGGCTGGCAGGGATAGATAAGGCTTTAAATGGAGTAGTTTTTCCCTTTTAACAGATGTCGTAGTCAGCTCGTTCTCAATTCCCTTGGAGACTTAACATATTTAAGCCAAGTAAAAATAATTGGAGTTTTTTTTTTTTTATATTCCTAAGTAATATACTGCATGTATTTAAAACTCTATAGGCATAGTGTGGACCAAGGTCTAGAAAGGCAGCACTATGCTAATACATTCCTAAGGGGGAAACCAGCTAAATCTAACTAGTATAGTAAATTTAGATTGAGCAATATGCTTCACACCGAAGAGATAACGCTATAATCTCACATAACTATGTATTAGAGAATGTACAAATGTCAGATGGAATAGCGAAAGAGCAGCGTTATAAATAAGAAATGATAATTGGGGGGAATATATTTGCCCCAGCAGCCATATAAGGCAATCCTGAGTACACCTGGAAAAGTCGATCAGATGTTTAACTACTTGCCAACTGCGCTACAGAGGAATGACAGCTACAATGCTGCCGGCCAGTTCTGGGAGGGTGTCATATGACGTCCTTCCGTGACCACGCCCATCTGCGAGTGATACATCTGTGATCACTGTGTCCTCAGGGCACAGTTGATCACAGATCGAGATAAAGAGTCAGTGAGCGGCTTTTTACCACGTGATCAGCTGTGTCCAATCATAGCTGATCACGGTGTAAGCACAAGCCGGTTATCTGCATTCGTTTCTCAATGCTGATAGCGTGAGGAGAGCTGATAACTGGCTTGGGTAAAAAGGACAAGTACATTGATTATCAGTGTCCTGGTTATCAGTGAAGAACCCAACAGTGCCCACCCGTGCTGCCATTTAGTGCCCATCAGTGTTGCCAATCAGTGGTCATCAGTGCTGCCAATCAGTGACCTTCAGGGCTGCCAATCAGTTTCACATATCAGTGCTGCCTATCAGTGCCCATCACTGCCACCTATCAGTGCAACCTTATCAGTGCCCATCAGTGTAGCCTCATTAGCGCACATCAGTTAGAGCCCATTCACACTAGCACGACTTGTGAGGCGACTTGTCTTGCCCCAGGTCGCTTGACACAACAAAAGCAATGTTAATCAATCAGTGCCGTCTTAATTGGCACTACTGAAGTTGCTCCGACTTCAGAAAAGGGTCCTGTACTACTTTGAGGCGACCTGTGATCCGACTTGTCCCATATACTTCAATGGGAGTCGCCTCCTTATCTTAATTGAAGTAACTTGTTATCAGACATTCCAGGAAGAAGAAAGAGATTAGCCAGGCATTCCCCACAGACAAAGTCGCCTGTCTCTTCAAAGTAGTGCACAAGTCTCTTCCAAGTCTCTTCCAAGTCTCTTCCAAGTCTCTTCCAAGTCTCTAAACAAGTCTCTTCAAGTCACGGGGCGACTTTCTGGTCGCGGTAGTGTGAACCGGCTCTAAAGGTTAATAATTACCTGTTTGCAAAATTTTATAACAAACTATGAAAATATGTTTTTTTCTTTCAACATTTTCAGACTTTTTCCTTTATTTAGCAAGAAAAAAAAAAAAACCCAGCGGTGATTAAATACCTCTAAAAGAAAGCTCTATTTGTGTAAAAGAAAATGCTAAAAATTTCATATGGGTACAGTGTTGCATGACCGTGTGATTGTCTTTTAAAGTGTGACAGCAATGAAAGCTGAAAATTGACCTGGGCAGGAAGGGGGTAAAAGAGCCCATTAGGCAAGTGGTTAATGTGGAGTCATTGGCTCAGATCACTCAGAAGCAGCCAGTTCCTGACGAGCTTGAAGGTACTCTGTTGGCAAAAGGAAGAGAAGGAACAGCGCTTCTAAGTGTAAGGCCTCTTTCACACGGGCGTTCCGTATGTCCATATATCACCCCATCCGTTTGCGGGTGATATATGGACATAATGCATGTCAATGGGATTGCAGATGTCAGCGGATGACATCCGAAAGGATTTGTATCCTTTCAGTTCTGTTCCGTTTTTTGGAACGGAACAGAACCCTATTTTTCTTCCGTTTCAAAAAACGGAAAGGACGCAAAATCGGATGTCAGCGGTGTAATCTGCTGACATCCGCAATCCCGTAGACATACATTATGTCCGTATATCATCCGCAAATGGATGGGATGATATGCGGACATACGGACCGGATGGCACAAGTGTCACCGTGTCCGTAAAAAAAAAAGTGCCGGAGTGGATCGAAATACGGTCCGCCCCGTGTGAAAGAGGCCTAATAGTTTATAACACTTTGTAATGGTTAAAAAGTTTTGCACTCACAGGGATAGATGAGATTGTGCTTATAAAAACATGTAAGTCCCCCTTGCAGTTGCCGGGTAGTCCCGCTGGGTGTTTTTCTGTCTCTGTAACAATGGCAGACTGTCGGCTGTGCTGGTGCATTTCCGCACTAGAGACTCTTTTCACCACCATGCATATTGTATTGTATGTAGGCAACAGCTAAGCTACAGACAACCAGTCGCACATTTGAGCTCTCATACAGCAAAAAAACACCATCAGATGATTCAGGTGGAGAAAAATGTATTTATGTGTTCCTTCTCCCAGTAATTAGTAGAGGAGATTGTTTCCCATAGCAAAATGGCCAAACTTCATCTAATTAAGAATTATTCTAGACATAAAAACAAAGGGGACAGCGCTCAATATAATCTGTGCAAAAAACAAAACTCCACACTAATGATAAATTAACCACAGGTGACATATAGAATAAAATATAAAGTGACTGTGCAACTATAAATAAATAAAAAAATACAGTCCTTAAATGAAAGTGCAAATGCACTGTGCAACAAACAAATCAAAGTGACTGGAGTATTAAGTGTTCAGAAAATGCATCCTCCATGCAATGCAAATTATATATATCCTCCATGCAGAAAAATGTGGGAAGAAAGAGGAATCCACCACCAGATGTCCCACTCGCTTACCAGATGACCCCTTGGGGTCTAGTATAGGTAAGTGATGACTCCAGGAAGGTCCCGGTATTCTATCAAACATTCATCTCCCCGCTCTCCTGCTACTGTATGAGTAGGGCCAGTGTAGGTTCCGCTACATGATTCAGGTTAACACGGAAAAGCGTTCTACAGCATTCATTACCGCCATGGCCGGTTTGCGTTCCAGCTGCGTTCCAATTACCCAGAAGTAGTAGGGTAATGTAGGGTGTAGCACGGGACCCGACACGTTTCGTCATCCAGTGTATGACGTCATCAGGGATCACGTCTTTAAGAATTATTCTTGGTCTGTTGCAGATGCTGAAGAGTGAGGGAAGAAAAATATGAATTAGTCTCAAACCACCCACCCCTCCCCAGTAACAAGGGCATCCTTCTCCCTTTTTTCCTCCACCTCCCTGACACCACCATCGTGGAGCATCTGGCCAGTTACATGCTTTCCTTGCCAAGGTGCTACTGACGCAGTCAAACCAATATCACACTACACTTTGCTCTGAGTTTGTGACAGCCTTTAGTGAGCAGAGGACTTTTACTTTTGCTTCTAAGGATTGTCCTTCTCCATCTCCCACCGTATTGTTGCTCTAACACCAATAACATTAGTTTGATTGAGAGGATGTTGACTTTTTCCAGCTGCTGTGCAACCGCGAGGCACCTGGCAAATTAGGTAAAATTGTCATGCCTTGGAGTACCAAGCTAGGTAACAAAATGTATATAAAATTGAGGTTCGACCAAGTTAAAGCAGAACTATACCCTCTTATCATTTTCAACCAAGTAAGCTGCAATCTTGGCCTCTGTTTGATCTTCAGCTGCCATGATGCTGCACAATTATGACACCCACTATTTAACGGTTTAACAGTTTGGTTGAGAGCATAAGCAAATGGGACAGTTACATTCCCAATGCGTGCCGGAATGTAACTGTTTTTTGAAACTGTTAAATTGATGGGACCCATGATAAATGCTTAGTGGCCCCTGCTCAGACTAACAAAGTCTGATAAACAGGATGCCGCTGACTAGTGAGGGTGCAGACTAGGGAAAGGTTTGTCCAGCCCATAGCACACTGTAGAAATAGGAAGAGATAGCCTGGTCCCCTAACCCAGTATGAGCGGTTAGCAGGTAAAAGCAGCCTCAGCTTAACCGCTTGCCGACCGCCGCACGCCGATTTACGTCGGCAGTCTGCCCCTCACAGGCAAAGCGACGTATGGCTACGTCGCTAGCCTGTGAGGCTCTAGGGAGTGAGCGTGCGCCGCCGGAGGTGCGCTCCCGCTCCCGTGCGGTCACAGACAACCCCCCCGTGCGTGTGCCCGGCGGACCCGATGTCCGCCGGGCACTTGCGATCTTCCATTACACTGGAAGAAAGGCAGGCGGCTAATGTAAACAAAGCCGCCTGTTATTCTTCCCTGTGTAAGAATGGAGCTCACATGGTTCTACTATGTAGGACCATTGATCTATGTTCTTACACTAGTAGCCACAGCCAATCACAGTTAGAAACACGCCCCTAGGGACACACTTAACCCCTCCCTCTCCAATAAAGTTAACTCCTTCACTGCCAGTGTCATTTTTACTGTAACAGTGCATATGTATAGTACTGATTACTGTAGTAATGTGACTGGTAACGCCAAAAGTGTGAAAAATGTCAGTCAAGGGTCCGATCTGTCTGCCGCAATGTCGCAGTCCCGCAAAAAAATCATAGATCGCCACTATTACGCATTAAAAAAAAAAAACAACAAAAATTACAAAAATCTTTCCCTTTGTTAGTAAACGCAATAACTTTTGCGCAAACCAATCAAAATATGCTTTTTGCGATTTTTTTTTACCAAACATATGGTAAAAAAAAATGGCCTAAAATGTTAAAAAATTTTGATTTTTACATTTTTTTGGGGGAATTTTATATAAAAAAAATGTGAAAGATATTGTTATTTTTGCAAAATTGACGCTCTTTTTTTGTTTATAGCGCATGATCAAAAAATCGCACAGGTAATCAAATACCACCAAAAGAAAGCTCTGTTTGTGGAAAAAAAAGGATGTCAAATTCGTTTAGCTACAGTGTCGCACGACCGCGCAATTGTCCGTTAAAGTCACGCAGTAAAAAAATCGCAAAAAACCCCCTGGTCAAGAAGGGGGTAAAATCTTCCGGGGCTTAAGTGGTTAAAGGTTTAACAGTTTGGTTGAGAGCACAAGCAAATGGGACAGTTACATTCCCAATGCGTGCCAGAATGTTACTGTTTTTTTAAACTGTTAAATTGATGGGACCCATGATAAATGCTTAGTGGCCCCTGCTCAGACTAACAAAGTCTGATAAACAGGATGCCGCTGACTAGTGAGGGTGCAGACTAGGGAAAGGTTTGTCCAGCCCAAAGCACACTGTAGAAATAGGAAGAGAAAGCCTGGTCCCCTAACCCAGTATGAGCGGTTAGCAGGTAAAAGCAGCCACAGCTTAATTCATCCAAGCCTTACCCCCAACATGTTTTGCCGCTTCCCCATGATTAAGCTCCGGCGGTGGGGTGAAACATGTTGGGGGCATGGCTTGGATGAGTCGAGCTGAGGCTTCTTTTACCTGCTAACCACCACCAGGTGAGGTGTGTGACAGGCGGGCTATCTCTTCTAATTTCTGCAGTGTGTTAAATTGATGGATTTAGTATCGCTTCAATGATTAGGTGTACCTGCCTGAATAGATCCACCTCCTTCAGTTTTTTCATGCACCCTATTATTACAATGCCATGTCGGAGACAGTTTTATTTATTTCAGGTTGTATTAGCCTTCTATGTGCTTGCCTACGCTACTTATGAAGTATTCATGGAACAAATTGCTGTTGGTGATGCTACTTTTGATTCTTCAGTTTTGGGTTCCCTGCTGGTGCTACTGAATGCTGTTGCTTCAAAGTATAAAATAGCAAGATAAAACTTTTTTCCTACTGTCAGCTATTATACTGTAATATTTTAATCTTAACACTTAGAGAAGTCTTTACGTCAAAGCACGATGGGAAGCCAGGACAGACCATTTTTTATAATCTTTGTAAAGACACCACAGTGGGAATATTTGTGACTAAGTGAATATTAAGATTAGCTGAATTTAGCACTCTGGCTAACGCAACTGGGAAAGGATGACTATCTACGGTCTGTCAGAATCGACTTGATGACACAGATAATCTGATTCCAGAATGGTTTTTTTTTTACCTTTTTTTGTAATACAACAGTCATTCATTGTTTCTATATTTAGATGTAAAGAGAAATCTATCATTTTAGATTTGCACAAAAATCGTAAAAACTCAAGCTGAACGGCAGTAAAAAAAATCAAGTTGATAGTAATTCTGTAATTCTGAAGGCTTTCATGTAACATTAGCTATAAATACATGTTGTTATTGTTGGAATAAAAGGTTTCCCGGGCTTTTAAATGCCTTGAAATGAGTTACCAGGCTATGGTAGTTGTGTTCCTCTGATCTTACTCCCCTCATCGAATATGCCCTCAAAACATTTTCCATTTCATCTCACCTAAAAACGCAAACGTCTTTCCTTGTAGGATATTATTTTAGGCTTGCTCACATTTTCAGAGATCTGCAGAGGGAGAAGGAGGAAAAAGCTGTGGGTCGGGGGAATATGTTTCTCTGTGTGCTTTGCAGTCAGAGATTTATCAAAAGCCCATCACTTCAGAATGATGGCCCGGGAAATTGCATCATCCGTATATCTGTCTGGGGAGGAGATATCAGACAGGGAGATATTTCTACAAAATGAAGTGTTGGTTCTGTAGTGCCTTCTCCATAGAAAGAATAAATAAAGGATTACTAATATCCCAATGATTCATTGTTACGGCTATAAGAGAATGAAAACCAAACTTTTCCGATGGAGGAAGGGTAACTTATAGTATCTACAATATATCTAAAACTGTGTGTATTGCTATCTGTATGTCACTATTGTGGTAGGAGGGTGCAATGTAGGAGTTAAAATAGTCTTTATTTATTTCTGGAACAGTAGGGAATGCCCTTGTACTGCGATGTCAGAGGTTTTATGTGTCTCCTTTTCAAAGCTTAATGAACGCATGATAGGACAATAGGAATACAAATCACTATACGTAGCCAATCAATACGTTTGATAGTGCCTTATAGTATTCAACAAAGTGAATGGGCCACCACACTTGGGCTTGCTGATTAACATTGATCACACTGCGTGAAGTATTTCTGTTTGTTTGAAGCCTTTTGAATGGCAGATCTGTTGAATGAGGTCATGAAGTTAAGCGAGATCTCCAGCCAAGCACCACAAATTAAACATACAGGAATGGTTTTGCCTGCTGCAAAATTGTCAAATAACACCCGTACGCTTCACTGATAGTGTTGAGCGAACACGGACTGTATTATTCGTGTTCGTACCGAATAATTGGATTTTTTTTACCCGAACACGGACACGGACACTTTACTGTATGTTCGGGTAAAAATCCGTGTTCGGTCGTTTTATTTCCGGGTTTTGCATGCTTTGGCGCTCTTTTCATGGCGGGCTTTCAACAGCCAATCAACAATCGTTTAACTGGTGTGCCTTAAGCCATCCCAGCCATGCCTGCAAATGTCTCAGTAGCTGTGATTGGCCGTCTGAAGCATGTGACCAAGTCTTTATAAGTTCGAGGCAGCCGCAGCGGCGTCATTATGCTGCTTAGATTCAGGGACAGAGCACACATCAACGTGCTGGCTGCTGATTAGGGAAAGATAGGCAGGAAAAAACCATTTGTGTCCGGATAGAATTGAGGGACAGGTCGGAGTGTTTAGGCAGGGCGAGTTGTAGGCATTTTAGGGATAGAGTCTGCTGAATTATAGGGTCAGTGTCTTCTACAAACTACAATCGATATTGCTGTGTGGGGGGTGGGGTCTGCACTCAATCCTGATCTACGATCTCTTCTCAATCCTGTTAGGGACAGAGTCTGCTGAATTTTAGGGAAACTGTGTTCTACAAACTACAATCGATATTGCTGTGTGGTGTGGGATTGGAGATAGGCAGGTGTCAGTGATCCACATCCATTTTTCTGTGTGTGAGCTGCAGTGAACACAATCTTTTTGGGCTGCAGTGAACACAATCTTTTTGGGCTGCAGTGAACACAATCTTTTTGGGCTGCAGTGAACACAATCTTTTTGGGCTGCAGTGAACACAATCTTTTTGGGGTGCAGTGAACAAAATCTTTTTGGGGTGCAGTGAACACAATCCTTTTTGGTGTGCAGTGAACACAATCTTTGTGGGGTGCAGTGAACAAAATCCTTTGTGGGGTGGAGTGAACACAATCTTTTTGGGGTGCAGTGAACAAAATCCTTTTTGGGGTGCAGTGAACAACATCCTTTTTGGGGTGCAGTGAACACAATCTTTTTGGGGTGCAGTGAACAAAATCCTTTGTGGGGTGCAGTGAACACAATCTTTTTGGGGTGCAGTGAACACAATCTTTTTGGGGTGGAGTGAACAACATCCTTTTTGGGGTGCAGTGAACAAAATCCTTTTTGGGGTGCAGTGAACAAAATCATTTTTGGGGTGCAGTGAACACAATCTTTGTGGGGTGCAGTGAACACAATCTTTTTGGGGTGGAGTGAACAACATCCTTTTTGGGGTGCAGTGAACAACATCCTTTTTGGGGTGCAGTGAACACAATCTTTTTGGGGTGCAGTGAACACAATCTTTGTGGGGTACAGTGAACAGAATCTTTGTGGGGTGCAGTGAACACAATCTTTGGGGGGTACAGTGAACACAATCTTTTTGGGGTGCAGTGAACACAATCTTTGTGGGGTGCAGTGAACACAATCTTTTTGGGGTGGAGTGAACAAAATCATTTTTGGGGTGCAGTGAACAACATCCTTTTTGGGGTGCAGTGATCAAAATCCTTTTTGGGGTGCAGTGAACACAATCTTTTTGGGGTGCAGTGAACAAAATCCTTTGTGGGGTGCAGTGAACAGAATCTTTGTGGGGTGCAGTGAACACAATCTTTGGGGGGGTACAGTGAACACAATCTTTTTGGGGTGCAGTGAACACAATCTTTGTGGGGTACAGTGAACAGAATCTTTGTGGGGTGCAGTGAACACAATCTTTGGGGGGTACAGTGAACACAATCTTTTTGGGGTGCAGTGAACACAATCTTTGGGGGGTACAGTGAACACAATCTTTTTGGGGTGCAGTGAACACAATCTTTGTGGGGTGCAGTGAACACAATCTTTGGGGGGGTACAGTGAACACAATCTTTTTGGGGTGCAGTGAACAACATCCTTTTAGGGTGCAGTGAACACAATCTTTGTGGGGTGCAGTGAACAACATCCTTTTAGGGTGCAGTGAACACAATCTTTGTGGGGTACAGTGAACAGAATCTTTGTGGGGTGCAGTGAACACAATCTTTGGGGGGTACAGTGAACACAATCTTTGTGAGGTGCAGTGAACACAATCTTTGTGGGGTGCAGTGAACACAATCATTGTGGGGTGCAGTGAACTCAATCTTTGTGGGGTACAGTGAACACAATCTCATACTTCTGAAGATTTGAGGGTGCTGCCTGTTCCATACTCCCCCTACTCCTCATCTAGCCTTTTAGGGGTACAAACAATAGTAATTGGGGCCTAGTGTGGTTGTGTACGTGTGATATACATACACTTTTTTTGGATCATATTTTCTATTCCGCTATTTAATCAAAAACCTTTGGGGATCAGTTAAATTGGGGGATAGTCTGTGTTGGTACGTGTGAGAGAGATCCACCTTTCCAAGTTGTTGGGGTTCATCTCATACTTCTGAAGGTTTGAGGGTGCTGCCTGTTCCATACTCCCCCTACTCCTAGCCTTTTAGGGGTACAAACAATAGTAATTGGGGCCTAGTGTGGTTGTGTACGTGTGATATACATACACTTTTTTTGGATCATATTTTCTATTCCGCTATTTAATCAAAAACCTTTGGGGATCAGTTAAATTGGGGGATAGTCTGTGTTGGTACGTGTGAGAGAGATCCACCTTTCCAAGTTGTTGGGGTTCATCTCATACTTCTGAAGGTTTGAGGGTGCTGCCTGTTCCATACCCCCCCTACTCCTCATCTAGCCTTTTAGGGGTACAAACAATAGTAATTGGGGCCTAGTGTGGTTGTGTACGTGTGATATACATACACTTTTTTTGGATCATATTTTCTATTCCGCTATTTAATCAAAAACCTTTGGGGATCAGTTAAATTGGGGGATAGTCTGTGTTGGTACGTGTGAGAGAGATCCACCTTTCCAAGTTGTTGGGGTTCATCTCATACTTCTGAAGGTTTGAGGGTGCTGCCTGTTCCATACTCCCCCTACTCCTCATCTAGCCTTTTAGGGGTACAAACAATAGTAATTGGGGCCCAGTGTGGTTGTGTACGTGTGATATACATACACTTTTTTTGGATCATATTTTCTATTCCGCTATTTAATCAAAAACCTTTGGGGATCAGTTAAATTGGGGGATAGTCTGTGTTGGTACGTGTGAGAGAGATCCACCTTTCCAAGTTGTTGGGGTTCATCTCATACTTCTGAAGGTTTGAGGGTGCTGCCTGTTCCATACTCCCCCTACTCCTCATCTAGCCTTTTAGGGGTACAAACAATAGTAATTGGGGCCTAGTGTGGTTGTGTACGTGTGATATACATACACTTTTTTTGGATCATATTTTCTATTCCGCTATTTAATCAAAAACCTTTGGGGATCAGTTAAATTGGGGGATAGTCTGTGTTGGTACGTGTGAGAGAGATCCACCTTTCCAAGTTGTTGGGGTTCATCTCATACTTCTGAAGGTTTGAGGGTGCTGCCTGTTCCATACCCCCCCTACTCCTCATCTAGCCTTTTAGGGGTACAAACAATAGTAATTGGGGCCTAGTGTGGTTGTGTACGTGTGATATACATACACTTTTTTTGGATCATATTTTCTATTCCGCTATTTAATCAAAAACCTTTGGGGATCAGTTAAATTGGGGGATAGTCTGTGTTGGTACGTGTGAGAGAGATCCACCTTTCCAAGTTGTTGGGGTTCATCTCATACTTCTGAAGGTTTGAGGGTGCTGCCTGTTCCATACCCCCCCTACTCCTCATCTAGCCTTTTAGGGGTACAAACAATAGTAATTGGGGCCTAGTGTGGTTGTGTACGTGTGATATACATACACTTTTTTTGGATCATATTTTCTATTCCGCTATTTAATCAAAAACCTTTGGGGATCAGTTAAATTGGGGGATAGTCTGTGTTGGTACGTGTGAGAGAGATCCACCTTTCCAAGTTGTTGGGGTTCATCTCATACTTCTGAAGGTTTGAGGGTGCTGCCTGTTCCATACCCCCCCTACTCCTCATCTAGCCTTTTAGGGGTACAAACAATAGTAATTGGGGCCTAGTGTGGTTGTGTACGTGTGATATACATACACTTTTTTTGGATCATATTTTCTATTCCGCTATTTAATCAAAAACCTTTGGGGATCAGTTAAATTGGGGGATAGTCTGTGTTGGTACGTGTGAGAGAGATCCGCCTTTCCAAGTTGTTGGGGTTCATCTCATACTTCTGAAGGTTTGAGGGTGCTGCCTGTTCCATACTCCCCCTACTCCTCATCTAGCCTTTTAGGGGTACAAACAATAGTAATTGGGGCCTAGTGTGGTTGTGTACGTGTGATATACATACACTTTTTTTGGATCATATTTTCTATTCCGCTATTTAATCAAAAACCTTTGGGGATCAGTTAAATTGGGGGATAGTCTGTGTTGGTACGTGTGAGAGAGATCCACCTTTCCAAGTTGTTGGGGTTCATCTCATACTTCTGAAGGTTTGAGGGTGCTGCCTGTTCCATACTCCCCCTACTCCTCATCTAGCCTTTTAGGGGTACAAACAATAGTAATTGGGGCCCAGTGTGGTTGTGTACGTGTGATATACATACACTTTTTTTGGATCATATTTTCTATTCCGCTATTTAATCAAAAACCTTTGGGGATCAGTTAAATTGGGGGATAGTCTGTGTTGGTACGTGTGAGAGAGATCCACCTTTCCAAGTTGTTGGGGTTCATCTCATACTTCTGAAGGTTTGAGGGTGCTGCCTGTTCCATACCCCCCCTACTCCTCATCTAGCCTTTTAGGGGTACAAACAATAGTAATTGGGGCCTAGTGTGGTTGTGTACGTGTGATATACATACACTTTTTTTGGATCATATTTTCTATTCCGCTATTTAATCAAAAACCTTTGGGGATCAGTTAAATTGGGGGATAGTCTGTGTTGGTACGTGTGAGAGAGATCCACCTTTCCAAGTTGTTGGGGTTCATCTCATACTTCTGAAGGTTTGAGGGTGCTGCCTGTTCCATACCCCCCCTACTCCTCATCTAGCCTTTTAGGGGTACAAACAATAGTAATTGGGGCCTAGTGTGGTTGTGTACGTGTGATATACATACACTTTTTTTGGATCATATTTTCTATTCCGCTATTTAATTAAAAACCTTTGGGGATCAGTTAAATTGGGGGATAGTCTGTGTTGGTACGTGTGAGAGAGATCCACCTTTCCAAGTTGTTGGGGTTCATCTCATACTTCTGAAGGTTTGAGGGTGCTGCCTGTTCCATACCCCCCCTACTCCTCATCTAGCCTTTTAGGGGTACAAACAATAGTAATTGGGGCCTAGTGTGGTTGTGTACGTGTGATATACATACACTTTTTTTGGATCATATTTTCTATTCCGCTATTTAATCAAAAACCTTTGGGGATCAGTTAAATTGGGGGATAGTCTGTGTTGGTACGTGTGAGAGAGATCCACCTTTCCAAGTTGTTGGGGTTCATCTCATACTTCTGAAGGTTTGAGGGTGCTGCCTGTTCCATACTCCCCCTACTCCTCATCTAGCCTTTTAGGGGTACAAACAATAGTAATTGGGGCCCAGTGTGGTTGTGTACGTGTAATATACATACACTTTTTTTGGATCATATTTTCTATTCCGCTATTTAATCAAAAACCTTTGGGGATCAGTTAAATTGGGGGATAGTCTGTGTTGGTACGTGTGAGAGAGATCCACCTTTCCAAGTTGTTGGGGTTCATCTCATACTTCTGAAGGTTTGAGGGTGCTGCCTGTTCCATACTCCCCCTACTCCTCATCTAGCCTTTTAGGGGTACAAACAATAGTAATTGGGGCCCAGTGTGGTTGTGTACGTGTGATATACATACACTTTTTTTGGATCATATTTTCTATTCCGCTATTTAATCAAAAACCTTTGGGGATCAGTTAAATTGGGGGATAGTCTGTGTTGGTACGTGTGAGAGAGATCCACCTTTCCAAGTTGTTGGGGTTCATCTCATACTTCTGAAGGTTTGAGGGTGCTGCCTGTTCCATACTCCCCCTACTCCTCATCTAGCCTTTTAGGGGTACAAACAATAGTAATTGGGGCCTAGTGTGGTTGTGTACGTGTGATATACATACACTTTTTTTGGATCATATTTTCTATTCCGCTATTTAATCAAAAACCTTTGGGGATCAGTTAAATTGGGGGATAGTCTGTGTTGGTACGTGTGAGAGAGATCCACCTTTCCAAGTTGTTGGGGTTCATCTCATACTTCTGAAGGTTTGAGGGTGCTGCCTGTTCCATACTCCCCCTACTCCTCATCTAGCCTTTTAGGGGTACAAACAATAGTAATTGGGGCCTAGTGTGGTTGTGTACGTGTGATATACATACACTTTTTTTGGATCATATTTTCTATTCCGCTATTTAATCAAAAACCTTTGGGGATCAGTTAAATTGGGGGATAGTCTGTGTTGGTACGTGTGAGAGAGATCCACCTTTCCAAGTTGTTGGGGTTCATCTCATACTTCTGAAGGTTTGAGGGTGCTGCCTGTTCCATACTCCCCCTACTCCTCATCTAGCCTTTTAGGGGTACAAACAATAGTAATTGGGGCCCAGTGTGGTTGTGTACGTGTGATATACATACACTTTTTTTGGATCATATTTTCTATTCCGCTATTTAATCAAAAACCTTTGGGGATCAGTTAAATTGGGGGATAGTCTGTGTTGGTACGTGTGAGAGAGATCCACCTTTCCAAGTTGTTGGGGTTCATCTCATACTTCTGAAGGTTTGAGGGTGCTGCCTGTTCCATACTCCCCCTACTCCTCATCTAGCCTTTTAGGGGTACAAACAATAGTAATTGGGGCCCAGTGTGGTTGTGTACGTGTGATATACATACACTTTTTTTGGATCATATTTTCTATTCCGCTATTTAATCAAAAACCTTTGGGGATCAGTTAAATTGGGGGATAGTCTGTGTTGGTACGTGTGAGAGAGATCCACCTTTCCAAGTTGTTGGGGTTCATCTCATACTTCTGAAGGTTTGAGGGTGCTGCCTGTTCCATACTCCCCCTACTCCTCATCTAGCCTTTTAGGGGTACAAACAATAGTAATTGGGGCCTAGTGTGGTTGTGTACGTGTGATATACATACACTTTTTTTGGATCATATTTTCTATTCCGCTATTTAATCAAAAACCTTTGGGGATCAGTTAAATTGGGGGATAGTCTGTGTTGGTACGTGTGAGAGAGATCCACCTTTCCAAGTTGTTGGGGTTCATCTCATACTTCTGAAGGTTTGAGGGTGCTGCCTGTTCCATACCCCCCCTACTCCTCATCTAGCCTTTTAGGGGTACAAACAATAGTAATTGGGGCCTAGTGTGGTTGTGTACGTGTGATATACATACACTTTTTTTGGATCATATTTTCTATTCCGCTATTTAATCAAAAACCTTTGGGGATCAGTTAAATTGGGGGATAGTCTGTGTTGGTACGTGTGAGAGAGATCCACCTTTCCAAGTTGTTGGGGTTCATCTCATACTTCTGAAGGTTTGAGGGTGCTGCCTGTTCCATACTCCCCCTACTCCTCATCTAGCCTTTTAGGGGTACAAACAATAGTAATTGGGGCCTAGTGTGGTTGTGTACGTGTGATATACATACACTTTTTTTGGATCATATTTTCTATTCCGCTATTTAATCAAAAACCTTTGGGGATCAGTTAAATTGGGGGATAGTCTGTGTTGGTACGTGTGAGAGAGATCCACCTTTCCAAGTTGTTGGGGTTCATCTCATACTTCTGAAGGTTTGAGGGTGCTGCCTGTTCCATACCCCCCCTACTCCTCATCTAGCCTTTTAGGGGTACAAACAATAGTAATTGGGGCCTAGTGTGGTTGTGTACGTGTGATATAAATACACTTTTTTTGGATCATATTTTCTATTCCGCTATTTAATCAAAAACCTTTGGGGATCAGTTAAATTGGGGGATAGTCTGTGTTGGTACGTGTGAGAGAGATCCACCTTTCCAAGTTGTTGGGGTTCATCTCATACTTCTGAAGGTTTGAGGGTGCTGCCTGTTCCATACCCCCCCCCTACTCCTCATCTAGCCTTTTAGGGGTACAAACAATAGTAATTGGGGCCTAGTGTGGTTGTGTACGTGTGATATACATACACTTTTTTTGGATCATATTTTCTATTCCGCTATTTAATCAAAAACCTTTGGGGATCAGTTAAATTGGGGGATAGTCTGTGTTGGTACGTGTGAGAGAGATCCACCTTTCCAAGTTGTTGGGGTTCATCTCATACTTCTGAAGGTTTGAGGGTGCTGCCTGTTCCATACCCCCCCTACTCCTCATCTAGCCTTTTAGGGGTACAAACAATAGTCATTGGGGCCTAGTGTGGTTGTGTACGTGTGATATACATACACTTTTTTTGGATCATATTTTCTATTCCGCTATTTAATCAAAAACCTTTGGGGATCAGTTAAATTGGGGGATAGTCTGTGTTGGTACGTGTGAGAGAGATCCACCTTTCCAAGTTGTTGGGGTTCATCTCATACTTCTGAAGGTTTGAGGGTGCTGCCTGTTCCATACCCCCCCTACTCCTCATCTAGCCTTTTAGGGGTACAAACAATAGTAATTGGGGCCTAGTGTGGTTGTGTACGTGTGATATACATACACTTTTTTTGGATCATATTTTCTATTCCGCTATTTAATCAAAAACCTTTGGGGATCAGTTAAATTGGGGGATAGTCTGTGTTGGTACGTGTGAGAGAGATCCACCTTTCCAAGTTGTTGGGGTTCATCTCATACTTCTGAAGGTTTGAGGGTGCTGCCTGTTCCATACTCCCCCTACTCCTCATCTAGCCTTTTAGGGGTACAAACAATAGTAATTGGGGCCTAGTGTGGTTGTGTACGTGTGATATACATACACTTTTTTTGGATCATATTTTCTATTCCGCTATTTAATCAAAAACCTTTGGGGATCAGTTAAATTGGGGGATAGTCTGTGTTGGTACGTGTGAGAGAGATCCACCTTTCCAAGTTTTTGGGGTTCATCTCATACTACTGAAGATTTGAGGGTGCTGCCTGTTCCATACTCCTCCTCCTACTGCTCAACCATCCTTTTAGGGGTACAAACAATAGTAGTTGGGGCCTAGTGTGGTGGTGTACGTGCGAGATACATACACTTTCTTTTTGATCATATTTTCTATTCCGCTATTCAATTAAAACCTTTGGGGATCAATTCAATTGCGAGATAGTCTGTGTCGGTACGTGTGAGATCCACCTTTCCAAGTTGTTGGGGTTCATCTCATACTTCTGAAGATTTGAGGGTGCTGCCTGTTCCATACTCCTGCTCCTACTGCTCAACCATCCTTTTAGGGGTACAAACAATAGTAATTGGGGCCTAGTGTGGTTGTGTACGTGCGAGATACATACACTTTTTTTGATCATATTTCCTATTCCGCTATTCAATAAAAACCTTTGAGGATCAATTGAATTGCGGGATAGTCTGTGTCGGTACGTGTGAGATCCACCTTTCCAAGTTTTTGGGGTTCATCTCATACTTCTGAAGATTTGAGGGTGCTGCCTGTTCCATACTCCTCCTCCTACTCCTCATCCATCCTTTTAGGGGTACAAACAATAGTAATTGGGGCCTAGTGTGGTTGTGTACGTGCGAGATACATACACTTTTTTTGATCATATTTCCTATTCCGCTATTCAATAAAAACCTTTGAGGATCAATTGAATTGCGGGATAGTCTGTGTCGGTACGTGTGAGATCCACCTTTCCAAGTTTTTGGGGTTCATCTCATACTTCTGAAGATTTGAGGGTGCTGTCTGTTCCATACTCCTCCTACTCCTCATCCATCCTTTTAGGGGTAGAAACAATAGTAATTGGGGCCTAGTGTGGTTTTGTACGTGCGAGATACATACACTTTTTTGGATCATATTTCCTATTCCGCTATTCAATAAAAACCTTTCTAGGGCAAGATCTTAAATTACAGAAATATGAGGAGACCGTCAAATAAGGGCCGTGGCCTGGGTCGTGGTGCTGCTGGTAGAGCTCCTGTTGCAAGGAGAGGACGTGGTCGATCTGTGCCAGCTACACGCACAAGTGAAACACCTTCCTCAAGTGTGAGTAGGCGACAGAACCTGCATCAGTATTTGGTAGGGCATCAAACGCCCCTAGAAGTGATGAGGCCAGAACAAGTTGAGGCGATAGTAGATTGGTTTGCTGCTGACAGTGCCTCCAGTTCCTTCACATTGTCTCCCACCCAGTCTACTGCAGAAAGGTCAGAGTTGGCACCTGCAGCCAATGTCCAACCGTCTTTCACCTCACCCCCTTGCAAATCAGGCCAGCAGTCTGAGCCCCAAGCCATACAGCAGTCTCTTATTCTTTTTGAGGACTCTGTCAGCAGGGTTTCCCAGGGCCATCCACCTAGCCCTGCCCCAGAAGTGGAAGAGATTGAGTGCAGCGATGCCCAACCACTTATTTCTCAAGATGAGTACATGCAAGGATCATCGCAGCACGTCTCCGATGATGACGAAACGCAGGTGCCAACTGCTGCGGCGTTCAGCATTGTGGAGACCGACAAGGAGGGCAGGGGTGAAGACTGGGTGGAAGATGATGTGGAGGACGATGAGGTCCTCGACCCCACATGGAATGAACGTCATGCAGGTGACCTGAGTAGTTTGGAGGAAGAGGCGGTGGTCGCACAGAGCCACCAGCACAGCAGAAGAGGGAGCAGGGTGCAGAAGCGGAGCGGCCGTGCCCTAGACACTACGCCCGCTACTGCCCAACGCAGCAAGGGAACGAGCGCACCAAAGTCAGCTCAAAGGAGTTCTCTAGCGTGGAAGTTCTTTAGAAAATGTGCTGATGACAGGACACGAGTGGTTTGCACCCTGTGCAATCAGAGCTTGAAGCGAGGCATAAACCTTCTCAACCTGAGCACAACCTGCATGATCAGGCATCTAAGTGCAAAGCACGAGCTGCAGTGGAGTACACACCTTCAAAACCAAGAAACGTCTCTGGCTCATCCTGCTTCCTCTTCTGCTGCAGTCTCGGCCGCTCCAGCCACATCTGTAGTGATACCGGCACCTGCCACCCCGCAAACAGACGATCTGTCAGCAACACCACCACCTGGGTCACCAACAACCATCTCCACAATGTCCCGTGGAAGCGTTCAGCTTTCCATCTCCCAAACACTTGAGAGGAAGAGGAAGTACCCCCCTACCCACCCGCGATCCCTGGCCCTGAATGCCAGCATTTCAAAATTATTGGCCTTTGAAATGCTGTCATTCCGTCTGGTGGAGACGCACAGTTTTAAAAACCTTATGTCGGTGGCTGTCCCACAGTACGTCGTGCCCAGCCGCCACTACTTTTCCAGGCAAGCCATCCCTTCCCTGCACAACCAAGTGGGGGAAAATATCAGGTGTGCACTGCGCAACGCCATCTGTGCCAAGGTCCACCTAACTACGGATACGTGGACCAGTAAGCACGGTCAGGGGCGTTATATCTCCCTAACGGCACACTGGGTAAATGCAGTGGCGGATGGGCCTGAGGCGGATAGCAATTTGGCGCATGTCCTTCCACCACCGAGGATTGCAGGGCGCTTCAGTTTGCCTCCTGTTCCTAACTCCTCCTACTCCGCTTCCTCATCCTCTACCGCCTCCTCATCCGGACAGCGTAACACCTTCACCACCAACTTCAGCACGGCCAGGGGTAAACGACAGCAGGCAGTTTTACAACTTGCCTGTTTGGGGGACAAACCACACACCGCGCAGGAGTTGTGGAGGAGCATGGAACAGCAGACAAATGAGTGGTTGCTGCCAGCGAGCCTCAAGCCCGGCCTGGTGGTGTGCGATAACGGGCGAAATCTCATAGCAGCTCTGGGCCTAGCCGGTTTGACGCACATCCCTTGCCTGGCGCATGTGCTGAATTTGGTGGTGCAGAGGTTCCTTAAAAACTACCCCGATATGTCAGAGCTGCTGCAGAAAGTGCGGGCCGTTTGTGCGCACTTTCGGCGTTCTCACCCTGCTGCTGCTCGCCTGGCAGCGCTGCAGCGTAACTTCGGCCTTCCCGCTCACCGCCTCATATGTGACGTGCCCACAAGGTGGAACTCCACCTTGCACATGCTGGAAAGACTGTGCGAGCAGCAGCAGGCCATAGTGGAGTTTCAGCTGCAGCACGCACGCGTGAGTCGCTCTGCGGAACAGCACCACTTCACCACCAATAACTGGGCCTCCATGCGAGACCTGTGTGCCTTGTTGCGCTGTTTTGAGTACTCCACCAACATGGCCAGTGGCAATGACGCCGTTCTCAGCTTAACTATCCCACTTCTATGCCTCCTTGAAAAAACAATTCGGGCGATGATGGAAGAGGATGTGGCACAGGATGAGGAGGAGGAGGAGGATGAAGAGGTAACATTTCCAAGGCTTTCAGGGCAGTCATTCGCAAGGGGCTCCGAGGGTGGGTTCCTGCACACGCAAACGCCAGGGACGCAATTGTCCAGCAGGGGCACAGTTCTGGAGGATGAGGAGGATGAGGAGGAGGAGGAGCTGGAGGAGGAGATGGAACCATGTTCACAGCAGGGTGGCACCCAGGCCAGCTCATGGCCATCACTGGTGCGTGGCTGGGGGGATACAGAGGACACGGACGATACACCTCCCACAGAGGACAGCCTTTCGTTGCCTCTGGGCAGCCTGGCACACATGAGCGATTACATGCTGCAGTGTCTCCACAACGACCGCCGAGTTGCCCACATTCTAACTTGTGCTGATTACTGGGTGGCCACGCTGCTGGATCCCCGTTACAAGGACAACGTACCGTCCTTAATTCACTCACTGGAGCGCGATCGCAAGATGCGCGAGTACAAGCGCACGCTGGTAGACGCCATGCTGCTGGCATTCCCATCTGACAGCGGGGCCACAGTGGAAGCACAAGGCAGAGGAGGAGGAGGAGGAGGTCGCCAACGCAACCAGGGCACCGCCAGCACCTCAGAAGGCAGGGTTAGCATGGCCGAAATGTGGAAAAGCTTTGTCAGCACGCCACAACAAACAGCAGCACCAGCAGCTCAGATGGAACGTCTTAGCAGGAGGCAGCATTTTACCAACATGGTGGAGCAGTATGTGTGCACACGCCTACATGTAGTGAATGACGGGTCTGCCCCCTTCAACTTCTGGGTCTCCAAATTGGGCACATGGCCTGAGCTTGCCCTTTACGCCTTGGAGGTGCTGGCGTGCCCTGCAGCCAGTGTATTATCTGAACGGGTATTTAGCACGGCTGGGGGCGTTATAACAGACAAGCGCAGCCGCCTGTCCAGAGACAATGTGGACAAGCTCACGTTCATTAAAATGAACCAGGCATGGATCCCACGGGACTTTTCCGTACCTTATGCAGAATAGCAATGGATACCGACCTTACCCACCCATTGTTCCATTTTTGCTCTTTCTCACTCTTTTGGGGTGTACCCTCATTTAAAATTTTTGAAAAGAAGCAGTGTTGGCTACCTCGTCCTCCTCCTCAGGGCCAGATTAATGTAGGGGCTATTGGAGCTGCAGCTCCAGGCCCCTACCTTTTATATAGGCCCCGGGTTGGCCATATTCACTGTTACCGCTCTTCTGTCACTTGTAAACACAGAAGTCTGGCTTCTATGCTCGCTTCCCCAGGCAGCACCCTCAGAACCTCCCCACACAGCGTGAAGGCCGGACAAGGAGGGACAGTTGGCGATGCATGGATGTGTTTATGGGCTTCAGAGACAGCATCCCATGTTGAATTAGGCATGCATGGCTGCACCCTTCCTCCTCTGGGTGCATGGCAAGGCACGGCCCTTAAGGCCCTTCAAAATCCTCAGCACCAAGCCCATGATGCTGTTAATCCGGCCCTGGTCCTCCTCCACCGCCGCTTCCACCTACACCGCCCATAGGTGTGCGCAGCCTATTGCATTAAGGTGTGCACCCCAAAGTTGAAATACACATGCATGTGTTTGCCAGCAGGGAGAGTAATGTATCGGGGCCATGTACCTGTAGGCAAGGAGAAATAGAGCAGAGCAGGTCCCAGGGAGATCTTTCCCATCTCCTCACTGGCAATGCTATGTGCCCTAGGTGATTAGGGTGTGCCCAGGCACACCCAGCACACCCTGTGCGCACGCCTATGTCACCGCCACATCCACCACCACCTCAACCTCCCTCCTACTCCATATGGGCCTCGTCCTTCAGAGATGAAGAAGAACATTGTTTTATTTTTCTGTTTTTTTTTGTTGTTTTAAGTTATTTCCCTATCCACATTTGTTTGCAGAGCACTTGCCATGCTCTTAATTACGTTTTGCTGCCATTTGCAGCACTCTAGCCCTTTCCTTTGGTGTTTTAGAGCCATTTTAGTGCCTTAAAGTTCGGGTCCCCATTGACTTCAATGGGGTTCGGTGTCCGGGAAAAGTTCGGTAAAAGTCCGGGACACGGACCCGGACTTTTTTTTAAAGTTCGGCCGAACCCGTCGAACACGGACATCTAGGTGTCCGCTCAACCCTATTCACTGATACTGAATCACCCAACCCCCGCCCATGCAGAATAGGGGCATAGATATATTTTTCAGAGCCTGCATTGCTGTAGACTTCATGGGCAGTGTTGGGGGTAACTAGTTACAAAGTAACTGATTACAGTAACTATATTACTTTTTTTGGTAACTAAGTAATGTAACTAGTTACAATACTAATATTAGTAACTACACTACTTTACTAGGCTATAGGAACAATCGTTATTTCGAAGCATAGAATGGGATGAAGTTTATGACTTTTTGTTGCACTTTATGTTTTATTCTGTTTTTTTCAGGTTTTGTTCTCATGTTTCCCAAAGCCTGTGTTTATACAATAAACTCTATGCAGAAAGAGTGTCATGTATCTTCTTCTACACGGTCAATTAAGAAAGAGGAGAGTAAAGTAATAAGTAGTGAAGTTACTTTTCGAATGCAGTAACTAGTAAAGTAATCTCATTACAATTTACAGAAGTAACTAGTAACTAGTTACATTTTTTGAGTAACTACCCCAACACTGTTCATGGGCTTGATGGGCTTCTTTAATACTGCAAAAAAAGATGGGAAGTAACATGGAATTGTTACATAGCAACCAATTGAGGTTCCATTTTTCATTTTTAGCCACTTCAGCTCCAGAAGGTTTTACCCCCTTAATGACCAGGCCATTTTTCGTGATACCGCACTGCATTACTTTAACTGACAATTGCGGAGTCATACCACACTGTACCCAAATAAAATTGATTACTTCCCCCCCCCCCCCACAAATAGAGCTTTCTTTAGGGGGTATTTGATCACCTCTGGGGTTTTTATTTTTTACGCTATAAACAAAAAAAGAGTGACAGTTTGAAAAAAAAAAAAAAATATTTTTTACTTTTTGCTCTAAAACATTCCCAATAAAAAAAATGTAAAAAAATCTAATTTCTTTATCAATTTAGGCCAATATGTATTCTGCTACATATTTTTGTTAAAAAATCCCAATAAGCGTAAATTGATTGGTTTGCACAAAAGTTATATCGTCCACATACGATGGGATATTTTTGGGAATTTTTATTTATTTTTACTAGTAATGGTGGTGATCAGGGACTTGTAGCGGGACTGCGACATTGCGCCGAACACATCAGACACCTAACTGACACTTTTTTGGAGACCAGTGACACCAATACAATGATCAATGCTAAACAAAAATACACTGTCACTGTACTAATGACACTGGCAGGGAAGGGGTTAACGTCAATGGCAATCAAAGGGTTAAATGTGTGCCTAGGGAGTGCTTTCTAACTGTGTGGGGGTACCTTTACTATGGGAAAACAGAGATCTGTGTTCCTGCTTTGTAAGCACACAGGATCACAGCTTTCCCTTGTCACAGAATAGCGATCTGCCTTGTTTAAATAGCCAGACCTCCGTTCTGCCTGTGTTCCGAATGATCTCCAGGTGCGGGGGGCATCGAGTCCGCTGGACCTGCTGTGATTGGATGTGCGCGCCCCAGACCCGGAAAAGCAAAATGATGTACCTGTACGTGATTCTATCCATGGGAGCCACCATCCGGCACTTAATGTACGTAGAGCGGTCAGCAACAGGTAAAATATGCATGGTAACCATTATATTGTGAGACTTCACTATGAAATAAGAATAGAAATGCCCATATAGTGTGAATCCATAAAAACATTTCGTTATAAGCTATAAAGCTTTAGTCCACCAGATGTCACTGTTTACAATTCAATTAGTAAGTTAGAGGGGTTTAGTAATTCTGACTTCCTCTTTGTAAGTGAGGTTTAGTTATGACTTAGAGTAACGTTTAGGCCATCTTGGAGTCATCCGAGGCTCAGAACGAGGCATGGTGTTTGTATAGAGTATATTAAGCAGTGACTCAGTGCGCTCCCCCTGCCCCTGGACGATGTCAACGTATGACAAAATGCGTAGGGCAGAGCGACGCGCTGACATCACTGATTCCCATGAGTCCCAGAAAGGATGGGTAATTGTGTGTGTTCCAGCCTACGCACACGATTTTAAGTGTTTTTAAACTTCTATTCTGTAAGTGCAATATATTATTTTACCTAACAGTAAATATTTACAAGTTACAACATGTGGAGCCTTTTATATTTTGGGTAAACATCCATGATACGGAGTTGAGGAGTGCGATGAATCGTGTTGAAAGACCCCTATGGATGGTTTAAAAGGCCCTGGGTTTGGAGCCACAAATGCTTGTGACCTTTTGTAATGAGAGGTCTATAGGATCCGGTAAGGGAGTTTTTCACTCATTGGTGGAGGTGTTTATATACAACATCACTCTTCAGGGTGGCGGATGGTGGTGTCACTAACCTTGTTAATATCACATTTGTTGGACTTTTAAATCAGAAACACCTTTTTTTGGGTCATCACATTTGCTGTGGACTTTCATTTTTAATTTAGCGCAACTGAAATTAGTATTTTTGTATTTGAGCTGTGGCAATATCACACAGATTAGTTGCTATTTATATTTTTCGTTTGTTTATCACTTTCTAGCACTTTTTTTTTTTAATTTAGGTTTTTATGGCTGTCTGTGCCCCCTGTTAGGGAGATCCACCCTCTCTGTTTACTGTTATCATTGAAAGTGAAAGTAAAAGAAAATCCCAAATTTGGGGTTGTCCCCAGAAAAGTATTAGAAGGGAAATTTTCCAATGGTGACACTAGTTCTGGTGGCCTGGGGGTCCCTAAGAGATTCCCTTAATTTGCAGGGATTTCCCTTCACGTCCTGTTCTGGCTATTGGGCAGGAAATGAAGGTAAATCTCCCCATTGGGACCAAGAGGGCAAAAATAAACCTTACAGGGATTACAATCCTCCCTTACTCAAAATGAAAAAAAAAAAAAAGGTTTTGCCTATAGTTCTACTTTAATGTTACAAACTGTGTATCTACTGAGGGATCCCTTTGTTCTGTTTCTGATACCCTAAAAGCCTCCCTATTACCTCATTTATTTTTTGATAACCTTAACCGCTTGCCGACTGCCGCACGACTATTTACTGCGGCGGTCAGCCCCTTGCAGGCAAAGCGACGTAGGGCTACGTCGCTAGCCTGTGAGGGTCTAGGGAGCGAGCGCACGCCCCCGGAGGCGCGCTCCCGCTCCTGCTCGGTCACGGACCCCCCCGCGCGTGTGCCTGGCTGACCCGATGTCCGCCAGGCACTCGCGATCGTCCGTTACACCGGGAGAAAGACAGTTGGATAATGTAAACACAGCCGCCTGTCATTCTCCCCTGTGTAAGAATGGTGATCAAACGGTTCTGCTATGTAGGACCGTTGATTTCTGTTCTTACACATCAAGCCACATCCAATCACAGTTAGAATCACGCCCCTAGGGACACACTTAACCCCTCCCTCTCAAAAAAAGTGAACCCCTTCACTGCCAGTGTCATTTTTACAGTAACAGTGCATATATATAGCACTGATTACTGTAGTAATGTCACTGGTAACCCCAAAAGTGTCAAAAATGTCAGTCAAGGGTCTGATCTCTCTGTCCCGCAAAAAAAATCGCAGATCGCCGCCATTACTGGTTAAAAAAAAACAACAAAAATGACAAAAATCTTTCCCTTAGTTAGTAAACACAATAAATTTTGTGCAAACCAATCAAAATATGCTTTTTGCGATTTTATTTACCAAACATATGTAGAATAAAACAAATTGGCCTAAAATGTTAAAAAATTTTGATTTTTACATTTTTTTGGGGGAATTTCATATAAAAACATGTGAAAAATATTGTTATTTTTGCAAAATTGTCGCTCTTTTTTTGCTTATAGCGCATGATCAAAAAATCGCACAGGTGATCAAATACCACCAAAGAAAGCTCTGTTTGTGGGAAAAAAAGGATGTCAAATTTGTTTAGGTACAGCGTCGCACGACCGCGCAATTGTCCGTTAAAGTCACGCAGTGCCGAATCGCAAAATAGGCCCTGGTCAGGAAGGGGATAAAATCTTCCGGAGCTTAAGTGGTTAAAAGACTCCTTATTTATTTCACAATAACTAATTAGAGAGCCTATCATTTTGAACTTTTTTCTAAATAATGTCACCTTGGATGTGATGATGTCATTACATCTTGCACAATGATGTAGTCGGGCTTGTAAGAAGCCACTTTGAGAATCATGTGAAACCATGTAAAACTGTTGGTTTAATTCTGATCTCATGTATGTGTGTCAGCTTACAAATGTTAAAAAAAAACAGCATTGGGGAAGACCCAGAGTTATCCACACAATTAACGTTTATAAAAATGTATCTAGTAATTTTCTCAGCACTGACTAAACTCCGCAGAGATTTGACTTTTAATGTCATTAACTCTCCAATTACAGCAACCTCTGAAAGTAAGTCTTGTAATTTAAAAATATTCTCACTTGCGTGTTTTTTTCAGAAGGACAACCAGCATGTTATGGTTATAGAGCCGCATGTGGAATTTATTACAAGCATAGGAGGGGGCCGGACTTCCAATTATAATATAACTCTTTGCAGCAATCAGATATTCAGTAATGTTGCACTGAGCAATCCTTAATTCTAGCTTGAAAGGAATTATTAACTGCTTATTAGTCACTTGGAAATCCACTCATTCATCATGAAAATCACTTACTGCTACTATTAACATGTTTTAAATGATCTCCCAGAAGCAAAAGGAAAAGAAATGACTGAAGAAAAGACAGCCATTAAAACAGTGCTGAAAGCCACAGTCTGTTCAACGCTCATCTGTCTTGTAACATTTGTATGCAGCATCACTAGGATGGAGAAGAAATGATCAATACTATGGCACACAATCAAATAGGCTAGGATGATTTCGTCCAACAACAAAATAACTGTTAGGTAGGCAAAGAGAGAAAGGTCATGGTTAACGTGGTTGTAAACCCTTACGTATAATGAAACAAAAAATTACTCCTGCACTGCCACACTTTGATAAACTATAAAATGAATGTGTCTGTGGAACTGCTGCTACTACCCAAAGGTGTACTCCCACGCTTATTGACCAGAAAAAGTTGAATACATTTAGTGGTGTATTGATCCTTTAAAAATACCTCCCCTAAGGGAGTTACATGACCAGTGACGCAACGCGTTGGGTGGAGCCAGTGACATCACATCCGGTTTGAACTCAAAACCGGAAGTTTGGTGAGAGACTTTCTGTGATCAGATACTAACACTGCCTATGAATGTATTTTCATTTGTGAGTGCCATTTTTTTATTAATAAATGGCTGGGGACTCGTAAAGGTGTTGCATAATGAGGGTATTTCTATTTTATATTTGAGCACATTTCAGGATTGGAAACTGCAAGATCTGGTCCTCACTTATAAAGTGAGCACTAATAGCCAGGAAGGTGGATCTGCAAGGATTACATATTTAAGTACTTTTGACCTATATTGCTATGGGTCCGGGATCAAGGTGAGCGAGCATTTCACTTAGTGTTGAAACATAACAGTGGTTCTCTGGTGCAGTTGTACAGAAGCACAATATCGCTCCCAAGATCACTGAAGATGTATGCATTATATTTATGGAGTTAGGTTGTTCTATGGTGGAAAGACATGCACAACATATACTAAAGAAACTGATGGAGGTTTCAGCTCTGGAATGAAGGGTATGGTAGAAGATATGGTGGCCCATGTCTTCTACCTTGCCCTTCATTCCAGTGCTGAAATCATCAGTTTCTTTGGTATTCTACACTTCCAGAAGTGTCAGAAGCCTAAGTTCCCTCTTCCTGTCACGGGCAGTGGCTCCATCCGCCAACCCCTCACTGCTTAATCTGGTAGTGATAAAATGGTCAAACCATGACTAGATTTTCCTTCAAGATTTAAGCTGGCCAGAGATGGACAGAATTTCAAATGAAAACTCTTAGGAAAAGTCTTGGGAAAATTCTCAGAACATTCTCAGGATATTTATTTGTAAAATTTTTGTTTGTTTCGTTTCTAAAAGTTTTGTTTGCTTTTAGAGTCGGTTCACACTGAGGCGACACGACTCCTTACTACTTCGGGGGCGACTTGTGCATTGCCATGCATCACGACTTCGGAGCGACTTGCATGGACTTCACATAATGGAAGTCTATGCAAGTCGCTCCGAGGTCGCCCCGAAGTAGTACAGGACCCTTTTTCTAAGTCGGAGCGACTTGTGTCGCACCTATTAGAACGGGACCTGTAGCGGTCAATGGACCGCGAGGGAGCACGACTTGTCAGGCTGACAAGTTGCCTGACAAGTCGCGCTAGTGTGAATCAGCTCTTAAAATTTGGTTTTGAAATAAATAGACTTGAATGGAATGAAAACCACACAGACTGTTGGAAATGTGTTTGTTTGCAAAAATTTTTTCCAACCCACTCCTTTGAATTTTCTCTTAAATACAGTCAAACATGAATGTCAGTTTGACCCACTAATGATTTGAGAAATTAAGAAACTTTCTAAGAACTTTCTTTTCCTAAGAATTTCTGTATGAAATTCTTCCAATCTATGGTCAACTTTAGTCTGATGTGGTTGCTTTAAAGTAGAACTGAAGGTAAAACATTTTTTTTTCTCATTTTGGATGGCATAAGGAACGGTTAAATCTCCTTTCATTGTTTCTGTCCAATTGGGGAGATTTCCCTTTACTTCCTGTCCCCTAGCCACAACAGGAAGTGAAAGGAAATCCCTCCAAAGTGGGGGAAATGCAGCCACTAGGGTCACCAGAACCTAATGTCCCCTTGGGAAGATTTTCTCACTATTGCTGATCTGGGGACCACTCAAACTTTGGGATTGTCTTTCACTTTCCATAATAATGATCACCAAGACAATTAAGGACAGCTAGACGTTTGTTTCAAATTCGTTTTTGGACATAATTTGGCATATTCGTTCTTTCGGGAGCATTGGACACAGCAGAATGAGTATGAAAACTAATTTTCAGAAAGAACGAAAATCCGAAATGACAAAAATCTGAAAGAAAGAGAAACAATTCAACCTACGAGTTTAACAAATCTATTACATTCGGATAATTTTGTTTTCATATTTTCACTTTTTCCGACTATTCGTTATCCCTGAATATTAAGAAATAATTGATGAATGCATTCGTATTTATAATTCTTTTCAATATATTCAAAATCATTTCATGTTTGGATGGGTAGTGTTAGTGTGGTATTTCTGGCCAATATGCTTGTCCCTTATTCCCTTTTGTTTGTTTTGTGTGTTTTTCTGTGTCAGAACTGCATTCCATCCTGACTCCAGTCAGGGTGTGGTGGGCCGGTGGCACTGTTTTGTTGGATTTGTTGATTACGAATACAACCACCAATGTCTGAATGCATGAAGGGTCTGAGCCTGAAGTTACAAATCCCGTATCTAAACGACTGGAACGTAACAAATACGAATGCATCCGAAGGTACGAATTATCCAGAGTAACAAATGCCAAAATCTAAACAAATAGAACCGAACGAATATGAATGCATCCAAAGTTACTAATGATCCGAAGTAACGAATGCTACACCTAAATGAATGGAATGGAATGAATACAAATGCATCCGAAATTACGTATTATCTGGTGTAACGTATGTTGCATCTAAATTAATGGAACGGATACGAATGCATCCAAAGTAACAAATGCCGCATCTAAACAAATGGAACGGAACAAATACAAATGCATCCGATGTTACGTATGATCCGAAGGAATGAATGGTGCATCTAGACAAATGGAATGGAAAGAATACGAATGCATCCGAAGTTACAAATCATCCAGAGTAACGAATGCCACATCTAAATAAGTGGAATGAAACAAATATGAATGCATCCAAAGTTACAAATGATGCGAAGTAACAAATGCCGCATCTAAACGTATGGAACGAAACAATTACGAATGCATCCGAAGTTACGTATGATCCGAAGTAATGAATGCTGCATCTAGACAAATGGAATGGAACGAATACGAATGCATCCAAAGTTACAAATTATCCAGAGTAACGAATGCTGCATCTAAACAAATGGAACAGAACAAATACAAATGCATCCAAAGGTACGAATTATCCAGAGTAATGAATGCTGCATCCAAACTAATGGAATGGAATGAATACAAATGCATCCGAAGTTACTAATGATCCGAAGTAACGAACGCCGCATTTAAACGAATGGAACGGAACAAATACAAATGCATCTGAGGTTTACAAATGATACGAAGTAACGAATGCCGATCATAGCGAATGATCCGATAAATTTAAAAAAAGAAAAAAAAAAAAAGAATGAAATGTAAATGAAACAAAACAAAGTTTTCGGTAGTGCACATGTCTGGAGAGGATGAATCCCCCTAATGCCCCATACACACTATAAGATTTTCTGAAGACTTTTGTCTTCAGATTTACCTTTTCTATGTAGTGCAAGGGCCTGCCGGATTGCATACAAATTGAAAGTGTTTAGGTTTGACCTCATATTATATGGTTTTGGTAAGTCTGCAGACAAAAGTCTTCAGATAATCTGCACGTGTGTATGGGGCATAACGGTAACACAGGCAGCAATACAGTTTTGCCTTTTAGTTGTATTTGAAGTTAAACAATTATTTTAGAAGTGACAATTTTTTTGAATCCACAAGACTGAAAAGAAAGATTTGTAAAATGGCAGCAATATACAGTGGGTACGGAAAGTATTCAGACCCCCTTAAATTTTTCACTCTTTGTTATATTGCAGCCATTTGCTAAAATCATTTAAGTTCATTCTTCTTCCTCATGAATGTACACATAGCACTCCATACTGACAGAAAAACACAGAATTGTTGACATTGTTGCAGATTTATTAAAAAAGAAAAACTGAAATATCATATGGTCCTAAGTATTCAGACCCTTTGCTGTGACACTCATATATTTAACTCAGGTGCTTTCCATTTCTTCTGATCATCCTTGAGATGGTTCTACACCTTCATTTGAGTCCAGCTGTGTTTGATTATACTGATTGGACTTGATTAGGAAAGCCACACACCTGTCTATATAAGACCTTCCAGATCACAATGCATGTCAGAGCAAATGAGAATCATTAGGTCAAAGGAACTGCCTGAAGAGCTCAGAGACAGAATTGTGGCAAGGCACAGATCTGGCCAAGGTTACAAAAAGATTTCTGTGACCATGTGATATTTCAGTTTTTCTTTTTTAATAAATCTGCAACAATGTCAACAATTCTGTGTTTTTCTGTCAGTATGGGGTGCTATGTGTACATTCATGAGGAAGAAGAATGAACTTAAATGATTTTAGCAAATGGCTGCAATATAACAAAGAGTGAAAAATCTAAGGGGGTCTGAATACTTTCCGTACCCACTGTATTTGTCATTACCTGGCAAAACGGCTCACTTTGCATAGTAGTGACAGCAGTGCTAGCTCCTGGAAGGAAGTCTGCTGCATCAAGGGGGCTGCCTGGCTAGTGGATGATTTAAAAGGGAACAAAGGTATTACATACAGCCCAAAGTCTAAAGCCCCGTACACACGTACCGATTGTCGGCCGCAAATATTCGGCCGCCGACCGATCAGCCGATTGTAGGCTTGTTAGTATGATGCTTCCGACAGCTGACAGCGCATTTTCGGCCGAACAGAATCTGTCGTGCAGGCATTAATATTTTTGTAGGCCAACACCAGAACGGCTGATTGTTCACCAGTCAGTACAGAATTCGGCCGACAATCAGCAGATTTGCAAGACTGGGCATGCTCAGAAAAGAAAAAACACACGGAAAGTTAACCATCACATGACATCACTTCTGCAGTCGGCTGTTGTTGGCCGACAAAATTCGTGTGCAGTCTTTTGCACTTTTCAGCGGACAGGACAGCCCTGGACAAAAGACGGCCGATCGTTCGGCCGACGATCGCTACGTGTGTACGGGGCTTAACTCTTATCAAAGAAAATTAATCTTATCATCCTTTGTTTATGAATTTATTATATGAATGTTTTATCTATAAGATATAAACAAATTTACACACTTGACAACCACCCACGGTAAATATACGTCATTACTTTTACATTAAATACCGGTCTTTTGACAGTAGCTAGCTGCCATAGCCCCATAATATTTTTTACTTCTCTACAAGATAAGATAAAAGTGGTCTCAGCAGTGGATTCGCCACAGAATCAATTTTATAGGTGGAATAGAGGGGACATTCTCCAGTGGGGACACTTATTCCCATTACAAGTGTTTAAGAGGGGAACTTCTTCATTATAGAAAGATATTATCTCCCTTCCTTTTGAGTCTACAGGATAGGAATTCTACCTAATTAGACAGAAGGGGGCAAAAAAAAAAAATGTACATATATATATATATATATATATATATATATATATATATATATATATATATATATATATATATATACACTATACTGTATTTATTTATACTTTAACAAAAAAAGGATGAATAAGTCAGTATACAGTGTAATAAACCAGACTCTGCTAACACTTATTTAAGTATTTTTTGGGAGTGAACTAAGTATTTAAAACCTAATAATTTTAACAGATTTCCAGTCTAGATCATTGGAATGTTCCACAGTACCTGAGAAGGAGCACATAATAATTATCCGCGCTTTTATGCTTTTGTTGGAAAAAAAATAGTGCTTTAATGGTTTTAAGCATTGAACTGAATTTATTATATTGTAACTTTAAATGTAATTTTCCAAAATGTGAAAAGTCTGTAAGCCTCTTACAGTAGCTGCTGTAAAAGCAATTAATACAGATTAAAAAAAAAAAAAAAAATAGAGCAGTATTTCCTTTTGTAAAATAATACTTCTACAGTTTATAGATGATTGCACTTTAACTGTATTGTTTGCATAAATCTAGTTTAATAGCAATTACAGAGGGTTGACAAGAGACAAATGTCCCAAAATTCAATACATACTCAACTCTTTGGTTTGAATGAGGCAAACTAAAGCAGATGGGGAAACTGTGGGAATTTTGTTTCGCAGAGGCAATTGTTCCTTCCTGACGCAAAGAGGCAGTCAGAACAGTTGCTTTTAGGCGGTCAGAATGCAATGCTTTTAATTAGGCTCTGTTCACTAGGGATGATCGAACGGTTCAGGTCGACCATCGGTTCGACCCGAACATTGGGTGTTCGAAATTCGGCCGAATTCTGAACTTTTTGCGGTAAAAGTTCGGAATTCGGTCACCAGAACCGCTCAAAATGCAATGGGACAGGAAGTGGGCTTTAAAAGCCTGTGATTGGCCTAGAAACATCAGTAAAAGCCAATGAGGGGCAGGAGTCTGCTAGGAACGTGATTGGAGTGACTACGGGGACCAGAGGCCAATCAGGAGTGAATACGCCTCCCAGTATATAACATAGCCCCGCCTAACCTCTAGCACTGTAATACAGAGGCTTTGGAAGAGAGTGGAAGCATTTGTGTTTCTCCTGCTGTGTTAAACAACGTTTGCTGCATAGCTGATTGCTTGTAAAGCTCCAGATCAGCAGAAGAGCAGTCAGCTTACAGAAAGATTGTCAGTGTAGTTAGAAAAAAAAAATGAACGGACAGTGTCAGTTAGAAATTATCTTCTGCTGTATGGAGCTGTTCTTTTAGTGTGAGGAAAGTGATATGCAGTGTAGTTAGGGTACTATATACCACTATAGTTAGATTCAATAATCTAGTTTTTGTAGGGATAGCTTTAAGTGTCAGGGTTCCGTCTATTGGACATGTTGCACTGCTGATATATCTACAGCAGGTATACGTGCTTGCTAGTCAGCTATTGTGCAAAATACATTTCAGCGATACACACATCTGCTGTATTTAGCGACAACTTTGGGTCACATAGCAGTGTGCGTTTTGCAGGTGAATTTCACCGCGCAGAGTTGCCAAAGCCTCAGTGACAACTTAACGGCTGTTCTTGTTGTAAGCCTTAAGTCCACTACAATAGGCTTTACTACTCTGCGTCACACACATCTGCTGTATTTAGCGACCACTTTGGGTCGCATAGCAGTGTGCGTCTTGCAGGTGATTTTCACATCGCACAGTTGATAAAGCCTCAGTGACAACTATACATAAATTAAAAAAAAAAACGGATTATTTTTCTTAGAATTTCAGTAGCACAGGGATGGTGTTACCCTCCTTTCATAAAGTGAAAATAAATAAAGTGCATAAATTGCATAAATAATCAAATATTATGCCTATTCCATGAGAGTGGTTAGGCATAGTTTTCTGGTGAGTCTGCATTTTGGCTATTTCTCCCAGCACTGGTGGTGGTGACATTGTACGGTGGTTCCTATAACTGACACCAATGACCCTGCATTGAGTGCCGGTTCACACTGGGGCGACCTGTGAGGCAACCTGGTCGCCTCACAGGTCGCCGCAGGTCGCCTCCCATAGGGAAGCTGCGGACCCGTTCTAATAGGAGCGACACAAGTCGCTCCGACCTAGAAAAAGGGTCCGGAGCTTCTTTGGGGCGACCAGGAGGCGACCGCCATAGACTTCAATGTTATGAAGTCCGTGGCGGCCGCTCCGAGGTCGTGGCGCGCTGCTTGCACCGCGATCTCGGAGGTCGCCCCTGCAAGTAGCGTCGCGGTAATGTGAACCGGCGCTAAAGGCACTGTGTATTGCTCTGGCACTACATAAACAAAGACTTTTGAAGGACTCTGTTCTTGCTTAGTTGGATGTTTTGGATTATTTATGCAATTCTAAACTTCACAGGTACACTTTTTAGAGCCCCCAGACACTAAATCCAAAGAAGTCTTTTTTTTTTTTCAATAATTTTTTCAATAATTGGCTCTCTATCAAAAATGACAATTTTTAAGAACTTTTTTTTGCCTGACATATAGTCCCTGGTTTTTTAGGTTTTATGGCTTCAAAATGGTGTTTTTTGATTCCCAAAGTTCGGGTACCATTGATTTCAATGGGGTTCAGGAATCCTAACCAAACTTTCGGGAAATTCGGGTGTTCTGGTTGAACCGAACTTTTCAAAAGTTCGATCATCCCTACTGTTAACACCTATGCTTATAATAGGGGTAGATATGGAAAGGCCCAGGGAAAAAAAAATGAAAAATTAAAAATAAAAAATTATTTATTTTTATTTTTTTTCCAAAGCCGTTTTGAAATATGCTCTTTTAACTATGACATGGTATTCAAACTATATAACATGAAGACCTCAATAAAAGTTTTCTGAGATTTTATGTAAAGTCTCTGAGGTGAAGACAAGCGAATCCTGGAATACAATTCAAGTAACACTGTAACTCTCAATGCAGTTCTTAAACAAGATAAATATGCATTTCTGCCACTAGGGGGAAAGGCTTCAGTTTAGTTTCCTTGTTGGCTCCATCTTGTAGCTCTTTCAGTTGCGTGATTGTTGGGATACAGTAGATGATAGTTTCTGTCCTCTCAGGCCTTAATTGACAGGTAAGAGGGTGAATTTTTCTAACAAATTAGTTTATCTTTTTTTTTAACCTTTAAATGATTCAAGTAATGTTCTCCACCATTACAGAATAATGTTTACCTATAGTCTGGTCAGTAAATTGTTTTTTTCTTTTCCTCCTCTTAGTAAAATGGTGAGACCAACATGTAGAGTTTGGAAGCATTTCCACACTGCCATTTCTACTGAGAGCAAAGCTGCAATTTGCCAATATTTTGTAAGAAGAAATATTCTTTTCCAAATGCTACAAGGATAAAAAAAACACATCCTTACATGCCAGAGGTGCCCTCTAAGACAGTGGTTCTCAATTCCGGTCCTCGGGACCCACCAACAGGCCAGGTTTGCAAGATAACTAAATTACATCACAGGTGATCTCATTTGCTGCTCAGTGATTGCAGTATTCTAGTCTGCATCCCCCAAGGTAATACTTAAAATCTGGCCTGTTAGTGGGTCCCGAGGACCGGAATTGAGAACCACTGCTCTAAGACACTAAAAAATACTTTATAGAATGGAATGATGAGAATCATCATGAAAGTGAGAGTAGTTTTTCCCTCCAGAGTTCTCATTGCAGAAAAATTTGTTCTGCTGCTTCTGGATCCTCACAAATTGTTTCTTCATCAGCAGCATCTTCAAGCAAGGAAGTGTTACAAACCGCAGCCTCCCAAAAATACACAATCCCTTCATTTATAGATAAAATGACACCTGAAAATTTAGAAGAACATTCATCAAGCTCTTGTAAGAGCAATACATGCTTCTCGATCAGCATTGTAAATAACTGAACATGCATATTGGCAGGAGGCTTATAAATTATTGTGAGCAATAAAAAGCAAAATTAGTTTATTGATTGAATAAGCTGTACTTTTACATAAGCATAATATTTTTATGTACACAGTATTTCTCCTTCCCAGTGTAACAAAATTACTTTCAATTTGTAAAACTCCTGCACGCTGATTTTTTTTAAAAAAAATTCCCAAATTTTTTATTTTTTCAAGAAAATAAACAGGGAAATTTTTTTTTTCCTTAGTTTCAGAATTTATGGACATTTTACATCTTTAATTACTTGTTTCAGTGTCAACTAAGAGGGCATTTCACTCACTTTGGAGTGGTACCCTTTCACTTCCTGTTGTGTCTACTGCTATGGTAAAGAACCCTTTCCTATATGGATCTTTATTCATCCATACACAACTGTTGACCAAGTGCCATTGTTATTGTTTGTCATTTTTGTTTTCGCTCATAGTGTGAGATTGTACTGTCTTGAATGCAAAATGTTACTGTCAGGATCCGGATCTGAACCTGCGACTTTGGCAGTATCTGACTGCAACTCTTCTTGATGCATCATCAGGAATGCTGGACAGGTCCCGGCCTGATTTCTTCGACAACCTTGCTTTGTGTCTTATTTCTAGTGAACCTTGAACCCTTTGCTCCTCCCATAACTTTCCTGATTTAAGCTATGTCTCTGCACTTCATGTTTTATTGTACTCTCTCTCTCCAGCCAATATTGTGATCCTTGCATACCTTCTTCTGTCCTTATATTTGCTACCACCAACCCTTATTGACCCTTGGCTTGTTCATTGTCCATATTTTCATCTGATCCAATCCAACTACTACTCATTACCGACCCTCTGGCTTGTTTATCGACTATGCTTCTGCTTGTTTCCTGTCTGATTCATCCGTTACTCTATCCCTGCTTGCCCTTTTGACTCTGGGGTGATCCAGAGGGCTGCGACCTGGCATTAACATGCAAAAAACATCCCCGCCATTAGGAGCTCTGGTGAAGACTGGCTAGGGCTTAGACCCTGTGTCTCAGATGAGCCTTCATTATCTGCTGGGGTATCTGCTTGTATATTTCCAGCTGACTACTCATGAACCTCTCTGCTGCTACAGTCACTGGCCTCAAAGCCTGATCCCAGTTAAAAAAAAGAGCCACAGCCTAAGTAGAAAAGCCAGTATGTTACAGAGCGGGATACTTGTTCTCTTTAGGGAAGCAGTGAACTCTCAGCAGCAGAGGTCTGACATGCCCCCTGCTTAGTAAAACCAAGAGCTCTCCAGTCAGTGGACAGCATGAGCATTGCTGATTGTGGAGAGATACTGTAGCTCTGAACCAGTAGGGGGCATTTTGGATTGCTGCAGTAAGACCACAGCTTACCTACAGGCAAGGCACAGGATTTTTTACTCAGATTGCTCAAGTACAATTGTTACTATTGGTCATTCTCACCTTCCCTACTTACAATCTTGTGTGCAAAGCCCTTACAGTTCTTTTATTTAAACACTTGCCGACCAGCTGCCGTATAATGGCGTTATACGGCGGCAGGTTTCCGTGAATCGCCGTACCTGTGGGAATGATCCTGGGGGGAAATTACAGTTTTAAGTGCAAATTTCAGTATTTAAGCTACAAGAGTACAATAATAGGGTAAACAAGTACAATATGCAATGCGATTTAAGGTAGATATTAAGGCAAAAATAACATATTTCTTGTTTTATTTTCAAAATAGATAGTAAGTAGCTCAGGGAGAAGACTCCGGGGGGCAAGAAATTAGAATGGGCGGCACACACACATGAAGTTAACTTTCACATTGACACCGACAGCAGTGTGCAGCAGCAAAGTCTCTCTCCACGCCAGGTGGTCCCTTCAGTACACTATGGTCCAAAGAGCACTGACAGCTAAGCTGAAACACATTATCTCTCTCTGCCTGTCTGATAGAAGGGATGCCTGCTTTGTTTACATAGGCAGGCGGCTCTTCTGTCAGTGTCTCTGAAGATCGTGGGAGGCCGGCAGCAATCGTGCCCGCTCCTCCCGCGGTTTGACCCTCGCTGTGTCTAATCACAGCGGGAGCGCAGGTCCAGCGGCGCGTGCATGCCGCTGAGACCACGAGACATGTACATGATTATGCACAGCCGAGCCGCCCTGCCGCAGCAAATCTGCGTGGGGCGGTCAGCAAGTGGTTAAAGTCTGTCCATCCATAACAAGAAATATTACTATGCTATGCAAATATAAGCCAAACTCGTTATGCTATGCAGAAGTAAAAATTTGGTGAGTGGAGTGTACTTGTTTCTTTATGTTGGATAAAGTTATTAATTTGGTCATAAAGGTTAGAGTATTGGAACCCTAACCCATCATTTTCAGCTGCTAGGATTATTATTAACTGATTGCTGAGTACAGGTGCCAGAAGCCTGTGAGCATCGAAGCATATCTGATATCACTTAAAAATAATATCATGTAAGTGTAATGCGGCTGGTGCTAAAATTTTGAAAACAAAAGCACAAAATTATAGCTCTGCCTGTTCAAGCCAGTTGAGTCAATCAAAACCTAAGAATGAGAACCACTTCTATGCCAAGTGCAGATTACTTTCATAAGAGAGGCCAGTTCAAGCATTTCATAATTTAAGTGTGTTTAGCTTACAGTGTCCATGGTGCTGTAGTGGGTCATAGAAAAATCAAACTTATTCTGATTCTGTCAGTAAATTTTTATATTAATGTGAGCTCAAATATGTAGGTGCCACATCCTATATAGTAATAGACAGATATAAAAAAAAAAAAAAAAGAGACAGGATAGGCAGACTTTTAAGATACCCAAAGACTACAATTTACATCTAAGTAAAATACATATTTAATTACTTCTGGATCGGGAGGTTTTACCCCCTTAATGACCTGACCATTTTTTTTGCTTTTGGTGGTATTTGATTACCTGTGCAATTTTTATTTTTTGCGCTATAAAAAAAAAAAAAAGAAGCGACAATTCTGAAAAAAAAAAAAAAAAAAAAAAACAACAATATTTTCACATTCTGCTATATAACATTCCCAATAAAAAAAAATGTAAAAATCAATTTTAGGCCAATTTGTATTCTGAAAAAAAAAAAAAAAAAAACATTTTCCTGCTACATATTTTTAGTAAAAAAAAAATCCCAATAGGCGCGTCTACAAACTAGGGGAAATATTTATGTCATTTATATATATATATATATATATATATATATTTTTTTTTTTTTACTTGTAATGGTGGCGTTCTGCATTTTTTTGCAGGACTGCGACATTGCAGCAGATAGATCGGACCCCTAAGTGACATTTTTTTTAATTTTTTGGGGGAACAATGACATTACTACAGTAATCAGTGCTAAAAATATGCACTGTTATTGCAATAATGACACTGGCAGGGAAGGGGTTAACTCAAAAGGTTGAGTGTATGCCTAGGGATTGGGGTGTTCCAAAATAGGAGGATCACAGGTGCTCTGTGCTGATTCTGGAGAGAACAACGGTCTGCTGTGTTTACAAAAGCAGACCGCTGTTCTCTCTCCACAGGGAGCGATCGCGAGTGCTGGCCTGTGAATCAGCTTCTCCGTTGGCCAATGGGGGGGGGGCTGGGACAGGTATGGGGATTCGCGTAGCCGAGCCAACCTGCCGCAGTATATCTGCAGCGGGTGGTCGGCAAGTGCTTAATATATATATTTAAGAGATCACATTTAAAATGATGCACTGCCACTTACAGTTATTGTAATGTCTCCATCATATAGAGATTCTTATCCAACGCTCTTTAGCAATTTCGGTATACTGTACCTCTGCATTTACTCTCAAGCCAACATATTTTACACGTTGGTCACCTATACAACATCTATTAGTTACTGATATAATGGACTAGGGATCCTTGTCCCTCTATGTGCTTCATACCTATACATAGGCTTTACCATGTACATTTTTAAATATTACTGGGAGGCATTCCAGTTATGGGGTGCTGTACTGGACAAAAATGGGTAAGGTATGCTCTTTGGTGAATTAAAATGGTTATAAATCTCTGAAATGAAAAATAACAGAGGCAATCCTTCTACAGTGTGTACCTCAATCAGGGCCACTAATAAGGCAGTACAGCCAGCCCTCCTGTACTGGGCCCAGGCCTTATCTGTTCAAAAAGGGGCCCAGGCTCCTGCCAAGCAGGAGGACCAGCCATACTGCCTTATTGCTGACACTTGTGACTCTTGTGCAGTGCTTCTGTCTTCTACTTATCTATTCTTTCTCTGGCTGCACTGCAGGAGGATTGGTTTTAGTATCTGTGCCCCCCTTTCCCCCTGCTACCTGGGACCCCGGTGTGCCCCTTTTCCTTGCAGTGCTGCCACTTCCCCTCTCCTCTCTTACCCCCCTCCTCTTTCACCGGCAGTTGCTGAGAGCACACAGGTGGGTTATTTCAGGATGGTGATGGGGGGGCTCAACATTTCCTTATATAGGAAAGTGCTGCTGTGTTCCAGGTCAGACTTACTTATATGCTACTATATACTATATATTGTATGTTATTTTATTTCACTTAACCTATCTACCCACTGTTTGATCGCATTGGGCACTATGAAATGATGAGATTGACCCATAGGGAGTCACTACCATTTGAGTCTGTACACAACATAAGTATGTGAAATGGACATGTTCTGTAGGCTCTGAAGTAGAGAAAAATCTTGAAACGCGTTAGCCGATGTGACTACAAGTGTTGTGGATTTTCGCATATGTATTTAAGCAGATGATTTTTGATAACGCTTTTATTATTTTTATTATTACACAGGATTTATTTAGCGTTGACAGTTTACGCAGCACTTTGCAACTTGAGGGTAGACAGTACAACTACAAAACACTTTAATACAGTCAGAATCAGAGGGCCCTGCTTGTTAGGGCTTACAAACTTAGAGGCTATGACACAAGTACTAGTTTGTGAGTATATTCACCTCTTTTTTATTAAATAAAAACATGTATTGAGGATAATGTGCTAGGCCTACGTGCCCTCTGTGTTTTTCTATGCTTTGAGTCTATCTTGAGTAAGGGCAGAATATTCATGTAGCGTTTACTTCCTGAAATCCATCTGCCCTTAGCTCAGGCATGTAGGCAGGAAGGTGTGCATTGCTGAGTAAGCCCCTCCTCCAAATGAAGAAAAAAAAAATTGGCCATGAAGATTCCTGGGATGTATGACACAACTTAGGCATAGGAAGCAATTGAAGAAATGTAAAAAAAAAAAAAAAACTTTAAAACAAGTAAATATGATTGATCTTTTTATCTATTTACTAATGCTAGCAGCATAAGGACTACAAATAGGTAATGTCAATTGAAATAGTTTAGTCTGATTTAAATTTTTTTCTGAAATTACCTATATTTCTACAGATAACCACATACACTAAATTACCAAAAGTATTGGGGGGGCCTGCCTGAACTCTAATGGCAACCCAGTTTTAGTCTGTTTTGGTTCAATATTGAGTTGGCCCACCCTTTTCAGCTATAACAGCTTCAACTCTTCTAGGAAGGCTGTCCATAAGGTTTAGGAGTGTGTCTATGGGAATGTTTGACCATTCCTCCAGAAGTGCCTTTGTGAGGTCAGGCACTGATGTTGGTGAGAAGGCCTCTCTTGCAGTCTGCGCTCTAATTCATCTCAAAGGTGTTCTGTGGGGTTGAGGTCAGGACTCCAAACTCACTCATCCATGTATTTAATGACCTTGCTTTGTGCACTGGTGCTCAGTCATGTTGGCACAGGAAGGGGCCATCCCCAAACTGTTCCCACAAAGTTGGGATCATAAAATTAAGACTTCCCTTCAATGGAACTAAGGGGCCAAACCCAACCCCTGAAAAACAACCCCATACCATAATCCCCCCTCCACCAAATGATTTGGACCAGTGCACAAAGCAAGGTCCATCATAAAGACATGGATGAGCAAGTTTGGAGTGGAGGAACTTGACAGTCCTGAACTCAACCTGATAGAACACCTTTGGAATGAATTAGAGCGCAGATTGCGAAACAGGTCTTTTTTGCCCAACATCAGTGCCTGACCTCCCAAATGCGCTTCTGGAAGAATGGTCAAACATTCCCATAGACACACTCCTAAACCTTGTGGACAGCCTTCCCAGAAGAGTTAAAGCTGTTATAGCTGCAAAAGGTTGGGCAACTCAATATTGAACCCTACGGACTAATACTGGGATGTCGTTAATGTTCATTTGCATGTAAAGACAGACGTCCCAATACTTTTGGCAATATAGTGTATGTACAGTATGTACCGGAATAAACGAAATAAAATAAAATGACTGTGGAGAATGGAGAAGGGTCCTCAAAATAATAGAATTTACACATGCAGTACAGTACTGTACAATTTTAGACATGGCATTTAAAGTATTTGTGGCCAACACAACGTGCCCCTATAGTCATTGGTGTCAGACAAATAGGAACACAGCAATTATTTGATGCCAAGAGGGTAACATTCTAACAACTATGTTTAGAGATTTCAGTCTGTGGTTTTATTGTATTTTGTAAGCTAGCTACATCCCCATATATCATACTCAATGGACATTTTGATCCCTGCGAGGGAGAAAGCCTCGTGCAGCTAAAAAACATTAGCGGCTTTGCTTTGGCACTTATTGTCCACTAAATGTGCGAAAGTTTTAACTTTAATAAAAGCATTTCTTCCAAGTGTTTTTATTGTCCTCCATTTTTTACCAGCACTTCATTCTCACAAGTTATTAACGTTGCTGTTTCATTTCTTTCAAAGCATTTGGCCCTTCTCAAGGGAGGATAACATCCAGATTGGTCATGCTCTAGATTAGTAAAGACTAAAGACGTCAGTGGAAGAACCATTTGTAATCCTACCAAATAAAAAAAAAAAAAAAAAATCAAAATTCATATTTGTGTTGCAGGACTGAAATGCCTTAGAAGCATATTTTACTAGTATGCATACCAACAAGTGATATCTGTTGCTTGAATGGCTAATTTTAAATAGTCTGATTTATTTAATTGTGTCATTAGCTATGCAGATTCTGTAGTGTTTTAGGATATTCAGTATTAAATAGTGTTTTTAGGAAGATTAGAAATGTGGGGAGGAAAGAGCATTATACTATGACTGCACCACGCTCTCATAGGCAGTGGCAGCTGGTGCTCCATTTTTTTTTTGGGGGGGGGGAGGGGGTGCGTGACAAAGAAACCCACCCCCCCCCTGCCAGGTCCGCACTAACCCCATCCAGGTCACGGGTGGCTTCCCCGGCTTCTCCTCCCAGGCCAATCCAGTGTTTAGGCTCACTTCCTGTTCTGATTGGCTGGGAAGAGAAGTAGAAAGACAATAGCGAATGTTGATTCGCTAATGCCACAAATGGGTGGGCATGGGGTGCAGTGATCTGCCCAACCTCATAAAAGCTATTTAGAGCCTCAGGCTCTAATCATGTGCTTAAAAAAAAAAAGCTTATAAAAATCTATGTCTGTATATATACAGTGCCTTGCGAAAGTATTCGTCCCCCTTGAACTTTTCCACCTTTTGCCACATTTCAGGCTTCAAACATAAAGATATAAAACCGTAATTTTTTTGTGAAGAATCAACAACAAGTGGGACACAATTATGAAGTAGAACTAAATTTATTGGATATTTCAAACTTTTTTACCAAATAAAAAACTGAAAAATTGGGCATGCAAAATTATTCAGCCCCTTAAGTTAATACTTTGTAGCGCCACCTTTTGCTGCGATTACAGCTGTAAGTCGCTAGGGGTATGTCTCTATCAGTTTTGCACATCGAGAGACTGAAATTTTTGCCCATTCCTCCTTGCAAAACAGCTCGAGCTCAATGAGGTTGGATGAAGAGCGTTTGTGAACAGCAGTTTTCAGTTCTTTCCACAGATTCTCAATTGGATTCAGGTCTGGACTTTGACTTGGTCATTCTAACACCTGGATATGTTTATTTGTGAACCAATTCCATTGTAGATTTTGCTTTATGTTTTGGATCATTGTCTTGTTGGAAGACAAATCTCCATCCCAGTCTCAGGTCTTTTGCAGACTCCATCAGGTTTTCTTCCAGAATGGTCCTGTATTTGGCTCCATCCAACTCCCCATCAATTTTAACCATCTTCCCTGTCCCTGCTGAAGAAAAGCAGGCCCAAACCATGATGCTGCCACCACCATGTTTGACAGTGGGGATGGTGTGTTCATGGTGATGAGCTGTGTTGCTTTTACGTCAAACATAACGTTTTGCATTGTTGCCAAAAAGTTTGATTTTGGTTTCATCTGACCAGAGCACCTTCTTCCACATGTTTGCTGTGTCTCGAGGTTGGCTTGTGGCAAGCTTTAAACAACACTTTTTATGGATATCTTTAAGAAATGGCTTTCTTCTTGCCACTCTTCCATAAAGGCCAGATTTGTGCAGTATACGACTGATTGTTGGCCTATGGACAGAGTCTCCCACCTCAGCTGTAGATCTCTGCAGTTCATCCACAGTGATCATGGACCTTTTGGCTGCATCTCTGATCAGTCTTCTCCTTGTATGAGCTGAAAGTTTAGAGGGACAGCCAGGTCTTCGTAGATTTGCAGTGGTCTGATACTCCTTCTATTTCAATATTATCGCTTGCACAGTGCTCCTTGGGATGTTTAAAGCTTGGGAAATCTTTTTGTATCCAAATCTGGCTTTAAACTTCTCCACAACAGTATCTCGGACCTGCCTGGTGTGTTCCTTGTTCTTCATGATGCTCTCTGCGCTTTAAACGGACCTCTGAGACTATCACAGTGCAGGTGCATTTATACGTAGACTTGATTACACAAAGGTGGATTCTATTTATCATCATTAGTCATTTAGGTCAACATTGGATTATTCAGAGATCCTCACTGAACTTCTGGAGAGAGTTTTCTGCACTGAAAGTAAAGGGGCTGAATAATTTTGCACGCCCAATTTTTCAGTTTTTTATTTGTTAACAAAGTTTGAAATATCCAATAAGTTGATTCTTCACAAAAAATTACAGTTTTATATCTTTATGTTTGAAGCCTGAAATGTGGCAAAAGGTCGCAAAGTTCAAGGGGGCCGAATATACTTTCGCAAGGCACTGTATATAGAGTGCCTTGCGAAAGTATTCGGCCCCCTTGAACTTTGCGACCTTTTGCCACATATATAGATATATATAGATGTGTGTGTATATATAAATACTATATATATATATATATATACTGTATATATATCAATAAAGTCCCATCCACCAGTGTTAAGAAAGTGTTCTCGATACAAACTAATATTCCTCCACATCTTGTCTGACAGTGTTTTTTACCCCATGTGCCACTCCAATGCACTCGTCACAATATAATGGCCCCCTATATATAAGGTCATAAATACTTAGATGTACTCTCCAAATAATAATGCATCCACCGCCCTATTTCCTCCTCAGGAATGCTGTTTGTAGCTCTCAATGGGATAAGTAATCATCACCAAAAAATTCTCATAGTGCATTATTTTTTTAAAAGGGGAAAATGTATCTACAAAACTGAAAATAGTACACTCACATTTTAAGGTGCCCAGTTCCTCGGGGCCAATAAACTCAACCTGTTTTGTATATTCTCATTGCTGTTCCGCTCACAAGAATCAGGGATATATATATTTTTTTTTATTCTGTTTGCATTTACAGTTTTTTTTGGTGGACAATTAAGAACGTTGGTTTGTGATATATATATTTTATTGATTTGTGATATATGTATATATATCTATATCTATATATATCTATCTATATATATATATATATATATATATATATATATATATATATATATATATATACACACAGTTGCCAAATAGTGGGTGTGATCGAGGCTCAGAACTGCTTATCGCAGAAGGTGCAAGGTTCACAAAATTGAAGCACACAGAGTACAGGACTCAGGAGTATGTATTGTGCAGTGCTGAGGAGTGCAAATCATACAGGGTGCAGTAGCTATAAACATGTGCAATACACAACATTAAAAAGTACCATACAGCACAGCATAGAGACTATGATCAGGAGCATGTAATGTACACTGTACATACATAATCTAAGGAATATGATACACACTCCTACCACTACCCCATTATACTGTGCTATACATTATATAATCGTGACCCCTGTTCTCTTTATACATTTTCTCTTTTACATACTTCTGACCACTGCACTCTGTCAGTTGTGCTGTACCTCACATACTCCTGACTGCTCAACTCTGTATTCTGTGATATATTTTGCATGCTCCTGACTTCTGTAATCCCCACATACAGATTGGTTGGATTATTATTCAACATATAGCCCTGTGTACAGAGTGCAGTGGTCAGAAATATGTAACAAAGTGTAATGTGCAGTGGTCAGGAGAATGTAACGTAAAACCCATTGTACAGAGTGAAGAATTCAGGAGTATTGTCCAGGGGCCATTCATGTAACATTTGACTGTAAGAGGTATGTAATGTATAGCACAGCATACAGTTATGACTAGGTGATGCATAAAATATTTTATTAAATCATAACTGTTGCACGCTGCTATACATGACATACTCTCGGTTACTGAACTCTGTATACTTTGCTGCAGCAAAGTTCCCTTGTACTCGCCAAGCAAAAATCCCACTTCCCTCAATAATACCCACCCCTCAAAGTAGCCTTTAATTAGGCGCCTCTGCACACCTCTGCTTTCCTCTCCCTCCATCCACAGTTCAACTCTGCACTTTTTCCACAGTTCACCTTAGCACCCCCATCCACAACTCACCTTTGTACCCCATTATCCCACCTCTGCACCCATCCATCCACAGCTCCCCTCCACACCCCCCATCTACAGCTTATCCTCACAGCTTTCACCTCTACTATCCACACACCCCCTTCCCTGCTATCACTCCTGCACAAGTCCCCCCTTTCCAAACTCTCCCCTTTGCACAAATCCCCCTCCACAGCTCTTTCACAAACCCCCCCCCCAAGCGCTCACCTTTTCACAGATCCCCCCTCCCCCCAGCGCTCCCCCTCCCACCAGCTTTCACCTTTTCCCAGATCCTCCCCCCAGCTCTCACCTTTTCACAGATCCTCCCCCCAGCTCTCACCTTTTCACAGCCCCCCCTCCCACCAGCTTTCACCTTTTCACAGATCCTCCCCCTCCCCCAGCTCTCCCCTTTTCACAGATCTTCCCCCTCCCCCAGCTTTCACCTTTTCACAGATCCCCCCCCTCCCCCCAGCTCTCCCCTTTTCACAGATATGCCCCCTCCCCCTATCTCTCACCTTTTCACAGACCCTCCCCCTCCCTCCCCCCAGCTCTCACCTTTTCACAGTTCCTTCCCCTCCCCTCAGCTCTCACCTTTTCACAAACCCCCCCCCCCCCTCCCACAAGCTCTTACCTTTTCACAAATTCTCCCAGCCCCACACAAAAAGCTCTCTCACCTATTCACAGATTTTTCTCCTCCCCCCCAGCTCTCTTTCATCTCTTGCAGAATGCAGCCATCATGTCTCTGTTAGCTGTGCCCGGGCTTTTTTTTTATCACAGTGATGTTCCTGCAGCTCTGCCTATCAGGAATGCAGCACAGAGCAGGGGAGAAGTTTTACAGCACCTTACTTGGCTCTGTACTACACACAGTAGTAAAAGGCAGAATATGGAGAAAGAAGCTGCCTTCCCAAGCCCCATATTTACAAAAACTGTGTGTAGCACAGAGCCGAGTAAAGTGCTGTGGATCTCCTTCTCTGCTCCATGCTGAATTGCTAATAAAGCTGCAGGAACGTCACTGTCGAGACCTGAAACATCCAGCTTCATGTGCCTGCTGACACTATCACACAGACAGTGGTGGAGGAAGTGAGTCCTCCACCAGCTTCTGTGTTATGTGACAAGCGGGAGAGGACAGGGCTGCCAGAGGTGGCGGAACTCCGTTCCGGCATGTTCGGGCAGAAAAAAAGCCATATATATATATATATATATATATATATATATATTATTTTATTTTTTTTTGAAGTTTTGGTTTATTTGCAATTTTCTTTAGTGCCGAACCTTATGTGCATAACTATTATTAAATAATTAATATAAAGATGTATATAGCGCAGACAGTTTACACAGCACTTTACAACTTGAATTACAACGTTATGAACCACTTTAAGGTAAAAAAAAAAAAAACAAGGTTAGACTTTAGGCTGGGTTCTCACATATGCGATGCGGGAACGAGAGTGATATGGGTTCCTGCATTGCATGTCTCTCGCAGGCACTTCCCACTGCCCTAAGCGTGCTGCTGCTGGTGTCAGTACAAAGTTAAGGCCACCCCCAGATCGTTTCGCTGATCGCAGTGCGAACTGTGAAATGGTGCAGGAATCAGATTGCATGGGTGTGAACACCTATGCTATCCGATTCTAGTGCGGACCAAAAAAAAAAAGGGTCCTGCACCATTGTGGTCTGAATGCGATGCAAATTCAGCTATACAGCCTGTATGGCTGAATTTGCATCGCGCATACATCGCATGTGATCTGCACAGCAATGCAGTGCGAATCACATGCAATGTCTGACATCGCAATAGTGTGAACCCAGCCTTAGAATTACTTAAATTTGAATTGTGGGTCTTATTTAGTTGAGGCACCAGAAGTACTGTATATCCAGGAGGGAACTATTCAATTCAAAATATTAGGTTATCAACCCATACAAAAATAATAAACAATGAATAACTTGGTAAATTGTTGAAATTAATAAGTTCCCAAGTAAACCTGAAAATACATTTGATTTTGTTTTTACTTTAACAATTCCCCTAATAATTTTGGGCACTGCTCGATGTGTGTGTTACTAGTCAAATAGTGGCTGTGAAGCTAAAAAGGAACAAAGCAATTATTTGCTGACAATAAGGTTGTGGTTTTTCAGGGAATCTTTAGAGAGTATTTCTCTCAAAGCATACGGCTTTATTCATATTTGTAGTCTAGAAACATTATCATGCATTGCACCATATGGATTTTGTTTTTTCTTATACATAATATATAAATCCAGTGTCTACGCTTCACAACTATTTAAACCTATAATTAAACAACTCAACATAGGAGTGTCCTCTGAGGACAAGAAAACACAAAAGCAAAAATGGAATATCTGCAGCTAGCCAGTGCTTAGATGTAGTGGTGACATTTAAGTGATTATAAAGTCTCTTTATGGATTGAGATGGTGAGCACACTGTTTATAATTTTGGTTTACTAAGATACAATAACTGTGTACTATATGGTTTCTTATTATTTCTTTTTCTCAAGTTTGTAGAAACCAATTAGCCAACATCCAAAGGTCCCTGAAGAAGCAATATATGAGCAAAATGTTCCGTGAAATGCGTTGGTCCGTCTAAACTTGCCCATGACGGCACTCTCCTGATCACATCTTATTGAAAACATATTTTTAACAAGCTTCCAAACACCATTTTCCAAGAAGTCTTTTTATTCCTTGAGAAAGGTCCATAAAAACCTTGTAGCATGAGGTTTAAACTTTGGCAGTGTCAGCAGTCTCTCTTCCAAGCAGGATCTGGGGAGGCTCCCACCAGCAAACCATTAATAAACAGAAAAAAAAAAGAAGAGAAAAGAGCCATCACCATTTTAAAATACTTTTTATAAAGCGTATTCATAAGTCTCCAGCAGGTGGCGACCCCCCAGGCGGCCGACGGCGAGCAAGCCCCCACGCGCGGACGCGATTAAAGGCGCCTGCCCGGAACCAGGCAATCGACAAGGGGAACACCGGGAAGAGCCCGCAAAAGCAGCAGAATAAATGTGTATACGACATGGACGAGAACCACCGTGAACAGAAGGAAAGAGTTGCAGGCCCACAAAATGGCCCCGATAATGATGTCATGTGTGATGTTGATGGGCAAGGTTTTGCATTTTGGGGTGTGGCCCCCTTTGTCAAACCACAGTGGCCCTCATCCATGTGACACACCCAGTCTATGCCCTTATTGGCTCCCCCCGGTGCTCCCCCGGGCCAACCCCCCGACCCCAAGCACCCCACACAACATCCACGCAGAGTGGCCCGCCCACCAATCGACCACCCGGAAGGCCGCCACCCGCCGAAGACCTTGATATGCCTTTTTTTTTTTTTTTTTTTTTAAATATCTTTTTATTAGGTTTTTGCAGAAATAAAAATGAGTTACAAACAATGTATTGCAATCATCAATGGTAAACAGCGTTGGAACAACAAAGTAGAAAAACAAGTAAACAGCTGAAACTCACATTTGAAGGGGAAAGATTGAGGGATTAAAGGACCGACCCACATCAGCCAGGAGCTATGGAAATGCTATAATCTATGCAGTGCAGACCATCACAATTTATCCAAACCAGTGCTGAGACCCTAGGAGGGTAGGGGGGGGTGCAGGGCAGTGCAGCCCAAGGCCACCGGCGGCATCTACTACACTTAAGCCACCCCAAGGGGGACGCCCCGAAAGGGATCTGCTGCGACCCCCCGCTTGGCCCCGCCCCCACCCCACCCGCCCACGGCCCCAGTGGAATCTCCTTAGGATCAATCAGATAACAACATAGAGGGTGTTTATTTATTGGGGACCACTTTTTTCAACATAATCAAAGCCACGTACATTCAGGGAGGTCAGCTTGAACGCCATGGTGTGATGTGGAAAGTGGGTGTTCGAGCAAACAACCAAAAGGCAACAAAAGTCAATGATTTAGGTATCCTACCCCAATCCGCTGCACCTGGAGTGGCGATGGTATTGATAGTCCAGAAGGGGTCTCGAAGGCGCTGGAGGGTCCTGGCGGCAAAAGTGAGGCACTGTAGATTCAGCTATATGCTGCTGTGGGTCACAAACGGGGTGGGGACAAGGGAAGTGAGAAAAAAGAGAACAAAACAGCAGGGGTCAGGTTTATAACAATTAAGCGTAGATCACTTCAATTGCAAGGCCCTGCTAATAAACCGTAGAGAACTTTGAATGGGCACAGGTCCTTGGCCTGCGCCAAATTGTTAAAAAGTAGACGATATCCAAATGGAAATCTGAGCAGTGTTGATACCGCTAATCCGGGGAACTTGGGATGACACAGAACAAAATAATTATTTGCAGCCGAACAGAACTGTCGGAGCCAGTAGGGTAGAACGTTAGAGCAGATAGAGGGTCAACTCCAAAGGAGCGAAAACGTCCCTGGGAATCATATGGATCCATTTGATGGCGGGGGCTCGGGGCCCCAGGTAGAGGCACGATCCCCCTGAGAATCTGCTGTCTCCAGGATGTCCCATTGTCGTAGGAGTTCAATGCCTCGTTCTAAGGTGGAAATTTTAAATTCCCTATCCCCTTTAGTGATAATAAGGGTAGCAGGATAATTCCAGCGGTACTGAATGTGATGGTTTCTAAGGGGTTTGGTTATGGTCACTAGATTCCTTCTTCGGTTCATAGTGTGTGCTGAAAGATCCGCATAGAAGGACAAGCCCTGCACGCTAGGAGGGAGATCCACAGCCTTCCTCATTTTCGCCATAAGTTTCTCCTTCACGGTATAAAAATGAATTCTGGCTATGGTGTCTCTAGGAAATTTGTCTGGGATGTGTTTGGGTTTCGGAAGCCTGTGAATCCTATCAACCGCCAGATCCCCCATAGCAGTGTCAGGAAGGAGTTCCTGCATAATGGATGTAAGAAAGGCTGCGAGCTCAGGAGGCTTGACTGTCTCAGGTATGCCCCTGATTTTGACATTGTTCCTTCTGGAACGATCTTCAAGGTCAGCGACCTTCGATTTAAGCCAGACCAGGTCATCATCATGTTCATTGTGGGCATCCACCATATTATTGAAAGTGTCCGAGAATTCCCCCATTTTATTTTCAATAGTTGAAACCCTGTCAGCAACTGCCGTGACTGCTGAGTTACATTGTGACACCAATTGCAGCATGTCTGAATGAATAGCTGATCGCAGGGAAAGCATAACTTCTTTAAACATAGATGCCACCACGGGATGATCCCCCGCAGGGATGGTTGCCAGCGTGTCTTGGAACTCCAGGGTGTCATCCACAGTCACACTGTGATGAGGGGGAGTTAGTGCATGAGATGTCTTTTGTTTGTTCTTTACAGGGCTGTTAGACTGAGAGGTTGAAGCCGATGATTGCGGGGCATGTAAGGGATCAGCCCGAGTGCTCGGGGAACGTCCCCTCTGGGCCGAGACAGCAGGCTGCTGTGTTTGAGACTGAATGTGTGACGATCGTGGCGGGCCGGCGCCATCTTGGCTGAGCGGCCTGGTGTGAGGTGAGAAGAAATCGCTCATCTTACCGGGTTTGCTGCGGTCTTTTCTCTTATGGGACATAATCGGATGACGCCAGGAAGTGTCCGATGTAAGGCTGGGTGATCGTGGAGTGACCCTCTCAGTCGTATATGCTCCGATCTGCCTGTTTAGCGAGGAGCTTCCAGCTCACGCTTCCATCTGCCTCGCTAGCCGGCTCCGCCCCCCAAACACCATTTTAACTTGAACTTATTAATATAGAAATACATTAAAAGATATATATATATATATATATATATATATATATATATATATATATATATATATATATATCAGTCTCCCTAACTTATCATAACTTCTAATATCACTGCTATATAGATTAATTGTATATAAAAATGTTATTATCATACACTATGATGTAGGTATCAGTAAGGAACACATTATCTTTATACATAGGTTTCATAAGAAATGTACTATCCTAGAATATATTGGAGTTGATGTAACTTGTGCAGTTTTTGTTTATGTATCACTTTATGAGTAACTTTTAACTTTGTATTTTGAATAAATATGTTTTTATACTACAAAATCCAACATTTGTTGTAGTGCTCATCCATTGTGATGGCCCCACATCCTCAAAAGTCCTACTTGCAACGAAAGGGATATGGAAAAGTTGTTTGACCTCCCCGCCCCCGCCCTTTCTTTGATTTTATTGTGCAATCTTAGTTCATGGATAGTTCTAGAACTGATATATTTAATCCTATGTTTGATTGTAAAGTCTTGTTTAAAAAAAATAAATAAATAACAAACATATATTTACCTCCTCTGTGCAGTTGATTTTGCACAGGGCAGCCTGGCTCCTCCTCTTCTCAGGTCCCTCGTTCCTGCTCCTGGCCCCCCACTCCTATTGAGTGCCCCCCACAGCAAGCAGCTTAACTTAGGGGTGTACTCACTTTTGTTGCCAGCGGTTTAGACATTAATGACTGTGTGTTGAGTTATTATGAGGGGGTAGCAGATTTACACTGTTATACAAGCTGTACACTCACTACTTTACATTGTAGCAAAGTGTAATTTCTTCAGTGTTGTCACATGAAAAGATAAAATAAAATATTTACAAAACTGTGAGGGGTGTACTCACTTTTGTGAGATACTGTATATGTATCAAAACAAGAAAAGTGAATATATCAGGGGTTAGTGGCTACTTCGTTCCTAATTAATTGAAAACAATGTATATCTCCTATGGGACTTTGTTGCAGCAATTAGGACTCAAACAAAACATTAACCACTTTACCACCGCCCACAGTAATATTACTGCGGCAGAGTGGCTCGTTATCGTCTGACGACGTAGTACTACGTAGTCAGACACTCCCTCTTCTGGGCGGCGCTTGCGCGCCGCCGGAGGCTCGCTCCCGCTGTTTTCAGTCACAGCGGGAGTCGGGCCAGGGGAGGAGCAGCGGCGATCGCCGCCGCTCTTCCCCCGATCGTCGGGGATCTAGTGTGGAGATCTGCCCGCCTGTGTAAACACAAGCGGGCGGATCTCCATAGTGACAGGGAGTGACAGATCGGACTGTTTAGCATAGCTGGACATCCGATCTGTCCATGACTCACTCAGTCCCCTCCCCCCCCACACGTCAGTAAGCACCAGGCATACATTAACCCCTCCCTCTCCAATAAAATTAACCCCTTCCCTGCCAGTGTCATTTTTACAGTAACAGTGCATATATATAGCACTGATTACTGCAGTAATGTCACTGGTACCCCCAAAAGTGTCAAAAATGTCAGTCAAGGGTCCGATCTGTCCGCCGCAATGTCGCAGTCCCGCAAAAAAAATCGCAGCTCGCCGCCATTACGCGTTAAAAAAAAAAACACCAAAAATGACAGAAATCTTTCCCTTTGTTAGTAAACGCAATAACTTTTGCGCAAACCAATCAAAATACGCTTATTGTGATTTTTTTTTTACCAAACATGGGTAGCAGAAAACAAATTGGCCAAAAATTTTTAAAAAAATTGTTTTTTACATTTTTTTGGGGGGGGAATTTCATATAAAAAAATGTTAAAAATATTGTTATTTTTTCAAAATAAACGCTGTTTTTTTGTTTATAGCGCAAAAAGTAAAAATCGCACAGGTGATCAAATACCACTAAAAGAAAGCTCTGTTTGTGGGAAAAAAAGGACGTAAATTTCGTTTGGGTACGGCGTCGCACGACCGCGCAATTGTCAGTTAAAGTCGCACAGCGCCGAATCGCAAAAAGTGGCCTGGACGGAAGACAGCAAAATCCTCCGGTGGTAAAGTGGTTAACACTAGACCAGGAATTTGATTGTATAGTCTATATTTTATAACAAACTTTTTCTACTTTTATATAAAAAATCCAATTTGGTTTGAGTCCTAATTGCTGCAACAAAGTCCCATGGGAGATACACATGGTTTTCAATATGTATATGTATAACCCAACATTTAAAGAATATGTATAACCCAACATTTATTATTCCTGATGTGTGGCTGATGTACCATGTACTTGTATGCAAACGTATCCTGTTCTCTTTGTATTGCTTCCTGTGTGTGAAATCATTGGTGTTCCTGCCAGTTCCTCTGCTTTCCTATAAAAAACTGACCAAATTAAACAGGAGAACGCACCTTGGTCAGTTTTCTAGCTGTGCTGAGAACTCTGCCTACTCTTTCCTATAGTCAGACTTCTGCTAACACACCTCCCCTGAACAGATATTCACAGGGAAGATCAGTATGCTGCTGTTTCTCCTCGCCCAGCTCTCAAATCTGCTTATGCTGCTGAAAACAAAGAGCATGTGATCACTTCAATAAAAGGGGGGGGGGGGGGGAAGGTATTTATAATGTGAAATATATATATATATATATATATATATATATATATATATATATATACACAAATGGTTTGCCTTTCATTTCTATTTTAAACTGAATGGGTTGTTTTACAAGGTGAAGGTTCACATATACTTTCAGGTATAACATGTTTAGGCTTTAGAACCACTTTAAGTCAATGGCACAGGCAAACATGGATGTTTTCCCTGACTATAAAAAGCTAGCATAGAAAATAGGACAGCATTCTTGTTACCCATAGCTACTGCTTTTCAAGTACAGGTTGGAAAATCAAAGTTGGTTCTGAACGCTATGGGCAAGAATATTACAAGCATATTACTTTATTACACTTTACATACATGAGGTACAGATTGCCAGTTTCAAATATGAAAAGTGAATAGTATATCCTTGCAACTTACACAGGTATTGACTCTAAATCTCTAAAGCACCCTTGGTCTATGCTACATTTGCATTAGCCAGAGATAAGATGCACTGGACTTTAGTTCCACTGTCTAAATTTAAGTCTTTAGGGTATTTAAATTGTAAGCAGTCAGAACCTATTAGCAATGAAAGATATATGGATTTGCCACGAAATGGACATGGTTATTCAAGCTTCTAATGAAACCTGGAGAAAAGATAGAAACAAGATACATTATTAAACAGCAGAATTTATTTTTATGCCATACTTTTAAAGCTTTTATTGGCATTGTATAAAGGGATTTTACTAATCCAGGCTTCTGATTAATTAGAATCCAGTGTTGCGGTGATAAGCATGATGTTGTTGGCCTTGGAAGGAAACAACAACAAAACACTAGCAAAAGAGAAATACAGTATAGCCATAAAAAAAAAAAAATAATATATATATATATATATATATATATATATATATATATATATATATATACTGTATATATATTCAATAAAATTCAGCTTGAAAGCTCAGAAGAATCTACTCTTACCCATAGAAAATTTCAATACCCTTTCATTCTTGCAGTCCTTAGTTCACAGTGTCTGAATAATGACTGTTGAATAGAAACAATAAGCTGTGTATTTTTATCCTTGAAGATACACGGAATTGCTTAAATAAATCCTGCGAAAGACACACATTGTTATCTATGTTTCAATAACATTTAACAAGCCATTGTTTAATATTCAAAAGGTTTAATCGTTCCATCTGCATCAGATGCCGCTGGTGGCCCAGTGTGAGGAGGTATCAACACCTCGGATGTAAAAGACAGACAGATAAACAAGGCAGAAAATATTCCTCCACTACACTCATCATTCTTACATTCTGACAAGGTATCAGTGGTGTGTAGAGCTTGACTTTGGAATAACCAAACAAGCATGCACCTGAACTTTAGTACACCAGTGCCTCTTTATAAGTAGATTCCTGAGATTCCAGAAGAATGATTTGGATGATTCTATCGAATTTCTCACCCACCTGCTTATACTGGAAATGCAATGCAACATTAAGTAAGGAAACTGTCATAGCAAATATATGCAAATCTGTTTATAGCACTGTATCACATACCTGCTTAGACGTTGAAGTGCTGAGAGGGTTTCCCTTACAGCTTTGGTTCAAACACCCCTGGAAATGGTGACCGGAAGTGAAAGGGCAAAGAGTGGCACAGTGCCAAGAGTTCAGTCCACTGGTGACCATTTCTGGTGGGTAATTTGGCAGAGAAGTACTTTTGACTTGTTGACTGCTGAGGAGACCACTGGAATGCCAGGTGAATAAGCCACAAAGGAGCAGACTGGAGCAAGCAGCTGACAGAGGCAATAACACCCACAACAGGTTGAGGGCATAGTCTGAGATAGCCAGTCACCAACAGAGCAACAGATGAACAGCAGGATTGTGGCCAGGAGGCAAGCCGAGATTAGGAGTGGAATGACAGTAGGATTGTGGCTAGGAGGCAAGCTGAGGTCAACAATGGATAGATTGCAAGATCGTGGCCAGGAGGTAACCTGAAGTCAGCAGTGGATAGACAGCAGGATCATGGCCAGGAGGCAAGCTGAGGTCAGAAATGAATAGACAGCTGGATTACGGATAGGAGGCAAGCTGAGGTCAACAATAGATTGACTGCAGGATAATGGCCGGGAGGCAGGCCGAGCAGCGGATAGACGGCAGAATCTTAGCAGGTGACAAGCTGAGGTCAAAATTGGGTAAACTGCAGGAACGTGGCTTGGAGGAAAGCCAAGTTTAGCATTGAATAGACAGAAAAGCCAAGGTCATGATTTGGTGCTCTTCCTGGTCCTGTCCAAATCCATATACGTCTTAATTTTTTTTTACTTTCAATCTTTTTATTAAAGGATTATAATCATAAAGCATATACACAAAGTGAAAGGGAATCAGTCAGGAAGTGTACAATCATGAGGATCATGGTATAGTGTGGTAGGTATAAAAAGCTTCTATAGCAGAAACAAAAACTTTGCCTGAACTATAAAAACACTGTTCCGCACATAAAAACTGAAAATTGCATACACACCTTTCCGTCATTTTCCTTTCCTGGTGCATCTTCATGGCAGCATACAATGGGGGGTTGTGGGTCCGCCCCCACAACCTGATAGGACTGGTTAACTATAAATCAAAGACAGACCCAACTCGCAGTATTCTCTGTAACTCTCACCATTTGGGTGGGAATCTGTATGATGCTATGAAGATGCACCAGGAAAGAAAAATGACAGAAAGGTGAGTATACAATTTTCTGTTTTCCTGGTGCATCATGGCAGCATACAATGGGAACTAACTCGCCATACGAGGGGGTGCAAGAAAAAATTTGTAATGGTCAGTAGCGTAAGTATGCGTTTTCCAAATGTTACTGTCGTGAGCCGGGTTCACCTTATAAAGTGTAATGAAGGTGTCCTAGGAGGACCCTATTGCTGACTTTCAAATAGCCTTAGGAAACACTCGGCACTGCTTTGTCCATAGAGCTAGAAATGCCTTAGTTGAATGTGCTCTTAAGTCCTCCAAAATAGGAGAGTCTTGTAAAGAGTAGGCTCTTTTAATTGTCTTAAGAATCTAGGAGGTGACTGTACGCGTTGATGGTGACTGACCCTGCCTTAAGCCATGCCGGAACCGAGCACAGATTTCAGCTTTCCTGAATGAAAAGGTAGCTGCCAAGCAGGTCATCAGACTTAGATGAACATTCAGGGGACATGGTTCTCTCACTTAACCAAGAAAGATGGTAAATTGATTTCCTAGTTAAAGTGGAAGGAGAAAGATACCCACTGTCACTTACATCAAAGCTTGTTTAAAGCTTTCTTTGACAGGCCTGCTCCACCAGAATGGGGCTCAAACCATATAGCTAATTTAGAGACTGTACAGGAAGGACTTCCACCCAGGAGAGGCTAAACCTGGCTGACGGAAAGGGATACCTTGTGACTCCAGTCCTGATAAGGTGAGGAAAAAAAGGAGAATGCTGTGAGCCGGGTCTGTCTTTGATTTATAGTTAACCAGTCCTATCAGGTTGTGGGGGCAGAGCCACAACCCCCCATTGTATGCTGCCATGATGCACCAGGAAAGCATAATTAACAAGGCAAAGGTACCTGATTGCCTTTAATAGAGCGAACATTATTACCCAGAACATTTAAAGCTAGCACATTACCCGTCCCCTTTAATCCCGCCTCAAAGAAAAGCCTTGAGGCTAGCTAGGCTGAAAAATAGACAGATGAAGGTGGAAACCAAAAACAGTAATTTTAGAGGAAAGGACAATAGGTGCTAGTGAAGGTCCAGCAGGCAACCAAGAGGGGTAACTACCTTTCATGGAGGACGTGTTCTACCTCAAACTAAAAATGGAGGAGTGCTCCATAACTATCAGTGTCATGGCAATGGGAATCTAGATGGAAGATATTAATGGCTCTGCCAAGGACTTACAGCAGAGAAATGCCATAGGAAGACGCATAGAGGCCATGACACCAAAATACATCCATGTGTATCTCATCAGCTGTCAAAAAGAATAACAGAGAAAAGGAAAGTGAAAAGAAAAGGAGTCCAGGGGACAGACAAAAGATTAAAGGTAGAAAGTCACCGATGTAGAGGAGCATCATACAAATGATAACCAATCAGGATGTCAGGGATATCTTTGGGTAACGGGCCAGGGTTCCCAGACAGAATCAAATTTCTTGCTGATATTCTGGAGTACACTCACGATGTTCTCCTGGGACATTACCCACATGATTTTCTGTTTGGCGGCAGCATGCCATTCACCTTTTAAAGCCTGCACACTTGGTGCTGGGTTCACACTAACTTCGGCCGTGGCTCGCAGCAGGGGGTCTGGTGTGTCTCTGTTCTCTGTTTCAGAGAAAAAGCAAAGGAGACCAGGGGACAGGCAAAAGATGAAAGGTAGAAAGTCACCGATGTAGAGGAGCATCACACAAAGGACAACCAATCAGGACTTCAGGGATATCTTCATGTAACGGGCCCAGGGTTCCCAGACAGAATCACATTTCTTTCTGCTTGATTTTCTCCTGGGACATTATCCACGTGATTTTCTGTTTGGCAGCGGCATGCCATTTACTTTTTAAAGCCTGCACATTTAGGCTGGGTTCACACTTAGGCCGTGGCTCACAGCAGGGTTTCCAGTTCGTCCTTGTTCTCTGTTTCAGGTACATATCAGGTCCAAATTTTTGCCTGAGTTCGGACCTGAAATGGAGCCAAAGACGCACAGTGTCAGGGCTTACCTTGGTTGGAGTCTGTAGCGCAGAGATGTACGCTCACCCTTGCAGATATCCACAGTCCAAGGTGACCAAGTGAAGCCACCTGGGCTGTGAATCTGTGCTCAAGGGCTTGGCAGGAAAGGTGCTCCGATTAGCAGTACTGGCAGGAATACAAACAGAGGGATAGTCCAGGAATAATCGTAGTCAATGAATGCCACAAGTCAGGATAAACACGAAGCGGAGACAAGGTCAGAAGCCAGAGTCAGTCTGGAAAACAAGCTCAGGAGACAAGAACACAGGAACTAAATGTGTCAACCGGGAACAATGAACTGACACTGCTCTCAGGGAGAGGCAGTGTTTTATATCTTAAACAAGCAATTAGCTTCAGGTGGACAATGAGGGACAGGAGCATTCTCAGGTAAAGTCCAGCCCCCTAGTGCTGCAGGCAATGCCAGATAAACAAGACTGGATCCATATGAGCTGAAATGTGGCTCAAAGGCAGGATAACAGAATATCAAAGTACCCAGGTTCAAATCCCCTGTTAGGTACCTAATGACGCCTGGCCCTCTGTCTGGCACGGCGAGAACCGTGACACACAGGACCCTTTCCAGTGCAAGTCATGGCCGCCCCGGAGCTGTGTGAACCGAGTCCATTGAGAGCTGGTCACACTCTCCTGTCCTGTGAATTGGATGCAGGGGAACCCACATCCATTCGCATAGGTGTGAACCCAGCCTTAGGGGTCTAGTTATAAAAAATTATCTGTGTGACATGCAAAGCATAGCATTAAAAAGCTGTAACAGCAATCCCTAAAGTCTTCCTAGCGCCTACCCTATACCGATTAGTCAGTTAGAAATGGACTTGTCTTTCGATAGAATTAAAAACCTAATAAACTGCATTGCATGGGACACATCTTCAAAACTTATGACTTCTACTTAAAAGCTTCTGGCAGCGTTGGGACAATATGCTCAGTTAATGAGTTAGAATTAAATGTATGTTTAGTTGCAAAAAAAAAGACAGTTTTGTTTGTGTCTTTGAACTAATGGTTTGTTAATGTGTTTATTAAACCAGAAATAATCTGCCCATTTATCATGGACCTGTTACACAAATCAAGTTGAAAACGTCTGCAGGCTGGCAAGGAAGGAATACTTTAATCAAGCGCTAGCTCATTAAAATGTAATCAATGTCCATCCATTGGTGACCAAAGGGCAGTGCCTATTTACATGTTTAGTGGGAAAAGATGATTTACCTTCTAAAGGAATGGCTGTTCAGATCTGCTGTGTTTTCAATTTTAAATAATTTTCATATAAATAAGCGTATACGGAGTAAGTTACCATGTCTGAAAAAAAGCATTGGCTGATATGACTTTGTCATATTTAAAGCTTAACCTAAGGATGAATGCACAGATGAAATGCATATATGGGAGCTGTTTTACATGCAAAAAGAGTTGTATTCCTGTCAATCCAGTCCTGAGATTAAGACAGCTCTGTTCCACAGCACAGCTCTGGTGCTTGATTTTTCTCTGCTGCAGTTTTCCAATTACTCACAGGTCTCCTCCCCACCCCTTGCCTGTGACTGGACAGTGAAGGGAAAAGCAGCACACTGGTGAGCTCATCTCCTATCAGCATGTATTGCAGCATGCCTGATTGGCTTCTTGTGCTGCTCCCTACCAACTTCTGAGCTTGGCTGTACAGGCTGAAAACAAGTTAAATATTTTTCATGATGTAATAATGATTGATGGGCTGCATTAATGTGTGTCTGCTATATCTGCCTGGGGGGCATAATTTTTTACTTTAGTACTTTTACCTTGTAGCTCTGATAAAGGGAAAGTGGTGTTGCCCCCGAAACGCATTGACTGTTTTTAAATGATGTTTTTATTTTTACCAGCAATTTTACCAATAATTTATTTATGAATCTTGGACTCTTTTATCTGATTTTGGACTACCACTCCTTTCTGTGGGCACAATTCACTACATGTATGTTACCGTAATTCACAAAAAAAAAATCTCGTTATGAACTCCCATGCATTATCTAGTCGAAAATGCCGCATGACATTGTGTGGTAAGTTATCGCATGCATCTCGCATGAACGTCACATCCTGGCGAGAATCAGGGAAAAATATGTATTTTGGTGCTATTGCACAGAATCCAATTAGAACTTGGTTGAGGCAACAGAAAAAAGAGGACTGGGAAATTCCCACAAGCTCACCTGTGACCATCTTGTATGACGCCTTTCCAAACAAATGTAAGGCCCCTTTCACACTATCCGTCCGTCGGACGGATTCCATTTTTCTCAGCGGGGGGATTGAGCCGCCGATCCCCCCCGCTGAGCAGCAGGAGGACAGCTGTGTCTCCGCGCTGTGTGCGGAGACACAGCTGTCAGTTCCCCATGCATCTCTATGGGGAAAATCGGATAGGAACGGACCGTCTGTCCGTTCTCATCCGATCCCATCCCATCCGATCCGCTGGACGGATGGAAAATAGGGTTTCCATCTGTCCAGATTTGATGGATTGGATCGGGTCGGATGTCAGCGGACATGTCTCCGCTGCCATCCGATGCCCCATAGGAATGCATGGGGGGACCGTTCAGATCCGCCAAAAAAACGGACAGGCGGATCTGAACGGTCCGCCTGTGTGAAAGGGGCCTTAGGCTGACAGCAACTTGGTAATGGCTGGTATGGAATGACTTCTATATGTAGAGGGTATCCGATCAGTTGGATATGGAGCTTCATTATCAGTTGCTTGGATAGCCTGAACTTCTGCAGGGTCTCAGCTTTGGTTATGGTTGGTTTGGTTTTGGAGATTTGGTCAAGAAGTGTACGCTCCTTGAAGGTTCTTTCCTTCAAAAGGACCACTTGACATCCCCTCCTCCTCTTCTATATTGCCCTAAATTCCAGGAGACTGGATGCAAAGGGCTCCATTTCAATAAGATATCCTCTGACAGCCTCTAGATAACACTCCTCACTCCTCTTTTTCAGAGTTGTATAAAGTACTCGAAACCCATACTTGAGTAAAAGTACAAGTGCTCGATCAAAAAGTGACTTGAGTAGAAGTGGAAGTGCTCGATCAAAAAGTGACTTGAGTAGAAGTGGAAGTGCTCGATCAAAAAGTGACTTGAGTAGAAGTACTAAAGTATTCAACATTTTTTGTACTTAAGTATTGCAAGTAGTTTTTTTAAATATTTTGCTACTCAAGTACTGAAAGTAAAAGTACCAGTAGTTTTGAAAAATAAAATGCTACTCAAGTACTGAAAGTAAAAGTACAAGTACTGTGTTATGTAGTTATTAAAGAAAGAAGTCAAAAGTTTGAACATCATATTGTTTTTTATTATTTCAAATGCAGCTTTTATTTATACATACAGTAGCATTTATTTTCGTATGCGCTGATAATACACATGTTTTGAGCTTCATGAAACCTGCCATTTACTGTTCTGGCAGTGGTCATTTTTATAATAGTAACGAGTAACTATGCAGCACAAAAAAAAATATCGGAGTAGAAGTATTGAAATCATTGAAAAAATGCAGTGAAGTAAAAGTGGAAGTAGGAGAAAAAAATTCTACTCTAGGAAAGTACAGTACTTTCGGTACTTAAGTACACTAGTGAAGTAGTTCTACTTAGTTACTATACATCTCTGCTTATACTTCACACACCTCCAGCTTGCACTGTCCCCCCTATGTTTTAAGCAATCATTGGGAGGGGGGGTCTCTAAAGTTGCCATGGTTACCGCATAGTTATCGCAAGCTCAGAGCAGTACCTAATTACCACATGCATTTTTTTTATTTATTTCCTTTAGTGAATTGACTTTAATGCCTTTTTAATACGTTATTTACTGAGCGTTTTTAGTGTTTCCGTTAAATACCGCATACGAGCGATAGTGAATTGATATTTTCCTTATCGCATGTGTTAAGTGATCACGTGACCGACATAAAGCATGTGATAAGCTTTGGTGAATTGTGGCCTGTATCTCTATAGCTTGACCTACTTTTGGGTGCCCAGCAAGGGAAACCTTACTGCATGGAGGTGCCACGCCAAAGCTATTGAGCTTGTTTGAAACTTTCCTTCTTCTGACTACATTTGCAAGTCTAAAGGCCCGTACACACGTACCGATCGTCGTCATACAAACGTCGGCGGACAAAAGATCTGCCGATTGTACGCTTGTTAGTATGGTGCCTCCGACAGCTGTCTGCACACATTCTGCGGACAAGAGTCTTTCTTGCAAACATAAAAATTTTTGTATGCCGACACCAGAACGGACGATTGTTCGCCAGTCAGTACAGAAATCAGCCGACAGACCGCAGATTTGCAAGACTGGGCATGCTCAGAAAAGAAAAAACACAGGGAAAGTTAACCATTACATGACATCACTTCTGCAGTCAGCTGAAGTCGGCGGACAAAATTCTTGTGCTGTCTTTGCACTTTTCAACAGACATCGACATCCCGGGGAGAAAAGACGAACGTTTGTATGACGACGATCGGTACGTGTGTACGGGGCTTAATAGTTCCCCCTGCCTCTTTGAGTATGATGTTCTGGTTACCTGCCTGGGTTTCAGCTTTAAAGCGAAACTGCCATGGAAGTCAATTTTAGAAGCTGTGATTGGGAGTTAAAAGCAGGAACCTAGAGACACTATTGCATTTATTCTTCTTCCCAGAACCTAGATCTATGCAATTATAGACTTTCAAATTGTAATTTGAAGCTCTGGCAATATTCACATCTCTCCTGATGCAACTAATCTGTCTGCTGCAATCATAAAGACTAATTTCGAATGGAATCCAAAAAAAAACAATTGATATTTTTTTGGTGGAGATAGATAAGCCTAGACAGAGGGAGTTGAGGCTGCTATTAGCTATTACCAACTGGTTGTATGACCTGGTATGGTGTGCGCCTATTGGAAAGTTTTTCTATACCCTTATAATGTTCTCGGAGTTAGGGTGAACTTGTTTCCAGCATGTACCCTTTAAATCCGCCAAATAGTAATACGGTAGCCTGAATGGAGCCCCTAAGCCGCATTCAGGTTCACAGTGGATATTTTTTGGGGTGTTTGGAAAGACAGTGACACACATGGAGAAAAAAAACAAAGACAAAGCTGCACTCATAAAAGTCACACTATGAAGTTTAATCTAAGGAGTTGACTTCTGACACAGTCCCCACCCTAAGCCACACCCCCTCTGATGAGATTCACTGCAATTATGCTTATTCATAAACAAACATAATGATGTCTATGATGGAGAACCCTATTGCTGAAAGGCCATAGGGCTAACTGCTAGCATCAGGCTTCATAAGGAGTACATGTTACTGACAGCCAGCAACATTATAATTACATGTGTGTGTGTTTAAGACAATATAATTTCCCATATCCCTGTATATCGCACTCACTAAGATGCCCATCTAAGAGTTTTTTTTTTTTTTTTAAACTGACACTACTGATTGTGCAGGGGAGTTCCACATCCTTACAATAAAGAACCCCCTAAACAGTTTAAGGTTTAACTGCGTCTCCTCAAATTTAATTGGGTGCTCACATGTCTTCATAAGCTCCCTGAAGCAGAATAGTTTTCTTCTTATGCTGGGATCACCATTGAGGTACTTGTAAATTGCTTTCATATCTCCTCTCAAGCGTCTCTTCTCCAGGGAGAATAGGTTCAATGTTTATAGTCATTCCTTATAACCGAGGTCATCCAATCTACTTTATAGCTTTGTTGCCCTTCTCTGTAGTCTCTCCAATTCCAGCACATCCTTCCTAAGGATTGGTGACCAGAACTTGACAGAATACTCAAGATGTATGCATATACAGTTTTATCTCTTGAGCAGATCCCTATTTTATGCATGCTAATATTCTGCTGGTTTTGCTTGCTGCAGCTTGACATTGCATGCTATTGCTTAGCCTGTGATCTACTAAGACCCTTTTCCCATCCTGGAACCCCCCCCCCCCCCCCCAATGGTTCTCCTTCTAGTGAGTAATTTGCATTCATATTTGTGGCCCCCAAGTGCATTGCTTTACATTTTTCAACATTAAACCTCATTTGCCATGTAGTTGCCCACACCTTGAATTTATTGAGATCTTCTTCTAAGGTTTCTTTATCCTGCTGTGAAGGTATTGTATCATGAGTAAACACTGAGATTGAGCTATTTATACCAACCTTTATATCATTTATGAATAAATTAAACAGAACAAATCCCAGGACAGAGCATTGGAGTACCCCACTTACCACTCCAGGCCACTGTGAGTGCTCACTTTAACATGTGATCAGCTGTGTCCAATCACATCTGATCACAGCATTACCAGGAATTGCTGGATATTGGCATTCCTCTATTCACTGCTGACAGGGCGTGAGTAGAGGAGAGCTGATAAAGGGGTGCAGTCATTATCAGTGCAGCTCCATCAACAAAGCTCACCAGTGCCCACCAGTGATGCCAATCGGTGTCTACCCGTGATGCCAATCAGTGCCCATCAGTATTGCCTGTCGGTGCCCATCAGTAATGCCTGTTAGTGCCTCATCATCAGTGCTGCCTATCAGTGCCCATCATTGCCCATCAGTGTGACTAATCAGTGTCCATCAGTGCCACCTATCAGTGCTGCATATCAATGCTGCCTATCAGTGCTCATTAGTGCTGCATTTTAGTGCCGCCTATCAGTGCCCATCATTGCTGCATATTAGTGCCTCTTCATCAGTGCTGCCTCATCAGTGCCCATCAGTTCCACTTTATCAGTGCCTGTCAGTGCAGCCTCATCAATGCCTGTCAGGAACGGAGAAAATATACTTATTTACAATATTTTATAACAGAAACAAAGAAAATCTTTTTTTTTCAAAATTTCCAGTCTTTGTTTAGCAAAAAATAAAAAGTAATAACCCAGCATTGATCAAATACCACCAAAAGAAAGCTCTATTTGTGGGGGAAAAAATGAAAAAAAAATTCAACTGGGTACAGTGTTGTATGACCGCGCAATTGTCATTCAAAGAGCGACAGCGCTGAAAGCTGAAAATTGGCCTGGCAGGAAGGGGGTGAAAGTGTCCAGTGGTTGATATATTTAAAACATTTCTTGTGATTTTATTATTTTCTTTACTGTCCTTTACGATGTTTCTCTCATGATCTATTTTAACCATCCTGATTGCGTTCTTACACTTCTTATTGCATTCCTTGTGATGTTGGAAAGCTGACAATGACCCCTTTGCCTTATATTTCTTAAAGGCCATTTCTTTTTCTTTTATAAACCTTTTTACGTTAGAGTTTAGAATTCCAGGTTTAAGCTTAGCTCTTTTATATGTGTTGCCCATTGGTATGCACTGGATAATACTTTTATTTAATATGTTCTTAAACCACTCCCATTTTTCCTCATTGTTCAATGTTTTTAGAATTTGATCCTGTTCAATATCTTGCAGTATTGAGTGCAGCTTAGAAAAGTTGGCTATTTTAAAAACCAATGTTTTTACACTACCCTCATGCCTCCTTTTACTATGGTTTACTTTGAATGTGATTACTCTGTGATTGCCTTTACCCAGTTTGTTCCTTATATCCACCTCCGCGATCAGATCTATGTTATGTGTAATAAGTAGATCTAGTGGTTCTCTATTTCTTGTCGGGGCATCCACCAATTAACACTAAATTGGCCTGCAAGATATTAAAGAAATGGGGAGCCTTAAATGAGGGAGCAGTGCCCTCTACCCAGTCTATACATAGGCAGTTGATATCCTTCATTATGATAGCATTGCTCTGCTTCACCACCATTTCTAACTGTAACAGGACATCAGATTATTCCTCATTCTTCAGGTAGGGGGCCTAAAGCATATGTCCACTAGTCATGTCCCATGTGTAACTACCCTTTGAATCTCCACCAACAGGGATTCCACCTCCTCCCTTGCTCCATTAGCCCCCCTCTTTTACCCATTCTGTCCCTAAGATGCAAGAGGTACCCTTTAACAGTTGCAAGCCAGTCATGTGAGCTTTCAAACCAATTTTCTGTTATTCCAACAAAGTCAAAATCCTCCTCGGGCATCAGCAGCGCCAGTTCTTTATTAGTTAGACTTCTAGCATTTTCAGTTTTTGTATGTTTTGCAGTTTTTGTATGAGCATGTTAGTTTATCCTTAAGTATCCTGCACTTGTGCTCTGCCAGTCTACCCTTGTTTTAAATTGGCATACTGGCATTATGCAGGTAGATGTGTTGTGCCTCTGGCCTCCTGTTTCCCCAGGCTGCCCTAATCCATTTTTGTACCAAAAATGTGGTGGAAAAACTCATGGAAACTTGAAGAACACTACAAAACTTCAATGTTTTCCTCTCCACACCTTTTACAAAATAATCCCAATTGATTATATTATATTACCAAATAATCAAGCTAGTGATGAGACAAGTGTGTTTTTTTTTTTACTTTTCAAGTTTACCTAATCAATTATATTATCTATTTTTTTTTCTATTGTAATTTACAAAATTAGGAAGTATTCTACCTTCCCTTTAACAAAGTAATTTAACCACTTCTGGACCATAAGGATTTGCCCCCTTAATAACCAGGCCATTTTTTGCAATTCGGCACTGCATTATTTTAACGGATAATTGCGTGGCCATGTGACGCTGTACCTGAATAAAATTGATGTCCTTTTTTTCCCCACAAATAGAGCTTTCTTTTGGTGGTATTTGATCACCTCTGTGATTTTTATTTTTTTGCGCTATAAATAAAAAAAGAGTGACAATTCTGAAAAAAAAAAACAATATTTTTCACATTCTGCTATATAACATTGCCAAAAAAAAGAAAATTTAAAAAATCTAAATTTTTTTAACATTTTAGGCAAATTTTTTTTCTGTTACATATTTTTGGTAAAAAAATTAGCAATAAGCGTATTTTGATTGGTTTGCGCAAAAGTTATCATGTCTACAAACTACGGGAATGTTTTTTTTTTTTTACTAGTAATGGCGGCGATCTGCGATTTTTAGCGGGACTGCGACATTGCGGAGGACAGATCGGACCCCTGACTGACATTTTTGACACTTTTGGGGGGACCAGTGACATTACTACAGTAATCAGTGCTAAAAATATGCACTGTTACTGTAATAATGACACTGGCAGGTAAGGGATTAACACAGTGGGTGATCGAGGGGTTAAATGTAAGCCTAGGGGAGTGTTTCTAACTGTATGAGGGAGGGGCTTTTGAAATGATCATAGAGATCTGTTATCCTATATAGAAGGATCACAGGAGCTCTGTGATCATTCCAGAGAGAAGAACGGTCAGCTGTGTTTATAACAGAACCGTTCTTCTCTCTCAATGGGAAGCGATCGCGGGTGGCCGGTGGCAATTATTATTATTATATAGTATTTAGGCAATCGGAGCCATCAGCCCGTGCATCGCAGTCCTCACTGCTGGGCGGCGGGAGCGCAACTCCGGTGGCGCGTGCTTGCCCCCTAGCTGCAGGCACGCGACTGACGTAAAGCTACGTCGGTTCGCGCAGGAGGGGCTGCCTGCCGCAGTAAAAGTGTGGTGGGCGGTCATTAAGAAGTTAAGTTAGCAGTTTACTGGTACCTTTTTTTACCTGTAAAAATTATTGTTTAATCCAAAACATGATAAGAAGCTGACATACAGGTGTGTTTGAGAATTGATCTTTAACTGCTAGTCATAATGGCTTCTCAACTTTCTCTTGGAAAAGTATTATACTGCCTGTCAATATATATTACAGTTAAAGCTCATTGCTCGGGCTTGTGTTCTGTTGCTTGATGTGTCTAAAAAGTAACAGGCTGTTTTATTAATCTTCTTTCTGGCATTGCTTTATTATGTCTCCGAGTATTTGCTTGATCTCCGCTTTGATTCTGACCTTACTTTTTGCCTTATTCCTTCAGTTACATGGTTGGTATCTTTAAAGTTATCAATTTAATTTCTTATTTTTTATTGTCCTTTACTCACAGTTCTCTCTAATGAGCTCAGCACATCTATTGCCTTGAGACATCTAGCCAAAACAACCTGCTAATCTTTTGCAATTGTAAAGACAGAATAATATGTGTTCACAGAGCAGGGGACAACAATAACTTCTGTACGTTTGTTGGGGATAAATGTTTAGAAAAGAACAAGGCCTGGAGCTGTAACTCCAGCTAACGGGAAGCCATCATGACTGGGGCTTGCAGATGAAGCAGAGTGATTTGTGGTAATGTAATTTTGTTTTTTTTAAAAAAGGAGAAAAAGGCACTTACCTGATTCGAGGCATGGGAGTCATGCGGGGGTGGATCTAGGTGGTTGAGAGGAGGGTCCGTGCTGAAGATCCTTTGGAGCTTAGCCAACATTAGACAGATTTTCTTTGCCCTTCTTTCCCTGAGCCTCCTCTTTTAGCTTTCTCCTCAATTCTATCTTTTCTTATTTTAGTAATGTTAGCTGGGGATATCACACTAAAATTGATGTCTCTTATTTGCCTAATATATCTGTCATTGCAGCAGGTGGGGTCTTTGAATCTTTGTAAAAGCAGCCGGGGGTCTTGTTAGGAGGTTTGTGGCAGATATAGCCAGTTTTGGGATGACCTTAGACCGGGTAGAAGATCAGTTTTTCAGATATAGGTTGTTCTGTGTTTCTTATTCCTGCACAACGTAATTAACCACTTTACGACCAGCCGCCGCAGATGTACTGCGGCAGTCTGGCTCTCCTAGGCAAAGTCTCCTACATGTATGGCGCTTACCTGGGAGGAGCTAGGGGGCAATTGCGCGCTGCCGGAGGCACGCTCCCACCCCCTGCTCGTCAGTGGGAAAGCCAGTGCGGATATCTGGCGGCTCCGATGGCCACCGGCCACCCGCGATATCCCACCGCTGACAGAGAAGGACGGACGGCTGATGTAAACACAGCCGTCCGCACTTCTCCCTGAAGCGATCACAGATGTCATGTGATCCTGCTATATAGGATCACATGTCTCTGTGATGACTTCACAAGCCACGCCCCCCCCCACAGTTAAAATTACGCCCCTAGGGTCACATTTAACCCCTTCATCACCAACAGGGTTAACCCCTTCCCTGCCAGTGTCATTATTACAGTAACAGTGCATATTTTTAGCACTGATTACTGTAGTAATGTCACTGGTCCCCCCAAAAGTGTCAAAAGTGTCAGTTGAGGGTCCGATCTGTCCGCTGCAATATCGCAGTCCCGCAAAAAATCGCAGATCGCCGCCATTACTAGTAAAAAGAAAAACAATAAAAATGACATAAATCTTTCCCGTAGTTAGTAAACACAATAGATTTTGCGCAAAATAAGCTTATTGCTATTTTTTTTACCAAAAATATGTTGCAGAAAACAAATTGGCCTACAATGTTAAAAAATTTTGATTTTTACTTTTTTTTTTTTGAGAATTTCATATAAAAGAATGTGAAAAATATTGTTTTTTTTTTCAAAATTGTCGCACTTTTTTTGTTTATAGTGCAAAAATTAAAATCACACAGGTGATCAAATACCACCAAAAGAAAGCTCTATTTGTGGGAAAAAAAGGACGTCTATTTAGTTTAGGTACAGCGTCGCACGACCGCGCAATTGTCCGCTAAAGTCACGCAGTGACGAATCGCAAAATAGGGCTTGGTCATTAAGCAGCCAAATACTCCGGACTGAAAGTGGTTAATGTCTTGTAATTCAATGTAATTCATGTTTTATTTTGTATTTACAATAAAGGCTGCTATTGCCATTGGACTATTACTAAAACATATTACAGGGGTACTTTCACGACCATGACCAACAATGAGTTCTCAGGTATTGGGGCTGTCCTCCCATATAGTATGTACGACAAACCAAATAGAAACAATGTAGAAATGGGATTTACATTGACTTCCCAAGACAGAGAAGTGACTAATAAATATCCAATGAACATTTCTCAGTTAGGGCAGGCAATTTAAATCCCATTTCTACATTGTTTGCATTTGGTTTATGCCCATTGGAGTCGAAAAAAAATGTTGTCATCTGGTCAGTTTGGGAGGGAATGTGGGCAATTTGATGATTTTGGAATATCAGGGAAGGTTGTAAACCCGAATATCTGCAGTTCCTCAGTTATGCTGCAACTATCATTTAAGGTAACCCATGAAACAAAAAGAGGATCCCAGTCCAAAATTCTACATTAACTTCCTTTCTATATTCCACATATGCTTCTGACTGGACTCCATTACTGGCCTTCATCCAGTGAGGCAAAGAACACAGTTGGAGTTGGTCCATCTGCTGCACATGAAGGGAATGGTGGGGAAGGTCCTATCATGATAAAGTAGTTGTAAACCTCAGACGTAAAATATGAACAAAGCATATACTTAGTGTGTACTTGTTTCAGTTAAGATTGCTAAGCGTCATTTCAGTCAGCTTAGCTCCTCTGCTATCAGCATGAATCACTTCTAACATTTTTTCCTGACACCAAGAGAAAAAAGGTGACAGGGGAGGGCCCTCCAGCTGACTGAGAGCCTCAGATCAGTTCCTGTGTGCTGTATGGAGGGGGAGGGTGTAGGGAAGAGTAGGGATGATCAAACTTTTGAAAAGTTCGGTTCGACCAGAACACCCTAACTTCCCGAAAGTTCGGCCCAGATTTCAGAACCCCATTGAAATCAATGGGACCCGAACTTCAGTAATCAAAAAACACCATTTTAAAGCCCTAAAACCCAATAAATGCCCCTAAAAAGTGCCTAGGGTTCTGGGTTATGCCCCAGGGACTATTAATCACACAAAAAAAAGTTCTTAAAAATTGTCATTTTTGATAGAGAGACAATTATTGAAAAAATTATTGAAAAAAAAAAGAGATTTCTTTGGATTTAGTGTCTAAAAAGTGTACCTGTGAAGTTTCAGCTCTGTAGCATGTCCAAAACCAGAAAAAAAAAAAAGTTTGTTTGTATTAGAATTGCAGTAGAGCAGGATAGTGGCTTCGCTATTTTCACACCCGGCTTTTTGTTGCAGGCGTTTATAGGGCTTTTTTGTGGACGTGTTTGGAGGCAGGCATGACATCTGAACTTCTGTGTAGGGGTATATATATACACACACACATGTATGTATATATACACATACACACATATATAGGTGTGAAAGTAGCAGAACACTATGCCTGCGCTAATGAAATAATTAACAGGCATAGGACTTCGCTCCTATCACACCTATATGTGTGTATGTGTATAAATACATATAAGTGTGTGTGTATATATACCCCTATACAGAAGTTCAGATGTTATGCCTGCCTCCAAAGACGCCCAAAAAATGCCCAGATAAAACGCCTGCAACAACACACCTGGGCGTGTTACAGGGGATGCCAAAAATCTGACTTGTATCTTAGGCAGGCTTCTGGGAAAATTGGTGAGCCAATCACACAAGCAGGAAATTATGTTTCTGGGGTGTGGTCAGTATACATTCTGTGTACAGAACACCTCCAGGTGGCCATAGTGCATTGCAGTTTCAGAAAATGACAACAGCTGCAGATTGAAAAGGAAAGGTCATTTTTAATAACATTCAATCACAATATGATTTGTGTCACAATTGTATATGCTATGTTGTTTTTTCTTTATTTGCTATTTTTTTCCCCTACGAAAGTGAAGTTACCCTTTAAGTACAGGCAATGACATGATCAATCACAATACAAAGGATCCCTTGTAGTAAAGCTACCTGGCAAAACAAGCGGTTATTTTAGTGACAATAATAGTGGTTGGGTCTATTCAGGAAAAATTCAACTTTAATAAATGTTTAAAAATATATAGTTTTGGTATCAATAATAGAAATTGCAGAAAAGTTTCCTAATAGCCAGCCTTAGGAGGAAACCACACAAGTTAAAAAGACACATCTAAGTGCATGCTAGACAAACAAACACAAAACAATAATAGACAAATAACCTTTCAACGCCAAGTGCAATCATACACCGAGTGATAACACAGAAAATAGCTGTAGCTTTTATTAACAGCCCTTTCTTTGCCCAAAGAGGTAATAACTCAGGTGTGTGGCACCCTTGGGATCTCGAGCTGTAAATCTGTGAAAGTTGGGGTCATATGTGCCTCAATGTGAGATAATCAAACATGGTTGTCACAGCCCCAGATTGGTAATATTTTTAATCCCTCCTAGGGAAATCAAAAAGCGTCACCGGCCGTCACTGTTCAACTCTGTGTAAAGCAGATAGCACAAGCCAAGCCCATTAGGTAGCATATAAATTGGCAGTGTCTAGAGAGCTGCGTATTGATTGTAAAGAGAAGCTCGAGTCTTCTGTGGAAAAAATAAAAGTCAGCAGCTACAAAAACTCTAGCTGCTGACTTTTAAAAAACAGCCACTCACCTGTCTCACGATCCAGCGGTGCACTCAGCCGCGCCATCTTCAGCCTCGGTCCTCCCTGGCATCTTCACTATGGGTACCCAGCTGTCACAGCTTGCGGCTTCACAGTTCCCACTGCACATGCACGAGTCGCGCTGCACATCATAAATGGTGGATGCAGCCTTTTGGGACCTTTCAGTGTCTCCTGTTCCAGCACTGGGTGTGGAGTCCTGGCATACACTGTGTGACAGCTGATTGGAGGAAAGTAAAGAAAGAAAGAAGAATCAGCGCAAAATGTCCCTACTGGGTGAACCATACATGTAGAAATAAAACTGGTGAGCAAATAAATAGTTCTTACATTCTTCTAAGATCTTAAAATATAAATGATGTGCAAAGATCAAGTGCTAATAATGTGAAATAAAAGTCGATAACCGAATACTTATACAAAGAAGTAAAAAGTGCTTCTATAAACAATTCAGAAGAAACTTAGAAAGGAAGCATCCTAATGAACATTGTATTTGCTCACCAGTTTTATTTCTACATGTATGGTTCACCCAGTAGGGACATCTTGCGCTGATTCTTCTTTCTTTCTTTAATTTACTTTGTATGTGGTGACACTAAGGAATTAGCTGCAGAGTCCGGGTGCTCCATTCTGCAAATCAGCTCCCTCCTTATTCCCGCCCTTTTTTCTAGTGGTAGCGCATAGATTTACTGTTACTTTTGATTGGAGGAAAGGCACACACACCCCCTCCACATAGGGAGAAGAATAAAGATACTTGCAGAGCTGTGCTGCGAATAGACCAGCTCTCTGCTAATCTATTTATAGCACCCACCTTATATAGTTACATAGTTAGTGAGGTTGAAAAAAGACATCAGTCCATCCAGTTCAACCTATGATGTGTGTGTGTGTTTGCTTTTAACCGTACATTGTATACCCCTGTATGTTGTGGTCTCTGAGGTGCCATTCTAATCGTTTTTTGAAACTATCAATGCTCCCTGCTGATACGACTGCTTGTGGAAGAGAATTTCACATCCTTACTGCTCTTACAGTGAAGAACCCCTTACGCATTTTAAGGTTAAACCGCCTTTCCTCTAGTTTTAGTGAGTGACCACGTGTCTTATTGTATTCCCTTACTCTGAATAGTTTGTTCCTTATGCTAGGGTCGCCAGTACAGTATTTGTACATTGATATCATATCCCCCCTCAATCGTCTCTTCTCCAGAGAGAATAGGTTCAGTGCTTGTAGTCTTTCCTCATAGCTGATGTCCTCCATTCCCCTAAATATTTTTGTTGCCCTTTTCTGGACTCTTTCCAATTCCAGCACATCCTTCCTGAGGACCGGTGCCCAGAACTGGACAGCATACTCCAGATGTGGCCGGACCAGAGTCTTGTAGAGCGGGAGAATAATCTCTTTATTTCTGGAGTGAATCCCCTTTTTTATACATCCCAGTATTCTGTTGGCTTTGCTTGCTGGCTTTGCTTGTTGTCTACCAGTACCCCCAAGTCTTTTTCCATCCTAGACTCCCCCTGAGGTTCCCCCCCTATTGAGTAGCTGCTTTCTGGTTTCTGGCCCCCAAGTGCATTACTTTACATTTTTCAACATTAAACCTCATCTGCCATGTAGTTGCACACATTTTCAGCTGCTTTTATCTCCAGTGTCAGAAAACTTGTCAGAAGTCATGCTGATAACATAGAAAAGGAGCAGCGGAAAATCACGGAACTTAGTGCTACGGAGAGAGATAGGTAAATGCTACAAATATATGTGCTCAGGTCAAATTTCATGAATCGGGTTTACATTCTCTTTCATTTCTTGAATTTTGGAGGACATTGGTTCAAAGTACCACTTACTGGAAAACCGCTAACCCCAGATCCTTTGACAGCCCAACAATCACACGTAATACACATTAAATAAGGTATAACAGTGTAAACATTTCTGGATAACGTATGTCAGGCTTCCTGCGGTCTTGTAAGAGGTAATTCTTTATAATATTTTCACAGAAGTGTTTAGAAGTATGGTTACCGTCATGTCAAAAGGCATTTTCTTTTTTTACTTGCCAGTTAACATGTTAGGTAAATAAGCATTTTGGTAAATCATTAAATGGACTCCCCTGGGTGATCAAACCATTACATACATTAACTTTTCAGGGAATTCTGTGTCTTAAAATGTGTTTCTTTTTGGATGTTCAAAGGTGTTTCTTAGCAACAAGTAATTCAGTTTTCAATAGGTGATGATGAATCAATAGCATTAAGCTCTGTGCATGTGTTAGGAGCAAGTAAACACCAACATTCTAAACAGCTAAGACCAGCATTATACCTACTAGAATATTTGTGTGTATTTGGGGGGGGGGTTGTTTAGCCAGGGGATAAAAAGGTTTTAATTTTAGATTAAGTTTTATGCAGACCTTTTGGAAGATAATGTCAGTCATTTTCGAAATTAATGACCTGATAGGCTTTAATGCAATCGCTCTCATTAACACAAGCATTATCCTATTAAAATGCTGGAGCCTGGCAGGCAGAGGTAAGCAATATTGCAATTATTTATAAGCAGTACCCTGACCTTTTGTAATGTAGAGGGGAACAAGAAGGAATTCCCTGAAATTCCGATACTAGTAGACATAGGATTCAAGGGTCATGGCGCCCATTAACATTATTACCATCAGTAAAACAGTACTTAGAAAGACCAAAGAAAGAAGAAGAGAGAGTTGTTAAATTGCTCTGGTGTATAATAGTCTGCAACCTTTATGCAATAAAAAGTGTAATAACCCATAATAACTTAACAAAAAATCATATTTAGTGTGCTTCACTAAAGTAAACTGTTAAAAGCTGATTGGCTGGTATAGGTTATACGAGATCAAGGTTGCTGCTGACTGCATTAATAAATTCAGTATGGAGAGATTAAAACTCATTACTCATTTCAGATCATTTTAAAAAGCAAAGACCACAAAAGAAAATCTTTAACCAATCAGGTAACAATAGGGATGAGTGAACTGAGCTGGGTTTGGTTCACTGGAGAACACAGCGAAAAGTCCAAGAACCCCAAACTTATTGCAAAACCCTATTGAAATATATGGGAGATAAAACAAGTTTTTTTTTTCTGGCCTTTTTCAAGGTAAATTGGCAAACTGTATTAAAAACAGGGCATAAACTGACATTGGCATGGGGCATATGTGCCAAGGTAATTTATTCAATACCATTCAGTGGGGAAACCATCTTTCTATGTGGTTTGAAGATCAACATTTAAAATACACAAATCATTTAAATACCATGCTTGGGAGATGCATTAAAGCGGAGTTCCGATAAAAATACCCCGGGACAATCAGGGCTAGTGCATTTCAGCAATGATAGCCTCTGAACTGTACCCGGGTTCACTTACCTTTTAGAAGAAATACTTACCTTGAAAATGTCTTGTCCAGTGCTGCCATCTCAGGTGTGGGCAGCTGAAGCCAGAGCGTCCTCTTCGGTGTCATCTTCGGTGATGTCGGAGTCTCAGAATGCCCTGCTCGTCACTTCTGGGGCAGGTGCGTCATCCCTGCACAGCTTCTGGGCATGCCCAGAAGCTGTTAAGCAGGGAATAATGCACCTGAAGTGAAGAGCAGGGCCGGTGCAGGCGCTTTGACTCTTGGGAGTGGTGACGTTCGGAGGAAGAGGAAGGAAGGTAAGTATATTTTCTTTAATAACAAGGTAAGTAAATAAAAAAAAATTGAAATTACCCAATTCTTTTTCAGCGACAGTACAGCAAGCGAATCGTGTAAAGTCGATTTTGAGGCGGGAACTTTGCTTTAAAGCTGCACATGGTGCTACATAACAGCACAATGTAGACATTAAAAAAGGTAAAAACAGGAAAAAGGTACAGCGTAGGGTCCTCTTTATTATATTTATATCCCCTGATGTAACTCTATTGTCAATCACATCAACCCACCACCTGATAATGTTTTCCAGCTGCTAGGATAGCCCACTGACTGATGGTGTTATCCCACTGCAATCCTACTGATAAATGACAGATGTACAGCTGCTAGAATGTAAACAGCCTGACATTCCTGAATAATGTTATTGACCATATTTGGTCATGACAATAAATGATTTATGACATCACCCAGGATCTCCGGCAGTTTGTTTTTCCTTATTTGGGGGACAGAATGTTGGACAGAGGTTCTTGTCAATCAACCTTCGGTTAAGGTACCCCACCAATGTTGAAATGCATGTGCTCTGATATGATACAGGTGGGGGGAGAGGGGCTCATGCTTTCCTAAATGCCCTATATAAGGGTATATTTAGAATTTTAAGGCAAAGTAATGCCATTTCTTAACCATTTATTTAGTTTGTTCTTTTGACAGTTCATCAAAAATGGGGGAAATACAGTATGGGGTTCATAATACATTTAAACCAGACCTATTTTCATATATACAGTCTAGGCGGCCCGGAAAATTAGGGCAGAGAGCATGCAGTCAACCCCAACCCCCCCCCCCCCCCACTTACCTACACACATACCCCATCCACACACACCCTATGATGAAACGCGTAGGATGGAGCTGGATCGGCATGTAGTGCGTCACTCCAGGAAGGTCCGTCATCACTACAAAGAAGCCAGCTGTTTGTTCGTTCATTTATTCAACTGTGCTATCACTTTCCGTGTTTGGTGAGTGAGTTTATCCTGCTTAATACATTTCATCTTCTAAACTTACTACACTATGGGCTTTTCTTTGCCATCTTGTGAATCTCTCCTCTCTGTTAGACATACTGATCCATCTTGTCTGCATGCTGTGTGTAGCTAACCCAGTACATCTCAAGCCGTGCTGTTTTCCCTTCATTGGTGAATGCCCTTTTGATCATTGTGAAAACAGTGATCCTCTTTCTCTGGTAAGAAGCAGTGTGTTTCATGTGGTGGTAGTGTTGTCTTTTGGATCACCTGTCGTTGTTTTTTTTCCTCACACACAGAGGTGGAAGATATTTCGTTTAAACAAGAGACTGAGGCAGATGAGGTTTAATGAGGAAAAATGTAAAGTAATGCACTTGGGCATCAGAAAAACGAAAGCAAGCTACTCACTGGGCGGAAACCTCTGGATGAATCTAAGATGGAAAAGGACCTGGGGGTCCTAGTGGACAACAGGCTTGGCAGTGGCATGCAATGCCAAGCCGCTGCAAGCAAAGCCAACAGAATGATAATATAAAACTCTGCGCTTATGGACTATTCAAATAAAAGTAGATAAATGGATAGATAGATAAAATTAGTAAAATTAGTAAAATTGATGAAACTAGGCTGTAGCCTCCCTAGACTATAGTCAAAGGCTATAAAATAAATGGAAGAAAGGTAGGGAAATGGCGCTGCCTAGTTGGGAAGATATGGTAGGAGATTATTAAAGTGCAAATATGCTGAGGAAAAAATGATGCACTGAATAAAAATGTAATGCACTGAAAAAGGAAAAGGAGGTAAATCCCCCCTGATGGTGAACAAGCAGTATAAAGTGTAAAGTGCAAAATAAATAGTACACTGTGGTACAGTGTGAAAGAAACCACTAGTGTGGTTATAGTGTAACAAAATTCAGTGTGGCCTGTAGTGTCACCAGAATAAGGTGTGCGTAAATGGAGTGGTGTAAACTGGTACTCTAAGCCAGTGTAAAATATTGTGGAAAAAAGTATTTAAATATATACAGTGTAATAGATGAGCTCTGTAGCTAAAAATAGTATGAATACATTAAAACATGCTATCCAACACAAATGTGACCACACAATATCTAAATAAATAGTAAAATAGGTGAAGTATACCTAAATATAAAGTGCTAATATAAGGAAGTGGCCTATACCAAAATATATTAGTGGCACATAAATTGAAAAAATAGTGGTGATTTGAACACAAATATTGGTGACGAATAAATTAGATGAATATGGTGAAGAATAAATAATTAAATAGTGAAAAAATGTCCAAGGTGAGACCAGTGCCCGTGTGGGTATATAAAACACGATAAAGTATGAGGTATTCGAAAAAGTCCGTTGTTAGCAGCAGGTGACAATTTTCAAACGTGAACGTGCAATGGGTGACCCCGTGGTGGGCGGTGAGGTACTTGGTGACCCCTCTAGTGAATAATGCACTCACCAGAAATACCCACCCCACACAGGGGTATAGAGCGGGTATAAATGGGAATCCACTGTATGGCTCCTGGTGTCCTCCGCTGGTCCTGGAATTGGGCGTCTGCAGAGGAGGATTCCTAAGTGGGGAGCGCCTGGGGTCTGTGTGGAAAACTCAACCGTAGACCGTGGGTATGCTCAATCACTCTCAGCTTTTGCTACATGCAGATTTCTTCTTGTACCCATAGTAACTAGTAAGTAATGGTAACATAATCTAGATGATATAAGGAACACACAAGGACTTACATGTATGAGACTATGTCAGAAAAAAAAAATCTTTTTTTTTCTAGTCAAGTGGAGGAGAATTCAACCGCTTGCCGACTGCCGCACGACTATTTACTCCGGCGGTCAGCCCCTCACAGGCAAAGCGAGGCTGTGAGGCTCTAGGGAGCGAGCGGGCGCCTCCGGAGGTGCGCTCCCGCGCGGTCACAGACCCCCCACGCGTGTGCCCGGCGGACCCGATGTCCGCCGGGCACTCGCGATCGTCCGTTACATCGGAACAAAGGCAGGCGGCTGATGTAAACAAAGCCGCCTGTCATTCTTCCCTGTGTAAGAATGGAGATCAGACTGTTCTACTATGTAGGACCGTTGATCTCTGTTCTTACACTAGTAGCCACATCCAATCACAGTTAGAAACACGCCCCTAGGACACACTTAACCCCTCCCTCTCCAATACAGTTAACTCCTTCACCGCCAGTGTCATTTTTACAGTAACAGTGCATATGTGTAACACTGATTACTGCAGTAATGTCACTGGTAACCCCAAAAGTGTCAAAAATGTCAGTCAAGGGTCCGATCTGTCAGCCGCAATGTCGCAGTCCCGCAAAAAAATCACAGACCGCCGCCATTAATCGTTAAAAAAAAACAACAAAAATGACAAAAATCTTTCCCTTTGTTAGTAAACGCGATAACTTTTGCGCAAACCAATCAAAATACGCTTTTTGCTATTTTTTTTACCAAACATATGTAGCATAAAACAAATTGGCCGAAAATGTTAAAACATTTTGATTTTTAAATTTTTTTGGGGGGAATTTCATATAAAAAAATGTGAAAAATATTGTTATTTTTTGCAAAATTGACGCTCTTTTTTTGTTTATAGCGCACGATCCAAAAATCGCACAGGTGATCAAATTCCACCAAAAGAAAGCTCTGTTTGTGGGTAAAAAAGGACGTCAAATTTGTTTAGGTACAGTGTCGCACGACCGTGTAATTGTCCATTAAAGTTACGCAGTGCCGAATCTCAAAATAGGCCCTGGTCAGGAAGGGGGTAAAATCTTCCGGGGCTTAAGTGGTTAAACCTTTGTGATGTTTTTATTGCTCTCTGCAAGATGAGTGTCAGATGGAACAGGAGATGAGTAGAAATCTCCTCATTGTGCACATAGACCTTATTTAAAACTTCACAGAAATCGAACCCTTACCCATTCGACCCAAAACTTACAAAAAAAAAAAAAAGTTGTATCTGGAGTTGGGCTTTAATAGCTCTAACAATAAACACTCTCTTTTCATCAAAAAAGAAATATGTCAGGACATTCCTTATTTTACTTTGACGTATTGCCAAAATGACCTTGCAACCAAAAGAACCTGCAACTGAGAGTTAACCTACAGTATATAATATATGTAATAACACAGAAATGCTTACTTGAGCAGATATCATTTATTTCTGTACTGCTTTGTTAAACTCAATTTCCCCTTGAATGCTGGAATATGTGCACGTAAATGGATACCTAAATATTGGTCATGGTACTAATATTATTGATGGTTTCACTTTTATTTTTATGTGACCCATACCTGCTATTTAGCTTGGAATAAATGTGGCATTATTGATGGTAATAAAAATAATAAGCATGCATTTGGCTGTGCATGTGTTCTCATTTATTTAAATAATCAGCTTTAGCAACAAATGGGTAAAATGAAATAAGATCATTAGTCCACAGAGAACATTTTGAGTTTTATTTCTCACAGCTGGAGACACTTCTGTAGAAAAAAAAAAAAAACTTGCTAGGATGGAATCACGCTAAAGATTAAAAAAAAAAAATCAGGCACAGTTACCAAAAAAAAAAATGTAAGCTATAAGCTATTAGGTATAACAGTGCTAATGATGGGAATTCAACCTACCGTGATAAACCTCTGCTAAAGCTTAGAGATTCTAAAAGGATAAAGGGCTAATAAAAGAGGTAAAACAGCAACTTCAAGATGGCTTGCCCTTTCACTGCTGGTCATTTAGGATTATTTTGTAGTAATTTTGAATTACACTATAAACACAAACACAATGGAGCAATGGAATCTGATCTAAAGGCCACTCAAGCCGGTGTAACGTAAGAAAACCATACCTCATGAAAATTCCATACCCACGTCACTTCCTGTTAGAAACGTAATGGAACAGCTGAGCAGCGTAGCAGTGCGCATGCTCACAGCTCCGGATATGTCATTGAACAGCTGAGGAGCTCACTAGTGCGCATGCTCGGATGGTATGGAATTTTCACGGTAGTGTGTTGTAACGTTACACCACCTCAGCTGTTACATTAAAACATCTCGGCTGCAACATGAGTCATCTCCGCTCCTACCCCTGTCACTTCCCTGATCTCGGCTACTAAATGTAAAAGCGGCGGCGGGTGTATGAAATCTAAATCATGGAGATCTCGGCTCCGTGATTTATATTTTCATAGACCCGCCGCTGCTTTTACATTTAGTAGCCAAGATCAGGGAAGTGACAGGGGTAGGAGCGGAGATGACTCATGTTGCAGCCGAGATGTTTTCATGTAACCTTTCATGTAACCGCCGCAACAGCTGATGCGGTGTAACGTTACAACACACTACCGTGACAATTTCCTACCCTCCGAGCATGCGCACTAGTAAGCTCCTCAGCTGTTCAGTGACGTAGGTGCTGACGTAGGTGCACCGGAAGTGACGAGGGTATGGAATTTTTACGGGTATGGTTTTTTCACGGAACACCGGTAAAGTCTTGTTTACTTCAAACCGAAACTGGAAGTGATGAAATCCTCATTGCTTCTCTTTTCTGGCTTTACACAGTGAAAGGAACAACATCAGTTTCCACCTCTGTGTCCCAGGAACCAGATGCCACCGGTCAACGATGACAGCAGCAGGAGGGGGGTCTGTATGGCCATACTGTCTGTATGGCCATTCGGATTACTTTACTAAAAAACAATACCAGGATCGTGACTGTAGCTGCAGTCATGATCCTGGTATAACCACTTGAACCCGCCACCCGTTTATAAATGGTGAAGAGATGGTAAATGATTTAAAACCTTGGACTCTTGGATGTTTGTTTGGTGCTCTTTTGGACTGTAAGCATGTGAAATAACACAATGCCAGTGAAAAGCTCAGAAGCAAGAATTGGGAACAGCTGGGCCTAACAATATTAGAAATTGTGATGCAATCCCAAAATATGAACTTGGTGTGAATGAGTACAAATATGGTGGGACATTACTAAAATTAGATGCAAGACCAAGGATTTTGCTTAGAGAATCGGAGTAATGCAGTGCAGGTAGTGAGGCACAATGTCAAGGCAACATTTTATCAGGGAGCACTGGCTTTCCGAAAAGATAAGCACATCATCAGATGGGTAAAATGAAATAAGATCATTAGTCTACAGAGAACAATTTGAGTTTTGTTTGTGAGAGCTGGAGACCATAAGCTTGACCTGTAGGGCAACAGATAATAATTTATTACCGTACATGAGCTATATGCAGTGTGTACTACAAGTGAAAATATAATAATAAAAGCGGCATTATAGCATGACCACAGATGGTAATGCAAGATTGAGTTGGATCTTAGGTGCCACTGTATTTGATGATCTTCATCAGGCTCCTCTATGTCTCTCAGTGTTCAAAGATCTCTCCAGGTTACACATATGCGCCATAACATCTCCTAAATCTCTAAAATATACCTCTTCTTAACCAAAGGTACTTCAAAACTACAAATTTACCCCCTGGTTATCTCTTGCCTCAACTATTGTAACTCCTTTCTTCCTAGCTCACCTTTACACAGGCTATCCCCCCTTCAGCCCAACATGAATGTTGCTGTATTATTCACCTCATCGAATAGTCAGTGCCTGCTACCCCTCTCTGCCAATCTCTACACTGGCTTTTGCTCACCAAGAAAATACAACTCAAAATACTAACAACAACCTACAAAACTAACTACAACTCTCCCAGCTACATCACCAAACTTGTCTCAAAATAACAATCAAATTGTTCTCTTTGCTCCTCTCAAGACATTGTGCTCTAGCTCAGTGTTTCTCAACTCCGGTCCTCAGGGTACACTAACAGGCCAGATTTGCAAGAAAACTGAAATACATCACAGGTGATATCATTTGCTGCTCAGTGATTGCAGTATTATAGTCAGCATTTCCCCAAGGTAATACTTAAAATCTGGCCTGTTAGTGTGCCTTGAGGACCGAAGTTGAGAAACACTGCTCTAGCTCCCTTGTCACCTTCTCCCATGTTAGTTAGTAGGACTTCTCCAGAGCCTGTTCCATCCTCTACATCTCCCTACCTCAATGTGTCCGACTGTCTTCTACTCTGTCCACCTTTAGGCGATCCCTGAAAACCCAGCTCTTCTGAAAAGTCTATCCTGTCTCTACCTAAGAAAGTGTATTCTTACTTTCTCTATCAGCTCATTCCTAACAGTTATTGCCTTTTGTATCATTGACCCTCTCTTTTGGATTGTAAGCTCTCACGAGCAGGGCCACTGATCCCTCTTATGTACTGTCTGCCTATCTTTTATAAAGTACTGTGCACTGCAATCTGGCACTATATAAATCCTATATTTATTTGTTTATTTATTACAGGTACTTTCATAGCACCATTAGACCTCGTTCACACTGGGGCGACCTGTCAGGCGACCTGGTCGCCTGACAGGTCGCTGTAGGTCGCCTGCCATAGAGAAGCTGTGGACCCGTTCTAATAGGAGTGACACAAGTCGCTCTGACTTAGAAAAAGGGTCCGGAGCTTCTTTGGGGCGACCCGGAGCGACCTGCATTGACTTCAATGATATGAAGTCCGTGCCGGCCGCTCCGAGGTCGCGTTGCGAGCTGCGCACCGCGACCTTTGAGGTTGCCCCATCAAGTAGCGTCGCCCCAGTGTGAATGGGGTCTTAATTTACGCAGCACTTTACACACATATATTATTTAGACAGGAGCTAATAACCTATCAGCATGTCCTTGGAGTGTGGGTAGAAAATGGATTACCCAGGGAAAATCCATGCAGACACAAAGAGAATGTGCAAACTCCAGGCAGGTAGTGCTGCGGTTGGGATCCAAACCAATGACTCTAGTGCTGCCAAGTGGAAGTGCTAACCATTATATTTATTTATTTATTTATTTATTTATTTATTTATTTTGATAGGTACTCTTATCGTGCTGTCAATTTATGCAGCACTTTACATATATATTGTACATTCACATCAATCCCTGCCCTCTATATAATGATAATATTAAATAATCATGCTTTAGGCAAGAGGAGTAGCGCCCACACTTGATAGGTGAGAAAATAGAAAGAGCTCTCTACAGACTACTGGCACCTGTGAGAGGAGAGATTATCTGGGCCCCTGCAGCTTGGTTTTATCTGCAAATCCGACTACGTATCTTCCTATACCACTGGTTTGCATTGGGAATTCAGAATACTGCAAGTTGCCCTTCAAGATGCCACAATTAAACACCAAGAATTCATGAGGGCAACAAAATAGGTTGACAGCTACAGCATTATATCACTTTGGCTTCAGCTGACAATGCATTAATAATGCAGTGTTATTAAAAAAAACAAAAAAAAAAACAGTATTATCCTATATTAACAACCTCATCTAGATAATATTCTGATGAAGTTCTTAGATTCGGAGTTACCATATAATAGAGCAACATAGTCCATGTGCAAAATGGCAAATTAATGGTCACTTAAAAAGTTGCTTCCTTCAAACAGATCTTTGGCTCCACATGAGTTACAGCCTAACGATTTCATGTAAAAATGATACATGATAAAAAAAATAATAAAATGCTGACCCGGCAAACTGACAGTCCGGTGAGCTTGTATTAATGATATGGCGCTCTGGATAAGAAATATTCTTCCAGTAGGCTCTGCTCTGGTGCTTTCTGTCTGTGGCTTGCACTTGCTTTTTAAATGATTAATTACCTTCAAGCCCAGAGTCAAAACAGATGTACAACACAGTCCCATTTGGGTGAAGTATATAAAAGAACAATGATAATAGCGAGTGTTCTTGAATTTAAGGGCATTAGTGTAACACAGTTTATGTAAATAATAAAAAAATAAAAAAAAAAAAGGCTTGACTAAACTGACTTCAGCTCTACATTATCTATTTTAGTGACAAAACTGCAGTGATCAATACAGATTTATTTAGCTGATTTATGAATGCAGACAAACTGACCTGTAAGGGCAGCTCCAGCCAAATGGTAAATACACAACTGAGGCACATTTAGAGGACCTGTTTTCCTTGCCAAATTATTTTAGTTAATTTACATACTCTTGCTATTCACCCGCTTTTACTGTGATTTACACCATAATACACCATTTGAAGTGACAACACTTTTCACAAGCCAGCAAATCTCATTGCACTGATCAATCATCCTGCCTACTTTTTGGACCACTAGAGAACACCACACTGCAGGCACTCACACTATACTTCAAAACTGGGCCAAATCTAACATTTCTCACATACATGTTAACCACTTTACCCCTGGAGGATTTTGCTGTCTTACGTCCAGGCCACTTTTTGCGATTCGGCACTGTGAGACTTTAACTGACAACGACACCATACCCAAACGAAATTTACGTCCTTTTTTTCCCCACAAACAGAGCTTTCTTTTGGTGGTATTTGATCACCTGTGCGATTTTTACTTTTTGCGCTATAAACAAAAAAAGAGCAACAATTTTGAAAAAATAACAATATTTTTAACATTTTTTTATATGAAATTCCCCCCAAAAAAATGTAAAAATCAAAATGTTTTTAAATTTTTGGCCAATTTGTTTTCTGCTACCTATGTTTGGTAAAAAAAAAAATCACAATAAGCGTATTTTGATTGGTTTGCGCAAAAGTTTACTAACTAAGGGAAAGATTTCTGTCATTTTTGGTGTTTTTTTTTTTTTCGAGTAATGGCGGCGATCTGCGATTTTTTTTGCGGGACTGCGACATTGCGGTGGACAGATCGGACCCTTGACTGACATTTTTGACACTTTTGGGGGTACCAGTGACATTACTACGGTAATCAGTGCTATAAATATGCACTGTTACTGTAAAAATGACACTGGCAGGGAAGGGGTTAATTTTATTGGAGAGGGAGGGGTTAATGTATGCCTGGTGCTTACTAACGTGTGTGGGGGGAGGTGACTGAGTGACACAGGGACAGATCGCAGATTCAGCTATGCTTGTTTACACAAGCGGGCGGATTTTCAGACTCCATTCCCCGACGATCGGGGAAGAGCAGCGGCGATCACCGCCGCTCCTCCCCTGGCCCGACTCCCGCTGTGAATGAATACAGCGGGAGCGTGCCGCCCACAAGGGGAGGAGTCCAGCGACATAGGTCTACGTCGCTGGACGGGATCTAACCACGTTGCCGCAGTAGAGCTCCAGTGAGCGGTAGGCAAGTGGTTAAAATCTGCATTTTTTTTTTTAATTACTTAGATCACCCAAACCTTACATATTTTTTTCTAAAAGCAAAGACCCTGGAGAATAAAATGGTGAATAAAATGTGTTGCAAGATATTTTCATTATATTTGCACAGCTTATTTTAAAACACACATTTTCAGGAAAAAAATACACTTTCATGAATTTTAGTGCTCACAAACACAATATATTACCTAATTTTTACTAAAATATAAAAGATGATGTTACACAGAGTAAATAGATGCATTACGTGGTTTGCTTTACAATTATGCCCACCTGTGGAATGACGACCAATTAACCACTTGCCGCCCGGGCTATAGCCAAATGACGGCTACAGTGCAGTCGGCTTATTCAGGAAAGGGAGTACAATGACAACTCTGCACGCTGTAAAAAGCGTACCCCTGAACTCTGCACTCTGTAGGTAGGACACCCCTGGAGATGCACTCTACATGTAGAGCACCCCTGGAACTGAACTCTGTACATAGCACCCCCTAAACCCTGCACTCTGTGCATAGGGCACTTCTACATTTTGCACTCTGTACATAGCATAATCCTGAACTCTAAACGCTCTATGCAAAGCACACCTAAACCCTGCACTCTGTATGTAGCGCACCTCAGATACAACTGGCCATTTGAGGGTAACCTGTGATGAAATTGAATTAGACACCCCTATATTAAGGTAAAAAAAGTTTAGGCTTTAGAATCACTATAACTCTTAGGGAGTTTCTCACACAAAAATACCATTTTTGTTGCAGAGGATGCCTAAAACCTAACTTGTACCTTAGTGCAGAGTTCTTCACAGAAGTAGGAAACTACTTTTCTTGGGAAGTTCTTTGCACAGTTGTACACGTTGTCATATTGCATCATATTTATAGAAAATGTCAACGCAGCAAATGGAAAGGTGTAATTTTTAGCAATTGTATATGCTTTATTATTTTTATTTATTTTTTTTGCTATATTTTTTTACATAAAAGTGGAATTACCACTAAGAATATGTACTTGAATGTATAATTTTTTTTTTTTTTTTAAAACCACCGTGTAGTGTTAATTTGATAACACCTTGAATTTTCAGATTTTAGGATTGTCCCTTAAATCTAAACATTTATTTAACTTTGGTAGCCATTAAAATAACTGAATTTTTGTAAAATCTTACCTGTAAAATTCCTTTCTCTGAGTCCTCCAACAGTCGCCGCCCCCGCCCCTCTTTTAGGGTTTTTTTTCTTGTACACTTACTGCTATGCTACCAAACTGAGTTGGGAGTGGTCACTGCAGGGGGGTATTGACCAGTGGGACAGCCCCCATGGGTGTGTATATGCAAATGCCTTTGTTCTTTTGACTAAGTCTTATGCCTAGCTACTCCTGCGGAGTGGAAGTCAATACCCAATAGTGATGACTTAGAGGTGGCGGCGACTGTCGAAGGACGTAAGAGAAAAAAGAGTTTTATTGTATCTATAGAATATACTATGGTAATCTCTTAAAGGAAAAATAAGTAAAAAAAAAAATGTCTGTTAATTGATATAATTGTCTCAAACATCCACAATCTGCTTATGCTACTTCCAGCACTTGGAAATCATATTCACAAGTATGTACTTTAACACAAATACCCTATCGAGTGTTTGATGCACTGTCAGAATTCAGTTAGGGTTATTTATTTATTCTTTTACTATTTTAAGGCTACCTAGGAGATCAAAAATTACCATGGCCTCTGGATTTATTGTACAGTTTGTGGAGGAACATGATTTGTGGCCGGTGTAGATAAAAGTCCAAATCTAGTCACCCATGTGTTAAAAAATGAATAACTCTGCAGACCTGCCAGCAGCTCATAGATGTTATTAAATGTAGGAAGGAATTCAGTGTTATCTTCTTTGCAGATTAAACAGCTCTGTAACTTGTGGAAATAAATCCTGCAAACGTTTTTTAGATGATAGCAGAGAGACTTAAGTTTGCTGGCTCTATTTCAGAGCCTTAGCAAAAGCAAACTATATTTGCAATTGCAGTTACATTTAAATTAACGATAATGGGTATCTCCAAATGCTTCATAATAGACTCAATCAAGGCAGGAGAGCTGTAAGTATTGGGTGTATATTTTCCTGTACTTTAATTTAAAGGACATCCAAGCCTTTAAAAAAAGAAAAGGAAAAAATAACTGCCAGGATAGGGGGAATTGTTGTGGATGCATCTAGAACAAAAGTTTGACCTGGGAATCAAGGTCATCTAGTGGCTATAATGTATCATTTTTCCCTATTAGGGTATTTCAGGAAAAACACTTCATTATGGCCACTAGATGGCACAAATGATCAGGAAATAGAAAAAAGATGGCGGCTGTGGGAGTGTTTGTCACACTCGAACAAAAATATATATTTTTTTTATTAATACTCCACTAAGGGCTCTTTCACACGGGCGATCCGATCAGATCTGCCTGTCAGTTTTTTAGGCGGATCTGATCGGATCCTCCATGCAGCTCTATGGGGCAGCGGATGTCAGCGGAGACACCTCCGCTGACACCCGCTGCCATCCGTATCCGATCCTGTCCGTGAAATCTGGATGGATGGAAACCCTATTTTTCCATCCGTTCAGGGATCGGATAGGATCGGATCGGATGAGAGCGGACAGGTGGTCCGCTCTCATCCGATCCCCCATAGAGAGCAGCGGTAGCTGTGACACCTCCCTCTCCGCACTGCAAGCGGAGACTGAGCTGTCATCCGCCGGCTCAGCGGGGATCGGTGGATCAATCCCCGCTGAGCAGCACGGATCCGGCTACGGAGGCGGACCGTGTGAAAGAGCTCTAAAGCTGGCCACAGATTACTTTTTTTCCCTAATGGATAGAGATGTGCACAACGAAAAAAAATATTTTATTCGTTATGTTAGAATGATTCATTTTTGGAAATTGTTTCATAAATTCTGAATAATTTTGTAAATCCTGATTTATTTTGTAAATTCTGATTCATTTCATATATTTGTTCTTCCGAATCGGTTTGTATTTTCATAAGTTATTTCAAAAGGTTGGCTATATTCATTTTAATGTGTTAATTCATTTATTTTGGGAGACTACTTATCCACTTTGAGTCGTCCCTGCTAGTCCACCCCACAAAGAGAAATGGAGTGAGCTGATTGGACGATATTGACTGGGGTTGCATGCATCTAAAAGAACAAATGGAACTAAATTAATTTCGGATTCAGTCGTTATGTTATGATTCGAAGTTCCTGATGGATCCACCTCCATCCAACCCAAACACAATAAGTAGGAATCCTCATCCTATTTTACTTTTATACCTTACTGTATTTATTGCAATATGTTTCCAATTGATATGTTGTGCATGTTTTGTAATAATGCAATGCAAAATTAAAACAAAATGGATCCGAATAAATTTGGATCAGTCATTATGTTACTACGTTGTTTCAGATGCTTCAAGCATTAACAAAAGGTCCAGACTTTTGCCATCATGTCTTTTGATTGAAACAAAAGAATACAAATGAATTTGTTGTTTTGTTATAATTTATTTTGGATTTCTTGAAATTAATTACTACTGTTATTCGGAGATTCGGATACATCTGAATGTTCATATAATGAAAATTTTGTCAGAGATTTGGTTCGGTTTGGACTATCTACTTATAGATTCCTCCTTCCCAATGTCCAAGCAGGGAGAAGTTCTCTATCCCCCCTCATCATGGTGAGTGGATAGAGGAATCCTCCCTGTTGGGACATTGTATTCTGACAGTGGGACTCTCCGCTGTCAGAATATACTAATCAGCGGCTGCAGCTGGCTGATCAAGCTAAAAGCTCCAACAAGCTCGTTCAACAGAAGTCTATATAACGACAGGTGGCCTGGATCCCTACTGAACTGGATGAATTTCGATGCATCTCTGGCCAACTGAAGTCTCCTGTACAAAAGCATTTTACATTTTTAGGTACCACAGACTGGACCCCTTGTTCCAACTAAATCTATTCTACACTGTTAAAAAATGTAACCTTGAACCGGTAAACTTCCTCCATATTTCATCTTTATGTAAAGAGGGTTCATTTACTGAAGTGAAGTCTAGAAGACTTAAAATGAAATTTCACGAACGGATGTTTGAAGCAAACAAAGGTTCACTTCACTCACTGCTCTAGTAAATCACATTCAGAATATTAAAGTAGAACTAAAGGCCAACATTTGTTTTTTTTTTTTTTTCATTTTAGATAGAGAAATGGTGGGGTTATAACCCATGTCAGTTTTTTTTTTTTTTTTGCCATTTGTGTTCCATTGGGGAGATTTCCCTTCACTTCCTGTCCCATTGCCAAAACAGGAAGTGAGAGGAATTCTCTCCAAAATGAGGAAATCTCTGATAGTCATCAGAACTAGTGGCCCAATTGGAAGATTTCCCCTCTATTACTCTTTTAGGCACAACCCAAAATTTGTGATTTTCTTTCACTTTGACTCTTGCTGATAACGGTAAGCAGGACAAATAGGGAGTGTGAAACTCCTTAACAGGGGCACAGACCGCAAACAATTCTGACAGGTTTTTTAATCCTTCTCTACTCTATCCAAAACTGAAAGGAAACGTTTTTCCATTACTTTGTATATATTGCGACAGTGGGAGGCCCTGTCACTGAGAAAATGTAGGAGAACATTTCACAGGATCCACATTAAAACCCCGTACACACGTACCGAATGTCGGCCAAACGATCGGCCGCCTTTTGTCCGGTGCTGTCCTGACGGCTGAAAAGTGCTAAAGACTGCACACGAATTTTGTCGGCCAACAACAGCTGACTGCAGAAGTGATGTCATGTGATGGTTAACAAAAATTTTATAGCCTGCACACCCGATTCTGTTCGGCCGAAAAGTCGCTGTCGGTTGTCGGAAGCATCATACTAACAAGCCGACAATCGGCCGATCGTTCGGCGACCGAATATTTACGGCCGACAATCGCTACGTGTGTACGGGCCTTTAGGCTTAATGTGAGGTCCCATGCTATCATTTCTGAGTGGAGAAAGCTGTGTTTTTGGTTTTCTCTGGATTCTATAAAATCTGGACCTGGGCTTGGAGTTTGAAGATTCCAAAATGTTTTAGTGGTACAGAACCTTCACCTTCCTATGTCCATATTTTACTGATGACGGCAGCCTGTGTAAGTCATAATACAGTCAAGCCTTAGGATAGCTAAGGGCTCCCAGTTTGAAGGCACCTCCCAGGGGGTCTCATCCCTGGAGTCAGGTGGGCTGCTATCGAGGCAGCCCACCTGAATTGTATGTAAATTACTGGAAGGGATGATAAGGGACTATATCCAAGAATTTTCTAAAGTCAACAGTATCATCAGCAGTAATCAGCACGGGTTTTCAAAAAGACGTTCTTGTCAGACCAATCTGTTAACATTCTACGAGGAGGTGAGCTGTGAGCTAGATAGGGGGAGACCAGTGGATGTGGTGTACCGGGATTTTGCTAAGGCATTCGATACAGTCCCCCACAAACGCTTAATTTACAAAATAAGGTCTGCAGGCATAGGTCACAAGGTTGGCTCTTGGATAGAAAACTGGTTAAAGGGGCGTGTCCAAAGGGTGGTAATAAATAACGCATACTCAGACTGGACTGGAGTGGTAAGTGGGGTCCCCAAGGCTCAGTTCTGGGACCAATTTTGTTGAACTTATTCATAAATATATCACAGTATTGCTGCGCTACTATCATAAATTAATTAGTAAACATAGGACGAATAGCAGCCAACACAAATCCTGAATTAAAGTGGATCAATAGAACAGTAGTAAAAATGTGGCGCTATTCTAGAACACTGCTCTCACAGAATGTCCATAAATCGCAGAGGGAAACCACAGTCCATAAGTGTTCAATTCAAACAGAGGTGAAAATCCGTGAGCTAAGAGAACCACCACCACAGACCAGTTCACACTGTCTCTTACCAGACTTACATGACCCTCGCTACAAGAGTCATATACAACATTCAGATCAAAGTAAGGTAGGGTGCTCCTCTTCTCCCCAAATGCAGGCTAGGGGCGGCCCTGCAGAGCCTACGAGCCAGGACCGCTCCAAGCATTTGGTTGAGAGGTGATCGTATGCCATTCCATTGGGGAGGAGAGGAGGACCCTAACTTACTTTGATCTGAATGCTGTATATGACCCTTGTAGTGAGGGTCATATAAGTCTGGTAAGAGACAGTGTGAACTGGTCTGTGGTGGTGGTTCTCTGGGCTCACGGATTTTCACCTCTGTTTGAATTGAACACTTATGGACTGTGGTTTCCCTCTGCGATTTATGGACATTCTGTGAGAGCAATGTTCTAGAATAGCGCCACATTTTTACTACTATTCATAAATAGCATTGAGGACGGGATCAGTAGCTCAATCTCAGTTTTTGCAGATGACACAAAATTAAGCAGGTCAATAACTTCACATCATGATGCAGAAATCTTACAGAATGACCTGAACAAAATAACAGAGTGGGCAACTACATGGTAAATTAGGTTTAATGTGGAGAAGTGTAAGGTTTTGCACTTAGGGACTAAAAACTTAAATGCAAAATACGCATTAGGGGGGGAACCTCTGGGGGAATCAAGAATGGAGAAAGATCTGGGAGTCTTAGTGGAAGATAGATTAGGCAATAGCATGCAATGTCAAGCTGCAACTGCCAAAGCCAGAATATTAGCATGCATAAGGAAGGGGATGTATTCCAGAGATAAAGCTATAATCCTACCACTTTATAAAACTCTGGTCCGACCGCATCTGGATTATTCTGTCCAGTTCTGGTCACCAATCCTCAGAAAGGATGTGCTGGAACTGGAAAGAGTCCACAGAAGGGCAACTAAGCTAGTTATGGGATTGGAGGACCTAAATTATGAGGAGCATTTACAAGCGCTTGATTTATTCCCCCTAGAGAAGAAACGCCTGAGAGGGGACATGATAGCGATTTACAAATACCTCAACAGTGATCTCAGCATAGAAAAAAAACTATTCAGTCACAAGGAATGCAAGAAGACACGAGGCCATACAATGAGATTAAAGGAGAAGCAATTTAACCTCAGGCTACGCAAGGGTTTTTTTACAGTAAGATCAATAAGATTGTGGAACTCTCTTCCACAAATGGTGGTAACTGCGGGGTGTATGGCTACTTTTAAAACACTCTTGGACGTACATCTCCAAGATCAAAATATTCAGGGGTATGGGAAATGAATACGTCCACACACACCTACACAGGTTGAACTGGATGGACTGTTGTATTTATTCGACATCCACTACTATGTAACTATGAGGCTTCAGGCAAACCCCTATCCAGAGGACAAGAGTGGGCCATGCAGCAGGGTGCCGCGACTGGAAGCTGAGCAAGCTGAGAGAACTAGGCAAGCTGGATAATACAATCAGAGGGACTGGTAAGAAGAGCAGGGGTTCTCCTGACAGGGGGGCCAGGTGGCTCAACATTTTCAGTTGACTGTTGTTGATGGTGGAAAGCCCTGTGTGGGCAACAGAGTTTCTTTGTGAACTTTGTACTTTTAATATATATATATGTAGATATATTTCTTTTAATTAATCAGAAAACAAGGTGTAGTTTAACAATACAGACAATATAAAATATTATTTATTCACTTACTTTGAGGACCTCAATACTGGAGCTTTGCTTTGCTGCGAAAATATTTACATGATATACTGCCCTGCTAAATTACTGTGGAAACACCACTAAACTTTAACTAGTTTCCAAATATATTATACATTATACTTTATCATCGTTTATGTTGTTTCAATTAAATTGCAGTTTAGAGAGTTTCATAAAAACTATTTGCCCAGTATATTAGTTATATTTATGTGGCCTTACAAAATATGCAGATGCATGGATAAAACATTAAATTCACATTATTTATTACTTTTTCTGTACTCGGTTGATCTTGAGTACACTCAGCATATTTTTAAGTACAAACGCACAAATTGCATTACTGATATGCAAAATTAATTAAGAGGAATTCTAATTAACAAAAAAAAATAGGCAGTAAAATTATGATTTGCAGATGATTCTTGTCTTTAAAGGAGAAGTATGGCCATAGCCTTTTTTGGTTGTATTTTTCCTGTGGGTTACAGGAATGCACTTTGTTCTGCCCGATGTTGGCTGACATAACAGAGATGGTCCAGGCTCTGCAGGGATCCCAACAATAATGTTGGAATTCACCCATATGCCTAACCGGTAGCTGGCTCAGGCTCACAGTGTGCTGGTCAAAATAAATTATTTTCCTCACTCAGTGCTGCTGCACTGGCTCTAAGTGCTGTATGTAGTTTATGTAGCTTCAGATGGCTTTTGGCTGTGAGACAGAGGCTTCCCATTTCGCACCCGGAACAAAATAGTGTTAGTCTGAGTTATGCTCAGCCATTCACATGCAGCTTTGTTTCCTCTGATTGGCTGAGCCAGAGATTGTGACATTGTCAGCCCACCTCTCCACCTTAGCCAATCATAGGAAGCTTTGTATTCATTTATAGAATACAAAGTTGCCAATGAATGGCTGAGCGCCACTCTTCAAATGTCACAGGAGCTGTCAGGAAGATGAGCCCCCAGATTCTAAAAGTGGGTTTGGGGGGCTGAAGGCTCTTACCATGTTTTATGTTACACCCTAAATTGTAACATGAAACATGGTCCAAAAGGTAAAATAATATAATCCTAAGGTTATCCCTTATTTAATCACTTCAGCCCTGGAAGGTTTTACCCCTTTAATGACCAGGCCATTGTTTGCGATACGGCATTGCGTTACTTTAACTGACAATTGCGCCGGGCGTGTGACGTTGTACCCAAATAAAATTGATTTCCTTTTTTTTTTCCACAAATAGAGCTTTTTTTTGGTTGTATTTGATCCCCTCTGCGTTTTTTTTTTTTTTTTTTTTGCGCTATAAACAAAAAAAGAGCCACAAGTTCGAAAATAAAACAATATTTTTTTACTTTTTGCTTAAAAACATATCCAATAAAAAATGTAAAAAATAAAATTTCTTCATCAATTCAGGCCAATTGGTATTCTGCTACATATTTTAGGGAAAAAAAATCCCAATAAGGGTATATTAATTGGTTTGCTCAAAAGTTATCACGTCCACAAACTATGGGATATTTTTATGGCATTTTTTTTTTTTTTTTTTTACTAGTAATGGCGGTGATCAGCGATTTTTAGGGGGACTGCCACATTGTCTCAATTGGACACCTAACTGACACTTTTGACACTTTTTTGGGGATCAGTATCATTATTACAGTGATCAGTGATAAAAATATGCACTGTTACTGTACTAATGACACTGGCAGGTTAGGGGTTAACATCAAGGGTGATCAAAGAGTTAAATGTGTCCCTAGGCGGTGCTTGCTAACTGTGTGGAGAAGGTGCCCTGACTGGGGGAACACAGGGGGACACAATATCTCTATCTTCTCCCCTGTCAGAACGGCGATCTTCCTTGTTTACATTGGATCGGGAATGATCACGGGTGGCCAGCAGACATGCGGTCCACCAGACCCGCTTATTGGCTCCCCCTCTGTCTAATCAGTGCCCCCTAGTGGCCTTTGTACTAAATCACCTACAAGTACTTGATTTTCATGCAATATAGATGACCTGCCGCAGTAAATGTATGTTAGGTGGTCGGCAGGTGGCTAACCAATTGCCGACTGCCCCACGCAGATTTACTGCGGCAGGGCAGTTCGGCTGCGCATAATCTTTTAGATCTACGTGATTATGTGCACGCGCGCCGCCGGAGCCGTGCTCCCACTGTAAGTAGACACAGGCAGACCGCGGGGGGAGCGGGCTCGATCACCGCCGGCCTCCTGCGATCTTCGGCTAGACTGACAGGAAAGCCGTCTGGAATGTAAACAATGCAATATGGCTCTCCTGTCAAAAAGGCAGGGAAAGATTGTTTGATTCAGCTAAGCTGAATCACTGATCGCTCTGTGCCTCTGTTCAATCCATACCTCACGCAGTTAGAAAGCACATATAGGGAACATATTTAACCCCTTGATCACTCCTGGTGTTAACCCCTTCCCTGCCAATGTCATTTATACAGGAACAGTGCAAATTTTTTAACACTGATTACTGTATTAATGTCACTTGTCCCCAAATAGTATCACTTTTAAAGTGTCAGATTTGTCCGCCACAAAGCCGCAGTCCCGATAAAAAAACGCTGATCACCGCCATTACTAATAAAAAAAGTAAAAAAATCTATCCCATAGTTTGTAAACACTATAACTTTTGCGCAAACCAATTATTATACACTTTTTGGGATTTTTTTTTTACCAAAAATATGTAGCAGAATACAAATTGGCCTAAACTGATAAAACATTTGATTTTTTTTATAGGGAATGTTTTATAGTAGAAAGTAAAAAACATATATTTTTTTTCAAAATTGTCACTTTATTGTTTATAGCGCAAAAACTAAAAACCGCAGAGGTGATCAAATACCACCAAAAGAAAGCTCTATTTGTAGGGAAAAAGACATCAATTTTATTTGGATACAGCGTTGTGCGACTACGCAATTGTCAAGTTAAACAACGCAGTGCCGTTTCGCAAAAAAATGGCCTGGTCATTCAGGGGGTAAAACCTTTCGGAACTGAAGTGGTTAATATGGTGCTAAACTCCCAAAATAAATAAATAAATAATGAATGAATGATTGAATAAAGTAAAGAAAATATAATTAAATTTTCTTTATTTTGGTCATTTGTTTATTTATTTTTGGGCGTTTAGCGTCATAATAAATAAGGAATAACCTTAGGATTAAAAAATTATTATAGAGTTTTTTTATTTATGGCTGTTTAGTTGTGTTATCAAATTGTTTTTCACCATGAAGCGTGGAGTGGGGTTATTAATATATATTAATTATATATATATATATATATATATATATATATTATATTAATAGTCTGAAAGGTGGCATTCGCTTATAAAATATCCCTTAACCTTTACTTTTATTCGTTTGACCTGTATATTTTTCACTCTTTGTCACACTCTTCAGCTAACCTGGTACATATATCTATCTTCGCTTTTAAATGCTTCTTTTATGCAAAGAAAAATAGTAAACTGTCTTTTTGTTTTGTCCTTTCTTCCCATTATAACACAGGCACTGAAACAGAATTAATTACTTTTGCAGGGATTTAAGCTTTCTGCTTATTTGGCACTTAAAACAATTCTGTGGATGAAATGAGTAAGCCAATGAATTAATTTACTTCTTTAGCAGGTTTGAATTTTCAAACAACGTATGAATATTATTGCCGTAATTTCACAATAAATGGTGTGTGTGTGGGTTTGTAATTAAATCAAACAAAATAATTTACCACTATCTTATGGAAATTGTACTGAGATAATTATGCAGCCTGCAATATCTGTCCTTTTGAAAATGCTACTTGCCTGACTGCAATGTCAGTCCAATGACTTCAATGCTTCTTGGGTTACTGATATTGAACAAACCAGTGATGACTTAATTTGCAACCAGACACCTAACAGCTTCAGCAATGACAGTATTTTATTTTTATTTTATTTTTTAATATATATATTGTACTTGTGGTGTGGCTTTTCGCTTCTGAGATAAACTGAAAAAAAAATGGCTTTCCTTTGCCACTAACTAAAGCTGGCCAAACACAAATCAACTTTTTCATTCGTCTTGCTTTTTGAACAAAAAAGATTCTAGCAGATTCCTCTATCCATGTTATGCAGTGCAAATGGACAAATCTTGTACTGTGGCTATTGTATTTTGACAGCTGACCCACTGACAACCTTCTACCTGACTCCTTACATTTTTCAATCAAAAGATGTTATGTGGAAGGGTGGCGACAGGCGACACTGATCAAATGTTGGTATGGTCAGATTAAAGTAATACTAAAGGCTCTTTTTTTTTGCTTTTTTTTTTTTTTAAATACCAAGCATGGTATACGTACCTGCTCTGTGCAGTGGTTTTGCACAGAGCAGCCCTGATGCTCTTCTTTTTGGGTCCTTCGCAGGCGGTCCTAGTTCCTCCCCCCTGCCACACAAAATGTTGACACTTGGGGCCCAATGTGGACATTTTCATTTAGGGGTGTACTCACTTTTGTTGCCAGCAATTTAGACAGTAATGGCTGTGTGTTGAGTTATTTTGAGGGGACAGCAAATTTACACTGTTATACAAGCTGTACACTTATTGCTTTACATTGTAGCAAAGTGTCATTTCTTCAGTGTTATCACATGAAAAGATAGAATAAAATATTTACAAAAATGTGACTGTGGCAAAGCATACACAGAAAACCTCCAAATTAACAAACTGGAGATAAATAGTAGATTAAACACTTCAACAAAGCTTTCTGAAAGCTCTGCAAATGCAAATGCTTTCTAGTCAGACCTATTGGCAGGACCATCAAATGAAAATAAAAAAAAAAGCCTAAAAAAAAAAAAAAGAAAAAAGAAAATAAATGGATGCCTCCAAAGATGCCCAAAAAATGCCCGATAAATGCCAGCAACAAAAACGCCCAGGTGGAGAGGAGCCACTACCCTGCTCTATTAATAATTATAAGAAAAATTATCTTTTTTTTTCTAGTTCTGGACATGCTACTTTTTAGACCCCCCAGACACTAAATCCAAAAAAAGTCATGTCTGCCTCCAAAAATGCCCCATAAATGCCTGCAACAAAAACACCCAGGTGGAGAGAAGCCATATGCCTGTGCTACTAAAAATTATAAGAAAAATTATCTTTTTTTCTGGTTCTGGACATGCTACAGAGATGAAACTTCACAGGTACACTTTTTAGACCACCCAGATACTACTAAATCCAAAAAAAGTCATGCATGCCTCCAAAAATGCCCGATAAATGCCTGCAACCAAAACGCCCAGGTGGAGAAAAGCCATATGCCTGTGCTACTAAAAATTATAAGAAAAATTATCTTTTTTTCTGGTTCTGGACATGCTACAGAGATGAAACTTCACAGGTACACTTTTTAGACCCCCCAGACACTAAATCCAAAAAATTCATTCCTGCCTCCAAAAATGCCCGATAAATGCCTGCAACCAAAACGCCCAGGTGGAGAAAAGCCATATGCCTGTGCTACTAAAAATTATAAGAAAAAATATATTTTTTTTCTGGTTCTGGACATGCTACAGAGATGAAACTTCACAGGTACACTTTTTAGACCCCCCAGACACTAAATCCAAAAAAGTCATTCCTGCCTCCAAAAATGCCCGATAAATGCCTGCAACAAAAATGCCCTGGTGGAGAGGAGCCACTACCCTGCTCTATTAATAATTATAAGAAAAATGCTCTTTTTTTCTTGTTCAGGACCATTTTAATGAAAAGTCGGATCACAAGTCGCTTCAAATAAGATAAGGAGGCGACTCCCATTGAAGACTATGGGACAAGTCGGATCACAAGTCGCCTCAAAGTAGTACAGGACCCTTTTCAGAAGTAGGAGCGACTTCAGTAGTGCCAATTAAGATGGCACTCATTGATTAACAATGCTTTTGTTATATCAAGCGACTTGGGGCGACTTGAGGGCACACAAGTCGCCTCACAAGTCGCGGCAGTGTGAATGGACTCTAACCTCTCTATTTGTTCTATTTACCAATATCATTGAAATTGAAAGTCCCCAGAAAATTATAGAGGGGAAATTGTTCCAATGGGGGACACTAATTCTGGTGACCTGGGGGTTCCCATAGGATATCCTTAATTTGCAGAGATTTCCTCTAACTTCCCGTTTGGCTACGAGGCAGGAAGTGAACGGGAAATCTCCACAATGGGATTCAGATGGTGAAAAAAACCTGACAGGGGTTATAACCCTCCCTTACTCTTTCCAAAATGAAAAAAAAAAAAAAAAACAGTTTTGCCTATAGTTCTACTTTAAGGGCTTCAATATTCTTTATTAAATAATAAAGAAATAATAAAAAAAAAACCATGGGCGGGATTTTATATATACCTCCAGAAGTAATAACACATGTGTTTTTTTAAAAAGATCAAAATGTATTCAAATATAAAAAAGTTAACAGATACACAAAGTTATTATTTCTAAAAACAACCTGGTTGTTGGTCATATGTTCTGTACATATATTCAAGCACACTAATTTAAAGAATCTTCCTAAGACTTGCCACTGGAAGTGTCCTAGATGCTTAAGGGGTGAGGTTGACGCGTTTCACGGGATTACTGCTTCCTCAGGACCTCTTTAGCTTTTCTTAGATCTCACATATGACACAAAACACCTTTAGAGCTATAATTGAACAAATTATTATAGTTAGTAGTTATAAACAACACAAATTTACACAACTGCAATCAGAAAAGAGATGAGTTCAAATAACAGAGGAGCAGTAGGCCAAGCATATAATAAAGCATTCAAAATACCTTAAAATAAATATACGTATCACGTGATAATTGGTAAGCTCTAAGGAGCAGGGCCCTGTAATTCCTACTGTATTAAAGTGTGTTGTATTTGTACTGTCTACCCTCAAGTTGTAAAGCGCTGCGTAAACTGTCGGCGCTATATAAATTCTATATAATAATAATATTAATAATAATCGTCTTTTTTAAATAATAGAAACTTACCTTTAAAAGAAGTACAACATTTTAAAATTCATTTTATTTTACTTGTACAAGGACACACTATTGCATAAAATGAAATTTAAAAAGTGTTTCATTTTTCAGTATCAGTTAATGCAGTTTTTCCAATGCAGTTCTGTTATTATCACCAGCACATTTGTAATCCAGGCCGCGTTGTTTTTATTTTACTCATTGCTGTGGCACTTTGACATTTTGTATCCTTCCTGCAGCTTGAGCTGCCTTTTAGTTGCTATGAAGGAGTTCAGTAATTAACTGGTAAGACTTTCACATACTTCCCTGAGTTCTGGAGTTTATTCATGGCTGTCCTTTGACCTCCTCTCACAAGTCCGGATTAAGTCCTAACACTTAAAATTCTCTTGAGATCATTTACAAGCCTGTTTACAGTGTGTTTCCACTTTGTTTTTGAGACATTGGTAGCAACTATTGATTGCTTTCCACCTGATCGGCCTAGGTTGGCCCTGCTTCTGTTTATCTCATAGACTTTCCCTGAATGCAGACATAGAGTAGCTTAGGCAACACAGATATGATCTTTTCCCATGCCTACCGACCTGCTTATGAACATATATTAGTGTTCTAGGAGCAAAGCCAGTGTATATGTAGCAGATCACTAACTGAATGAATGAACGTACCTGTTGAACTGCTACTGTCCACAATTCAATATATTGCAGCTTGTTTTGTTACAAATAACATTTTATACAATTACATACCTCCTTAGATCCACTGGGGTTGATTTATTAAAGAGGAAGTAAACCCTCCTCTGCTACTTTTACCTATAGGTAAGCCTATGATAAGGCTTACCTATAGGTACTGTAAATATCTCCTAAACATGTACCGTTTAGGAGATATTTACCTTAAATGCAGCCAGTGACATCACTGGCGCATGCTCTCTGAAGGAATGGCCGCTGGTGCCGTTCCTTCAGAGCCCCGTGCCGTGACCGCCAGGCTCCCGCGTGCATGCGCGGGAGTGACGTAATCGCGGGTCCGGCCAATCAGATGGCCGGATGCCGCGATCCCGGAAGACGGGCGACTGAACATGTCGCCGTCACACAGGTAAGTGGGCGGTACAGCGGGGGCTCGTTCTAAGGTAAGTATTTCATAATGTATCTCATTATGTGTTTCTCTTTCAGGTTGGAAAAAGAAAAAAAAAACATTTTGTAATGAGTTTACAACCTCTTTAAACTGGAGACCGCACAGTCTGGTTCAGCTGTCCATGGTAGCCAATCAGCATTTAACTTTAGCTTGTTCAATTAAGCTTTTTTAAATAAAAAACCTTGAAGCTCATTGGTTTCTATCCAGAGCTTACCAGATTTTACACTCTCCAGTTTTAGTAAATCAACCCCAGTATGTTCCCAGTATGCTCACCTGTTACCTTGGAACCATTCACAATCAGCATAATTCTTAACCACAATAACGGTTCAGCAGTCAGTGATATGATACTCTTTTTTTTCTGCCTGCCATCTATTTGTAACAGATGGGCAAGTTGAAGCCCAAAGATAAAGGGATTACTTTACAGGACCAAGAAGTTTGACTAGTATTGCTTTATTATCAAAAAGATATAAACATTTGCAAAAGTACACCTCTGCTCGAGTAGAGTGGAGCTCCCACCACACCAGTAAGTATCATTACCAAATTTCAACTATCCACCAACTTAACACTTTGCCTCATTCACATCTTCCTATCATCATTTCCTCCTCCACCAACTACGGTACATCATCTCTCATTTACATAGTTACATAGTTACATAGTAGGTGAGGTTGAATAAAGACAATAGTCCATCCAGTTCAACCTGTGTAGGTGTGTGTGGCTGTAATCATCTCACATACCCCTGAATGTTCCTGGAGATTTACGTCTAAGAGTCTTTTGAAAGCCACCATACTTCCCGCAGAAACCACCTCTTATGGTAGAGATTTCCACAATCTTGTAGCCCTAACAGTAGAGAACCCCCCACGTTGCCTGAGGTTAAAACGCTTCTCCTCTAATCGCATTGTATGCCCTCGAGTCCTCATGCAATCCCTTCGACTGAATAGCTGTTTTTCTATGCCAAGATCACCATTGAGATATTTATAAATTGCTATCATGTCCCCCCTCAGGCGTCTCTTCTCCAGGGAGAATGAATCAGGCGATTGCAGACGCTCTTCATAATTAAGGTCCTCCAATCCCCTAATCAGTTTAGTTGCCTTTCTCTGGACTCTCTCCAGCTCCAACACATCCCTTCTGAGGACTGGTGACCAGAACTGGACAGAATACTCCAGATGTGGTCGGTCCAGAGTTTTATAAAGTGGAAGGATTATAGTCTTATCTCTGGAATACATCTCTTTCTTTATGCATGCTAATATTCTGCTAGCTTTGGCAGCTGCCCCTTGACATCGCATCCTATTGCTTAGTCTATCATCAACCAAGACTCCCAGATCTTTCTCCATTTTTCATTTCCCCAAGGGTTCCCCTCCTAACGTGTATTGTGCTTTTATGTTTTTAGTCCCCAAGTGCAAAACCTTACACTTCTCCATATTAAACCTCATTTGCTATGTCGTTGCCCACTCTGTTATTTTGTCCAGGTCATTCTGTAGGATATCTGCTTCATGCTGTGCAGTTATTGCCCTAACCAATTTTGTGTTATCTGCAAAAACTGATAACGAACTACTGATCCCGACCTCAATGCTGTTTATGAATAAATTGAACAAGGTTGGTCCCAGGACTGAGCCTTGGGGGACCCCGCTTGCCACCTCAGACCAGTCTGAGTATGCGCTGTTTATTACCACCCCTTGGACACGCCCTTTTAGCCAGTTCCGTATCCAAGAGCAAACCCTGCTGTCGATACCTGCAGACCTTATTTTATAAATTAAGCGTTTGTGGGGAACTGTATCAAACGCCTTAGCGAAATCTAGGTACACCACACCCACTGGTCTCCCCCTATCTAGCTCACAGCTCACCTCCTCGTAGAATGTTAAGAGATTGGTTTGACAAGAACGCCCATTTGTAAACCCGTGCTGATTACTGCTGATGATGTTGTTGTTTTTAGCAAACTCTACGATATAGTCCCTTATCATCCCCTCCAGAAGTTTACATACTATCGATGTCAAACTGACAGGCCTATAATTTCCCGGGATATGCCTCTGCCCCTTTTTGAATATCGGTATCACATTAGCTTTCCTCCAATCCCCTGGTACATTTCCTGTCATAATACTATCAGCAAAGATCAGGAACAGTGGTCTAGATATAATCTTACTGAGTTCCTTGAGTACTCTCGGATGTACGCCATCCGGGCCTGGTGACTTAATTGTGTTAAGTTTATCCAGCCTTTCCCTGATTTCACCCTCTGTTAGCCATAGTGGCAAGTCCTGTGTATTACTACTAACCATACAGTCATGGTCAGTGTACCCCTCCTTTTCCTGTGTAAAGACTGACGAGAAAAAAGCGTTCAGTACGGTTGCTTTTTTAGTGTCCTCTGTAACCATCCTCCCATCATCGTTAATTATGTGTGCAATATGCTCTGCCCTAGCTTTTTTGCTGTTGATATATTTAAAGAATTTCTTTGTTTTTTTTTTTTTACTATCCTCCGCTATTTGTCTCTCAAAGTTGATTTTATCCATTTTGATTTTGTATTTACTTTTCTTATTTGCCTCCTTGTATTGCTCGAAAGCCGATACTGTGCCCTCTGATTTATATTTCTTGAAGGCCATTTTTTTCCCCTAATAAGTTTTTTAACGGTTTAGCCAGCCAGGTTTGGCTTTGTCTCTTCTAAATTTATTTCCCATAGGAATGCACTGCAAGATGCATTTGCTTAATATGTTCCTAAAGCATTCCCATTTTTCCTCAGTGGTCAGTGATCCCAGGGTTTGGTCCCAGTTTACCCTTTCCATCAATGAGTACAATTTTGGAAAGTTTGCCCTTCTGAAGTTTAGGGTTCTTATGTTCCCCACTTGCCTTGTTATATTGTTATTTACACTAAATGTGATCATCCTGTGATCGCTAGAGCCCAGGTTGTCCTGGACTCCTACCTCCGAGATTAGGTCTGGGTCATTAGTGATCAATAGATCCAGGACTGCGTTTTCTCTAGTAGTAGAATCCACCAACTGAGACATGTAGTTGTCCTGTAAGGTTTCCGTGAATAGACGGGCCTTCTGTGAATGTGCAGTCCCCTCTTCCCATCATCATTCCCTCCTCCACCAACTACGGTACATCATCTCTCATTTACAACTTACTGCAGGACAAGTTGACCTTCCGTAAGATAATATCAATGATACAATGGGAAACAGACCTAAAATCTTCCTTCTCTAATGCTTAGTGAACCAAAGCTATTAGATACACATACACATACTCTACCACACACTATGAGAACCACTGGGAAATAGCACTTAACCACTAGGGATGATCGAACTTTTCAAAAGCTTGGTTCGGCCAGAACATCCGAACTTCCCGAAAGTGCCCAAAAAAACGCCTGCAAGAACAAACCTGGGCATTTTTTTTTGGCGCTGGCATTTTTTTGCCCATTTTTTTGGGTTCTTTGGAGGCAGGCCAAACATCTGAACTTCTGTATAGGGGTATATATATACATACACTTATATGTATTTTACACTTACACATATATTGGTGTGTTAGGAGCGGAGCCATATTAGTGCTAATTATTTCATTAGCGCAAGTATAGTGTTCTGCTACTTTCACACCTATATATGTGTAGGTGTGTATATATACCCCTATACAGAAGTTCAGATGTCATGCCTGCCTCCAAAGAACCCAAAAAAATGCCCAAAAAAACACCTGCAAGAACAAACCTGGGCATTTTTTTTGGGCATTTTTTTGGGTTCTTTGGAGGCAGGCAAAACATCTGAACTTCTGTATAGGGGTATATATACACACACACTTATATGTATATATACCCATACACATATATAGGTGTGAAAGTAGCAGAACACTATACTTTTGCTAATGAAATAATTAGCACTAATATGGCTCCGCTCCTAACACACCTATATATGTATAAGTGTAAAATACATATCAGTGTGTGTGTGTGTGTGTGTATATATATATATACCCCTATACAGAAGTTCAGATGTTTTGCCTGCCTCCAGGCATTTTTTGGGCATTTTTTTGGGTTCTTTGGAGGCAGGCAAAAACATCTGAACTTCTGTATAGGGGTATATATATATATATATACACACACACTTATATGTATTTTACACTTACACATATATAGGTGTGTTAGGAGCGGAGCCATATTAGCGTGAATTATTTCATTAGCGAAAGTATAAAGTTCTGCTCCTTTCACACCTATATATGTGCAGGTGTATATATACATACATGTGTGTGTGTATATATACCCCTATACACATGTTCAGATGTCATGCCTGACGCCAAACATGTCCTCAAAAAAGACCTATAAACGCCTGCAGCAAAAAGAATGCTGACAGGAGCGAAGCCATATTAGTGCAGTGAAAGTGACACAAGAGAAACAATCTTTTCTCTATAGCGGTCACCCTGCTATGGAAGGGTTTTGTCACCCTGCCATAGCAGTCACAGTCAGTTAACCCTACACTACACTACGGTCCCTTTACACTTAACACTTTCCCTACAGAAACTGAATAATTAAAGCTAACTATAGTGGAAAATAGCACCCTAACTACACTAGATATCTCTTTCCTCACACTAAAAATTGCTAAATGACACTTTGTAGCGAAAGTCACAGAACTGCTTCCACTCTCTTCCATGTCCCTGTATTACAATGCTAGGAATTTGGCGGGGGCTATCTTAAATACTGGGGGGCGTATTCACTAATGATTAGCCTATGGACCCCCTAGTCACTCCAATCACATTCCTAGCATTCTTCTGCCCTCTCAATTGGCTTTTACTGATAGTTCTGGTCCAATCACGGGCTTTTAAAGCCCATTTCCTGAACCTTTGCATTTTGGTCGGTTCTGGTTGCCGAATTCCGAACTTTTTCAGCAAAAAGTTCTAAATTCGGCCGAACCTCGAACAGCCAATGTTCGGGTCGAACCGATGGTCGACCCAAACCGTTCGATCATCCCTATTAACCACTTGAAGATCAGGCCTATTTCTGACATTTGTTGCTTACAAGTTAAAATCAGTATTTATTGCTAGAAATTACTTCTCCCCAACATCAGTGCCTGACCTCACAAATGCACTTCTGGAGGAATGGTCAAACATTCCCATAGACACACTCCTAAACCTTGTGTACAGCCTTCCCAGAAGAGATGAAGCTAGTATAGCTGCAAAGGGTGGGCCAAATCCATATTGAACACTACGGACTAATGGGCCATACACACTATACAATTGTCTTTAGATTTTTTCCTTTAGATTTACCAAAACCATATTATATGAGGTCAGATCTAAACACTTTCAATTTGTATGCAATCAGGCAGGCCCTTGCAGTACATAGTTGAAGGTAAATCTAAAGGAAATCTAACAAAAAAAGTTGTATAGTGTGTATCCAGCTTAAGACTGGGGTGCCTGTCTGGGGGAAAAAAAGGGACATACATTGTTGGGTACAGCGCTGCATGGCCGCGCAACAGTCAGTTAAAGTAACAGAGTGCTGTATCGAAAGTTGGCACAAAAGATATACTGAGTGTTATATTTATAAAACCGGCAATCTGACATTCACCAAATGTTCATGGCAAGTAAATCTTCCTGGTATATTTCTTTTAAAATGACAGTGATTAATTCACCACCAGTGAATGCTCAGGGAAAGTCACCTTCACTGCTTTATAAATATGCCCCTAAGCCTCCTCTACCAAAAAAAAAATCATCTGCCTTCTAGCAATTTTTGACTGCTTTAATGGGATTATATTAAATTAATAGCTAACTATCAATATAAATTTATCATCCGGTCAAAAAAGATCAGGTAAGCATTTCTTGACCCGATCATTCCAATGCTTATTTATTCACTTTTGCTGTTTTAATTATGGAGTCCTTAACATATATGAATACTGATGAACTTTTTAGTTTGCAAAACATCTGCCAATTAGATTTAAACTTGCATATCCTGAAGGAAGGTCACAACCTAATGGCAAAGCAGGTGGCTTCTAAAATAAGGGTATCTCATGCTACTGAGGAAGAGCTGCCAAGTGTCTTATACTTTGGATACAATACATCTCAGTGGGCACTTCACCCTAAATAACGATTATATCAATGTTTTTCTATCTCAGTAAATCATATTTGTTGATATTTTTTTATCTTTTGACCCACACTAAGAATGACCCTTTTTCATTAGAATTGTCTTCCTAATTCCATTGGTTGACTTTTTGCCACCCGGCCACCCTTTAAGTAGGTCTTAACACCAAGAGGCGGGTCAGGCTTGTGGGTCATGTAATCACTGCAGTTGGTATTCACATGATTGGGAGCCCATTTGCCAACTCTCAATCATAATTAGAGACCGGGAACACACTGTCAACACAGATGCCCCCTCAGTCCCCATTGATGCTTATATGCAGTATGTGGGTGCTAAGGACTATCCTCCCTGCTGTCCCACATATTATTATATTGTCTCCATAATTTATTATTATTTATTTCAGGTACTTATATAGCGCTGCCAATTTACACAGCGCTTTACATATACATTGCACATTCACATCAGTCCCTGCCCTCAAGGAGCTTACAATCTAAGGCCCTTAACTCACATACATACACATTAGGGCCAATTTTTTTTTTTATACAGGATCCAATTAATCTACCAGCATGTCTTTGGAGTGTGGGAGGAAACCGGAGTGCCCGGAGGAAACCCACGCAGGCACAGGGAGAACATGCAAACTCCAGGCAGGTAGTGTCGTGGTTGAGATTCGAACCAGCGCCCCTGTTATTGCTAGGTGAATGTGCTAATCACTACACCACTGTGCCACCCACCACTACACCACTACACCACTGTGCCGCCCACCACTACAACACTGTGCCGCCCACCACTACACCACTGTGCCGCCCATAATGATTGAGATTTCTGTTTGAATTGATAATATCTTTAGACAAAACCTTTAGTTTCATTGCCAAGATATTAAAGTGTTATAATGATTCAGCACATGACACTTTTAGCAATGAATGGGTAAGTATCCAGTTTTGGGGAATTTCAGGTCAATCTAGCTGTTTACTGTCGGATGAAGGAAGATTGTATGCTTGTAGACACATCCACAACCCTGGCTCAGCCTGTTTCGGGGTAAGCCAAAATGGATGGATAGATATCCATGGCAGATCAACCTGGTCCTCCCCAAGGCAAACAAGGCTGCAATGCACCCCTTCCATTATAGGCACAAAGGCTAAAGTCAGTAGACAACTACAGAGTACTTTTAACCACTTCTGGACCGGAAAGGATTTGCCCCCTTAATGACCAGGCCCTATTTTGCGATTCGGCACTGCGTTACTTTAACGGACTATTGCGCGGTCGAGCGACGCTGTACCCAAACGAAATTTATGTCATTTTTTCCCTAAAAATAGAGCTTTCTTTTGGTGGTATTTGATCACCTGTGCAATTTTTATTTTTTGCGCTATAAACAAAAAAAAGCAACAATTTTGAAGAAAAAAAACAATATTTTTCACATTCTGCTATATGACATTCTAAAAAAAAAAAAGTAAAAATCTAAATTTTTTTAACATTTTAGGCCAATTTGTTTTCTGCTACATATTTTTTGTAAAAAAAAATCACAATAAGCATATTTTGATTGGTTTGGTGCAAAAGATATTGCGTCTACTAACTACGTGAAAGATTTATGTAATTTTTAATATATATTTTTTTTTTTTTACTAGTAATGGCGGCGATCTGCAATTTTTTGCAGGACTGCGAAATTGGGGTGGACCGATCGGACCCCTAACTGACATTTTTGACACTTCTGGGGGAACCAGTGACATTACTACAGTAATCAGTGCTAAAAATATGCGCTGTTACTGTAATAATGACACTGGCAGGAAAGGGGTTAACAGTATAGGTGATCAAGGGGTTAAATGTGACCCTAGGGGAGTGATTCTAACTGTATGGGGGTTGTACTTGTGAAATGATCACAAAGACCTGTGATCCTATATAGAAGGATCACATGAGCTCTGTGATCATTGCAGGGAGAAGGACGGTCGGCTGTGTTTACAACATCCGTCCGTCCTTCTCTCTCAGCGGGGAGAGATCAGGGGTGTCAGGCGGCAATCGGAGCTACCTGACACCGGCATCGGGTTCCCCACTGACAATCGGGGGCATGCGCGTGCCCCCTAGTGGCCTTCAGGAGAGCAACGTAGACACACGCCGCTTTGCCTGTCCGTGCCACCCTGCCTCAGTAAAAAGGCGGCGGGTGGTCCGGAGCTGGTTAAAGAACACGTATTCTTCTAAAGTAAAAGGTTTAAATAGAACACCTTTAGGATGAATTACAGCGGAGACTGCAAGACAGGCCTTCTCGTTCAACATCAGGGCTTGACCTCATAAACGCACTTCTGGAAGAATGGTCAAACATTCCCATAGACACACTTCTAAACCTTGTGGACAGCCTTCCTAGAAGAGTTGAAGCTGTTATAGCTGCAAAGGGTGGGCCAACTCAATATTGAACCCTACGGACTAAGACTGGGATGCCATTAAAGTTCATGTTCGTGTAAATGCAGGCGTCCCAATACTTTTAACAATATAATGTATCTACAAGAAGTTTCTTCCTTTCTCGTCGTGGCTCTTGTATTTAAACCCAATTATACATTTACATATACTCAGCCCGTAATTAGGTGGTTTACATGAGCACAGATTGATTTATCCAGCAATATAAAATTACCCTTTATTTAATCAGCCCCCTAAATGTGGTGTTATGGGTAGGGATAGGCTCATTGTAATGTTTTTGTGATAACGTCTTAATAAACTTAACATGATCATTTTATGAGCATCGATTAAGCGTACAACATGGCTGCTGCGCTGTCTCATGCCTCAGTGAGATCGTTAGTTGTTAGTGAATTGATGGCCTCCATTCTCATGAATATTCATTAGCCAGGAGCATAGCCCCTACCACAGTGCGAGGGCAATGGAACACTTTAAATAATCTAATTTGTACAACAGGAGATTAAGGTGTCCAGCTGTGGTGAACCTGATGTACAGGAAAAAAGTTTTAAACTATGCTTTGTCATTTTAAAAATCATGTGGCTTAAGTAACATTGAAAGAATACCACAAAAGAAAAAAATATACAATAAATTGAAGCTTTTTTTTTGGACATTTTATTTATTTATATTTTTCTGCCACCTCGGGATGCCTGAGATGATCTGTTACAGAACTGGGGCACTGCAGCATCCTGGGGTCCACTTTTTTTATTGCTTTCGCGATATAATTAAATGGCTTTTTAGTACGATTCCTGTATCTGCAGGGGATCAGAGGATGTATTGGTAATGGATAACTAAAGCACAGCGGTTCTGCTGCGTTCATGTTTCATTGCCTTTAGCATACTGCAAGAGAATAAAAGCCTCAGCCTCAATTTCACATCAAGATATTCACAGTATAAAATGAGTGACTGAAAGGGAGAAAAAAAAAAGGTAAAGGGGTCCGTAGCGCAAGCTGATTACATTTATGTTTGTTGTATTCATTCCTTAGGAACGTTTATATGTATTAAAGCTTTCATCACATTAAAAAAAAAAAGTATAGAAAGAACACAAAACAGTTGGCTTAGTTGGATCATTCAAATTAAAATGACTGTATAAACCCTTCAAAGCCAATCCAAAAACTTCCTAAAGAGTTTTGAAACTTGTTGTAAGACTACAGAAGTAGACAAAAAACCACAGAGAGGCGCTGTACAAAAAAACAGCTGGATGTTCTCAGCCCTCACTATTGCTCTACAAACAGTATATACTAACCCCAGCCGGCCCTACCATGGGTCCCATTGGGTCCATTGGACTCAGGCCCTACCATGGGTCCCGCTGGGTTCATTGGACTCAGGCCCTACCATGGGTCCCGCTGGGTTCATTGGACTAAGGCCCTACCATGGGTCTCGCTGGGTCCATTGGACTCAGGCCCCACCATGGGTCCCACTGGGCCCATAGGACTCAGACCCTACCATGGGTCCCGTTGGGTCCATTGGACTCAGGCCCTACCATGGGTCCCGCTGGGTTCATTGGACTCAGGCCCTTCCGTGGGTCCCGCCGGGTTCATTGGACTCAGGCCCTACCATGGGTCCCGCTGGGTTCATTGGACTCAGGCCCTTCCATGGGTCCCGCTGGGTCCATTGGACTCAGGCCCTTCCATGGGTCCCGCTGGGTCCATTGGACTCAGGCCCTTCCATGGGTCCCGCTGGGTTCATTGGACTCAGGCCTTACCATGGGTTTTGCTGGGTCCATTGGACTTAGGCCCTACCATGGGTCCCGCTGAGTCCATTGGACTCAGGCCCTACCACCGGTCCCGCTGGGTCCATTGGACTCAGGCCCTACCATGGGTCCCGCTGGGTCCATTAGACTCAGGCCCTACCATGGGTCCCGCTGGGTCCATTGGACTATGGCCCTACCATGGGTCCCGCTGGGTCCATTGGACCGAGGCAGAACTTTGAGAGGGGCAGCAAATTAACGCCCAAGATTTTTCTTCAAGCGGTTTTGTGTGTCATCGGTTTGCTGCTCGTTACAGGTGTCATTTCCCCATCTCATACTGCCGCCCGTAGTGCAAACTGATGAGTATGAGGAGGCTGAGTTTCTCCTCCGGGGAACGTCCTTCGCATGATCGTGATGTGCACAATGACATCAGACATCCATTTTGGATCCAGGCAGCACAATGTCTTGGGCCAGATCTGACTAACCCACTAGCCAGGGTAATTAAAGTGTTACGTATCCCAGGAGCCTTCATTCACTATATCTGTTCTCCCACAGTACACAGATGCATGGAAACAGTACATGGAAATGCAATTATTTTAGTAAATATAAATTGCTAAATGCCTTTTCTCATCAGTATAGAGCAGTCTTAACCAGTTAACCACTTACGGGTCGCCCACCGCAGTTTTACGTCTCTACATTGGCAAGCTAGCCCCCACTCGACTCTATGGCCTTGGAGGACCGGAGCAACGTCGCTTCCTCCCTACGGCCTTAAAGGGCCCATTTTTTTCCATGATGAAAAAAATGCCTTTTTTTTTTTTTTTTTTGCTCTTTAGTGTAGGTGTGAGATTTGAGGTCTTTTTGACCCAAGATCTCACAATAAAGAGGACCTGTCCTGCTTATTTCTATTACAAGGGATGTTAACATTCCTTGTAATAGGAATAAAAGTGATCAAAAAAAAAAATGTTTAAAGAGGCAGTGTAAAAATAAAAGGTAAAATAAATAAGAAAAAAAGTGCTCGCGCGCAGAAACGAACGCATACGAAAGTACCAACATATGTAAACAGTGTTCAAACCACACATGCGAGGTATCGCCGCAATTGTTATAGTGAGAGCAATAATTCTAGCCCCAGAACTTCTTTGTAACTTTAAACTGCTAACCTGTAAAAATGTTTAAAGCATCGCCTATGGAGATTTTAAAGTACCAATGTTTGTCGCCATTCTACGAGTGTGCGCAATTTTGAAGCATAACATGTTAGGTAGCCACTTACTCGGCGTTAACATAATTGGGTTAACTTTACTGTTTTCTTATTTTTTTAATTTAAGAAAGTGTATTTTTTCCAAAAAAATTGCGTTTGTAAGACCACTGCGCAAATACGGTGTGACATAAAGTATTGCAACAATCTCCATTTTATTCTCTAGTGTCTCTACTAAAAATAAATAAATTCATAATGTTTGTGGGTTCTAAGTAATTTTCTAGCAAAAAAAATACTTATTTTCACTTGTAAACAACAAGTGTCAGAAATAGGCCTGGTCCTTAAGTGGTTAAAGCTTGTAGGAGGAGTTTTCATTCTGTCCTATGAGGCTGCAGGACCCTTGACCCTCTGTCTGTAAAGTGCTGATTGGCCCTGTGCCGATCACATACACAAAAGAAACTCTCTAGCAATAAAACCCAACTGAGCATATGCAGAGTGACTCCTAAGGCTGTCTTATCAGGAGATGGATTGGGGACTGTGGAAGAAGGGGAAGATCAGAGAAGAAAGGATCAAACAGTCCTTTTACACAATGTGGAGGATTACCCCTTAGGTTCCACAGTGCACCTCCACCCCCCCCCCCCTTTCTAAGTGTCCCCATTAGCAAGCCACTTGCTTTGAGGGCACTTTTGAAGGCTCAATTCCAAGCCAAGCTCTGTGTGTCCATTAACACACAGCGCGGTGCGGCGCGGCCCTGCCACCGCCCCCTCACCACAGGCATTGACAGCAGCAGGAGCTTATGGCTCCCACCGCTGCCTCCATGTCTGTTGAGGAGAGAGTGAGTGGAGACAGTTACTGCCCTCGGGAACATCGCTGGATCAAGATTGGACTCAGGTAAGTATAAGGGGTAGGGGGGTTTCATACGGAAAGTTTTTTACCTTAATGCAGAGAATGCATTAAGGTAAAAAAAAACTTATGCCTATAGAACCACTGCTTGCAGGCAGAAAGGTACCATGGGATTTGTAGTCCTTAGAAATTGAGGAGAAGCTGCAAAGCATGCAGGAAATCCAGGAAGTTGTGGAAAGAGATGGCTATCAGACAGGCAGCACTCACAAAGGAGACTTTTTAAGCCTATATTGGATTGTCAATAATAATAACTATTGTTTGTATTGCTATTATAATGATGACATTATACAATAAAGTGTATGCTGTGAACATAGATTTTTTTTTTTAAATGTTTTTTAAATGTTGTTTTTTAAAAGTTGTTTTTGTGTAGGTCATACATTTCTCACCCCACCGCTTAATGGCAGATTCCCAGCTATGGAAATTTAAATTGACCAAATCATAGATTTGGTCAATGCTGTCATCCTTAACCGGTTGCCGACCGCCGCACGACTATATACTGCGGCGGTCAGCCCCGGCCAGGCAGAGTGATGTATCGGTACGTCACTCGCCTGTCACTATCGGCTCGTTCACAGACAAGTCAGTGCGTGTGACCGGCGGACTCGATGTCCGCCAGTCACACTGCGATCGCTCTGGTGAAGGGAGAAAGACAGAGCGGCTTGTGTAAACAAGCTGCCTGTCAGTTCTCCCTGTGTAAAAGTGAAGATCTGTCCGTTCTACTATGTAGAACGGTTGATCTTTGCTTTTAAACCAATAGGAATGTCCCTACACAGTTAGAATCACGCCCCTAGGACACACTTAACCCCTCCCTGTCCAATAAAGTTAACCCCTTCCCTGCCAGTGTCATTTTTGCAGTAACAGTGCATATGTATAGCACTGATTACTGCAGTAATGTCACTGGTACCCCCAAAAGTGTCAAAAATGTCAGTCAAGGGTCCGATCTGTCCGCCGCAATGTCGCAGTACCGAAAAAAAAATCGCAGATCGCCGCCATTACGCGTTAAAAAAAAAAACACCAAAAATGACAAAAATCTTTCCCTTTGTTAGTAAACGCGATAACTTTTGCGCAAACCAATCAAAATACGCTTTTTGCAATTTTTTTTACCAAACATAGGTAGCATAAAACAAATTGGCCGAAAAATGTTAAAAAATTTTGATTTTTACTTTTTTTTTTTGGGGAATTTCATATAAAAAAATGTGAAAAATATTGTTATTTTTGCAAAATTTACGCTCTTTTTTTGTTTATAGCGCGTGATCAAAAAATCGCACAGGTGATCAAATACCACCAAAAGAAAGCTCTGTTTGTGGGAAAAAAAGGACGTCAAATTCATTTAGGTACAGCGTCGCACGACCGCGCAATTGTCCGTTAAAGTCACGCAGTAAAAAATCGCAAAAAAAACCCTGGTCCTTTAGCAGCCAAATCCTCCGGGGCTTAAGTGGTTAAAGAGGAAGTAAAGTCTGCACTTTTTTTCCCTTTTATTTCTTATCTGAAAAAAGTAAATTTATTATGTGCTAGTATGCATCGCATACTAGCACATTATGTGACAGTTACCTGCAAACGAAGCCCACGACGTCTCCGCTGGAGGCCGCATCCATCTTCGCTCATCTTCCTACTGGGTCCACGGACCTATAGGTAAGCCTTGTTATAGGCTTACCTATAGATACAAATTATAAAGGTCAGTTTACAAACACTTTAATTCCTGCCATTAAATTTAAATAACCAAAGTTAGGAATCTTTCATTTAGCAGTGGGAGTGCAGCACATACAGACTGGCCGCCATTGTGATTGACCTGAAAACCTTGCCGCATGTCGAGATTGATGCTGGATTTGCTTCTAGGGATAATAATACATTTTATTTTAAAAACCAGTAAGGCCTCTTGCACACAATACTCCTGTTTGAGCATCTCCTTTTTCAGCCGTAATTTTTGTCTTATTAAAAAGCGCGCATTTGCGCGTAATTTCGCGCATTTGCGTTTGTGCAAATTTGCGTAAATTCGCGCCTCTGAATATGCAATTTTTTTTCCAGATCAACAGTCTGATCATGTGCGTTCATTTGATCGCATTTGTGCGTATTTGCGTGTATTTGCACGCAAATGCGTGCATTAGGCGTAAATTACTATCCAAAAATGCAGATTTTTCTATTTTGTTCTTACTGAAGAATATGCGGCGCTCATTTACGCGGCTGTGTGCATAGGCACATTAGAATGAATGGGCTCTATTTTAGCTCATAAAAAAAAAAAAAGCTGTACTGAGCATTTTTAAGCTGCAGTGTGCAAGGGGCCTAAGTACGTGTTTGTGATCTATTTGATTAAAGAATTTTGAATCCTTGTTTTTCTCCTTGTGGAAATGGATAAGGAAATTGTATCCCTGGACTCATTTCCTTTGGAAATTTCCCTTGTTACCCCTAACTTTGATATCATCATTGATTCATTCATTGGAACATTGGAAATTTGCAAGAAGGGAGGGGGATTTGCTGCCCATTCTTACAGGGTAACCCCCCCCCCCCCCCACCATCACCACCAATGTATGGTACAGGAAGAGGGAGCCACACTCTCCCTACCCTTCCTATTCTCGCCAAACAGGCTGCATCCCTGAATAAGGGTCCGGTACCAATATTAAAGGAAAGCCCACGTCAATCATTGGAAGGATGGGGGGGGGGGAGGCTTTCTTTGTCATTTTGGTCACAATATACTGCCAAATTATAAACCAGCCCTGTACTGGCTTACGACTTAACAATGTAAATGAACCCTGTGACCCCCAAAAACACATAGAGCACTGCTTCAAGCACTGACACACAACGATCTGGAGACTCCAAAGCTGACAGGTTCCAGCAGGGTTTGTGCAGCCCACTATTGGAAGACATAGGGAGCCACACACCTTTTAATCAGCCCGGTCACAGTATATAAGAATAAGAAATTGGCTTTAGCTTGTCTCCTGCAGAACCCACGCCACACTGATGTGTTTCGCCCTCCCACAAGCCTATGCCTAGTAGACACGGGCCGAATGCCGGCTTCTGTCAGAAGAGGAGGATCCTGGCTGCTCTGTGCAAAACCACTGCACAGAGCAGGTAAGTATAACATGTTTGATATTAAAAAAAAACAAAAAAAAACAGAGGATTTAATATCACTTTAATAAATCTAATTTCAAGGACTAATATTAGTCTGTTTACCAGACATCTTCTGATTGCTCACACAGAGTATGTTCTTGGTTTACGGATTCTAACTTGACTTAGAATATTGTGTCACTGCCTTTATAACCTCATAGGAAATAAGAGTATTTCTGCTCACAGGTTAAAAAATGTATGTCGTATAACACTACATGGCTAAACCAACTCATTACCTCCACTGGCTATAAGCATGAGCCCACTTTGTCTAGTATTAAATTCTATGCCTGGATGGAGAAACACTCATTTTTAGTGGAGCTTATAGGCTAGACTTCAGATTGCATTGTCATCAGGGTTGATTTACTAAGGGTAAATAGGCTGTTCACTTTGCCAGGACATTTTAACTTTACACACAGTTAAAATTCACTTTGCAAAGAATGCCTAATAAGGAAAATTAAATTTAAAAAAATGGATGATGGAAGTCAACAGAGTTTAAAATTCCCTTGCAAAGTGAACAGCCACCCCTGTTTCCCCCCATGTCCACGGCCACTTCTGTACCCCCCCTGTTCACAGCCACCTCTGTATCCCCCCTGTCCACAGCCACCTTTGTATCCCCCCTGTCCACAGCCACCTCTGTAACCCCCGTCCACAGCCACCTCTGTACCCCTTCGTCCACAGCCACCTCTGTACCCCCCTGTCCACAGCCACCTCTATACCCCCCCTGTCCACAGCCACCCCGGTACTCCCCACCCACAGCCACCCTTGTGCCCCCCAGGCCCCAACCACCTCTGTACCACCCCCAGGCCACAGCCTTCTCTGTACCCCCCTGTCCACAGCCACTTCTGTACCCCCCTGTCCACAGCCACCTCTGTACCCCCCTGTCCACAGCCACCTCTGTACTCCCCCTCTCCACAGCCACCTCTGTACCCCCCAAGGCCATAGCCACCTCTGTACCCCCCCCCCAGGCCACAGCCACCTCTGTACCCCCCGTCCACAGCCACCTCGGTATCCCCCCCATCCACAGCCATCTCTGTTCCCCCACCTGTCCACAGCCACCTCTGTACCCCCACCCCCTTTATAGTTCTCACCTCTTTTCACAAATTCACCCCCCTCCTTCTCACTGTTTTCATCCTCACAACAATGCTGCACCATCCTGTCCACAGCCACCTCTGTATACTCCGTCCACAGCCACCTCTGTATTCCCCCCATGCCCACGACCATCTCTGTACCCCCCCGTCCACAGCCACCTCTGTACACCCCCACCATTCACAGTCACCTCTGTTCACCCCCTGTCCACAGCCACCTCTGTACCCTCCCTGTCCACAGCCACCTTTGTATCCCCCCTGTCCACAGCCGCCTCTGTATCCCCCCATCCACAGCCACCTCTGTACCCCCCTGCCCACAGCCACCTCTGTATCCCCCCATCCACAGCCACCTTTGTACCCCCGTCCACAGCCACTTCTGTATCCCCCCGTCCACAGCCACCTCTGTACACCCCTGTTCACAGCCATCTCTGTACCCCCCCTGTCCACAGCCACCACTGTACCCTCCCATCCACAGCCACCTCTGCCCCCCCATCCACAGCCATCTCTGTACCCCACCTGTCCACAGCCACCTCTGTACTCCCCGTCCACAGCCACCTATGTACCCCCCTGCCCACAGCCACCTATGTATCCCCCCATCCACAGCCACCTTTGTACCCCCGTCCACAACCAATTCTGTATCCCCCCATCCACAGCCACCTTTGTACCCCCGTCCACAGCCACTTCTGTACACCCCTGTCTACAGCCACCTCTGTACACCCCTGTTCACAGCCATCTCTGTACCCCCCCTGTCCACAGCCACCACTGTACCCTCCCATCCACAGCCACCTCTGCCCCCCCCCCCATCCACAGCCATCTCTGTACACCCCCACCATTCACAGTCACCTCTGTTCACCCCCTGTCCACAGCCACCTCTGTACCCCCCTGCCCACAGCCACCTCTGTATCCCCCCATCCACAGCCACCTTTGTACCCCCGTCCACAGCCACTTCTGTATCCCCCATCCACAGCCACCTTTTTACCCCCGTCCACAGCCACTTCTGTATCCCCCCGTCCACAGACACCTCTGTACACACCTGTTCACAGCCATCTCTGTACCCCCCCTGTCCACAGCCACCACTGTACCCTCCCATCCACAGCCACCTCTGCCCCCCCCATCCACAGCCATCTCTGTACACCCCCACCATTCACAGTCACCTCTGTTCACCCCCTGTCCACAGCCACCTCTGTACCCTCCCTGTCCACAGCCACCTTTGTATCCCCCCTGTCCACAGCCACCTCTGTATCCCCCCATCCACAGCCACCTCTGTACCCCCCTGCCCACAGCCATCTCTGTATCCCCCCATCCACAGCCACCTTTGTACCCCCGTCCACAGCCACTTCTGTATCCCCCCGTCCACAGCCACCTCTGTACACCCCTGTTCACAGTCATCTCTGTACCCCCCCTGTCCACAGCCACCACTGTACCCTCCCATCCACAGCCACCTCTGCCCCCCCATCCACAGCCATCTCTGTACCCCACCTGTCCACAGCCACCTCTGTACTCCCCGTCCACAGCCACCTATGTACCCCTCAGACCACAGCCACATTTGTAACCCCCCCAGGCCACAGCCACCTCTGTACCCCCCCTGTCCACAGCCACCTCTGTACTCCCCATCCACAGCCACCTCTGTACCCTTCAGGCCACAGCCACATCTGTAACCCCCCAGGCCACAGCCACCTCTGTACCCCCCTGTCCACAGCCACCTCTGTACCCCCCATTCACAGCCACCATGGTACCCCCCCTGTCCACAGCCACTGCTGTACCCCCCATACACAGCCACCTCTGTACCCCTCCAAAGCCACAGTCACCTCTGAACCCCCCTGTCCACAGCCACCTCTGTACCCCCTCGTCCACAGCCACTGCAATACCCACCCATCCACAGCCACCTCTGTACCCCCCTGTAAACAGCCACCTCTGCCCCCCCCCCCTGTCCACAGCCACCTCAGTACCTCCACCCCCTTTACAGTTCTCACCTCTTTTCACAAATTCACCCCCTAATTCTCACAGTTCTCATCCTCACAGTGATGCTGCACCATTCTGTTATGTGTGTGCGCACTCTTTTTCCAGTCTCCACGTATCAGATCTGTAGCATACAGCCAGAACACTTCACTTTGTTCTGTGCTGTGCTATAGAAGTCTAAGAGGCAGGATGGGAGCGGGGGAGCACAGAGAGCCGCTCTGCCTTACTCCCTGTCAGGACGAGCAGGCTTTACACATACAGCCTGCAACTGTGCTTCTCCTCTGTCAATGTCCCCTCTTTTGTGTTAACTGGCCAGGAGAGCAAATGGGGGAGGACGGGCAGCTGTATTCATGACCGCTACACCGGGAGAACTGTTTAAGGGCAGCGCGGTCTCCGGGGGCAGCTGCTTTGAGCCCCCTAACAATGACAGGGCCCTGGGAAGCTTCCCTTTTTGCCCCGCGTTAAGACGGCCCTGGTAATGAGTGGAAGAAAGGAAAAAAAAACATAATGCAGGTAGTTTTTAAAAATATAGAACATACATTAATATTTGCTATTTTTCTGAAGGATATTTAACATACTTACATTTTTGTTTCATGCAAAGTGATCTGTAGTGGACTGTTTAACATGCACATATGATTTGGATTGAATAAATCCATGTGGTGTGGAGAAAAAGTTGTGCCCAATTTCTGTATGTGAATCCTTAGAGTGTAGCTCCCCTTTTGCTGAGAAAAATATAAAATTTCCCCATGGCCAGTTATATACATTGTAAGGATATTGCACAGGCCTGCCTTCTAATCATTACGTGCTTGCTGCTCTTTTCCTACCTTCGCCTTTGGTAAACAAGATACATTTTTATATTACCTTCCTATGATTGTCATGCTAACTGCAATTCATAATGGCCATGACATGGTGGGCCAGATCCAGATAGTAAAAGGAATAGGCCATTTTTCCATTTTCGCTAACACACAAAAATCATGTTTATATCATATAAATATTTAAGAAGAATTCCAGGTGTGGATATTTTTACAAAGTTACATTGACCCAGCTTGGACCAACATAACTATGCATATGCTATATCTGAGGAATCCCCCTAGAAGCTAGAAATGATTGAAGTAAGTACCACCACTACAATGATCACTACTAGATTCTGGGTCCTGTGCTGAGCGACAAAGCATTCTTTGATTGTACGAGGTGGGGAGTGTAACACCACCACTCCACCTCTCAACCTCGTCCAATCAGAGAACACTTTGCATTCCTTGAAAAAATACCTGGAATTCTGCTTTACCAAAATTAGGGTTTCCCTTTAACCACTTAAGCCCCGGAAGATTTTACCCCCTTCCTGACCAGGGCCTATTTTGCGATTCGGCACTGCGGGACTTTAACGGACAATTGCGCGGTCGTGAGACACTGTACCTAAACGAAATTGACGTCCTTTTTTTCCCACAAACAGAGCTTTCTTTTGGTGGTATTTGATCACCTGTGTGATTTTTTGATCATGCGCTATAAACAAAAAAAGAGCGCAAATTTTGCAAAAATAACAATATTTTTCACATTTTTTTATATGAAATTCCCCCCCCAAAAAAATTTAAAAATCAACATTTTTTAACATTTTCGGCCAATTTGTTTTATGCTGCATATGTTTGGTAAAAAAAAATTGCAAAAAGCGTATTTTGATTGGTTTGCGCAAAAGTTATCGCCTTTACTAACAAAGGGAAAGATATTTGTCATTTTTGTTGTTTTTTTTTTTAACGAGTAATGGCGGCGATCTGCGATTTTTTTTGTGGGACTGCGACATTGCGGCGGACAGATCGGACCCTTGACTGACATTTTTGACACTTTTTGGGTTACCAGTGACATTACTGCAGTAATCAGTGCTATATATATGCACTGTTACTGTAAAAATGACACTGGCAGTGAAGGGGTTAACTGTATTGGAGAGGGAGGGGTTAAGTGTGTCCTAGGGGCGTGCTTCTAACTGTGATTGGACATGGCTACTGGTGTAAGAACAGAGATCAACGGTCCTACATAGTAGAACCGTCTGATCTCCATTCTTACACAGGGAAGAATGACAGGCGGCTTTGTTTACATCAGCCGCCTGCCTTTCTTCCGGTGTCACGGACGATCCCGAGTGCCCGGCAGACATCGGGTCCACCGGGCACACGTGCTGGGGGGTCCGTGACTGCGCGGGAGTGGGAGCGCGCCTCCGGCGGCACGCGCTCGCTCCCTAGAAGCCTCACAGGCTAGCGACGTGAGGGGCTGACCGCCGCAGTAAATAATTTTTGGAGTATTCAGCATAAATCGGAGTCAGAGTTTGCTTTTTGAAGCGATTGTACTTTGGGTGGGAACATTCTCTATGTTATCAACTTCTGCCAAGTCCCACCAAGCACTAAACCATGCACTTCTGATTTCTCCCATATAAAGGCTTCTTACAACATTGAGGCATGATGACAATCAGGTGTCATATGCTACCCTCTAAAGCAGGGGTGTCAAACTCAGTCTTCTGTCGTCTTCTGCTGCCGGCTGCTGAGAGGGGAAGCAGAAACGAGCCTCTCCGCAGCTGCAGCACGGAGAAGCAAAGAATCTGGTGGAGGAGTTCTGTCCTACTCTCTGCTCCTGACTGTAGAAACAAGGTGGGGGCATATACAAGGGGGGTGCCACAGCTGCAGGGGAAGCCACATGAAATTGCCTGGCAGGCTGGATTTCGACCCACAGGTCTTGTGTTTAAAACATGTGCTCTACAGGGTCACAACTTGCCTCCTGGCATTTTAGCTGTCTCCTATTACTATTAACATTGAGCAAAAAGTATCTGTTTGTAGAAAAAGCTTCCCTGATCCATGTCCTTAGCCTCTGAAAAATCAGAAATAGCCCCTTTTGCCTAGGGCTTAGGGTATTCATATTCTAACACTTGAGGTAGAATGTTTGCCTTGCCTCAAGTAGAAACAACCATGGATCACATAGAAAGCAGCATTTTGGAAAATTGTTTAACTGAAAACTAATAGGGTGCATACATTTGCTTACTGTGGCCACCTATGTCTTATATAAGAACAGGTTATTTTCTCAGGAATATTATGGGTACATTTTAGACATTAAATGAGTGCAAACAATTTATACAGGATGAAGTGTAAGCTTAAACCTTTAAGGTACGAAAAAATCCTTTTAGTTAGTAATGGACCAATTTCAAAGTTCCATGTCTTGACACGTTGTATATTCAATCCAAATACTTTAGGAGTGAGAGAGCATATAAAATGTGGGAAATGGGAACGAAGTCTATGCAGTCTGTGCAATCAATTGAGAATGAATATATCCATTAAACAGAATTTGTAACCCATGGGGAAAAGGGCTTCAGCATCTAGACAAGTCAAAAAAAATGTTTTATCGGGTGTTAATGTCCACGGCAAATGCCAAACAAAACCATTTGGATGAAGGAAATTTACTTTGTGAACTGATGTCTAAATAATGTTATAACATCAAAGCATTTAGTTTTAAGCAATGTTTTTACCAGGGGAGGCTGTTTTTAATAAAGTCAGCATTATCAGGCTTCTAGGATCGAAAAGGTAAATCAAAGCACATTGAACTAATTTGTACTTTAATGGATTGTTTTTATGCTATGCCATCCCTAATATGTTTACAGATACTTTATCTCCATGAGTAATGTAAGCAGACATGCCAGTTGTTTGCTTCCCAGTGAAAATACTGCAAATGCATTACATGTACTGTACTTATTAAAGTCATTTGTAGGGATAATTTGCCTTAGGATATAAAAGGATAGGAGTGTTGAGAGTCAATCAATGGATCTGGGTATGCTGAGAGTGTAATAATAGAGACGTTTTAAAGCAGGCCATAGATGATGTATGTTTGTCGTTCAACCAGCAGGCTGAACGAAAAAAAAAAAAATGATTTGATTCCCCCATCAACGCCAAGTGTGTCCCTGCCGTGGAGCTATTGTATTCTGTCAACGGGAGAGTTCCCTGCCGTCATAATACAATGATCAGTGTTGCCAGTGGCATTATTTGAGTAAAAATACCCAACAGGTTGGTTGCACAGAAGTCAATCAAGAGATCGACTTTTGTATAGCCAGCCTGCCCATAGATGGATTGAAATTCGGCTAGTCCCTGCTGAACTGGACGGATTTCGATTTATTTATGGCCGGCTTAAGCTCGGCTCTAATGGAAACTTTTTTCTAGTTTTCGATAAGGTAAGGGTCTCTGAACTTTCTAACCAAAGGGCCAGTTTACTGTTCTTCAGACTTTAGGGAGCCAAACAATGGCCAGTGGGAGTAGAAAATGTTCTGGCATCAGTGGGAGTAAGCAATGCCCTATCTTTGGTATCAGTGGGAGGAATTGTTTCTCATCACTGGTGTCAGTGGGAGGAATAGTGCTCATTTATTGGAGTCAGTGGGAGGAATAGGGCCCCATTATTGGTGTCAGTGGAAGGAAGAGTGCCCCATTGGTGCTGTCATTGGGAAGAATAGTGCCCCATCATTGGTTTGAGAAGTAATTATGCCCCACTCTGTTAGGGTGGGGTCACAGTAAGGAATAGTGCACCATCATTGGTGTCAGTGGGAGAAATAGGGCCCCCTTAATGGTGTCAGTGAAAGGAAGAGTGTCCAATCGGTGATGTAAATGAGAGTAATTTTGCCCCATTGTTGGGGTCACAGGGAGGAATAGTGCTCCAAGGGCCAGATAGATGCAAGCAAAGAGCCACATATGGCCCCCAGGCTACAGTTTGGAGACCAATGCGATAGGGTAGGGAAAGGGTGGAATTTCCCCTATTTTTTTTATAGCTGGTATACCTAGAAAACATAGAAACAGAAGAGCGATGGCAGAAAAAAAAAGCAAGAAGTCCATCGAGTCTGTTCCTTTCTTTTTCTTTTTTGATTTATACCTCTATATGATTTTTTTTTGTCTGTCCCGAACATGTTTGTATCCGGGTACTATTGACTGACTTGCTACCTCTGCTGGAAGTCTATTGCAAGCATTAACTACTCTTTCAGTAAAATAATACTTTCTAAGATTCGTTTTGAACTTTCCTCCTGCTAGTTTAAGGTCCTGTCCCCATGTTTGCTCTGCAGTGGAGAACTGAACTCGCACAGGAATCCATTCTTCCCTGTTACAAGTTTATTAAGCAGACCACTTTGTTCGATGGAACAAATCAGTGATTTGTTGCAAACATTTGATCACCATACACTGACACCATGGCTCAATTGACTTCAAGCTCTATTGAACTGGTTTGCTTATCATTAAAAACCTATTTTTAAAATGTAATTTTATTTGATGCAGTTTTATTAAAGCCATAATATTATGATCACCCACCTAAAGTTAAGTATGGCCCCCTTTTGCTAAAACAGCCCTGACCCATTGAGGTATGGACACCAAAGTAACATCCACATGAATGGCCAGAACCAAGGTTTCCCAGCAGAACATTGCCCAAAGCATCACATTGCCTCTGCCAACTTGCCTTTGTTTTTCCGCATCCTGGTGCCATCTCTTCCCCAGGAAAGTGACGCACACGCACCCGTCCTCCCGTTCCTTATAAAAGAAAACGTGATTCATCAGACCAGGCCCCTTCTTCCATTGCTCCATAGTCCAGTTCTAATGTTCATGTGACCATTGTAGAAGCTTTTGGCTTTTGGCTTTTGGCTTTGGACACAGATCACCATGGGCTTCACAGCCCCATACACAGCAAACTGCGATGCCCATTTATTTTTTTCACCACATCAACTTTATGGACAACATGTTCACTTGCTGCTTAATATATCCCACCAATTTTTAGATGCCATTGTAATGATATTCCCTTTACCTATCAGTGGTCATAATGTTATGACTGATCATTGTTCAGGGTTTACACATCTCCCAGGGTCCTCTCATACACTTTTAGAGACCTCTGATTCTATAAACAGTATAGGTTTTCCACCTTTCACCTTTCACTTTTGGAAACTTAGACTCACCTGGGTCACACAGTCAGTTCTCTTGGGAACAGACAAGTCAGTCATGTCTGTGAGAGGTGCGAGGTTGGTGAAGGCTGTAAAACTGCATATGTGTAGACTGACAAGCATTAGGCTAGCTCAGTCTGTTAGTTAGGACATGAATTTGTATAGTTAGTTCTAGGACATGGTTTGGATTGTGTTTTACAGTTTTTACCCTGTTTGTTTTGCAGAACATTGTACAGCACCAGTAAATAGAACCTGTAAATAGCACCAATAAACACTTCATATATATATATATATATATATATATATATATATATATATATATATATATATATATATATTTATTTATATATACTATTTATACACTGAACAAAATTATAAACGCAACACTTTGTTTTTGCCCCCATTTTTCATGAGCTGAACTCAAAGTTCTAAGACATTTTCTATGTACACAAAGAGTAATATGTAAATCTGTGTTAGTGAGCACTTCTCCTTTGCCGAGATAATCCATCCACCTCACAGGTGTGCCTTAGGCGGGCCACAAGAAAAGGCCACTCTAAAATGTGCAGTTTTATCACACAGCACAATGCCACAGATGTCACAAGTTTTGAGCGAGCGTGCAATTGGCATGCTGACTGCAGGAATGTCCGCCAGAGCTGTTGCCCATGAATTTAATGTTAATTTCTCTACCATATGCCATCTCCAAAGGTGTTTCAGAGAATTTGGCAGTACATCCAACCGGCCTCACAACCGCAGACCACGTGTAACCACACCAGCATCTTCACCTCCAAGATCGTATGAGATCAGCCACCAGACAATTGGTTTGCATAGCCAAAGAATTTCTGCACAAACTGTCAGAAACCGTCTCTGGGAAGCTCATCTGCATGCTAGTCGTCCTCATCGGGGTCTCGACCTGGTTGCAGTTCGTCGTCGTAACCGAATTGAGTGGGCAAATGCTCACATTCCATGGCTTCTGCCATTTTGGAGAGGTGTTCTCTTCATGGATGAATCCTGGTTTTTACTGTACAGGGCAGATGGCAGACAGCATGTATGGGGTCGTGTGGGTGAGCGGTTTGCTGATGTCAACATCGTGGATGGAGTGGCCCATGGTGGCGGTGGGGCTATGTAATGGGCAGGCATATGTTATGGACAATGAACACAGGTGCATTTTATTCATGGCCTTTTGAATGCACAGAGATACCGTGACGTGATCCTGAGGCCCATTGTTGTGCCATTCATCCACGACCATCACCTCATGTTGCAGCATGATAATGCACGGCCCCATGTTGCAAGGATCTGTACACAATTCCTGAAAGCTGAAAACATCCCAGTTCTTGCATGGCCAGCATACTCACCAGACATGTCCCCCACTGAGCATGTTTGGGATGCTATGGATTGGCGTATACGACAACGTGTTTCAGGTTCTGCCAAATCCAGCAACTTCACACAGCCATTGCAGAGGATTGAACCAACATTCCACAGGCCATAATCAACAACCTGATCAACTCCATGCGAAGGAGATCTGTTGCACTGCGTGAGGCAAATGGTGGTCACCCCAGATACTGACTGGCTTTCGGGTCCTCCTGGACCCCCCCCCCATACAGTAAAACTGCACATTTTAGAGTGGCCTTTTATTGTGGCCAGCCTAAGGCACACCTGTGCAATAATCATGCAGTCTAAACAGAATCTTGATATGGCACACCTGTGAGGTGGATGGATTATCTCGGCATAGGAGCAGTGGTGTATTTAGGTTTTGTGCTGCCCTAGGCAACTCGTGCACTGCCTAATTTAACTATGTCCCTCCCCTTCCTGTTCAAATCACACCCCTTCCTGTTTCAGACCCGCCCTGTCATCTGTAAACCACTCCCCTTCCTATTTAGGCTCCACCTTTTCCTCTAAGTGCCTACTTGTATATTTTGTTGTTTTGTATGGGTAGGTCGGTTCGCGGGAGCGCTCTTGGGGGCAAGAGCGTGCTCCTGGGGGCCCCCATTAGGCAGCAGGGATGCCAATCCACGGGGCCAGCGGGAGACAGACACGGGAGCAGACTCAGATGGGACTCAGAGGATGGATCGGGGTTTTTTTTTTTTTCAGGCGGAGGGGCGGCTTTTTTGACGCCCCCCTGCAAAGCGCCACCCTAGGCCTGGGCCTTGTCGGCCTAGGCCAAAATACAGCAGTACATAGGAGAAGTGCTCACGAACACAGATTTAGACAGATTTGTGAACAATATTTGAGAGAAATAGGCCTTCTGTGTACATAGAAAAGTCTTAGATCATTGAGTTCAGCTCATCAAAAATGGGGACAATAACAAAAGTTTTACATTTATAATTTTGTTCAGTGTATATATATATATATTTGTATATAGCATATACTATGATAGAATTCATATTACAGTGTATCTATAGTGTCCATTAGTCTTTAATTCCATATATGACATTCCTCCAGTTAATGAAGGTGGCTCAGGATTTTCCTCAATTATGTTACATTGAAGAAAAAAAAAAAAAAAACAAATCAAATGCATATGGTGATATTCAACTGGACCAGCCGAGAGAATGTTACCACATAATGCAAAAGGTTAGATACAATCTCAAAGAGCTCAGGGTATTAATTTTAAGAAAAGTACAATGTATTAAGCATTCTAGCCTCAATTTATCTTCTCTGCTTATAAGTTTAGGGAAAAACCATAACTCAGGAGGCTGAGCGCTGAGGGACTTATGAAGCTTATGTTTTCTGCAAGATTCATTTATCTCTGTGCTCAGAATTATGAGTCTTATTCCATAAGCAGAGAGGAAGCAGAAAATTTAATCTTTCTTCCTGTAGTGTCTGGACATAGTGGCTTACCATATTTATAATGTATGACTGTAAAATGTATATTTAGTGCACTTGTACTTGATAACACTACAGCATAAAGTTATATAGTGTATGTGTACAGCGATTGATTAAAGCCCAACTCCAGGAAATTTGAAAATGATCCCTTTCAGTGTGCTGCTCCCACACTGCTAGGAATAATTGCCAATTTAGAATCCGGGGACTTGTTAAAGTAGATTTACTTACCCAATCCTCCGCTCCTCAGTGCTGGACCGATCCAGCAGCATCTTCCTCCCTACACTCCAGTGGTCTAAGGTCCTGAAGCCATCAAGTCCAATTCAGTTCCCATAGCCCTGTATTGGATGTGATGAAGTTGTGGGCAAGTCCACCGCTGGAATATAGGGGAACACCACCTGCCAAAATAGGGGAGGATTGGGTAGGTAAAAGCAATTTTACTCTCCCCTAGACTGGATTGCAATTAATCCTTGCAGTGTGCGCACACTAACTGGTATGTTAACAATCCAATTACTTCTGTCATTGTTCTTTATTTCTTTCACCACTGTACATATGCACAATTTTTAAGCTTCTGAGATACAGAGAAACAGGAGAGCAGGTCATAACCAATAATAAAGTTGGCTAATGTGTAGCCAGGGTATTGCCAATAAGCAATGTTATTTTCATTGCAGTGCCATTTTTCTTTCTTTCTTTCTTTCTTTCTTTCTTTCTTTCTTTCTTTCTTTCTTTCTTTCTTTCTTTCTTTCTTTCTTTCTTTCTTTCTTTCTTTCTTTCTTTCTTTTTTTCTTTCTTTTCTAACTCTCTCTCTCTCTCTCTATCTTTTTCCTCTCTTTTTTTTCTCTCTCTCTTTATTATTCTCTCCTATTTTTCTCCATTTCCTTTTACCTCTCTTTCCCTCCCCCCTCTCTTTCTTTCTAATTTCCTTGCTTTCTTCTTCCCTATTTCTTCTTCGCTTTTTCTCTTTCCCTCTCTTTCTTCTTCTCTCTCTCGTTCTCTCTCGTTCTCTCTCGTTCTCGTTCTCTCTCGTTCTCGTTCTCTCTCTCTCTCGTTCTCGTTCTCTCTCGTTCTTGTTCTCGTTCTCTCTCTCTCTCTTGTTCTCGTTCTCTCTCTCTCGTTCTCTCTCTCGTTCTCTCTCTCTCGTTCTTTTTCTCGTTCTCTCTCTCGTTCTCGTTCTCTCTCTCTCGTTTTCTCTCTCTCTCGTTCTCTCTCTCTCTCTCGTTTTCTCTCTCCCTCGTTCTCTTTCTTATTTTCCCTATCTCTCCTTTTCCTTGCTTTCTTTTTCCCCATGTCTTCTTTTCTTTCTCTATTTTTCTCTTTCTCATTTTCCCTCTCCTCTCTTTTTCTCTGTCTCTCTCTCTATTTCCCCATCACTCTTTTTTCCTCTTTCTTCTCTTCCCTCTCTTGCCCCCTCCCCCCTCTCTCTTTCTCTCTTCCTCTTTTTTCCTCTTTCTTTGTACATTTTCTTTCTCTCTCTACCTGACACTCTCCTTTCCCCTCTTTCTCCTTTTCCCTTTCACTTTTTCTTTATCTCTTTTTCCCCCTCACTCTCTTTTCCCCTCTTTTTTATTTTCCCTCCCCTTGCTCTTTTCCTATCTCTCTCTCTCTCCCTCTCTCTCTCTCTCTCTCTCTCTCTCTCTCTTCCTCATTCCTTTTACCCTTTTCTTTCTCTCTTTCTCTCTCTTTTTCCCTGACATTCTCCTTTCCCCTCTTTCTTATTTTCCCTCCCCCCCCTCCCCATCTCTTACTCTCCCTCTCTTTTTCCTTCTTTTTCATCTTATTTTTCTCTCTTTTACTCTTTCTTTCTCTTTTTCCCTCTTTCTCCTTTCCCCTCTCTCTGTCTCTCTTTTTTTCCCTTCTCACCCTTGTGTTCCCTCTTTCTCCTTTCCCCTTCTCTCCACCTCTCACTTTCCCTCTTACACTCTTTTTTTATTTTCTCTTTTTACCTCTCTCTGTTTTTGACAAATTAGACATTTCATTTGCATGTTTTTTTTTTTTTTTTTTTTTGTTTTTTGTTTTTTTATACCTTAGGAAAATAATACCAAAGTCATCTATCTTCTGCACATACATTTTTCTTAATCCATTAATGTCGTTTTGGCTTAGAGACTCATATGTGTTCCACAGTCATTTAACAATGCATAAGCTGAATCCTCCTGCTGTTTCATGACAAAACATCTCTAATCCTTCATATGATTCATTATTTCCCTTAAAAAGAGACTTTTAATTATTTTCAGACCCTTCAGCAGTTTAAATTTTTAAAGTACAGATAGTAGAGCCACGTGCTGCAATTACTTCTTGCATGATGCAAATTGAAAGTAAAATATCGGCTTTGTTTTACAAGAGTCTTAAAGACTTTAAGGCATGTACGCATTATTGTGTTTTTAAGAAGACAGACAGCACAAATGATAAATCCATGAAAGCTGTTTTTCTTGCTTTAAGTATAATTTAAGTGCACGAATGACAGTAGAGATGACACAGCACTGCAAGCAAATTTTCCATCCTTCCCGCTGTGCTTAGTCTAAAATGTAAACATGAGAAGTTGGCCAGAATTCACAAATGAAGCCTCCGGAACATTACCACCTATCAATCAGTAATGCCTGGTACACACAATGAGACTATCGGACGAATGATCGTCTAATTGGTTTTTATTGCATGCTAATCTCATATCGAAAATGAAGAGGTTACAAAAGTTACAAAAATTCTCGTACGACAGAATAAAAATTTGGAAGTAATAGAGTGAAGAGTATTTGTATTGTATTTTTGAAGGACAACTGTACTGATTAACCATTTGCTGACCACCATCAGTACATATACTGCGGCAAGTTGGGTCTGTACCGCAAAACGATGTTACTGTACGTCGCTTCGCGGGACCGCGAGTGGGGGCGCACGCACGTTAGTTTGCCACAGGGGAGGCTTATCTGCAGGTCCAGCAGCCGCTATTGCCGCCGGGCACTCGCGATCGCTCCCCGTGGAGACAGAACGGTGGTCTGCCGTTGTAAACACGGCAGGCCGCTGTTCTGTCAGCAATGAACACAGGGCTCCTGTGTTCCTCCTATTTAGGAACACAGGTCCCTGTGTTCACTCCATAAGCCCATCCCCCACACAGTAAGAAGGCACCCCCTAGAGACACATTTAACCCCTTGATCGCCCCCAGCGTTTACCCCTTCCTTGTCAGTGTGATAAGTACAGTAACAATGCATTTTTTTAGCACTGATTACTGTAGTAATGTCACTGGTCCCCCCCAAAAGTGTCAAAAATGTCAGTTAGGTGTCCGATCAGTCCGTTGCAATGTCGCAGTCCCGCTAAAAAATGCTGATCGCCGCCATTACGAGTAAAAAAAACAAAACAAAATAAAAATAACATAAATCTTCCCCCTAGTTTGTAGACGCAATAACTTTTGCGCAAACCAATCAACATACTCTTATTGGGATTTTTTTTTTACCAAAATAATGTAGCAGAATACATATTGGCCTAAAATGATTTACTTTTTATTATTTTTTTTTTTTTTATTGGGAATGTTATATAGCAGAAAGTGAAATATATATATATATATATATATTTTAAGAATTGTCGCTCTTTTTTGGTTTATAGCACAAAAAATAAAAACCGCACAGGTGATCAAATACCACCAAAAGAAAACTCTATTTGTGGGAAAAAAGGAACATCAATTTTATTTGGGTACAGCGTCGCACGACCGCGCAATTGTAAATTAAAATAAAGCAGTGCTGAATTGCAAAAAATGGCCTGGTCATTAAGGGGGAAACCCTTTCGGTCCAGAAGTGGTTAAACAAAAATCGTATGATCTGGCATCTTACGAGAAAATTTTTCATGCTTCTTCCAGCGGATAATATCGCTGTGATCGGCTCTCGAAAGCTGTCTACAATCAGATTATCGAACGATTGCTTAGAAAGCGATCATTTTCATACAATTTTCTGATGGTGTGTACAGGCCATAGGAGTTGGTCTTATTGTAGCATGAACACTTTTTCACTATGGCCTTGTTCACACAGGTGCAGAAATTAGGTTACTGGATTATGTTTTTCCTGCTTTTTCAGTCCCCTATCAGGCCCGGTTTTCACTAGATGCGGTGCAACTTCAAAGTGAATTTGCCGCAAATCCACACCGCATCAAAGTCGTAGCCCATACATGCGAAGCGATTGCAGGGTGTAACGACACCCCCCAAAATCAGTTTGCAAAACGCAGTGTGATTATCAGAATCGGATTGCATAAGTGTGAACATCCATGTGATCCAATTCTGGTGCGGACAAAAAAAAGGGTTCTGCACCAGTTTGGTGCGAATGTGGTGTAATCTGAACCATACAGATCCATGGCTAGAATTGCCAGAGTCAAATTCGTTGCGATTCCTGTGCAAATTACATGCGGTGTCCTGAATCGCAGCAGTGTGAACCCGGCCTCAACGACACTCAAATTTGTTAAAACAGGGAGCACATAGAGGCGTACACTTGGCAGCATAGGCATTGCCCAGCGTGGTGTCACTGCAAAAATAAGACTGCCTGGAGAGTGGAGGTGCATAGAGTGGAAATTTTGGTGCCAAAACCGAAACTTCAGGATGTACGGTATCGATATTGGCAATGAAAAACCGATATCGGTCGATCACTATCGTCAACACCTTATGACACACTTGCCCTTCCCTTGGGCAGATAAAGAGATACCATTTTTGGGTACGATGCTTACCCCATCTACAGCAAACTTAGCAGTAGTAAACTTTAAAGCCCTCATTGAAGACATTAGAAAGGAGCTTCAACGCATTGCTAAATTCGAGCTTTCATGGGCGGGTAGAATAGCCATGTATAAAATGCTTATAATTCCAAAGATCTTATATATTTTCTGTACTCTTCTGACTCCTATCAAACCTGTCTACTTCCGTAAAACTCAACGTGCTACTTAAGAGCTTTGTTTGGCAAAAAAGACGGATCAGGTGTTCCCGCGCCCATCTAATAAGACATAGAAGGATAGGAGGAGTAGGTTTGGTTGATCTTTGGGACTATTATGTAGCCAGACGCCCAAATTAGACATTGGCTCCAAACGCCACATACTGCATTATGGGTCGACATAGAGGAGGCATTACTTGGATACGGAGACCTCCGCTTAATCCTCCTAGCTGATACCTGAGAACCATTTACACTGACAACATTACCCCCCATGACCAACGCCTCTCTGTTAGCATGGAGAACATTTATTAAACAAAAACCCGAAAAAACACATACACATAAAGTACGCTTCCCCATACAAACACTAGAAGTATTACTTCCATACCTAAAGGTCAACCAGTGGAGCAACTTGGGAATACCCTAGATAGAGGATCTGTATGACAACAACTCGCTAAAATCGTTAGACTCTCGAAAAACAGGGTGCAATCTATCTAAGAGTCATCAGTTTGGATTTGTTCCCATTTCCATATTTCTAACTAAACACCCTCTGCCCAGGATCTCCCTTCCATTACACATCTGTCAGTACCTCAACTCAGAAACTACAACAGTTAAGGGTATATCACTATTCTATAATGACTTCTAACATAAACTGGTCTTTACGAAAACTCCACCCATTCTGAAATGGAAGAAAGACCTCCAAGAATCTTTTTCAACATCCAAATGGCTTTCCTCTCTCCGGTGCATTTATAAATATTCCCACTGTGCTGATCATTGGGAGATGTACCAGAAAATACTCACCAGATGTTACCTAACCCCCTATCAGCTGGTTAAGTTCTCCACGTCCAACTCTCCACTATGCTGGAGAAATTGCGGACAAGTCAGCAATTTGGCCCACATATTTTGGACATGCAAACATCTTACAAGTTTTTGGAGGTCATCTTCTCTCCTCAATAACTGGCATTCTTATACAACCAAAATCTGCCTTGGCAATCCTAAATCTCCAAATTGATGACATTTCAGCCCCTTTCCACGCTATTCCAATTCATATCTTTATAGCAGCTAGAACAATAATTTCCAGACACTGGAATGTAAACCGAGCTCCAAATATCTCAGAAATTATCACTTTAGTTTGAATTTGTCTTTCGAACAAGCCCTAGCCTACAATGCAGACCAGGGAGTGTCATTTGAAGTGGAATAGAGACCATGGATTGATTGGTGCCACCAGACTCAACCTGATTCTGATAACAAATCCTTAGCCAGGAGTACCTAGGCCCTTGCTTTATTGCATAGTTTATACCTTAATGAAGAACCATATAACTCCTACAAAGGAGGATAGAGTAACAATCATTATTGTTGGCTTACTTCTTAATTCCTTGGTTTAAGTTATCACACAATTGTTTGCCCTCATCTTGCATAATTGTACTTTATCTTACCTATTTCTACGATACATCTGTATGCACAAGATTATTTTACGTTTCTATAAATACGCCCTGCGTGGCAATCCTATGATGGTGTATTTCCCAACAGACCTTGACTGGGTTATTTTATTTTATTACTATATATATTTCCCTTTTCTCTTCTCTTCTCTTCTCTTCTCTTCTCTTCTCTTCTCTTCTCTTCTCTTCTCTTCTCTTCTCTTCTCTTCTCTTCTCTTCTCTTCTCTTCTCTTCTCTTCTCTTCTCTTCTCTTCTCTTCTCTTCTCTTCTCTTCTCTTCTCTTCTCTTCTCTTCTCTTCTTCTCTTCTTCTCTTCTTCTTTCTTTCTTTCTATATTTTGTAAATACTCTTTCATGAGTGTTTCCTGTACTATGTTGAAAGAAAAAAACAATAAACATTTATTGAAAAAAAACAAAAAAAGGAATACTAATAGGGCGATGTGTTTTAGTAATGACTTTCAAACATGAACCCACGGTAGGACCAGGCTAGCTTTACATATATAAGTGACTTAAATTATGACAGCCATGTTGAATCCAGATTCATACAGCATCTTTTTTTCCTTATCTCTCTGTAAAACCACAGTAAAAAATGCTAATAACAGTATCATAGAAAATGAGACATCAGACTACATTTTAGATGTTCTATTTATCAAAGTGTAATACGGGGACAAGATCATTGCATGGTCTTAAATCCTTGGCTCCTGCCAGCGAGACAGTTATTAAGCAAAGAGTTTGGCACTACTTTGGTCTGTCTGATCATATGAAGCTGTAATGACTAGCTGTCACATAGATGTATGGTGTCCTTTTCAGGGCAGAACATAAACAAATGAGGGGGACAGTGGTATTTCTTTGATCCCTTAATTAGAACCATGATAAGACAGAAAGCTAACAGAGTGATGAATTCCTTTCGTACACTAAAAAGGCGGTAGATCGTAGCACTCTTTGCTAAATATAACACAATTATACTGAATTTAGATGAATGTGATTTCTCAATACTGCTCAGCATACCTGATTTCATATTCCCATCACAGCAAGCTCTATAAATAGGTTCTTTAGTTAGTAGGCTAGCTATTACACTTATCACAAAGACCCCATCTTTAAAGTAATATTTAGCTAAATGTGTGTATATATATATATAGATACATATACATATACATCATATACATATATATATATATATATATATATATATATATATATACATGTATATATATATATATATATATATATATATATATATATATATATATAAATACAGTATCTCACTAAAGTGAGTACACCCCTCCCATTTTGTAAATATTTTATTATATCTTTTCATGTGAGAACACTGAAGAAATGACACTTTGCTAAAATGTAAAGTAGTGAGTGTACAGCTTGTATAACAGTGTAAATTTGCTGTCCCCTCAAAATAACTCAACACACAGCCATTAATGTCTAAACCGCTGGCAACAAAAGTGAGTAGACCTCTAAATAAAAATGTCCAAATTGGGCACAAAGTGCCAATATTTTGTGTGGCCACCATTATTTTCCAGCACTGCCTTAACCCTCTTGAGCATGGAGTTCACCAGAGCTTCACAGGTTGCCACCGGAGTCCTCTTCCACTCCTCCATGATGACATCACAGGGCTGGGGGATGTTAAAGACCTTGCGCTCCTCCACCTTCCATTTGAGGATGTCCCTCAGATGCCCAATAGGGTTTAGGTCTGGAGACATGCTTGACCAGTCCATCACCTTTACCCTCAGCTTCTTTAGCAAGGCAATGGTCATCTTGGAGGTGTGTTTAGGGTCATTATCATGTTGGAATACTGCCCTGCGGCCAAGTCTCTGAAGGCAGGGGATCATGCTCTGCTTCAGTATGTCACTGTACATGTTGGCATTCATGGTTTTCTCAATGAACTGTAGCTCCCCAGTGATGGCAGCACTCATGCAGCCCAAGACCATGACACTTCCACCACCATGCTTGACTGTAGGCAAGACAAACTTGTCTTTGTACTCCTCACCTGGTTGTCGCCACACACGCTTGACACCCTCTGAACCAAATAAGTTTATCTCAGTCTCACCAGACCACAGGAAATGGTTCCAGTAATCCATGTCCTTAGTCTGCTTGTCTTCAGCAAATCATTTGCGGGCTTTCTTGTATATCATCTTTAGAAGAGGCTTCCTTCTGGGATAACAGCCATGCAGACTAATTTGATGCAGTGTGCGGCGTATGGTCTGAGCACTGACAGGCTGAACCCCCACCCCTTCAACCTCTGCAGCAATGCTGGCAGCACGTTTATTTCCCCCCACTGCAGCAATGCTGGCAGCACGTTTATTTCCCCCCACTCTGGAAATGGCGCTAAGCACGTGCACTTAACTTCTTTTGGTGAAGGCCTGTTCTGAGTGGAACCTGTCCTGTCAAACCACTGTTTGGTCTTGGCCACCATGCTGCAGCTCAGTTTCAGGGTCTTGGCAATCTTTTTATAGCCTAGACCATCTTTATGTGGAGCAACAATTCTTTTTTTCAGATCCTCAGAGAGTTCTTTGCCATGAGTTGCCATGTTGAACTTCCAGTGAGAATTATGAGAAAATGATCGCAATAACACCAAATTTAACACACCTGCTCCCCATTCACACCTGGGACCTTGTAACACTAACGAATCACATGAAACTGCAGAGGGGAAATGGCTAAGGGGTTTACTCATTTTTGTTGCCAGAGGTTTAGACATTCATGGCTTTGTGTTGAGTTATTTTGAGGGGACAGCAAATTTACTCTGTTAGTGCCGATTCACACTACTCCAACTTGTCAGGTGACTTGGTCGCCTGACAAGTCGTGCTCCATTCTGTGCAATGGGAACCGTTCTAATAGGAGGACTCAAGTCGCTTCGACCTAGAAAAAGGTTCCTGCACTACTTTTGTCCGAAGTCGGAGCGACTTGCATTGACTTCCATTATGTGAAGTCAGTGCAAGCCGCGCCAAAGTCGCGGTGCATGGCGACTTATTCAAGTCGCCCAGAAGTCGCCATTGGTGGCGGTTCCCCATCCGGGGGGGGGGGGTATTTGAAGAGCAGGAGCTCATTACGAGCTTATGCTCTGCTATGCTTATGACTAATGGCTTTACAGCCACCTGGCACCCATATATCTTTCTGACTATTGATACTGATTGTAAACGGTTTATCTCCCACCGTATTATAATCACCCAGCTGATCTCATATGAGTCTCCTGCAAGCCCACAATGACTCCCCTCGTTATGTATTAAGGATGTTGAAACGTGTGTTTCACCACATATTATACAGAATATATTGAAAGCCTTAGTAACAGCTCCGGACGAAGCTTTCTGAAGTAAAGCGAAACATGTCGAGCTAATGCTAACCAAATATGGTGAATCTATGATAAAACATCAGTTGACCCGGTTGGACGGCACCTCGGTTATTCGGGTATCCATCCGCGGGAATCTCCTGATGTGAAGTATTTCTTGTATATTGTCAATATATTTCATTCTGTATGTGAATTGTGACTCTACTAACTGTGATCCGTATACACATTACATCATGGACCTGTAAAGGCCCCTCTTTTAATACTTAGCACATGTCTATTTGTTATGATCTTTGTGTTTTTATTTTTGAATTCTAATAAAGAGTGATTTTACTGACCCAATGTGCCCGAAAATCCTTGTTTTCCCAATCCTTCCTAATTCAATAGCCATGTAGATCATTGCAGTGATAAAAATAATAGTGAATAAACACTGTAGCAATATAAGTGGAACCGTGTATGAACTATGAAGTGATCCAATAATTGAGTGAAGTAAATCAATAAAGTCCTTTCATCATAAATCAAAAAGATGAATCAAATGTGATGGATCCTGGACCAGTGACCGTGAAACACCAGATGGTGTTGAGGGGATGGATTGGGTGAGTCCCCACAGCAAACATTTAGACAGGGAGAGAGATACTCCTCTGGGTGCTCTACACCCTTAGGGCTCTTTCACACGGGCGCTCCGCTTGTCCGCAAAGCATCCTATTTTTTTGCGGATGATTTGCGGACATAATGTAAGTCAATGGCATTGCGGATGTCAGCGGAATACCATCCGCTGACATCCGATTTTCTTCCTTTCAGTTATGTTCCATTTTTTGGAACGGAACAGAACCCTATTTTTGTTCCGTTCAAAAAACGGAAAGGAAGGAAAATCGGATGTCAGTGGTGTCATCCGCTGACATCCGCAATGCCATATACTTACATTATGTCCGCATATCATCCGCAAACGGATGGGATGATATGCGGGCATACGGAGCGGATGACACAACTGTCATCCGCTCCGTGAAAAAAAAAAAAAAAAAATCGTGCAGCGGACAAGAACAGCGGAGCGGCCGTCTGAAAGAGCCCTTACCTTACTGCTGTAAGGCAACAGCATGGGGAAAATCCACTGGCAGTGATGTAGGCCCTGTTCACACCTGTGCATATTTCAGCTCATAAAACACTCATCTCTGAATACTCAAAATGCCCAACAAGCAAAATCCCTTTCATTTCAATGGCCCCTGTTCACATCTGAGTGTTTTGTCTCCCAAAGCAAAATGCCTGAAGCTCAACGAAGTACATGAGCTTATTTTGTGGCAGATTACAAGGGTTTTTGTTAGATGTCAATGCCTGCCCCCAAACACCTGCAAAAAAACACCTGAAAAAAACCTGAAAAAATGCCTGAAAAAAGCCCGGAAAAAACGCTGGTAAAAAGCCCCAAAAAAAACCACCTGAAAAAGTCTAAAAAAAAACGCCTGAAAACATTACGCTCAGGTGTGATAGGAGCCATAGTGTTCATTTGTTGGAATGAGGGGAGATCCTTTAGATAACCAGGCTTCTTTAGATTGACTTATACTGTATAATTTCAAACTCAGGCAGAGCAACGTGAAAGTACAAAAAACTCCATATGGTGCAGTAGGTATTCACTCGTTTTAATGGAATATACAAAAAGCAACTCACATTTGAGTAGAGTACAACAAGCATGCAGTGAATCGGTAACACGTCCTCCGGTAAAACCGCCAGCCGCACTTCTGGGTTCGCTTATCGTGTACGTCCCAACGCATATTGTCACAGTCACGTGACTTCCTCAGGGGATGCCTGCCTTTACACACACATGAACTTTAATGGCATCCAAGTCTTAGTCCGTTGGATTCAATATAGACTTGGCCCACTCTTTGCAGCTATAACAGCTTCAACTCTTCTAGAAAGGCTGTCCACAAGGTTTAGGAGTGTGTCCATGGAAATGTGTGACCATTCTTCCAGAGGCACATTTGTGAGGTTAGATACTGATGGGGATGAGAAGGCTTGGCTCGCAATCTCCGCTCTAATTCATCCCAAAGGTGCTCTATCAGGTTGAGGTCAGGACTCTGTGCAGGCCAGTCAAGTTCCTCCACCCCAAACTCACTCATCCATGTCCTTATGGACCTAGCCTTGTGCACTGGTATGCAGTCATGTTGGAACAAGAAGGGGCCATATCCAAATTGCTCCCACAGAGATGGGAGCATGAAATTGTCCAAATTGTCTTGGCATACTGACGCCTTAATAGTTCCCTTCACTGGAACTAAGGGACCAATCCCAACCCCTAAAAAACAATCCCACATCATAATCCCCCCCACACCAAATGTTTTGAACCAGTGCACAAAGCAAGGCCCATAAAGACATAGATGAGCGAGTTTGGGGTGGAGGAACTTGACTGACGTGTACAGAGTCCTGATGTCAACCCGATAGAACACTTTTGGGATGAATTAGAGCAGAGACTGTTAGCCATGGCCTCTCGTCCAACATCAGTGCCTGACCTTATGAGTGCTCTTCTGGAAGGGCAGTCAAACTTTTCCATAGACACATTCCTAAACCTTGTGGACAGCCTTCCCAGAAGAGTCGAAGTTGGTATAGCTGCAAAGAGTGGGCCAACTCAATATTGAACCATACGGACTAAGACTGAGATGTCATTAAAGTTCATGTGAGTGTAAAGGCAGGTGTCCCAATACTTTTGAAAATTTAGTGTTTATATATATATATATATATATATATATATATATATATATATATATAATATATACAGTAGGGATGGGCCGACCCCCTGTTCGGTTCGCCCCAGAACTTTCAAACATCACGAAAGTTCGGAACCACATAACAAACCCTATTGAAGTCTATGGGACCCAAACTGGAAAAAAGTGCCCATTTTGAAGACTTATATGCAAGTAATTGGGCATACAATGGTTATGGGGGTCCGGGTACAGTCCTGGGGGACATGTATCAATGAAAAAAAAGTTTGTAAAAAACACAATTTTTAAGTGAGCAATGATTTACTGATGCTTAAACTGAAAGCAGCAAAATGAGAAATAACAATAACAATGACAAATTTATTTCAATATAGTGCCTGGAAGGTCCCCTTGGTCTACCTGTAAAGTGGCACAGCTGTACTGTTTATAGAAGCTGCTGAAGAAATAATTGCATTTATAAAGCCAAAAAAAAATGACATTTTCCCTGCAAGCTTTCTTTTTTTTTGTAAGCAAAGGCTTGGGGAGCCAGTCTGTATGATAAGGCCACAATGTAGAGCACTGGGAACAAGATTAGAGATTTTTTTGGATAAATTCTGGTGTCTCTTCCGCAGACTTTGTATAGAAGTAAAAAGAGGTGAAGAATTGGTCTTTGGGTGTCTGTGGTGCTTTCACACCGTAACTCTGTAAAGGCACTCTTGATGAAAGCAAGAATTGGCCTTGCTGTCAAAAATTTAAATGATATGCACCTGTCAAACAGGTGTTGAAAAATTGGTCTTTGGGTTTCAGTGGTGCCTTCACTCTATAACCCTATAGAGGTACTCTTGCTAAAAGCAAGAATTGGCCTTGCTGTCAAAAAATGTAATGATATGCACCTGTCAAACAGGTGTAGAAAAATTGGTCTTTGGGTGTTACCCATGAAATCTACATCAAAAAAATTCTTCCAGATTAATTTAACTCCCACAGCACTAGGCAGTCTAGAAGACTTGCAGAGATTCCACATCCCAAAAACACTTAATCAGTGAGATCGGCATCAGAGGATTCATAACTGCTGGTAGTCCAGGACTGATTCATTTTAAAAAATGTCAGACTGTCCAAGGAGTCTGTGGACAGGGTCGTTCTATCATCAATAACAAAACCTCGTGCAGCACTGAATGCCCATTCGGAAAGCACACTGGTTGCAGGGCAGCCCAGCAGCTCAATTGCATACTGGGCAAGTTCTAGCCAGTAGTCTATTCTCATGACCCAGTGACCCAGTGGATCTTCAACTGGAAAGCTCTCCACCTCTGTTTATGCCCCTATATAATCATCCATAATATGATGCAGATGCTGCCGATGGGATGTGGAAGCTGAGAGTGAAATGCATCACTTAGGCGGCCCCCTTCTCCACTGCTCCTCTCTTGACCAACGGAAGCCTCAAAACTACGTTTTCCACCACACTGTAACCTACCAAAGTTTCCTCAAGAGATTTAATCTTCTGCACCCTCTCTGGGGATGGGATGAGTTCCTTGTAACGGTGGTCAAGGAGGGTGGTCAACCAATGCCACCTTCTCCTTGTTGCAAAGTATTCTTGAGTCGTTTTGCAGACTTTGATGCATGAGAGAGCCCATGCACTGCAAGTTTGTGGAAGCTTGAGAAGCAGACTCCTCTGGGTCACGGGGGATTACAATATCTGGAACTGCCTCCTCCCAGCCACATACTACTCCCAAGGGTTCTGGGGATGGAAAACCATCTGTTGAGGGTTGACGTATGCCTTCCTCTGCTTTAATGCCTCCAAAACTGCCAGAACCCTCCTCCCTTTGTATGGCGCAGGAAGAATGGTGTCTGCATAAAACGGGCCTTGAGAGGAAAGGAGGTCCTCCTCTTTCTCTCACTACTCTTCCTCGAGTGCCCTGTCCGTAATGCCATGCAGAGTCTGCTCCAGCAGGAACACAACAGGGATTGTGTCACTAATGCATGTATTGTCACGGCTCACCATCCTCGTGGCCTGCTTGAATGATGACAGTACAGTGCATGCATCCTTTATCAGCAGCCATTGGCGTGAGGAAAAAAAGCTGGACCAGCCTGAGGCTGCTGTTGTGCCATACTCACACAGGTACTTATTGAGGGCCCTCTGCTACATGTGCAGCCACTGCAGCATTGCCAAAGTTGAGTTCTTCCACCTGGTGAGCATGTCACAAATCATGGGGTTTACTGGTAGGTGCTATTTCCGCTGAATTTCAGTCAACTGAGCACTGGCTGTGTATGACCACCTGAAATGGCAATAGAATCTTCTGGCCTGCTTTAGCAGATTTTTCTGGGTACCTATTTAGGAAATGCCGCACCACCAAATTGAGGACATGTGCCAAGTATAGCACATGTGTCAACTTTCCCTGTCTAAGAGCGGACAGGAGGTATGTACCATTATTGCACGCCACCATTCCTGGCTCCAGCTGACGTGGCCTGAACCACTTCCGGGGCTGCCACTGCAGAGCTAAAAGAATCTCTGCTCCGGTGTGGTTCCTGTCCCCTAGACACACCAACTGAAGCAACGCATGGTACTTTTTAACCTGACTCATTGAATAGCTCCTTGAATGCTTAGGGGGCACTTGTGGTTCATAGGACAATTCAGCAGAGAAGGACATGGAGGAGGAGGGGGTAGAGCTGACAAATCTTGCATCATCACCACTAGCTGTATGGAGATGTAGTGGCACAACAAGCTGCAGCACTGAGCCCTGTCCTGCATCCTTCTGAATTGCAAGCAGAGTTACCCAGTGTGCTGTCAACGAAATATAGCGTCCCTGACCATGCTTGCTGGACCACTTGTCAGCAGTAATGTGGACTTTGCAGCTGACTGCCTTGCCCAATGATGCCACAACATTGCCTTCCACACGATGGTACAGAGCTGGAATGGCCTTACATGAAAAGAAATAGCAACTGGGTACCTGCTATTGTGGCACAGCACATTCTGCAAATTCACCGGGGGCAGAATCCACCAGATGGAAAGGCAGAAGTTGTAAAGCCAGAAGCTTTGACATTTAGATGTCAGGCATGTGGGTGGCAGTGACTATATATATTTTTTTGCTGCAGCAGATGGGGCAGAGAAATTTGCCAGCTATAGTCTACAGCTGGTGGTGTGCTACTGGCATATATGCTGCAAGGACCTGGGACACCCGACACTATACCATCATTCCTGTCAGTGGAGGCTGCTGAGAGGTCATGAGGTATAGCAGGGGTAGCCTGACATGAGTAAGGAGGAGAAACAGAATTGCGTCCCTTTTGTGTGGCTTTCATGTGCTCTTGGCAACGGACTGAGTCATGGGAGGTTAAATGCTTTGTCAAGCATGTGGTACCCAAATAGCTGTTGTTTTTGCCACGCTTGATGTGCTTGAGACAAAGTTTGCAAATTGCAACAGTGTGATCTGTAGCAGTCTAATTGGGGGCAGCAGCTTGAAACACTTTTAGAACATTATCCCATTTTTTGCTGATTATCTATAGCGCGGACTACACTTATATATTTATTGCTGAATGAAACATAATCTAAGGATAAAATATGATTGGATGATTGATATCTCTGCCTCCTCAATTCGTAGATTCTATTTTCATTCAAAGAAGCAGTTGTATGGTTTCTAAGAATGGAGGAGCAGAGCGTAAAGTACAGGAATAGTTGGGCTCTCCTTATGAGAGCCTGTGACAGCCCCTTAATTGTATTAACCCCTGCTGCAATAGGAGATCACAATGGCGGGGGTAGGAGGGGAGAGCAGGGGCGGAGGAAGATTTAACTAAAAGAAGACAAATCAGCACAAGGGGCACAGCCTACTGACTGTAAGTTCTGTCCCTTGTGCTGATTTTTTTCTGTTTTTCATTTTAGCTTCACTTGGGCTTTAATTTATTCTTACCAAGTTGTCACATCAGATGGTTTAAAGCCCAACTGTGGGCTTGACTACCTTCAATGGTTTCCATCAAGCAAACATTCTTATTCCTGAGAAGTACATCCTGTCATGCAGACATACTTCAAATCACATACATGCCAGGGGAAGTATAACCCCCCACTGTACTTCCTGGATGCCGTAGATGTTAGCTCTGCAGGTTGGAGCTGTGTATTTTGTGAATGGTAAGGAGGAGAGGGGGTAGAGACATGACCATAGTATTGAGGGTCTATGACATATTTAGTGCTTACATCAAGAGAGGCTAGAAAATACAGAGCTGTCTTTTCCTCAAAATGTAAACTGATTTGCAGGATATAGACATATTCCTGTATGACTATGATGAGAAACAATAATGTTTGGCTGCTGGAAACCTGCAAGAGTAATCCTGCCAAGAGTTGGGCTTTAATTGGTCTAGAATTAGGCCATGTATGGTCACCCTAAGGAGCATTTGGTGGATGACACTACCACAATTACTAAGGCATATTTGCAGAAGATTATTACTTCCATGTAATGAATTAATCAAGCTTAACTTTTTAGGTAAATTATGTGTAATTACATACTTATGTATTAATTAAGTGTGGGTTTACATAACTAAATGTATGTTTCAAATAAATTAGAACACCACTGTGTTTGCACTAAGTATGCAGTAGTAAATGATTCTTCGCATTTGGAACCTAAATACGCACATACAGTACTGGTTCATACATTTAAAATACTTTAGTTGAATGAAAAAAAAAAAAATGTTACCATGATACTAAGCGGGGGATGGAGGAGGAGATAAGTTGTTCATTAGTCAAAGGATATTTGCTTGGCTATGGGTCAGAAACTGACCCCTTCATGATATTTAGAAAGGTTTAGCATATACTGTACAAGCCTGGCAGCCAGGTTGATTTATTAAAGAGAATGATCACTTAGCAAAGTGAATGTACACTTAAAGTCTTATTGAACCCTCAGCAATTTTTTTTAGCTTGTGACGTTGAGCAAAAAATAAAATAAACATTCCCCAGTAAATTATGTATTAAAATAATTACCCTAGCACTAGCAGTTTACAACTTTTTATGCAGCTTGCTCCCAATTTCTCAGTGCTTTTTCCCTGAACGTCCAGTCATCACAGGAAGTAGTTAACAGTGGACAGTGCGGTCTCCAGTCAATTTGTTAGGGAGGGGGGAGGAGGAGGGGATTGCCTTGGTATCCTAGGTTAGGGTCTGTGTGTTTCTATTGATGCACACAGTGTAGAGAGACACAGGTCTAGTCCCTGCATGCAAGGGTGGCTCCATAGGATGTTGCAAGAGATCAGAGCCACCCTGAAACAGGAAACCTGGGGCAGTGATTATCCATGAATCGCAATCTCTCAGTTCTTCAAGTAACTCCGTTTCGCTGTCGCTGTTTTCCAGTTTGATTAAAAGCGCTTTTGCGCAAGAAGAATGCTTTTTGGACGCCATGGTCGTTCTCTATTTTCCAGGCACAAAGAACTGGAAAAGCACTGGCAGGGCACTGGAAAAGTCACCAGATGAAATCCTGTGGTGAAATGGCATGATACAGTGTAATCCGTTAGGATCACAGCTTTGTATCATGTCATTTAGTGTATTTACACTTTTGAATTTGCCACCGGTTCCACCCCCATGCATCGCAACACTTGCAGGGAAGGGAACCGGAAGGCAACCGGAAGGCATCTGCGGAGCACAGAGCGGGGAGAGAGTTTGAGGATGGCGGGAGAATGGCGAAGGATGGCGAGGATCGCAGGGAAGGTGAGTGTGATTCTGGGGTAATCCCGAGTTTGGTTCGGGGTTACCATTTTTGGTACTGAAAATTAACCCCGAGCCACAATCGGGAATACCTCTAGGGGGGTAAGGATAAAAAGTCTTCTGTGTGCAGCAGCCCCCCTCAGCCCCACTAATACTTACCTGAGGTCTATCTAGATCCAGCGATGTTGCAGGAGTGTCTCGGCTGCCCAGGGTTCCCCTCCTCATTGGCTCAGTCAGCCTATGAGGAGAGAAAGGTAGGTGAAGGAAGCTACATCGCATCATCATTGTCTCTCATAGTTGGTGTATCTATAGCTGTCCATACCATGTATACTGTATACTGTTCTTGTGATTTTTTTATTCAATGATGTACTAATAAAATGTATTTTATAATTACTACTCTCAGAGGTTGTATGATTGAAGTGCCTTTAAAGTCCCAACACTAGCGGAATTGTTGTCTTTTACATTTGTATCCTAGTGATGTGGCACACAGCGGAGATTAACCATTAATATTTATATAATACAGCTATTACATCTAAGAATTGGTAAGCTAAAATATAATGCATGTTTGCTTCTGGGTTTATTACAGTTTTCACTTTTCAAAGTAACTATTACCAACTTTTTCAGTAAATCAAGTCCAATAACTGGGAAAATGGGGAACCATTTCTCTGTTATACTCAGAATGGTAATGGTGGAAGTGATTTTTCATAGTTGGTTGATAGACGCTTTATCAGAATGTCCTGTCCCATATACTGTATATATCTGATGTGGTCATTAGTCCTCCTTTCAATGTTTAATTGTCAAGTGAACATGTCAAATGGCCAAGCGTAAGTTTTATATCACATTGGGGACTCAGGGAAAAATTATAAAATCCAAGGCAACTATTCAGCTATTATCTCTCAATGTTCTATCTATTCTGTAAGGAGTAATCTGCTATGAGTTCTAATACTTTGCACTATATTTTATTTTACACAGAAATAGTAACCCCCAAAACAAAGATGGCATTAATATAAGCAAGCTGCTAACAAATGAATGCACATGTATGTAAATAGCTATACCTGCATAGAAAATTCGATATTTGAAGTTATGTTTTGCTGTATAGCTCTTGGCATGTTAGTAGTCAATGGGAGCTTAAAGTTGTCATTGATTGTTCAGTTACTATAATATATATATATATATATATATATATATATATATATATATATATATATATATATATATATATATATATATATATATATATATATATATATATATATATATATATATATATATATATATATATGTATATATATATATATATGTATATGTATGTATATATATATATAGATATATATATATATATATATATATATATATATATATATATATATATATATATATATATCACTTACTATTACAATAAATGGATTACTGGCCTGAAAATAGTGCTGGGTGGACCAATCCATGGAAGTCAAAGTCTGGGGCAGATCAGACCATTCCGTCTAAACAGATGTTTGCAGATGAGTGCCCTATGGCTGTCGATGGGGAGAGGTGTGGGAGATGTCAGTGGTTGCTGTCCGGTATGAATGATAGCGTCAGATTGTAGGATATTTGGAGACAGGTTACTGCTTTACTGCAATAAAGGGTAACTCCACTTTTGTTGGGAACAAAATCAGCAAATAAAAAAAAAAACAACATAGAGTATACTATTGCGACACAAATCATATTGTAATTGAATGTTATAAAAAAATTACCTTTCCTTTCCAATCTGCAGCTGTTGTAATTTTCTGAAAATGCAATGCAATATGGCTGCCTGGAGCTGTTCTGTACACAGAATGTATACTGACCACACCCCAGAAACATAATTTCCTGCTTGTGTGATTGGCTCACCAATTTTCCCAGATGTCTGCACTAAGATACAAGTCAGATTTCTGGCATCCCCTGCAACAAAAATTTCATTTTTGGTGAGATACTCCAATAGGAACACGTCTAAAGGGATGCAGACCCAGCAGATTTCATCATTAGTGCCCTGCAGCTGTCACAGCTGATAAATAGTTATAAAACCACTGCCATTTGACCCAGGCACAGAGGCACAAACAATGATTTCTTCAGAATAACTAAAGGTAGGAATCTGCAACAAAGTTTGTTAAAATCCCTGCAATGTACAGAGATCACCCAGAGGGGAATGTTTTTTTCTCAACAAAAGTGGAGTTACGCTTTAAGTTCTCAGAGTTGGTGCTATTTTTTTTTAACTGTGGTGTAATGTTTGGTAAACTGCATTGAAATTTTAGTTTGTTGCGGCAATTTCCAGGTTGCTTATACAGGAGACTACCAATCTGTGTGTGTATTTTAGGGTATGTTGCAGAAGGGCTAACAATGTTTTAGATCTTAAAGCAGAACTAAACCCTCCTATCCTTTTCAGCCAAGGAAGCTGCCATCTAACACCTAGTACACACAATAAGAATATCGCACAAAAAAAAAAAAAAAAAAAGGATTAAAAGCAATTGTTCGCTAATCTATCCATCAGTACACAGCTTTCGAGAAATGATCACGGCAGTTCATGCTAAATTATCTGAAGAGATAAACAAAAAAAATGTTTCTCGTAAGATAACAAAAGGAACAATGTTCGTGTAATTAGTGTAATAATTGCACAAAAAATATCAAGTGACCAAGACCACGCATGGCCGGAAACTAAAGAATATATGGGTGGGGTGCAATGTAAAACTTGTATTGTAAAAATGTCTCAGGAAATTTCTGATTGCCTCTTGGGGGATCAGGAAGGAATTATTTTCCCCTACTGGAGCAAATTGGATCAACCTTTATTGGAAAGGGGAGGTGCCTTCTTCTGGATCAACTGTGGGTATAGGATTATGTACATGGAGGTTTTCTTGGAATCAATGGATTTGTGTCTTTTGTAATCCTTAAAGTGGTTCTAAAGGCAGAAGGTTCTAAAGCCAGAAGGTTTTTTTTATCTTAATGCATTCTATGTATTAAGATAAAAAACTCTCTGTGTTAAGCAGCAGAACCCCTAATACGTACCTGAGCTCCCTCTCGATCCAGTGATGTTGCAGAGAACCACAAAGTCTGGGGAATATCCCTCCTGATTGGCTGAGACACAGCAGCGGGCACTATTGGCTCCCGCTGCTGTCAATCAAAGTCAGTGAGCAGAGGAGGAGAGGGGGGGGGGGGCTTGAGCCATGGCTCTGTTACGGAATGGACATACAGAGCAGCAGCTGGGCTCCAGTGCCCCCATAGCAAGCTGCTTGCTGTGGGGCCACTCAGCAGGAGCAGCAGCAGGAGGGAGGGGGATCTGGGCTGCTCTGTGCAACACCCCTGCACAGAGCAGGTAAGTTTAATATGTTTGGTATGTTTGATATACTGCGGCAGGCTGGCTCGGCTGCGCAAATCGCTGTACCCATATGTCGCTCCTCGGTAGTAAGGATGGGGGCAAGTGTGTGCGGTGATTCACGAGAGGGGAAGCTGATCTGTGGGGCTGGAAGCCGTGATTGCTGCTGTGCACCCGCAATCACTCCCCGGGAAGACAGAACGACGATCTGCCGTCGTAAACACAGCAGACCATTGTTCTGTCAGTTATTATTACAGGGCTCCTGTGTTCCTCCTATAGGAACACAAGTTCCTGTGTTGATCCAATAAGCCCATCCTCCTCACAGTTAGAAAATACCCCCTAGGTGCACATTTAACCCTTTGATCGCCCCTGGGTTAACCCCTTCCCTGTCGGTGTCAATATTACAGTAGCAGTGCATATTTATAGCACTGATATCATACCAAAAAATTGCATTTTTTGTGAGATACTCCCAATAGGAACACATCTAAAGGGATGCAGGCCCAGCAGATTTCATCATTAGAGCCCTGCAGCTGCCACAGCTGATAGATAATTATGAACCCACTCCCATTAGACCCACTCAGCACAGAGGCACAGAGGAATAAACAATGATTTCTTCAAAATAAAAAAAGGTAGGAATCTGCAACAAAGTTTGTTAAAATCCCTGCAATGTACAGAGATCACCCAGAGGGGAATGTTTTTTTCTTAAGGCTGCATTCACATGTCAGCGTATTGATCGCGGGCAGAATCGCCGCAATTCCACCCGCAATCCGGAAATAATTGCAAATCGCGGGACGCCTGTGCGTTGCCCGTGATTTGCAATAGCACCCCAAACGCTGTGCGATGTTGCCGCGATTTCCGCCTGCCGAATCGCGGTAACATCGCGCAAAAAAAAATTGCGGGACGCATTACGCTGCAATTTTTTTTTTGCGCGATGTTACCGCGATTCGGCAGGCAGGAAATCGCGGCAACATCGCACAGCGTTTGGGGTGCTATTGCAAATCACGGGCAACGCACATGCGTCCCGCGATTTGCAATGTTTTCCGGATTGCGGGCGGAATCGCGGTGATTCTGCCCGCGATCAATATGCTGACATGTGAATGCAGCCTAACAAAAGTGGAGTTACGCTTTAAGTGGTTAAAAAAAAAAAAAAAAAATAAGACTTTAATGTCACTTTAATAACTATATAACCACGTGTGTCTACAATATACAATATGTTCAATATAGAACTCTAATATACAACAGCATGGAGTATTGAGTGTTTGTTTCATGGTTGCACGGCTCCAGAAAGGGCGCTCACTTCAGCCTCCAGCGTGATTTCCATCCGTATTTTTTTTTTACGTGATACAGAAAAGTGCTAGACTCCAATAAATCTTTTTGATCCCCAAACGACAAAAGAGATGGCCTGTAAATGTGTGCGAGACTCTTTTCTTCTCTTTTTAAAGCAATTTACTTCTACAGTCTCTCAAAATATTTGTGATTAGTTTTCAGGGCAAAAATCCATTTCTTTCCAACACAGACACGGACAGAAATAGTGTGACAGTAATCTCGCAAACACATATTTCAAACGATGCAGTGTGTAACTTCATTTTATTTTTCATTGGCTCCTGTGACATTTATTAGATTATTCCAGCTATGAAACAGCTCAACATCCACATAATGTCCCTGGCTAAATTGCTTGTGGTCCTGGCTCATGGGCTTCCAGAATATCCAGGCATTTAATTACAAACTACAGGGAGAATAATCTGCAGAAGTATCCTGCAGCACAGCGGCACTGCCATTTTTCATCACTGGAGCTATGCTTTTTGTGTCAAACCGAGAACAGTAACTATGGCGACTGTTGCTTAGGGTGTCACTCCACACTTAACAATTATGGCGATATATGCTTAAGGCCAAAAGAAACAGCGCAGGCATACATTAAAGCCAGGCTGTGTTGCTTTTGGAGTACAGTTCCCCTTTGTTTATACAAGTTGGCAATTTCTTATGTACTATTCTTAACTTTTGCTCTTTATCTCCTATAAATGGAATACCTTCTGCCCAAATTTTCCCTTTATAGCAGTGGTTCTTAACCTGGGTTCGATCGATCGATTCGGTGAGTCAGTCTCGTGGGTTTGGCGGGGGGGGGGGGCAATTGCTCCCCCCGAGAAAATATTACTGATTGTGAGGCCGAGAGCACCCCGGGAAATCAGAGCTGCGGTCGGGACAACTCACAACCATTACACATAGACACTTGACGCCCGCCCCCCGTACCTCCCCCAGCAGGTTTCCAGCCTATCTCCTGCAGGCTGCTTGCTGCTTCAGTGGGTGGGATGGTTATGTACCTGACCACGAAGATCGCGCCCGCCTGGAAGAGGGAAGTGTGAGCAGCTGAGCAGAGGGAGCCGAGTGAATGTTCCTGGAGGTAGGCTCAGCTAGCTGTACATGGTGGATTAGTTTACAAGCACCTCTATGCTAAGTCTGCTGAGTTACTGCAGCTTAGCATAGAGGTGCTGTTAGCTGACAAATGGAAATGCATGTCCTTTTCATTTAGCTATAAAGCATTGTGAATGCCCCCTGGTGTGTGCCCTGCTGATACCCCATGTTATGCCCTCCCAACACCTCCCCCCCAGTGTGTGCCCTCCTGACACCCCATGGTATGCCCTCCTGACACCCCATGGTATGCCCTCCAAACACATCCCCCCAGTGTGTGCCCTCCTGATACCCCATGGTATGCCCTCCCAACACCTCCCCCCAGCGTGTGCCCTCCTGACACCCCATGGTATGCCCCCCCAACACCTCCCCCAGTGTGTGCCCTCCTGACACCCCATGGTATGCCCCCCAAACACCTCCCCCCAGTGTGTTCCCTTCTGACACCCCATGGTATGTCCTCCCAACCCCCCCAGTGTGTGCCCTCCTGACACCCCATGGTATGCCCTCCAAACACATCCCCCCAGTGTGTGCCCTCCTGATACCCCATGGTATGCCCTCCCAACACCTCCCCCCAGCGTGTGCCCTCCTGACACCCCATGGTATGCCCTCCCAACACCTCCCCCAGTGTGTGCCCTCCTGACACCCCATGGTATGCCCTCCTGACACCCCATGGTATGCCCTCCAAACACATCCCCCCAGTGTGTGCCCTCCTGATACCCCATGGTATGCCCTCCCAACACCTCCCCCCAGCGTGTGCCCTCCTGACACCCCATGGTATGCCCCCCCAACACCTCCCCCAGTGTGTGCCCTCCTGACACCCCATGGTATGCCCCCCAAACACCTCCCCCCAGTGTGTTCCCTTCTGACACCCCATGGTATGTCCTCCCAACCCCCCCCAGTGTGTGCCCTCCTGACACCCCATGGTATGCCCTCCAAACACATCCCCCCAGTGTGTGCCCTCCTGATACCCCATGGTATGCCCTCCCAACACCTCCCCCCAGCGTGTGCCCTCCTGACACCCCATGGTATGCCCTCCCAACACCTCCCCCAGTGTGTGCCCTCCTGACACCCCATGGTATGCCCTCCTGACACCCCATGGTATGCCCTCCAAACACATCCCCCCAGTGTGTGCCCTCCTGATACCCCATGGTATGCCCTCCCAACACCTCCCCCCAGCGTGTGCCCTCCTGACACCCCATGGTATGCCCCCCCAACACCTCCCCCAGTGTGTGCCCTCCTGACACCCCATGGTATGCCCCCCAAACACCTCCCCCCAGTGTGTTCCCTTCTGACACCCCATGGTATGTCCTCCCAACCCCCCCAGTGTGTGCCCTCCTGACACCCCATGGTATGCCCTCCAAACACATCCCCCCAGTGTGTGCCCTCCTGATACCCCATGGTATGCCCTCCCAACACCTCCCCCCAGCGTGTGCCCTCCTGACACCCCATGGTATGCCCTCCCAACACCTCCCCCAGTGTGTGCCCTCCTGACACCCCATGGTATACCCCCCAAACACCTCCCCCCACTGTGTTCCCTTCTGACACCCCATGGTATGTCCTCCAAACCCCCCCAGTGTGTGCCCTCCTGACACCCCATGGTATGCCCTCCCAACCCCCCCACCCCAGTGTGTGCCCTCCTGACACCCCATGTTTTAATGGTTTTGTTCTTTGTTCTTAATGGTTTTGTTCTTTAACGGTTTTGTTCATTTTGTGCACCTATGTATAAATATATACCTATGTTTTGAATTTGAAAAAATCATATTTTATTTTTCCAATTAAGAAGGGTTCGGTGAATGCGCATATGAAACTGGTGGGGTTCAGTACCTTCAACAAGGTTAAGAACCACTGCTCTATAGTATAGCAATTTATGGAAAAGAAAAATAGTATAATAATAACAATAATGCTGTTGCTCAAACCAGTGAGTACTGTGTTTTGCATTGAGTTCCTAGCCTTCAGTATAAAAACAAAAAAACAAACAAAAAAATTGTATTTAACCTCCCTGGCGGTCTGGTTAAGTCAGGATTTCTGTGCTAAAAGCGGTTCATTGTTTTGCATGGAAATCTGTTGTTTTATTTTTTAAAACTCATCTTCCTCTGCGATCCCCCGCCTTCCTCCCCCGCCGTCCTCCCCCGCCGTCCTCCCCCGCTGTCCTCCCGCTGTCCTCCTGCTCTGTGCACGGCCGATTGCCGGCACATGTCTTCCAGTTCCCTTCCCTGTGAGTGTTGCAACACATGGGGGGGTGGAACCGGCGGCAAATTCAAAAATGTAAATACACCAAATGACATGATACAAAGCTGTGATCCTAACGGATTACACTGTATCATCCCATTTCACCACAGGATTGCACCCGGGGACTTTTAAAGTGCCCCGCCTGTGCTTTTCCAGTTCTTTGTGCCTGGAAAACAGAGAACGACAATGGCGTCCAAAAAATGTTCTTTTTGCGCGAAAGCGTTTTTAGACAAATTGGAAAACAGCGACAGTGAAACTGAGGTACTTGAAGAACTGAGCGATAGCGATTTGTGGGAAAATTCATCATCAGGTACGGAAATTGACGACAGCAACGATTCTGATGTCTCTTTCTGGCACATCGCTCTGTTGGAAATTCTGAAGAATCATTTGATATACTTCCCAAATTCCACAAGCTATGTGCCAGAACGAGACATCAGAATTGTCGCTGTCGTCACTTTCCGTACCTGATGACGAATTTTCCTACGAATCGCCATCGCTCAGTTCTTCAAGTAACTATGTCATTTAGTGTATTTACATTTTTGAATTTACCGCCGGTTCCAACCCCCTGCGTCACAACGCTCGCAGGGAAGGGAATCGGAAGACAGGTGTCGGCATCTGCCGAGCACACAGCGGGGCGAGAGTGTGAGGACAATGGGGAGGACAGCGGGGGATCGCAGGGAAGGTGAGTAACATTCTGGGGTAATCCCGAGTATGGCTCGGGGTTACCGCTTTTGGTACCGAAAGTTAACCCCGAGCCACACTCAGGAATACCGCCAGGGAGGTTAAAGGATAAGTCCACCCTAACACTAAAATCCCTGCACCTATAGATCTCTACAATCTAACACTAACCTATCTAGCCCTGAAAAGAAGAAATCAGTATACATACCTTTTTTGAAGCCGATCCGACCATTCTGAGCTCTTAGCCGAGGCTTCACTGTGTAGGCAGATGCAGAGGACACAGCCGACAACGGAAGCCCCATTGTAAGTCTATAGGTGACATCACTTTCCATTAATTTCACAGCCGTTGTCGGCTGTGTCATCTGCAGAGCTTCCGCCACTAGAGATCAGATCGGCTTCAAAAAAGGTATGTATACTAATTTCTCCTTTACAGGGCTAGATAGGTTAGTGTTTGATCGTGGAGATCTATAGATGCAGTGATTTTAGTTTCAAGGTGGACTTATCCTTTAAGGGCTGTTATAGATGGTCCCCGCACTTTCCTTTGCAGTAGCTTTCCAGCAATATTCTCTGTGCGGCCCCACATAGCATTTTTTTCCATGATAATGGCGTCTTACTAACATGCACATTGCATTCCTATAGAAAAGCTTGGGTGGGTAAGTAATGCAGGTATTATTTTTATTTATTATTAATGGTATTTATGTAGTGCTGTCAATTTACTCAGCAGTTCACATACATTATATTGTCAAAAGTATTGGGACACCCGCCTTTATAGCTCGATATTGAGTTGGCCCACCCTTTGCAGCTATACCAGCTTCAACAAGGATGAGCAAGTTTGGGGTGAAGAACCTTGACTGGCCTGCACAGAGTCCTGACCTCAACCCGATAGAACACCTTTGGGATGAATTAGAGCAGGGATTGTGAGCCAGACCTTCTCATTCAACATCAGTGCCTGACCTCACAAATGGGCTTCTGAAAGAATAGTCAAACATTCCCATAGACACACTCCTCAAACTTGTGGACAGCCTTCCCAAAGGAGTGGAAGCTGTTACAGCTGCAAAGGGTGGGCCAACTCAATATTGAACCCTACGGACTAAGATTGGGATGCCATTAAAGTTAATGTGCATGTAAAGGCAGGCGCCCCTTTACTTTTGACAATATAGTATATATATTGTACATTAACATCAGTCCCTGCCCTCAAGGAGCTTACAATCCAAGGTCCCTAAGTTCACATTCATACATACACATACTAGGACTGATTTAGACGGAAGCCAATTAACATACCAGCATGTCTTTAGAGTGTGGAAGGAAACCCATACAGGCACACAGAGAACATGCAGGTAGTGCTGTGGTTGGGATTCAAACCCAGAACCATGCTGCTAGATGGAACTGCTAACCACTTAGCCACTGTGCTACCCAGTTACCCCTTTAAACACACACTCACACACTCACACTCTTACTTTAACAAAACACACACCATTCACTGCATCTCCTGTTGCAAATCTGACCTCTAAAGAAAATGTCTGCATCACTTGCTGCCACACCCAGACAGGAATATACCAGAGTTTACCATAAGGTAGCTCCCTGTAGAGTTAAATGTTCTTTTAATTTCGAGAATATTTAAAGATTCAGCTTAACCACTTGGCAACCGCCAGCAGTACATATACTGCGGCAGGCGGATTCTGTCCCGGAAAAAAACAACGTAACTGTACTCCGCTTCGCGGGGCCGCTAGTGGGGGCCGGCGCGCACCCATTCACCACAGGGAGCGCCAATGTATGTGCACGTGCACTCAACTACTTTGGTCGACCATGGCGAGGCCTGTTCTGAGTGGAATGTATCCTGTTAAACCACTGTATGGTCTTGGCCATAGTGCTGCAGCTTAGTTTCAGGGTCTTGGCAATCTTCTTATAGCCTAGACCATCTTTATGTAGAACATAGATCCTCAGAGAGTTCTTTGCCATGAGGTGCCATGTTGAACTTCCAATGACCTCATCCAAGATTTATAATACAATACATGGCCCCATCCATTGGCCCCTCAATGCAGCAAAGTTAGCCTGTATCTTTAGCATAGAAACAGCCTCAAAGCATCATGTTTCCACCTCCGTGCTTGACTTTAGGGATGGTGTTCTTAGGGATATAGTCAGAATTTTTCTTTCTCCAAACATGTCCTTCTCCTCAAGAAGGCACATGTACAGTAACACCAATGAACATCTAAATGATTCAGAGAAGGATTAGGAGAAAGCGCTGTAGTCAAATGAGACAACAATTTAACACTTTGGCATTAACTCGACTCGCCATGTTTGGAGGAAGAATAATGCTGACTACCTACAGTCAAGCACAGAGGTGAAAACATGATGCTTTGGAGCTGTTTCTCTACTAAAGGTACAGGCTAACTTTGCTGCATTGAGGGGGCCAATGGATGGGGTCATGTATTATAAATCTTGGTCGAGAACCGTCTTCCCTCAGTCAATGAAGATGGGTCATGGATGGGTCTTCCAGCATGACAATGACCCAAAACATACCACCAAGGCAACAAAGGAGTGGTTCAAGAAGAAACACATTAAGGTCATGGAGTGGCCTAGTTAGTCTCCAGACCTTAATCCTTTATAAAATGTATGGGGGAAGATGAAACTTCGAGTTGCCAAGAGTTGCCAAGAGACAGCCAAGAAACTTTAAGGATTTAGAGAAAGATTTGTAAAGAAGAGCGGACCAAAATCTCCTGAGATGTGTGCAAATCTGGTCACCAACTACAAGAAGCGTCTTCCCTCTGTGCTTGCCAACAAGAGTTTCTTTACCAAGTACTAAGTCATGTTTTGCTTGGGGATCAAATACCTATTTTACTCACTGAACTGCAACTTAATTTATAGCATTTGTTTTATGTGTTTTTTTTTTTTTTCTGGATTTTTTGTTGATATTCTGTCTCAATCATTTCTTTATAAGTGGGCAAACTTACAAAATCTGCAGGTGATCAAATATATTTCCCCCACTGTGTATATATATATATATAAATAAATATATATATATATATATATATATATATATATATATATATATATATATATATATATATATATACATATATATACACATATATATAGTATATATGGGAGCAATGACTCTTAACACGATATGATATCCATTTCACTGATGACTTCCTCAACATATTTCGCAGGGATCTATACCTGCTTCTTCAGGAGGACAAGTGGCCTCTACTGAAAAGACAAAAATATACACACATGCATATCTGCAAAAAAAACAAAAAATATATATCTAGCAGAGCTTTTGTGCACACAGTAAACAAACCAAAACAAAAAGAACCCTCTAGTTGAACAAACAAACCCAACTGAATTTTGTTATCCACAGAGATATTGTAAAAGGGTCTGTTAGATGTGCTGAACTACTTTATTAAAGTGTTACTAAACCCAGGATCATTCATTCACTATATCTGGTCTCCCACAGTACACAGAACATGTAAATGCAATTATTTTAGTAAATATAAGCTGCTAAATACGTTTTATCAACAGCAGTATATAGCAACCTTGTGACTCTATCAGTGTCCAGCCAAGCACTGGTTAAAGCTTAGAGTTTTCTAAATGACCTATGAGACTGCAAGACCCCTGACCCTCTGTCTGGACAGTGCTGATTGGCCCTGTGCTGATCACATGCACCCTCCAAAGAAAAAAAAAAAACCTCTCTAGCAATATAGTCAGCGGAAGGAGGGAAGAATCAGAGAAGACAGGATCAAACATCCTTTTTATACAATGAGGAGGATTAACCCATTAGGTTCTACAGTGAGTATAACAAACACTCTTTAATGCATATACAGACTGTTGTAGGTTTAGTATTAGTAACACTTTAAGGTCAGAAAATAGCGAAACAGAATTGATTTGTCTTGTTTTACTAACAATTGGGTGTAAACAAAAATATTATTTGCGTAATTACCTGAATTCTTCAAGTTAGTCCCTGAAATCTTATTTTCCTAAGTTTCTCTTCCAAATTTCTATGTCAATAAATTTACTGCAGAATTAATATCTGGATCTGTAAAGTCTTCTTTTTCTTGTATCATTGTTAATGTAAGCTACTGAAATGTCTTTCATGCGTCATGTTTATTAGATGATTTTATTGTTTGCATTATAGAGAGCTTTATAGCTACATTTATGTGAACCATGCTAATTGGCAACATATGACTATCAATATATTATCTATAATTTTATCTGGGGAATGTGTTGCACAGTAAATGACAAAAAAAGCATGTTTTCTGTTGTGGATAATCTTGGTCTTTTCATAGCTGGTCCTTTGATCAATCCAAGGCACACACATACTGGCTGCTCGCCTTCCTCCTGTTGTCCTCACTAACTGTCAAGGGTTGAGAAATACAGGAAGGCGAAATCCATAATATTTCTGCCCACGACACTTGTGCTCCCTTTTGCACTGAGCTGACCCAGTCGTATTGTGATTATGCGGCTGTCTCCTCCTTAGGAAGCTCTTAAGATGTTTTTGAAGGTCAAAAACTTGTGCGTGGAGAGAATGGCTAATTTCTTTCATAAGCGAAACAGTTTCTCTGACGAGTACACCTCATGTTTTTTAAAAAGAGAGCCTCTGCCCAGCATAATGAAATAGATTTTTAAATATTAATCTGACATTGAAGTCTCACGGATGCACGGAAGCTCACAAGAAAGCGGATGAATACAATAAAACAAAAAAAAAGAAGGCATCAGAAATGTTCCGGTGAGTGAAGAATATTTCAATACATTTTAATTAAAGATAAATATTCAGTAAAGCACATTCCCTCTTGATCCTCCTGCCTGCTATGTCCATATTGATTGCTCTATCTTCCAGACAGCTGAAAAGGATATGGAAGGTAGTTAAGTCTGCAAACTGCACCCTTAAGACTGGCAGCCTAACCTTGTGGTGTGCAATCTCCCAGATGAAGGATGGGTGGATGCTGTTGCATAGCAAGGACATATGAAGGAGAAACTATGAGGATCTGTGTTTGATTGCTGAGTTTATAGAGTGATTTGTGACTCGGGCTGGCCATATGCTACATCTACATTATTTGCATTAATGTTTCAACCTATTTGATCATTGACAGGCAAAGCTGGATGAATGCAAGAGATTTAAAGCACAACTTTACCTATAACAACTATAAAAAATACTGTTCTGTAGCAAGGAAAAAGGAATTCAACATTACTAATTAGGCTACCAAAATGAGTGTGTACTGTAAATAGCCTCCAGCATTGCTCCTGTTTCTTCTTGTTGGAAGCTGCCATTTTGCTCAAGTCTAGACGCATGGGTGTCCAAACTTTTGGCTTCTCTGGGCCACATTGAGTGTAGAGAAATTTTCACGGGCCACATATAAAATATATACTATAGTTAAGGTATGTAAGTAATAAAACGCCGCCGCACCCTTCCTGCGCTGCTGCGCCCCCCAGCACTAATTTAACACAACAAGTGGATGATCTCCTTCAAGGCGGCGTCTGCCTACAGTTAGTTGGAAGCTGCTGTGGCCGTTCCCCCAACTCAACTTCCTTCCTCCCCAGCAAAAACAAAATAAAAAATTGTCAGGGGGCAGTGGGCCGCATTGCCTGCAGTTCCGGGCCGCATGTGGCCCCCGGGCCACAGGTTGGACATGCTTGGTCTAGAGCCCCTGAGCAGAAGTAAAGCCCCGTACACACGTACTGATCGTCGGCCGAACGATCGGCCGTCTTTTGTCCAGGGCTGTCGTGTCTGTTGAAAACTGCAAAAGACTGCACACGAATTTTGTCGGCCAACAACAGCCGACTGCAGAAGTGATGTCATATGATGGTTAACTTTCCGTGTCTTTTTTCTTTTCTGAGCATGCCCAGTCTTGCTAATCTGCTGTCTGTCGGCCGAAATCTGTACTGACTGGCGAACAATCGGCCGTTCTGGTGACGGCCAACAAATATTTTAAAGTCTGCACGACAGATTCTGTTCGGCCGAAAATGCGCTGTCGGAAGCATCATACTAACAAGCCTACAATCGGCCGATCGGTCGGCGGCCCAATATTTACGGCCGACAATCGGTACGTGTGTACGGGGCTTAAATCTTTAGGCTGTCAGCAGATTGGCCTCTAGTGGCTCTGACTTTAGGTACAGTGCCGGAAAATAGAGAGTAACTGAGCAAGTGCAGAGCAAATAAAACAATGTATTACTAGATTTTAAACAATGTAGGTACTTATTTGTAATGCTTTACATAGCTATACCTGTGAAAGGGACCAGCATGAAGAGATTTATCAGGAGGACTTTAAGGGGTAGCTTCACTTTCGTAGGGGAAAAAAAAAATATAGCAAATAAAGAAAAAATAATATAGCGTATACAATTGCAACACAAGCCATATTATAATTGAATGTAATTAAAAATTACCTTTCCTTTTCAATCTGCAGCTGTTGTAGTTTGCTGAAAATGCAATGCAATATGGCTACCTGGAGGTGTTCTGTACACAGAATGTATACTGACCACACCCCAGAAACATAAATTCCTGCTTATGTGATTGGCTCACTGATTTTCCCAGAAGTCTGCCTGAGATACAAGTCAGATTTCTGGCATCCCCTGAAACAAAAATGTCATTTTTAGTGAGATATTCCCAATAGGAACACGTCTAAAGGGATGCAGGCCCAGCAGCTTCTCTCATTAGTGCTCTGCAGCTGCACAGCTGATTAATTGCTAGAAACCACTCCCATTAGATTAATTTTCCCACAGGTGCACAAAGAGACACAGAGGGGTTTCTTCAGAGTAACAGACAATAGGAATCTGCAACAAAGGTTGTTATAATCCTTGCAATGTACAGAGATCACCCAGAGGGGAATGTTTTTTCTCAACAAAAGTGGAGTTACGCTTTAAAGTAGAAGTCCACCCTAACACTAAAATCTCTAAATCTACAGACATCCATGATCTAACACTAACCTATCTAGCCCTGTAAAAAGGAAATTGGCATACATACATTTTTTGAAGCCGCTCTGGTCGGGTCACCTGCGGCAGAAGCTCTGCGGCAGCCAACAACAGCTGGGAAATCAATGTGGAGTGATGTCACCCATAGAGTTACTATGGGGCTTCCGTTGTCAGCTGCCTGCTCTGCACCTGCCTCCACAGGGAAGCGGCCGCTGACAGCTCAGCGGGGGACTGGACCAGAGTTGCTTCAAAAAGGTATGTAGGTTAGGTTAGTGGATTGTGGATACCTGTAGAGTTACACATTTTAGTGTTAGGGTGGACTTCTACTTAAATTTTCTGATTAAAGTTGCACTTTAACAAAATCTGTTATGGTTAGCTTTTGACTATGGAAAAATCAAGCAAAGGCCTTTAGTACATGTTTCTTCATAACTTTTTGCCACTCACATAACATAGTGTAAATGATTTCATTAGCGCAAGCATATATTTCTGCTACTATCACACCTATATATGTCTAGGTGTGTATATACATATAAGTATGTGTGTATATACACCACTATACACAAGTTCAGATGTTTTGCCTGCCTCAAAAGAACCCAAAAAAATGCCCAAAAAAACGCTAGCGTCAAAAAAAAAAAAACACCCAGGTGTGTTGTTGCAGGCATTTTTTGGGGGTTTTTGGAGGCAGGCAAAACATCTGAAATCCAAATCTCTTTTTTTAAATTTTTTTAAATTTTTTCAATAATTGGCTTTTTTATCAAAAATTACAATTTTTAAGAACTTTTTTTGTGTGATTTTGTGTCTGGTGGGTCTAAAAGGTGTACCTGTGAAGTTTTAGCTCTGTAGCATGTCCAGAACCAGAAAAAAAAGATCATATAGGTGTAAAAGGAGGGTCCCACCATCCCTGTTCTACTGAAAAATTATCTTTTTTTTTCTGGTTCTGGACATGCTACAGAGCTGAAACTTCACATGTACACTTTTTAGACCCCCCAGATACTAAATCCAAAGTCAAAATCAAAGAATCTCTCTTTTTTTTAATTTTTTCAATAATTGGCTTTTTTATCAAAAATGACAATTTTTAAGAACTTTTTTTTGTGTGATTAATAGTTAATGGGGCATGACCCAGAACCCTAGGAACTTTTTAGGGGCATTTATTGGGTTCTTAAAAATTGTGTTTTTTGATTACCGAAGTTCGGGTCCCATTGATTTCAATGGGGTTCTGAAATCCGGGCCGAACTTTCGGGAAGTTCGGATGTTCTGGCCGAACCGAACTTTTCAAAAGTTCGATCATCCCTAGTCCCCATGTGCACTCAAAAGTGGGGTATGCCTTTAATACTTTAATATACATGTCTGTAGCTCCAATTCTCCAGCTGTTGGTACCTGAACATCATGAGAAGTGTTTTTATGCAATGGGCAAGTTATGGGCAGAGCCACTGGGGTTAATTTGCTAAAGGCAAATAGGCTGTTCATGTTGCATGGGAAGTTTCCCCAAAGCTTAGTGAATGAGGTGAAGCTCTAATGATTTCTATTTATTTATTTTGTTATTACTGGTATTTATATACTGCTGACAATTTACGCAGTGCTTTTCATATATACAGTATCTCACAAAAGTGAGTACACCCCTCACATTTTTGTACATATTTTATTATATCTTTTCATGTGATAACACTGAACAAATGACACTTTGCTACAATGTTAAGTAGTGAGTGTACAGCTTGTATATCAGTGTAAATTTTCTGTCTCTTCAAAATTACTCAACACACAGCCATTAATGTCTAAACCGCTGGCAACAAAAGTGAGTACACTCCTAAGTGGAAATGTCCAAATTGGGCCCGATTAGCCATTTTCCCTCCCCGGTGTCATGTGAATTGTTAGTGTTACAAGGTCTCAGGTGTGAATGGGGAGCAGGTGGATTAAATTTGGTGTTTTTTGCTCTCACTCTCTCATACTGGTCACTGGAAGTTCAACATGGCACCTCATGGCAAAGAACTCTCTGAGGATCTGAAAAAAAATTGTTGCTCTACATAAAGAGTGCCTAGGCTATAAGAAGATTGCCAAGACCCTGAAACAGAGCTGCAGCACGGTGGCCAAGACCATACAGCGGTTTAACAGGACAGGTTTCATTCAGAACAGTTGACCAAAGAAGTTGAGTGCACATGCTCAGTGTCATATCCAGAGATTGTCTTTGGGAAATCGACGTATGAGTACTGCCAGCATTGCTGCAGAGGTTGAAGGGGTGGGGGGGTCAGCCGGTCAGTACTCAGATCAAACGCCGCACACTGCATCAAATTGGTCTGCATGGCTGTCATCCCAGAAGGAAGCCTCTTATAAAGATGATGCACAAGAAAGCCTGCAAACAGTTTGCTGAAGACAAGCAGACTAAGGACATGGATTACTGGAACCATGCCCTGTGGTCTGATGAGACCAAGATAAACCTATTTAGTTCAGATGGTGTCAAGCGTGTGTGGCGGCAACCAGGTAAGGAGTACAAAGACAAGTGTGTCTTGCCTACAGTCAAACATGGTGATGGGAATGTCATGGTCTGGGGCTGCGTGAGTGCTGCCGACACTGGGGAGCTACAGTTCATTGAGGGAACCAAGAATGCCAACATGTACTGTGAAATACTGAAGCAGAATAAAACCCCCTCCTTCTCAGGGCAGTATTCTAACATGATAATGATCTCAAACACACCTCCAAGATGACCACTGCTTTGCTAAAGAAGCTAAGGGTAAAGGTTATGGACTGGCCGAGCATGTCTCCAGACCTAAACCCTATTGAGCATCTGTGGGGCATTCTCAAACAGAAGGTGGAGGAGCGCAAGGTCTCTAACATCCACCAGCTCCGTGATGTCGTCATGGAGCAGTAGAAGAGAACTCCAGTGGTAACCTGTGAAGCTCTGGTGAACTCCATGCCCAAGAGGATTAAGACAGTGCTGGGAAATAATGGAAGCCACACAAAATATTGACACTTTGGGCCTAATTTGGACATTTTCAATTAGGAGTGTACTCACTTTTGTTGCCAGCGGTTTAGACAATATTGGCTGTGTGTGGAGTTATTTTGAGGGGGACAGCAAATGTACACTGTTGTACAAGATGTACACTCACTACTTTACATTGTAGCAAAGTGTCATTTCTTCACATTCACTGTTCGTCACCGCTCTCTGATCTGCCCTTCCAGCGTTCACTGGAACAGGGGACTGTGGAGAGGATGGGAGCAGCTGGCTCACCTGTGCTCTGGGAGGCTAAGCCAGCTGCTGGTCAGGCATCTGGGTGTATCCCAACAATATGTTCAGGATCTTTCCAGATCCTGTAGCAGATCTGTGTCTTCTGGGTCAAAGGAAATCACACATATGTGCACTCCTGGGACCCACAAGAGAAGTATGGGCAAAAAATATTTTGCCATATTTCTCTTTTCAGCAGCAGGCAGAGCCAGACAGGCTGATTCACTAAAGGAGTTGTGAATGTTCACACAATAAGCGGCGTGAAAATTCAATTTATTTATTCAGTCATATGCAGATCAAATAAGTAATCAGGGATTTGATTTTCACTTCAATGGCCAACTGAAGTCAATGTCCCCACCCTTTTGTTGTGTGAGAGCATTCTAAAAAACTTTAGTCAATCAGCCATGCCAAAGGAATGTTTAAACATAGCCAGCCAATAAACGGGGTAGATCTATTAAAGGCAAATATGCTATCCACTTTGCAATGGCACTTTCAAGGGAATTTTCCTTATATCTTACTGAATGTGGCAAAGTTTCATTTTATAAAGAATATCCAAACAAGTGTAAGGGAAATAAAAGAAAACAGCATTCTTGCCTGTACATGGTTGATTAGTTTAGCACTTCCTTCTGATAGCACTAGGGTTGTCGGTTTAAATCCCAACCACAACACTACGTGCACAGAGTTTGCGTTTTCTCCCTGAGCCTGCGTGGGTTTCCTCCCACACTCTAAAGACATGCTGGTTGGTTTATTGACTCCTGTCTAAATTGGCCCTAGTATGTGTGTGTATGAATGTGTTAGGGACCTTAGATTGTAAGCTCCTTGAGGGCAGAGACTGATGTGAATGTACAATATTCAGTATCTCACAAAAGTGAGTACACCCCTCACATTTTTGTAAATATTTTATTATATCTTTTCATGTGACAACACTGGAGAAATGTGCCCAGATTATCAGTACAGCCCCAACAGTGCCCAGCAGTGATGCCAGTCAGTGCCCAGCGGTGATGCTAATCAGTGCCCCTCAGTGCTGATTTTCAGTGACCATCAGTGCCTGCTCTTTAGTACCCATCAGTGCTGCCAATCAGTGGCCAGCAGTAATGCTAATTAGTTCCCATCAGTGCTGCCCATCAGTGCTGCCTATCCGTGCAGCCATGCTGCCTAACAGTGCCCATAAGTAAAGCCCATCAGTGCCACCTATTAGTTTCCATCAGTCCTGCCTATCCTTCCCATCAGTGCTGCATATTAGTGGCTCCTCATCAGTGCCTTTTAGTGCCACCTCATCAGTGCCACATCATCAGTGCAGCCTATCAGTTCCCATCAGTGCTGCCTCATCAGCACACATCAATGAAGGAGAAAAATACTTATTTACACCATTTTATAACAGAAACTAAGAAAACATTTTCAAAATTGTTGGTCTTTTTTTGTTTTTTTTAGCAAAAAATAAAAAACGCAGTGGTGATTAAATGCCCCCCAAAGAAAGCACTACTTGTGTGAAAAAAAAATTATACAAATTTTGTTTGGGTACAGTGTTGCATGACCGCGCAATTTTCATTCAAAATGTAACCATGCTGAAAGCTGAAAATTGGCCTGGGCAGGAAGGGGGTGAAAGTGCCCAGTAGGCAAATAGTTAATAATGCTGCATAGTGTTGTGATACACTTTTCTCATAGTAGGTAATGCAAGTTTCTTGTATTTAAAACAGTAGACTTTCCCTGGCACCAACATGGCAGCATACATGCAGTAGTATGCTGCCATGGATTGTTACTAAGAGAGGAAAATTAGGGTAAGAGCTGAAGTTGATACAGTTTTCCATTTTATAGCCTTTAATGACTTCAAACTCCTGGTAGCTAGAGACCATGTGATCATTGCTAACCTTTAGATCACTTGAGCATGCTTGGGAGCTGCATTTCTAATCCATGGCAAGAAAATTGTCCTTCTTTATCAATATTTTAATGTGATTTGGTATTTGGGACTGCTGACCTATTGATAGATGTGAAATATTAATTTAATGATGGGTCCACTGTAAGCCTTCATTCTTGTACACAGGCCACACATTCTCTGCATTGCTTGGCTTGATACCTGCTTGAAAGAGAAGAGAAATAGCATGAGACATATCAATCACAATGGTAATGGGTGCACATAATAAGACAGAGGTCAGGCGATTATACAGGGAGAAGACAGGTTCATAGTGACATCTTATCATGGTTATGGCTGAGAGTTAAATGTTAAATGCCGAGGCCAGATGGCTATATGTTTTGCTTCCAAATTTAATATATCTGACAACTGCCATTGTGAGAGTAGATGATATACAGTAGACTGCTGTACAGTATAGGAAATGCAATGATTGATAGTTAACAGTGTTCTTCTTTAAAAGTAGAATTATTGGTTAGTGCCAAAATGTTTGCAATTTATTGGAATAATAGGGCTACTTTCACATATCTGCCCAGAAAAATGAAGGTCTAAAAGGTTTTCAAACTGGACACCTTCCCTAGCACTTTAAAGTGTATCCAAAGTGCTGCATTCAGGAGTTTGGGTATTCTCCCACACAGTAACATGCATGGAACTTCCAATATTTAGGCTGTTTTTTTTGGAATAAGGGTAAAGGACACTACTCCTTGTTACATGCGGTGTTTTTCAGTAAAACACACATCAGAGCCAGTGAAATTGATTCTCTAAAGACAAAGAGGCTGTTTACTTTCCAGGGGAAGTTACACTTTGCAAGGAGAGATTAGTAAATGTGGTGAAGTTTCAATTTTCAAAGAATACCCCAAAAAATGCCAGGGAAATTAACAAAAAACTGCATTTTTGCTTGCCTTTGATTGGATGATGGAAGTCAGCAGATCTTCTCCTCATTTACAATGTTCTGAGGAAAATTTCCTTGCAAATTACAGCTTCTCATGCAAAGTAAACAACCTATTTGATTTTTGTAAATCAACCACAAGATGTGAATGAACCTAAAGCTGGCCAGAGATGGATCAAAATTAGGCCAGTTCAACAGGGACTGACCAAATTTGTATCTATGTTTAGCTTTTCTTGCTTGATAGAAGTTGATAGTTAGAATGACTGCTGTCAAAGAAACATGCTGGAAAACTCTTATCAATTAGTGGTTACAGCTGCTTGATCATTGTATTTTGATAATGGGGATTCCCACTGTGAGAATACAATGCTCTTGAGGGGGGGGGGGGGAATTTGTGGGTTTTTTACCTCTATTTACCTTGCTTGTGTGCTTGTGTGGATGGAGTATCTGCTAGTTTTTGGGGATTTTTTTTGTTCAGCCAATCTATGGCAAGTTTAAAAATATGAAGCCAGCAGAGTTTCATCATCAAACAATGTTTAAAAGGTAACAAGGTATTAGATGCATCCAACCCAAATATGTTGGTAAACGTATTAGGCTTGCAGTTGGAGACTCATCAGAATAAATGATTAAAATGACAATTCCAGACAATAAATAAAACCAAACAGGGAACTACATATACTACACAAAAAATTCTGAAGCTTTGCTAATGTTCAAAAGTCTTCTCAATTTACATTAAAACACAACAGTACTATGTTCATATTAGGCAAAGAATAGGTTTACAGCACAGTCTGTTGGTAGATGTTAGTGTCCCTTTAATTGTTACCCTTCCTGTCAGAATGCAATGGCTGAGATAGTATCCCTATAAATGCTAGCTTGCAGGTATGGCTCATTTAGTGTGGGGTATGGGAGCAGTTCACACCTGTGCAGCACCATGTAATTCAGTTAAGAACAAAAGAGTGCGGATTAACAGCTGGGCATCACAAACAAGTGGGAGAGACGCAATCTTTGCAGAAACAGATGGAGTCACCTTGTGGATATTCCTTTTTTGCAACTGTCAGGCCTGTGGCCAGGGATGTAATGAGCAGGCCTATGGCTGAGGGAAATGTGTGAAAGATGGCAGTCTCAAGGCAGGTATTTGGGGGCTCTATCCCAAGAAGAGGTGGGGCAGGACCTTGACAGCATGGCGCCAATTGCTTTCCAAGCCAGTTCCCTTACAAGCCTGCACCATAAGGTGTTTGGACTTCTCTACATGCCCCTTGTGCTCTGATCCATAGCCAAAGTCTCCCAATATTCTTGTTAAGGTTTCAATTTTCTGTCAGGGAATCCTTCACAGAGCTCTCTTCGTCACTTTAAGAACATGCACTTGTAGTATTTTTCCATTCTTATCATCTTAATGGCATGGCCAATTTTCATCACATTTGACTGCTATATTGCGGAAATAAACCTTTCTAAAGAGGCTGTGTTAGTTTTCAATATTCCATTTTTTACTGCAATGTGCAGACCTACTGCTGTTCCCCATAAAATGTTAAATGCACATTATGAATACAGCACAAATCATCTTTTAAAGATTTGAAAAGAAAGCTCTTCAATTCTTTGAGTCATTTGGAAGGAATAGCAAATTGTTCTAGTTTATTTATACTTTCATGTCTCTTTGAATATTTAGCATGAAATTAATGAGGAGAATAGCCTACATGATTTCAGGCAAAGGTTTGCAAAATGTTCTCCTAGTTGACTAAAATCTATTTTGCAAAATATTATAGATGTACTCCATATTATTTCTAATGCTGCTGAAATGTAGGGGAAGATAAATGCAAGGTGATGAATTAATTAGCAATGCTAAAAATCCCCTTAAAATAAAAACTATGCCCACTTCACCGCAGAAATGAGAAGAGAGGCAACGTCTGATAAACACTATGTTATCAGTTGGGTGTTTTCTACTTACTGTGAGAGACAGATGGATCCCTATAACTGGCCCCTAAATTCTCCATTGTAATTAGGCTGTAATAACGGCCTAGACCTTGGATGGAGGATCAGTTGAGTTCACAAGGAGGGTACTTGGACTGAAAGAAGGGTATGACTCCCTCAAAAATCTTGTCCTAAAAATGAATTGTTTGTGCAAATGAAAAAATATCACCTTCAGTATCAAAGAAAAAGGATTAGGAAACGGTATACCACAACTTGTTGGACAATCGGCTAATAACATCCGTGACTTTGGTCCCTGTCTTAATTTATACATACCATTTAAACTAAGTTGTGGAAATTTTTAATGCCCAACCCTGGGAAACTTGAAAATTATCCTTTGTAATGGGGCTGCGCTTGGTCTGCATGGTTTAATTGCTTATTTAGTCAAGGGGCGAGTGCAAGCACTTTAACTTACTTGATGCTTTGCCCCACCAGCCCCAGCTCCCCCCCACACACACATGCTCTAGTGGTGAGTTGTGTTACGGCATCATTAGGTTCAGTGCAGACCTATAAACTCCTGATTATGTCAGGACCTTAGAGTGCTGGAGTGTGGGGAAGAACACATTGAGAGGACTGGTCTACTTTTAAAAGTATTGGGACATTCAACACAAGGCTGCTTTAACAAGGTGGCCCCCAGATCCCGCCCCCCCCTTATGTGAATGGGTATCGGGTACATTGTACCCCTACCCATTCACCAAAAAAAATCTAAAAAAAATAAATAAACACATAAGACAGTTGTTGACAAGTCCTTTATTAAAAAAAAAAAAAAACTCAGTGTCCCCCAATGTAAATTCATCTTTAATCACGCCACCCGCTGACCTGAAAGACCACTCTTGGGTGAACACTTCCCACGGACTGCCAATTCGCGGTTTGACAGTTCTTATATAGGGAATGGATGGGGCCATCCCGGTGATGTCCTGCCCCTCGTGACCCTGAATGCTGGGTCAGGGAGGTTGTGAGGGGTGGGGCTACTGGGTAACATCACCGGTGTGGCCCCGTATAAGAACTGTCAAACCGCGAATAGGCAGTCTGCGGGAATTGTCCCCAAACCACCATCGCCATGTTGCGGGCAAGTGACTGGGTATGGTTCAGGAGGGGGGGCACTCACTCCTCAACTATGCCCTTTCCTAGCCTGCCAGGCTACATGCTCAGATAAGGGTCTGATATGAATTTTAGGGGGACCCCCCGCTATTTTCCTTTTATACATTTTGGCGTCAGGGTTACCCTTAAAATTCATACCAGACCCAAAGGGTTTTTATTTTTCTTTATTCTGTAATAGGGTTCCCCTTCAAGTCTATCCCCGACCCAAAGGGTCCCCCAAGCTGGTTTTACCCCAATGTTTTTTAATTTATATTTTCTTTTTGCAATAATTTTTTTTTAAATTCAGCTCTCAGCAGGGAAGCCTTAACCTATTGATTGTGCACTCCACGGATGAACATCCCGCTAAGTGCCAAGAAAGTTCAGATGTTAGGCGAGTACCTGAATGGGCAATGTTTAGGCCAAACCTATGCTCAGGCCAAACCATTCACCCATTCCTAGTGGTGCCTGAACAATGTAACCCTTCACAGCTATTCTTGCTGGGCTCAGGAACAGGCCCTGCTGTTAAAAATTAGAACAAAAAATTGAAATTACATGCACCTGTCAAGCAGGTGCAGAAAAATTGGGCCTTGGGTGTTGGTTGTGCCCTAAACCAAAAACATTGTTGGAAGCTAGCATAATTAAGATTCAGGAATAGAATAGGCAGCATAGGCAGTCTTCAAGGGATCCCAGATTCCTAGAAAATTAAATCAGTTACATCAGCATCAGGGGCTAGATAGCTGTTGTTCAACCATGACTGATTTATTTTGATAAATGTCAGCTGGTCAACAGAGACTGTGGCTAGACGCACTCTTTTATCCTTCACAAAACCTCTAGCAGCACTGAATGTCCATTCAGAAAGCACACTGGAAGCAGGACAGGCCAGTATCTTGACTGCATATTGAGCAAGTTCTGGCCAGTGGTCCATCCTCAAGACCCAATAACCCAGTGAACGCCCAGTTGGAAAGGTCTCCAAGTCTGCTCTTGCCCCTAGATAATCCTGCACCTTATGATACAGACACTGCCGATGGTTGCTTAAACCTAGCAGCCCTGGGTGCTGAGGACTAAAGAATTGCATCGGTCAGCCGGCCGCCTTCTCCACCGCTCCTCCTTTGACCGAACAAAGCCTCAGAAACACGTTGTCCAGGAAATGGTACCCTCCCAGTGTCTAGAAAGGTTTTACATAAATCTTTCTTCAAGGCATACTCAAAATTTTTCATCCTCTGCTCCCTCTGTAAAGGCAGGATGAGCTCTGCAACTTTACTCTTGTTACGTAGATCAAGAAGGGTTGCCAACCAGTAATGATCCTTCTAGTTTGATATCACAAATCCTCAGATCCTTTCGCAGGCTTTGCAGAATCAGGGAGCCCATACAGCATAAGTTTGAGGAGGCATGAGTCCTCTGGGTCACTAAGGATGACATTGTCATGAGCAACCTCTCCCCAGCCATGTACTACTTCTGGTGTTTCTTGGGAATAAAAACCATCCCTTGAAGGCTGCTGTATGTTAGCCTCTACATCCATGCTGCCACAGTCCTCCTCCTCCTTCTCCTCTTCCTCCAGTGTGTTTTGCAGCCCCGTGGGAATGGTATCTGCATAAAGAAGGCCTTGTGAGGAAAGGAAGTCCTCCTCTTCCTCCCGCTGTTCTGCCTCAATTGCCCTGCCCATGATTCCACAAAGTGTGTGCTCCAGCAGGAAGACTAAAGGGATAGTGTCACTGATGCATGCAGCGTCGCGGCTCACCATCCTTGTGGTCTTCTCAAATGGTGACAGGACAGTGCATGCATCCTTTATCAGCAGCCACTGGCATGGCGAAAAGAAGCCAAGCTCCCCTAAGCCTGTCATTGTGCCATACTCATGCAGGTACTCAATTTGGGCCCTCTGCTGCATTTGCAGCCACTGCAGAATTCCCAATGTTGAGTTCCACGTGGTGCACATGTCACAAATGAGGCGGTTGGTGGGCAGGTTGAATTCTTGTTGAATGTCAGCCAGCCAAGCATTACCATTGTATGACCGCTGGAAATGGCCACAGACTTTTCTGGTCTGCCTCAGAAGATCTTGAAAGCCCTGTTCAAAAAAGCTTCATCACAAAAATTCAGGACATGTGCCAAGCATGGAATATGTGTCAAGTGTCCCTGTCAGAGGGCGGAGAAAAGGTCGGTGCCATTTTTGCATACAACCATTCCTGGCTCAAACTGCCATGGCGTCAACCACCTCTGAGCCTACCCCTGCAGAGGTGACAGAATCTCTGCCCTGGTGTGGTTCCTGTCCCCTAGACAGACCAACTGAAGCACTGCATGGCATCTTTTAGCCTGTTTGCATAGCCCCTTGAAGGCTTAGGGAGCACTGCTGGTTCAGAGAACAATTTAGCAGAAAAGGCCACAGAGGAAGAAGAAGAAGAGGGGATGGAGCAGACAGATATGGTAGAATCATCACCAGCTTTTTGGAGGCGTGGTGGTGGAACAAGCTCCAGCACTGAACCCTGTCCTGCATCCTTCCCAGCTTCCAGCAGAATTACCCAGTGTGCCATGAAGGAAATGTAATGTCCCTAACCATAGCTGCTGGACCAGTGTAATGTAATGTGAACCTTCCTGCTGACCGCTCTGTTCAACAAGGCCAAAGCATTGCCTTCCACATGATGGTACAGAGCTGGAAAGGCCTTGCGTGAACAGAAATTTCTTTTTTGAACCTGCCACTGTGGTACAGCACATTCTGCAAATTAAAGGGAGGGGGCAGAGTTTACAAGATGCAACCTCCAGCATCATGTAACTAACACTATGATCGAATAATTCAGGTGACTCCTTCATGCATGATGGTGGGGCTATGGAAGGCGTAGCTGTGGGCAAGGAGCCTGTGGAAAAGGCTGATTTGGCAGCTGCGGTGGAAGGCAAACTAGTATGAGCCTGGGTGACAGAGGATGAGGAGGATGAGGACGGCTTAGTTATCCACTCCACCAACACTTCTGCATGTTGTGGCTCAATAACAACAAGGCCAGCACCGGGGAAAAAAAAAAAAGCACAAACATGCCCTGACTGCAGAGGATGCACCATGTCCATGACTACCACTTTTCACTGTGGACACAGAAGCTACTTGCCCTCTTTTAGTGGCCTGTGATCATCTGCCTCTCCTTGTTGGCCTTTCAAACATGATGGGGATTTTTTGGGGAGGTTTTATAACTTTTTATTAAAGAATGTGGGATAGAAATATGGTGCTTGGGTGCAATACTTTTGTGCTTGGTGCACTATAAACCATTTTATTATATATATTTTTTTTAATAAAGTAAAACTTAATAAAGCCAAATAACAAAACCCCTGCTGATGCAGATGGAATAGCACCTGTGACACAGAAGGGGGACAGCAATTATGCCCTAAAAAATATTAGTGTTGCTGCGCCAAAAAAAATCCCTGCTGATTCAGAAGGAATGGCACCTGCGATGCAGAAGAGGGGACAGCAATTATGCCCTAAATATTATTAGTGCTGCTGTGCCACGAAAAAAAAAAAAAAAAACTGCTTACGCAGAATGAATAGCACCTGCAATGCAGAAGAGGGGACAGCAATTATGCCCTAAATATTACTGGTGCTGCTGTGGCACAAAAAAAAATCACTGCTGACACAGAAGGAACCTGTGACACAGAATGGGGAGTAATATTATTGCAGCGACATAACCTGATACTGCAAAAAAAAAGAAAATGAAAAGAAAAAAAAAGAAAATATATATATATATTTTGGAAAATTTGCTGGAGACAATTTTTATATGCACCACATCCCTAATATTAGTACAGATATATATATATATATATATATATATATATATATATCAATGAAAAAAATGGGATCAGTGGGGTGACACAGACGTGTTGTGTACACCAACACTTCAGTGGCACCACTACACTGTGTTACACAAGAATTAGCACAGGGCTACACTGACTGCACTACACTGACTGCACTACACTGACACAAGAATCAGCACAGCACTACACTACACTGATTGCATTACACTGTGTTACACAAGAATCAGCACAGCACTACACTGCACTGACTGCATTAAACTGACTGAAAGCACAATTCACTAATTACCTGCCTAAAATATGTTCGACTCAAACATAAAGCCCATCACTAGTGATATTGTAAGCTATATATGGAGATGTGAGGATGACCTTATATTCAAAAATAAAACATTTTCATAATTTGACCATTTTAAGGGTTTTCTTGTACATTTTCTTTTGTTTGGCATTATAGTTGATTTTGATAAATGGATACTTTTTATTGTTTATTTTGTGATCATTCTAGCAGGTGCAGTTTTTAATTATTATGTGCACTAGGCTTACTGTGTGCTGACAATTGTACTAGTAACCATTTTAATATTAAAAGTACAGGTGTTGCATAGTGAGAGCTGTGTGCTCAGATGTATGTCCCCTACGTGTTCAATTAACTAAGTGGTGAAGGAGCGCATGTATTCTTTAACCCATTCTTGCCTGAAAAATAGGATGGTTTCCTAGAAATACCAGGGTGCTTAGGACATGGAATCTGCTTGGAACCTGCCAATAACCAGTGCCTGCAAGCAGTCTCTCCCATACCTTCCTCAAGCCTTACAGCAAGGTACTCAAATAGCAGCCTCCTCAACCAGCATTTCCTTTTTCCCATAGGATGTCCCCATCTTGAGGTTAAAAGAAGGAGCAGTTCAGACTAGAAAATACTTGTAGCTATTTACTGAACCAATTTACCTATGTACAGGTTTCAGTCATCCTAGAGGTGAGGGTGCATCCCCTGAGATTACAAACAGTAAAGAGAGAGCAATAACAAGAGGAGAGCTGAGTTGAAGGGCCCTCACCTTTTTAGGGGTTTTTTCTCAGAGTCCTGCCCCTTATACAAAGAGAGTGCAAGCAATCCCAAAAGTTCTGCACCTTTCCTCCACTGCTTCCCTTCTATGGGGAAGCTCAAAGAGCTTGAACCTCACAGCCTACATCCTTGGTTCTTCAGGAACATACTATGGCAAACCCAGGAAGTCATATAAAATATATTTATTTCCTGGTGCTAATCTATGGCATCATACATGTGGTAGATTGGTGCCAGGAAAGGAAAATTATGGTAAGTATTAATTGCAGCTTTCCATTTTCCTAGTTCCAACATGGCAGCACACATGTGGTAGTATGCTGCTATAGATTGACGCCAGGAAAAGAAAATTACAGTAAGTATTTGATAAAATTTTCCGTTATTATAACCCTACTCCCTTCCCAAGGTGTCTCACACCGGTAAGGGCCAGGCTGGTTGGCAATACCTCACTCTCTATCGTCCTCCTAGACCTTACATACCCTAGACTGCATGTTTATTGCATACAACAAAACAAAAACACACCTATGGCATTTAATACAATAATACAGCTTTTGGCACTCTGTTGAGAGAAAAATAAAACAAAAACAAGGGAAATTGAATAGGGTGTCAAACACTATATTTATTGCTTGAGATTAGAGTCTAATAAAAAGCATTTCTTTTCATTTCATTTGTATATGAACCTGATTTTCTAGAGAAAAGCTCAAGATCTGGATAAGCAAGAGTTGATGTTGCAGTCTGACAATCTGCTGATGTTTTGCAATTAATTTAGTGGATTTTTTTTTTTTTAGCCATCTCACAGTTCTGTGCACAGCTGGAATACGTAACTTAATGCTGTAAAATATGCAGTCTTGAAGGAATGTTATAGGCAAAGCACAGTGATTAATCTGTTAAAACGAACTAAATATATCTGCTGGACTCCTAAATACAAAGGAAAGTAATTATGTAATTCAGCCGATACATAAAATTTACTGAAAACTTTTTTTTTTTTTTTTCACTTTTTTTTATATTCTCATGATCATATTTCATATAGAGTTTTGTAGGTACCTTTTCATGTGGTTATCTTTATGCCAGATAGTGAGGCCAGGATCCATGCTAAATGACTTCTGTAGGAAAAGCAATTATGTCTGTGCATGTGTGTGTACTGCCAGGCAGTCCACAGATACTCAAAGTGTCACTAAAGGCAAAACGTTGTTTCCATGCTGGATAGAATGCCAGTTTTTTTTTTTTTATATATATATCTGTGTTCCATTGGGGAGATTTCCCTTCACTTTCTGTCCCAACGTCAAAACGGGAAGTAAGAGGAAATCCCTCCAAACAGAGGGAATCCCAGGGTGTTACAAGGATCATCAGAACTAGTGTCAACATTGGAAGATTTCCATTACTGTTCTGGTGTCAACACAAAATTTGGGATTTTCTTTAATTTTCACATTTGATAATAACGGTAAACAGGACAAATATAGAGAGGGAATATCCCTAATGGGGGTACAGACAGCAATAAAAACTGACAGGTGTTCTAATCCACCTCCATTCTCTCCAAAACTAAAAAAAAGTTTGCTTTAAAGACAAGCAGCTAGTCTTAAATACAGAAGGCCATATCCTAAAATACAAGAATTCAAGCCTTGAATAGGATGGACTACAGCACCAGAAGGCCTTACTGTGTGCCAGGCTCTAATCCTAGTGGAGATTTATGAAATTAGACAATGTTTTCTCAATCTTCAAGCATATTAAATGAAATAAGCCAATGTTTTTCCAATCTTCAAGCATAAAATCACTCATTATATGACAGAGCCCCCAAGGGTTGGGCTTGTTAAATAGTAACTAAAGACAAAACTTTTGTTTTTCCTTTCTGGTTAGAGTAAGGGACCCCATCTGTGTCCCATTGGGGAGATTTCACTTAATTTATTAATTAATTTATTAAATTATTAATCATCCCCTGAAGAAGCTGCGTGAGCACGCAGCGTAACGCGTAGGGCAGAGCACCGGAAGTGATGTAGCGGTGAACGGACATACACAGTTCCGCAGAGATTGAGCGCATTTGAAGCAAAATTTTTAACCTAATAAATTATTTTGGCAATACTTCACTATATTGGCCTATTTACTTTTGAGATTTGGAGGCCCCTTCTAAGACCCTTTAAAATCGAGCCACAGTATAAGGAAGGAAAACGGCAGCCAGCCCCTCTAGAGGGCTTCAGAGGAAAAGGAGAGCAAAGAGTTCACCCCTGAGAGATACCATAAGGCTCAATATTAAAGAAAAGGAGGTGAGCGCATAGGACACCTAGTGGTCACGAGCACCGAAAAGCACTTTGCATGGTTTTAAATTTAGGAGGAAGATTTTGATCACTGTCATCACTATTTTTGGACACTTAAGCACTTTAATAATACTAACAGTATTGGATCACCTATGAAAACATATAGAGACTTATTTATTTGAAGATAATATTACAGACTTGTTTTAAGCACAGAGCACTTTTTGATGTTTATATCACCTAAAGCACCAGATATAAAGAAATTGAAAGTATTTATATATTAGCAGATTTGGGATTTTACACCTACATATATTAAGACATGGTTTATATGGTTTACACTTTAACTGAGAATTTAGTTATTGATTCAGCACGAAGACACTTTAGAACACTAGATAGTTTTTTGAGTCAATATTTATATTTTACACGAAGACACTTTTAAGCACGCATGCACCTTTAAAGCGCGGTACTCCTCCCCCTTATCACTTAATTTGTTGTCCATAGCCAAAACAGGAAGTGAGAGGAAATCCCACCAAACTGACAGAATTCTGGGGTGTCACAGGAACTAGTGTTTCCATTGGGAGATTTCCCCTTTATTAGTGTTCTGATGTCAACCCAAAATGTGGGATTTTCTTTAACTATGATAACAATAAACAGGACAGATATATAATATATATAATATATAATAAACAGGTATTCTAATCCCTTTCCACTCTATCCAAAAAAAAAAAAAAAACTAAAGTAAAAAAGTTTTGCCTTTAGTTGCACTTTAACTGTTTTTGAAACTTTCAGCAGTATTATTTAACTGTCATCAGTGGTACACAAAGCAATTGGCTAACATCAGCTTCAGACTTTCAGGGTTAAGGCTTTTTTTAAATAGATAAGATGGAAGATGTTTGGTCACTTCAGTGCTTGCTTGCAGCTATTAACTTCCACTATCTGCCAAATTATATGGCAACCACCTTGACATCCTAAATCTCTTGGATTTAGTACATTAAATCTCACGTTAAAAAAAAAAAAAAAAAAAAGAGACATTTGAGAGACTCTTTGATCATAGCAACCATAGCCATGGCAACTGTCATACTGTCATAGCAGCTACTTATATTGTGTCTTCTTCATATAAGAAAGGCACCACTTCCATCTTTTGTCTGTATGTATTATATCCAATGACCATGGTAAAAGCCCTAGAGCTGTTTCAGTCCCTAAAGTTATAATTCATAGACAAATTCCAAAGAATTGTTTTAATACTTAGTAGGAATTCGATTAACCTTGAATTATCTACCAAAAAGGGACCTTGCAATGGTTAAGGTAGTGAAGTGATGCTTATGGCACAAAATAGCCATGAATAAAAAATCCATCTGAAGTGAAATATCAAGCCTTATATTAAAGAACACCTATCAAAAAACATCTTAGAGTCATTAAACTGACAGATTCTCATCCCATCTAGAATAGTATGAAATTACATTGCTAATACATATTGCATATGATAATAAGCCCAGGTTTCTCGCTAGATTTATTGAGACAGTGTTACAGTGTCAGAGTGAATCTTCCAATCTCCATATACTGTGTATATAATCTTTATACTCTGTACAGCTCTAATTCAGGATTAGCTTCATGGCTCATCTATTTAACAGATTACTATTACACATTTGTTGTAAAGACTTTCTGAGCCATTCCGGTGGTGTTTAATTAAGGTCTGTCTTTTCTTTGACTAAACCATCCACTGTACTTGGCCACTGAACTATAGCAGAGTCTTGCATGTAAAAACTCTTAAGCATATAGAAAACTGAAAATATTACTTTGACTTTGACTTGTCTGACTAGATGAATAAATTAAAGGTGTATAGTTTTTGGTTGATGCCAAAAACGTAAAGATACCAAGGAAAAGAGCTTTCTACTGACTTTCAGAGTCCAACCCTTTGCTTCCTCCATAGGTCACCTGGCTTATCTTTAGCAGAAGTATTCTGGGGATGAGAAAAAGCTTAGATCTATGGGGCAAAGGAGATCACACCCCAGGAATAGTGGTAAGCCAGTAGGTTGATTATGTACAAACGCCAAAATACCTGGCTGCAGGATAATGACTAAAAAGCAAAAGAATAGAGGAATAAAAACCAGGGTTATGTTAATACTTGGTTAAAAAGACAATTTTTTCAGGATTACCAACACAGGAGACCAAACAAGTTGCTTGTAAATAAAACTACAGAAAATCAGTTGGAAGTGAAATCTTATTCTAGACCGACTGGTGTTCCAGGAATTCCATGTGATGTTTTGCTATATAGAGTAAAGCCTCGTACACATGCAACGAATTTCCGCCGACCGGTCGTTCGTCTTTTGTCCAGAGTGGTGTCTGTTGGTTGGAATGTGCTCTAGACTGCACACGAATTTTCTCGCACGACAGAATTCTACTTCAGAAGTTATGGCATGTGTTGGATTGCTTTCTTTGTGTTCTTTCATCTCTGAGCATGCCTAGTCTTGCTCATAAGATTTTTCCCCATCGAAATCTGTACTAATGAGACGAAAATCGGACGTGTTTGACGGTCGACAAAAATTATATTGCCTACACACCAGGATTTTTTCGGCCGAAAAGTCGGAGTCGGTTGTCGGAAGCATCATACTAACAAGCCGAAAATCGGCAGATCGGTCGTCGGACAAAATTTCCCGCCCGAATTTCTACTCGTGTGTACGGGGCTTAAGGCTGTCATTATGCAGAGAGTCAGCAGAATTCTCTTCCTTGCAATCCTCAAGTTTGTTGAAAATCTGGTATCCACCAAAAAATACACATCTTTTTTTTTTTTTCACCAAGGGCTTATTTATTAAAATTAGTCAGACAAGTCAAAGTAACATTTCCGGTCTGACAAAAAACATTTAATAGATAAACCCCTGCTGAACAAATAAAAAAAATATGTGTTGTTTTTGGTGGTTACCAGATTTTTCAAAAAAACCTAAGGACACCAAGGAAGAGAACTCTCTGCTGATCTACAGAATCAGGGTGAATCTCCCTAACGAGGACAGAGACAGAAATAAAAACTGACAGGTGTTCTACTCCCCCTCCACTCTATCCAAAACTTTTGCCTTTAGTTATACTTAAAAGTCAAAGTAATATTTAAAAAAAAAAAACTTGGGGGAACCAAGGAAGAAAACTCTCTGCTGACCTTCAGAATCCTCCCCTTTCTGCATCGATAGGATATCTTACCTCACCTTACCTTCTTAGAAGAAGAATTCTAGCTGCATCAGAGGTGGAGGGGGAAGGCTTGGATCTGTGAAGCAAAGGAGATCATACCCCAAGAAATGTGAGAAGTTTGATTATCTACTAGAATCTAAATAACAGGCTGTAGGTTTTGATGCCTGTCAGACTAATGCCCGTACACACGCAACGATTATCGGCCGACCGATCGTCCGACTTTTGTCCAGAGTGGTGTTTTGTTGGTTGGAATGTGCCTAGACCGCGCACAATTTTTCTTGGCCAACAAAAATCTACTTCTGAAGTGATGTCATGTGATGGTTTACTTTCCGTGTGTTTTTTCTTCTCTGAGCATGCCCAGTCTTGCTCATCAGATTTTTGTCTGCCGAAATCTGTACTGACTGACGAACAATCGGCCGTTGGGTTGACGGCCAACAAAAATTTTATAGCCTGCACACCAGATTTTTTTCGGCCGAAAAGTCGGAATCGGTTGTCGGAAGCATCATACTAACAAGCTGAAAATCGGCCGATCGGACGTTGGCTGAAAATTCACGGCCAACTATCGATGCGTATGTACGAGGCATAAGTCTCCATGCACACTGGTTTAAAAAATAGCTGCTTCTATGGCAGTTTTGTGCTTTGCCTATAGAAGCAGCTCCTTTTTATCCTATGTGTCCTTGCATATTAGGACAATTAAAGGCATATTTTGAGCTCAACGTTTAGAGGCAGGAGAAAAAAAACTTCTGGTTTGCATTTCTGATTGGAGCTTTCTGGCATAAAAAATGCAAAACTCTCCTAAACGATCTAAACTGTGTACAAAAAAATGCTCTATATGAGTGTTTTTTTTTACTGCCAAGGGAACTAGCACCTAGCATACTAGGTTGAAGGACAATTTTTTTTTTAAGGCTTAATATCACAGGGGACCAAACAAGATGCTTGTAACAAAAGCTGCAAAAAAAATAAGCTGGAAGTAAAATCCTATTCAAGACCAACTGGTGTTCTCGGAAGTCCATGTGATTTCTTGCTATGTATAGTAGGGTTGTCATTATGTTGAGAGTGAACAGAGAGTTCTCTTCCTTGGAATCCTCAAGTTTTTTTAAAAGTCTGGTATCCACCAAAACTATACATCTTTATTTAATCACAAGGGGCTTATCTATTAAAATTAAACAGACATGTCAAAGTCAAAGTAATGTTTTTGGTCTGACTTTAAAATTTTATAGATAAGCCCCTGATTAACAAATTAAAACATGTGTCATTTTTGGTGGAAACCATATTCTCAAAAAAACATGAGGACACCAAGAAAGAGAACTCTGCTGACCTACAGAATCCTCTTTAGCAGAAGAACTCTGAATGCATCAAAAGTGGCTTGGATCTATGGGGCAAAGTAACTCAGTAAATATGAGAAGCCAGTAGCTTGATTATCTACTAGAATCTAAATAACAGAATTTAGATTTTAATGCTTGTCAGACTAAAGCTTCAAAAGCAAAAGAATAGAGGATTCAATACCAGGCTTCTGTTAATACTGGATTAGAATTTTTTTTAGTATCACCAGCACAAGAGACAAGATTCTTGTACTGAAAACTACATAAAATAAGTTGGAAGTGAAGTCTTATTCTAGACCAACTGGTGTTCTAAGAAGTCCATGTGATTTTGTGCTATGCAGAGTAGGGTTGCCATTATGCTGAGAGTCAGCAGAGTTATTTTCTTTGGAATCCTCTAGTTTTTTGAAAATCTGGTATCCACCAAAAACTCAACAAATGTAACTTATACATTTTTTTTAACAGAGAAATCAAAGTAATATCTTTGGTTCAGCTAATCAAAATAAAAAAAAAATGTAACTTTTGGTGGATACCAGATTTTCAAAAAAAAAAAAAATTGAGAACACCAAGGAAGAGAACTCTGCTGACCTTAAAGCCCCGTACACACGTACCGATCGTCGGCCGAACGATTGGCCGTCTTTTGTCCAGGGCTGTCGGTGTCTGTTGAAAAGTGCAAAAGACTGCACAAGAATTTTGTCCGCCGACTACAGCCGACTGCAGAAGTGATGTCATGTAATGGTTAACTTTCCCTGTGTTTTTTCTTTTCTGAGCATGCCCAGTCTTGCAAATCTGCTGTCTGTCGGCCGAATTCTGTACTGACTGGCGAACAATCGGCCGCTCTGGTGTCGGCATACAAAAATTTTAATGCTTGCAAGACAGATTCTTTTCGGCCGAATGTGCGCTGTCGGCTGTCGGAAGCATCATACTAACAAGCCGACAATCGGCCGATCGTTCGGCGGCCAAAGCTTTTCGGCCAACGATCGGTACGTGTGTACGGGGCCTTAGAATCCATGCTTTGCAGCATTCATAGGACATCTGACTTCTCTTTGGCAGAGAGATGCTGGCTGTATCAGAGTGGGAGGGAAAAAGTTTGGTTCTTCGGGGCAAAGGAAATCATACCCCAGGACTCTTGTCAGACTAAGGCTTTAAAAGCATAAGAACAGAGGATTCCGTACTGAGATTAGGTTCGGGTCATTTTCATACTTAACATCACAGTGGTGCTTGTAATGAAAGCAGCAAAAAATAGGCTGAAAGTAAAATCTTATTTAAGACCAACTGGTGTTCTAGGAAGTCCATGCAATTGCTTGCTTTATAGAGTAGGGTTGTCAGTTTTGTCCGGAGTCAACAGAGAGCTCTCTTCCTTGGAATCTTTTAGTTCTTAAAAAAAAATATGGTATCCACCAGCTAACTAAACATATTTAATTTATTCATTAAGGACTTTTTCTTAAAAGAGTTTATCTTCAGAAAAGTTAACATAGGTTTATAGTCAAAACTTTTTTATTTTTCATTTTGGATAGAGCAAGGGAGGGTTACAATCCCTGTCAGACATTTTTTCACCATCTGTGTCCCATTGTGGAGATTTACCTTGACTTCCTGTTCCATAGCCAAACAGAAAGTGAGAAGAAATACTTATAAATTAAGGGAATTCTTTGGGGACCCCTGTGTCACCAGAACTAGTGTCCTCATTGGAAGAGTTCCCCTCTATTACTTTTCTGGGGACAACCCAAAATTTGGGGGTTTCTTTTACTTTCACTTTCAATGATAATGGTAAACAGGAAAAATTGAGAGGGTGAATCTCCTTAACGGGGCATAGACAGAAATAAAAACTGACAGGTGTCATACTCCCCCTCCACTCTAGCCAAAACGAAAAAAAAAAAAAATTGCCTCTAGTTATACTTTAAAGTCAAAGTAATGTTTTCAGATTTTCTCAAAAAAAAAAAAAAAAAAACTTGAGGGCACCAAGGAAGAAAACTCTCTGCTGACCTGCAGAATCCACCCCTTGCTGCAACCGTAGGACATCTTACCTTCCTTTAGCAGAAGTGTTCTGGCTGCATCAGAGGTGGTGGGAAATTCTTGGATCTCTGGGACAAAGGAGATCAAACCCCAGGAAATGTGAATAGGCAGTAGGTGGTTATCAACTAGAATCAAAATGACAGGCTGCAGGTTTTGACGCTTATCAGACTAAGGCTTTAAGAGTCGGTTCACACTGGGGCGGCACGACTCTGTACTTCTTCGTGGGCGACTTGTGCATTCCCGTGCACCGCGACTTTGGAGCGACTTGCATGGACTTCACATAATGGAAGTCTATGCAAGTCGCTCCGAGGTCGCCCCCAAGTAGTACAGGACCCTTTTTCTAAATCAGAGCTACTTGAGTCGCTCCTATTAGAACGGGTCCTGTAGCAGTCAATGGACCGCAAGGGAGCGCGACTTGTCCGGCTGACAAGTCGCCTGACAAGTCGCGCTAGTGTGAATTGAGTCTTAAGGGCATAAAAATAGAGGATTCAGGACCTGGACCATGTAATGACAAGGTTTTAAGGGACATATTTGTTCAACCTTACCAGCACAGGTGACCAAACAAGGTGCTTGTTTCAAAAACTGCATAAAATAAGCTGCAAGTAAAATCTTATTCAAGACCAACTAGAGTTCTAGGAAGTCATTGAGATTTCCTACTATACATAGTAGAGCTTTCACTATTCAATTTCACAAAGCCAGACTCAATTAGAACACATCATCCATCAAAGGAACCTCTCCTACTCTTCCAGAAGTGGTGGTAAGTGTTGTGCTATAATCTAGTCTGCCTTTGTTAATATAAAAGCTTGTTGGGTTTGTTGGATACTAAGAAAACAAAACAGCAGAAGTGTGGCTTTTTATATATGCTTGAAAATCTGGTAGGGGAGGCTCTCTTATCAGACCGCATGTAGCTATCTTTGTTGTAAAACCCATGCTCCATCCAGAAGCATGGGCACCCTGCCCAGCACTAATTAACTCATGTTCTTCATTGTTAGCAGGAGCCTACTCTATAGGGATCACCGTTTATTTAATAGTAGAGAGCACAGATGATTCCACAGTTCTATTCTGGACCTCTTGTGACACTTTGGCCCCAAAAAAGAAACATGCTACCCAACTGGACTAGTAAGGAGGGCTTTTGAACCCTTTTCACATGTTCATTAAACAATGCAGATCGTGACTTTCTGTCCAGGAAAGTGATTCCCTTACACTTACTCCTTTTTAATGATGGCTTTTTCAGATCTGTAATATACCTTTTTCCAGATTCTGTAATCTTAGAATTACACTCTTTGAGAAAAGTTAAAGTATATGTGAACCCTCACCTTGTAAAACAACCCATTTCGTTTTTAATAGAAATTAAAGTGAAAAGGTGTGTTTACATATTAAATAAAAAACATTATAAATACCATTTTTCACATTTTTTAGTGATAACATTAACTCTGTTCTTAGCTGCATAGGGAGCTCGGAGAGCTGGGGGAGGAGAAACAGCAGGACGCTGATCTTTCCAGTGAATGGCTGTGCAGTTGTGGGCCGTGTCAGCACAAGTCTGATCAGTGGAGGAGAGCAGGTTGAGTTCCCCGCACAGCGACAAAATCTGTGCTCAGTTTTTAATAGAAAAGCAGAGGGATTGGCAGAAACACTAAGGTATTTCACACAAAGGAAACAATACAAAGAGAACAGGATACTTGTCATACAAGTACATGGTACAGCAGGCACATATCAGGAATATGAAATGTTGGGGGTAACATATTCTTTAAAGAGCCATTTAAAAAACAAGCCATTTAAAAAACACCCTCACCTAAACCACTCACCTAAAAAAAAAAAAAAAAAAAAAAATATATATATATATATATATATATACATACATATATATCTTACATACTGTATATATATATATATATATATATATATATATATATATATATATATATATATATATATATATATATATAGCACTGCCCCCTAGAGAGCTGCTGAGATTGGATTGCCCTGGGTAGCAACAGTCAGTGGAAACTTGTCACTTTAACACTTGGCTCAGACAATGAACAGGGGGGTTGTTTGTTTTTTTTTGTGTGTTTTTATTGGAACTTGGATGGGAGAAGGGATGTGTGGGATACTCCAACTTTGAACTATGAACAATGTAGAGGATAACTAGCTGCAGTGTATGCGGCAAGGCCGCTGCTTCACCTTCCCACAGAAGTGAAGATAGCTGAATATGCTCCTGCTAAAGTTACTCTTCAGGGTCTCAACTTGGCACCCCCTTTCTCACTTGCTGTGTGTGTGCTAGCTCCTGTCCACTGACTCTCCTCTGGAGTGGTCCCCTTCCTGGGCAGACCCCTGGCAAGCTTCCCAGTACTCACAGACACTGTTTTTCCCTGGGTTGCTCTGCCTTCAGCTCCACTGGTCAGCATCCACTGGACCTCCTGGCTCAGCACCAAACTTGTGGTCCACTAGGCTGACCGCCTGTGACCACCTTCCTCGCTGACAGGAGGAGAGACAGCTGTCACCCTCCTCCTGGGACCTGGCTTCCCGCCCAAAGACATCCTGTCACATGTGCCCTTGGCTTTTATAACATATCACAGGATGCACCACTGTTGTGCCAACCCACTGGGATAGTTCCAGTGTGTCACTGGCTGGGTTTCCTCCACTGTCCAACAGGCTACCCTATTGGATACAGTGGGGACACTCCCTCAGCCCATATAAATCACACCCTGGACACATCTAACAGGCCTAACTACTAATCAGGCTCCCCTGATAAGCACATGGAGCAAACTGTGTTTTCTTCCTAGCACCTATCTAAGAAGGTGCTACACATACAGTATATATATATATATATATATATATGTACTATATGTATATATATATATATATATATATATATATATATATATATATATATATATATATATATATATATATATATATATATATATATATATATTATATGTATGTATATATATATATATATATATATATATATATATATATATATATATATATATATACTGTATGTGTAGTGTAGCACCTTCTTAGATAGGTGCTAGGAAGGGGAGCCTGATTAGTAGTTATAGTAGTAGTTATATATATATATATGTGTGTAGTATAGCCTGGGTTAACAGCTCTATATTAAGAGTAGTGTACTTTTTTTGTTTTTTTTTTGATGGCCTATAATTATTTATTTTTTTAGTTGAAGCTCTGCTTAAAAGCGACTCCATTGCTAAAAAAGAAATTAATATTGATTTCTCCCTACTTCCTTTGCAGATACTGCCATCTCTATGTGCTAAGCTATTTGTTTACTATAATATGACATGCACTCTAGGCATGCCTTTTCTACATTTTAAACTTTAGTTTTAATAACTATTGGCAGCAGTTGGTAGTAGTTTTGTTGCTTTTTGTTACATCCTATATGTATCTGTTTTTTTTTTCTTTGTTAGGAAATTGTGTTATTTCTTTTTCTGTGGTCCTTTGAGTACGCTGCTACAAGAAACAATGTAATTCTTTTTCTCTAGCTTCTCTTGCCAAGGCTTTATAGCTTACACTAATGCAGTGTGATTTTATTTAAATTCTGCACATACAATTTCATTTACATTTATTACATCTGAGTCTGCCTCTGGGGGAGCTGCTCTCTGTGATATGGAAAGCAAGTATCTAATAATTACTTTGCTGGCTTAATAAATATGTCAAGCTTGGGTGTAGCAAATTACATTCACAAGAGCCTTTTTTTTTTTTGCTATTCACTTAAACATTCATCAGTCATGCTGTGCCAGATGTGGTGGATGCTGGGAAATTGCTGCCCTGCACCTTTCTAAATGATAAGAATACAAGAGGTATGGAGAGCTCCAGGTGCAGAGATAATGACAAATGCAAACAAGGATTCATTTCACACTGTATTTTCAACTGCTCTAGGGTCATTCAAAAAAGCGTGGAGCCTTCAGTTAAAAAAAAAATTCCATTTGTGCCAAACTTGTGATTAAATGTGCCAGTTTCCAGTTGTGTTCTATAACGTATTTACTAAAAATCCAAGAGCAGTTCTTTTGTGATCCAAAATCATGCCATATGAAGATTGGTTCCAAAGGAAGCTATTTGGCTTTTTCCAAATTTGTCCTTCCTCCTATTGGAAGAGGTCTTTTTTTGGTTATAAGATTTTGCCATATTGGATGTTAATTACCTTTTATACACTAAAACTAAATGTTTCACCCGGATTTTTCAGTCATTTGTGTCACTATATATTAGGGGTGAGCAGGCAACTTCACTGTACTGTATCTGAGCACCACATACTACATAGTTACATAGTAGTTGAGGTTGAATAAAGACGATAGTCCATCCAGTTCAACCTGTGTAGCCGTAATCATTTCACAAACCCCTGAATGTTTTGATCCTTGAGATGTACGTCCAAAAGTCTTTTAAAAATAGCCATACTCCCCGCAGTTACTACCATTTGTGGTAGAGAGTTCCACAATCTTGTAGCCCTTACTTTAAAAAAAAAACCCTTTGCGTAGCCTGAGGCTAAAACGCTTCTCCTCCAATAGCATTGTGTGGCCTCGTGTCCTCATGCATTCCTTGAGACTGAATACTTTTTTTTTCAAGTTAAGATCACCGTTGAGGGAATTGTAGTTCCTGAACAACTGAAGGGCCACAGTTTGAAGACCCCCGAACTAGAGGGACTTTTTTCAGCCTAATCAACTATGTAATTACACGCCTTAATTCTTTGTTTATTTGACAAAGTTAAAAAAGCTTGCTGTTGTTACACTAAACATCTAATATAGTTTCCAGGTTTGTTGCCATTTTTTTATGCAAATATTTTCTCATATAAACAATGAATGTTCACTTAACCACTTGCCGACTGCCTAACGCCGATCTACGTCGGCAGTCAGCCCCTCACAGGCAAAGTGACGTAGGGCTATGTCACTAGCTTGTGAGGGTCTAGGGAGCGAGCGCGCGCCGCCGGAGGCGCGCTCCCGCTCCCGCGTGGTCACGGACCCCCCCGCGCGTGTGACCAGCGGACCCGATGTCCGCCGGTCACTCGGCGATCGGCGGGGGAGAGGGAGAATGTCAGGCAGCTTGTGTAAACAAGCCACCTGTCATTCTCCTCGCTGTAAAGACACTGATCACACGGATCTAGTATGTAGATCCGTTGATCAGTGTCCTTACAGCTCAAGCCACAGCCAATCACAGTAGAAAGCATGCCCCTAGGGATACACACAGCCCCTCCCTCCCAAATAAAGTTAACCCCTTCACTACCAGTGTATTTTTACAGTAACAGTGCATATATATAGCACTGATTATTGTAGAAATGTCACTGGTAACCCCAAAAGTGTCACAAATGTCAGTCAAGGGTCCGATCTGTCCGCCCCAATGTCGCAGTACCGCAAAAAAAATCGCAGATCGCCGCCATTATGCGTTAAAAAAAAAAACAACAAAAATGACAAAAATCTTTCCCTTTGTTAGTAAACGCGATAACTTTTGCGCAAACCAATCAAAATACGCTTTTTGCTATTTTTTTTACCAAACATAGGTAGCATAAAACAAATTGGCCGAAAATGTTAAAAAATTTTGATTTTTACATTTTTGGGGGAAATTTCATATAAAAAAATGTGAAAAATATTGCTATTTTTGCAAAATTGACGCTCTTTTTTTGTTTATAGCGCGTGATCAAAAAATCGCACAGGTGATCAAATACCACCAAAAGAAAGTTCTGTTTGTGGGAAAAAAAGGACGCCAAATTTGTTTAGGTACAGCATCGCACGACCGCGCAATTGTCCGTTAAAGTCACGCAGTGCCGAATCGCAAAATACCCCCTGGTCAGGAAGGGGGTAAAATCTTCAGGGGCTTAAGTGGTTAAAGACGAGCTCCAGCCCCTCCCTTCCCCCCACCAAAAAATTAAAAAAGTCAGCAGCTACAAATACTGTAGCTGCTGACTTTTAATATTAGGACACTTACCTGTCCAGGGATCCTGCGATGTTGGCAACCCAGCTGATTTTTCAATCGGCTCTCGGGTGCTGCTGCCGCCACCATCCTGACTTAGGGAAGCCTCGTCCTGATGTCTTTCGTTCCACAGAACGTCCTCAGAGGGTTGTCATCCCACTGCTAGATAATTGCTTTGAGGATCCATTACCCTGAATGCTGGGAGAAACTTCGAGCCATGAGACCTCTGTATTGTGGGGTCTCAAGCTCTAGTAAGTGAGTTATATTGGTGGTGGTATCACTGTTGGTGGTGGAAGAGACTTTCTATTGTTGGATGTCACAAGTGGACATATACACACGTTTCATTACTTTATGTTTATGAGGACTGTTTATACAACTGTTTATGGTTTGTGTAGTTTGCCCTAACATTGTAAAGAGCTGCGTAAACTGTTGGCTATATAAATCCTGTATAATAATAATTAACAGCACAGCACATTATAAGTATATATTGGTTTGATATCTGAGTATTTGGAGTATCTGTGAGTGCTGTTGTTTTCACTATTGCACTGATTTGCACATCTATTGTTTTACATATATTTTCCTGCAATAAGCACAGTTTTTTTGTTTCTTTAATCACTTCAGCCCCTGAACGTTTACCCCCCTTTATGACCAGGCACTGCATTACTTTAACTGACAATTGCTCGGTCATGCAACACTGTGCCCAAATAAATGAATGTCCTCGGTTCCCACAAATAGAGCTTTCTTTTGGTGGTATGTGATCACCTCTGCAGTTTTTATTTTTTGTGTTATAAACAAAATAAGACCAACAATTTTGAAAAAAAAACAATATTTTTTACTTTTTGCTATGAAACATATCTAATGAAAAAAAAAAATGTCTTCATCAGTTTAGACCAATATGTATTCTGATACATGATTACTAGTAAAAAAAACAAAAAAAAAACAATAAAAATGACATAAATCTTTCCCGTAGTTAGTAGACGCGAAAACTTTTTCGTAAACCAATCAAAATACGCTTATTGCGATTTTTTTTTTACCAAAAATATGTAGCAGAAAACAAATTGGCCTAAAATGTTAAAAAATTTCGATTTTTAATTTTTTTTTGGGAATGTTATATAGAAGAATGTGAAAAATATTGCTTTTTTCCCCAGAATTGCCGCTCTTTTTTTGTTTATAGTGCAAAAAAAGAAAAATTGCAGAAGTGATCAAATACCACCAAAAGAAAGCTCTATTTGTGGGAAAAAAAGGACATCAACTTAATTGGGTACAGTGTCGCATGACCATGCAATTGTCCGTTGTCTGGTCAAGAAGGGGGCAAATCCTTCCGGTCTTATAGTGGGTAACTAATGATGTTTTCATAGTTTAAGGCTCTCTTGCGTCTATGGTTAGAAACACACTTTTTTCTCTTCTTTTTAATTTTTTCTCTTCTTCTTTTTTTTTTTCTCTTCTTTTTTCCTTCTTTCCTCTTTCTCTCTTCTTTCTTCCCTCCCTCTACCCCCGCCTCCCCCATTACCCCCCCCCTCTCCTTCCCCCACATTTTTAGGTGCTACCTAGCTGTCTGGCTGGTCCACACAGCTCGCACCTCTCCACCGCCTCCTCCGACGCCTTGTTCGCGATATACCCCTTTTCCTCCTTTTTTTTGTCCAACCCCACCGTTGCCGTGCCTGGGCCGGTTGTGCCCGGAGCATGAGCACATGCAAGGTCAAGGCCCTCTTGTTTAGAGTGACTAGTAGTAGGGCTCCTTCACGTTTTTTTTTAGTTTCTGCATCTGTCCTTGTACTTGAGTCTTCCCTCCCATTCTTGGTCCTCGGACCCTGATTCTGCACCCCCCCCCCCTGTTTTGGGATGCCTTTCCAGTCTGTACATTCTCTACGAGAGACGAACGATGCATTAGGACCGCTATGTGTATGTTGGGGTTTACATTGCCTTTGGTTGGTCCTGGTTCTTCTTGGCCTTAATATATCTACATATGATGGTGGGATTGTTTTTTCTGCTACAATGATCGTTTGTTGTTATCTACTGTACATGCCTGTTTACTTGCATGTGGTTGTTTGTTTTGCTGTATTGCATTTTCTTTTATTCAATAAAATGTTTTGATAAAAAAAAAAGAAACACACCTGCAATAAACTTGAAGGTCCCTGTCATTGGACTGTAGAGGGAGCCTATGGCAATAGATTTGATAGGTATAATTAAGGAGTCATAGCTTCAGGTTTGTCATAACTATAAATGGTAAAATTTATGTATCAACACCCCAGCCATACCGTTTTGTATGACTGATTTCAGCAGCATGACAATGGAATCACATATTGCATATGAGACAAATGTCTTGTCTTGTTTTTAATATATTGCTAAAAAATGGATAAAGCACTATCACGAATGGAAGACAATAACAAGTTTCTAGTTTTGCAGACAAGCAGAATATAAATTTTGCTATGCAGTTAAGTAATTACAGAGTATAATTGCTTAATCCTTTTCCTGTGCTGGAAATGGATTGATATCTGAAGTGTTTAATCATGTGCGCGGCACTTATTCTTGTTCTGTTGTCATTTGCAGCAGCGCTGAAACCGACGATGAACCGCCATGCGAAGAAGAGATTGATTACAATACGGATAGCTGTTCAGAGGAGGAAATCTCAGAGTTGGACACCAATGCTGAAGACAGTCTGAACGAAGAAAAGAACAGTGCGGGAAAAGAGCTGAGCTCGCAGAGCAAAGAAGATGCGTTACCCACAAAGTTCAGTTGTTCCACCAATGGGACATCTCTCCCAATTGCATCCAAACAATATGGCTGCTCACCGGAGGCTGCCTGCCCTCTCGGTGAGCAGAACTGTGAGAACTCCAGCAAAACACAAATGGCACATCCCTATCTTTATTAGCATGGACAAAGATGTAATTAAGTGTCCTGATGCTACTCAGTATTGGGCTTATGTACAAAGTCAACTCTCCCTTGTATGTCAAACACAACATTAGCACTACAGAGATACAGAAATTGGGAACATCTCTATAGTGCCAAAAGAGAGACTTCATTGCAATTGCTGACCCACTTTGAAAAATACTAATTGCCTGGCTTTCTCTGGCTTTAATATTTTATTAATCACTGACCTGGAACAGGCATGCAGATAAGAAAGTCATTGTGAAGCCAAAACACCAAGTCTGCATACATTTTCCTGGTCAGAAATCAGTTAAATACGGAAATGAATAAACTATTATGACAACATTTAAATATTCATATTAAGGGGATCTATTTATAACAAAATTGTTGGTCAAATGTCAATTTTTGTTCACTCATCTCCAATTCTGACTATATTTTGCTTAAAGTGATTGTAAATGATCACCTTGTAAGACAAGCCATTCCATTTAAAATAGAATTGAGAGGCAAAACATTTTTGTATAGATATAAAAAATATTATAATACCATTTTTTCCCTTTTTGTTTCAAGTGATCACATTCCCTCTGTCCTGAGCTACATAAGAGCTGGGGGGAGGAGAAGCAGCAGCAGCACACTAAGCTTTCCAGTGAATGGCTGTGCAAGAGGGGCATTTCAGGACAAGTCTGATCATTGGAAGAGAGCAGGCTGAGGTCCCAGCATAGATAGAGAACTGACCACAGTGTACTGTCCTGCTTAGCATGGTCAGTTTATAATAGGAAAGCAAGTGGACTAGCAGGAACACCAGGAATTTCACATACAGGAATCAATATAAAGAGAACAAGATAATCTCTTATACAAGTACATGGTACAGCAGGCACATATCAGGAATATGAAGTGTTGGGGTAACAATGCTGTAACCTGGGTTCTTTTTGCTGGGTTCTCTTCCAAATATACATTCACTCATATAGTGAATCTAGAGTTATCCCAGAACAATCCACTGTTACATAGAATGAGCCATCTTTGGTCCTCTAGTCTTCAGCTGACTGCCTCTTCGGAATTTAGGCAGCCAGCTACCGATGACAAGTCGGGCCGGCCCTTCGGCTTGAGGGCCGTCCCAGCTTGTCGTCGGTAGCTGGCCGACCTGATTATGTTGCCCCCTGGGAAATTTGCTGTAACTATCTCAGGAAAATGCAGGACCAGGGCCTTGTGATTCTGGCCTAGGCCAGAATGGTGATGGCCGGGGGGAGGGGGGGTGGAGAAAAATGATTAAATAATAATTTAAAAAAAAAAGCATATCTGCTTATTGAGGGAGAGGGGATTTAAAAAAACAAAACAAAAAAAAAAAAAAAGCTCTCTTTTGCAAGTTAAGTTCTGCTTAAACAGGTTAATTTCCTTTGATCGTCTGCTCCATCTAGTTGCCATCCGTCAATTAGTGAAATAATGCATTATGGCCACCAGATGGAGTTGAAAACCATAGGAAAAGAACACATCAAACAAAATAAGATCAGAATATGTGACAACTGGGTAAATGCTTGTGACATTCATCCAACTATTTTTTTTTAAATAAATCAACCCCTTAGAGCTCATGCTTTGGTCTGAATGAATAATTATCAGGTCAAAGATATGGAATGTACTGAAGTCAGAAACAGACAAGCAACTAACTTTTTTTTTTTTTCTTAATGACAGCCTCCCTTTGTCTCTCAATACAGAATTCCTTTACAAGCTTGCTTTATACTCCATAACTCCCCAGCATATATGCACCGTTCACTCCCTTTCCACTCTGCTAAACACTGGGAGCCAAAGGGAACACACTGTACCTCCGGGTATAGAGGGGCATATGGCTCACTCCATGTGACAGCACTGGGACAATCGGCAATGAAGTCTATAGACCTGTGCAAGCTATGACTCCAGTTAATCATTACTTATACTTGTGCTGTGCTAGCTGAACAGAGCAACGGTGGTGGATGAGAAGGATACTATGCTGGGAAAGGATAACTGAAAGTAAACCTGTTATTTATGTGGGCAGAGCACAGGTTCATTTTAAAATGTCCCTATTGGTACTACTTTGATGAAGTAGCCAGTATTAGAAATATATTTGGCTATATGGTAGACACCTTTACATTTCTTCACCCTTTTCTCTAGAAATAAGGTCAGCTGATTCAATAAGTTAGTAAAAAGAGCAAAGCTAAAGTGCAGAAGCCTAAAGCAATCAATCAGCTGTCCCTGAGAGTGACTACATTTGCTGCTTGCTTTTTTAAGAAATGTATTGATCATCCAACCTACTAGTTGCCAAAAATACATATGAACTTTTTTTAATTAAAGTTGTACAATGTGTAGTAAGCCATGATAATCAATTGGATTTAAATTACTGCAGTCAGAAATGATTACATGTTTTGGATATAGGTTTCTGTATTTTTAAATGTGACATTTTTCCGTTTTTTGCTAAATTGGGTTTATGGTTCCCTTTCTTAAAAACGAAAACCTCAAGGTACGCTCGCCAATTGATCAATAATCACAAACAGGGCTTTTTTTTTCAGAGAAAAGGTGCAGGAACTCAACCACGAGAGCCGAGTTCACGGGGGTTACACACAGGGTGCAGAGTTCCACGGCTGCTTACCTTTGCGTTCCTCATCCACCACTCCCTCTTTAGCTCTGACCTCAACACAAATCCTCCGCCCCTTTCCACTGCTCAATCTTCTTCCCCCTCCTTAAATGCTCCACCATCTTGTACATGTCCTACGTTTGTTGCCCTATTAGGCTGAAGCCCCCAGCCAGCTCTAGTACCTCCCCACACATTGTAGGTGCTCTGCCTCTCTCACTTGCAGGGAGATCATCCAGCAGAGGTGTCGGCATATGGGGAAAAATGGAGATCACAGAGGGCCAGCTCAACACGTGATGCCCTTCTCCTGCCCATGACCACACTGCACCCCGGGCACCTGCATCTCCCTTGTCCTCTTCCTGCACTCAGTAGGATCTTCTCAGTAGATCAGATCTATGGGAGTTGTTGGGAGACAAGCTGTCACTTGTAAACACAGAAGCCAGCTGTCACTTGTAAACACAGAAGCCAGACTTCTGTATTTACAAGTGATAGTGGTGAACGGGCAGCAGAGAGCTTGAGCCAAAGGTGATGGAACTGAGTTCCACCAAGTTCCAGCTGAAAAAAGCCCTGATCACAATAGGAATTATTATCAATCCCGATAAGGAATAATGGGGAGCCACCAGGGAAAGAGATTCATATTATACAGTATATCTTAATACATGAAAACAAGGCTTTGGCTATCAACCCCATGACTATATTCTCAATAATATATACCTCTACTAAAAACATAAACAAATTAAAAAAAAAAAAAAAAACACTTGGCCAAGATACACATGCACTGGCATCACTGATGGTATAATCCGTTTTCATATAGGCAATGTAATGCATAAATAAGGTTCAAAGTAGGCACTGGAAAGGAACAAATATAAATTAATCTCAGAATGGACAAAAGGAATAAGCTCCAATAGATTATTTCTTCTATGAAATGTGTTCTCCCATATACAGTGTCATAAAACCAACTGCCAATAATATACAATTCCACTCCAAAGCAGGTAATGGCTATCTCTTTTAAAGAGAAATCATCCACAATGCAGGTGCAGCGCCATCTGGACATACTAGAATGTTCCTTAGAATCCAAGGGACTTCTCTTAAATGTTCCCTGGACCAACTTACACGTAGACATACGTAAATAGTTGAATGCATTATGTGCCCAGTGTAAGTGCGCCAGTTAGAGTCAAAATTGGAGATTATCCATAAGTAGGCAGCAGTAAATGCCCTCCATAGTCCAAGTTGCAAAACACGGGGTGTGGGCACACATGCAAGCCATTAAGCCTTCTATTGCAAATGCAGTAGGTATGTAGGATGGACTATATAGAGGCTACACCATCAAAGTAGACACCCACCAGGGCTGGGGTACGTGGCGCAAAACATGGGTCTCAAGCTCTCATATAAAGATGACTGTATGAACCCAACATAGATGTGCAGGGTGAGGAATTTGAAAGTTCATGAGTGATAGTAAATGTCTACCAGGGCTAAAATGCTTGTAAAATGAATCTCAGTGCATATGCTCAATGTGTGTGCACTAATAGTAATAGCACATGGTATATAGCCTCAAGTAGATGCTCCTACAGTGCCATCCAGCCGCAATATAAAGGATATTTCAAGGCAGAGGTATACATATACTTAGAAGTCCATGATGTCCATCATAATGTGCAAAAAGTAACCAGCATGATCCAGTATGGAAAAGAAGCCTAACTGGTTTTGCCGGTATACACCAGCTGTGTCAGAAGTGGTTTATGGTCCCCTTTGCCCAGATATACTACTAAATATACAGTAAACTATAATAAGTAATTAAAAAAGAAATGATGACACACAAAGTGCATTATTCTGAATAACTAGTAAAATTTAAATTAATTGAATGTAGATGAGTGTAAGGTGAATTCTTAATGGCATTTTTTGGCATTATTAAATGAGCCTGAGGGTCTTTGGACCTACTGATTTCTATTAAATGTGTTTGCCTATTATTAGGGCAGTGTAGGGGGCTGTCCTGTACCTGGTCAGAGCTCAAAGGGCTTATCTTGTGGATGAGTGTAGAGCACCCCTGAAGGTGATGACAGGAGGTGCTGCTTCCAAAGAAGCATGGGTGGCCAGCTGAGGTAGCCTGAAGAGCAAAGATGACCGCCTGATGTGGGTAGAAGGAAGCAGGATTGACTGCAGAGCAGGTGTCTTCCAGAAGTAGCAGGCAAATTTTGACAGCTAGGCAAAACAGGAAGAAGAGTCAGGACCCAGTCCAAGAGTCATGCACAGAAGCAGGAGCAGAGGCAGGTTGCAGGATCAGGAACAAGCCAATTTCATACCTAGGTAATCAGGCAGCAGTGGAGTCAGTAGAACAAGCCAGGGGTCAGAGCCAGGAGGGCAGACAAGACAGGTCAAAGGCAAGTAGGGTCAGTAACAGGAAATCCAATAACAGCATACACAGGAGCACAGGGGGGCTGACGATCATCCAGCAACCAGTGATCAAGGCTGCTGCCCTTTTAAAGGCCAATAAGTGGAAGAAGTAAAACACAAAGGTGACCAGCACTATGGAATATCTTAAATGTAGCTAAAATATAAATACAGGTGTAAGCTGCCACAAACCCAACCCTGAAGAACAGGGGTACAATACATGGAAGGAGAAGAGAAGTTTGTATAAGGCGCTACCTCTTTGAGCAGTTTTTCCAGTTTTTTTGAAAAAACTGCTCAAACAGGTAGCGCCTTATACAAACTTCTCTTCTCCTTCCAATAAGTGGAAGAACCTATTGCACCAGTGCGCGCCACTGCGCACATACACTCACCGCTTCACAACACCACGCACACGCATGTGCCAATGTGCACAGGAGCGCGCTCAGTGAGGCCATGCTGGGTATAGGCGAAAGAGCCAGTTCTTCTCTGGTTAGTCCCCTTGACAGTGGCAAAGAAGAAGTAATAAATTACCCTTGTTTGATGACCTCTCTTTCAGTCATGGTAGTTTTTGGTACAATTGTATGTTGGTTATGAGGAAGAAATCCTCCCAAAATACTCCCAAATGTATTTTTAAAGTTTGTTTTTGTATGGTGAAGAAGTAGTTATTAGTTATCAGATTCCAGGTACTAAATTTAAAAGAGTAAAAGCTGAATTATGGAGGGTTGCTAAATGAGCTTTGCACATCATCACAATATCTTATTAAAAGAGATCCGTCCCACTCAGTTACAAAGGAAGGGACCACACTCCAAGGACCCAAGGAGGTTGTTAAAACTGACCACTGACCAAGCTAGTTCCTTGGTTTTCATCTTTTGACCTCTATTTGCCCACACTATAGCCAAAAGATGGCTACAACACAGGCTTCCAGTTCTGGAAGGGCATCTATGGACATCCTCCCAGACCGCCACCTCCCGCACCCCCTGTAGCACACATCCAGCATGCTCTGAGACTGATGTTTCCTTCAGACACAGCTGATCACAAATTACAGTAAAAGGCCAATCACAGTGGCCATTTACCATGTGATCAGCTGTGTCCAATCATAGCTGATCACATGTAAACAGATTTGCCAGTTATCGGCAGCCCTTTCATCACATTCTGTACTTTGTTTACACTGGCAATCAGGGCACTAATCATCAGTGCCCTGGTTATCAGTGGAGCCCTATCAATGCCAATCAGTGCCCATGAGTGCCGCTTATCAGTGCCCATGAGTGCCACCTATCAATGGCCATTAGTGCTGCCTCATCAGTGCAGCCTCATCAGTGCCCATCAGTGCAGCCTCATCAGTGCAGCCTCCTTAGTGCCCATCAGTGCAGCCTCATTAGTGCCCATCAGTGGAGAAGAAAAATTATAATAGAAACTAAGAAAAAAAAAAACAGGGGTGTTTAACTACCACCAAAAAAAAGTTCTATCTGTCTTCAAAAAAAAAAATGCTAAAACTTTCATATGGGTACAGCAATGCAAGGTGCGACAGCACTGAAAGCAGAAAAATGGCCTGGGCCTGAAGAGGGTGGAAGTGTCAGGTATTGAAGTTATTAAGAAGGAGTTCAGCAGAGGCAGCCTATAGATTTACCTTGTTTCCTTTTAGTAGTGGAATAATAACATTTTCATGTTTATTCTTTAAGCGAATGGAACAATTTTAACCAAGTTCAAAAAAATAATTATAGTATTAATAATTGCTTTTCTGTACAGCATGACATACAATTCACACAACCTCTTAAAATTCTTAGATGTTTTCTAACACATTTTGGAAACATATAAATTGCATTCTTGACAAAAGTTTTCATTCTAAATCAAAGTATCATCCCAGATTCTGCTATACACTGCATTTTAAGCATTTGCAACATCAGAATGGCTCACAACCGGATTATAACATATTCTGAGCTGAAAAGCACTCCTAAAAAGCTGTGAGCTCTGTAAGAGCTGCCCTTGATCCATGGTGCTTAGGCTTGGAAAAAAAAAAAAAAAGGAATTCAAAACCATAAGAGGTGCTAGGCTGAGGAGTTCCCTTGTGCCATCAACCTATTGTTAAAGCTAATACTCAATTCTTCATTTTTTACTGCACTAATCTACTAGGTTTAAATAATAGTGGATTTTTTTATGATTTCAAAAACATTAACAATCTTTTTTTTTATTTATTTAGTATGGCTAGGTGTTTTATTTTATTTTATTTTTGTATGTAGATATGAAGAGGGGTATGGACACGTCAAAATATTAGAGCAGAAGCATCTGTTTCAATAAAGAAATTCGAGCCCAAACTGTGTAGAAATTTGTATTTGTCTGCAAATGTATTTCTTTTAAATGAATATTGATCACACAATCAGATGTATAGGATTTTTTTAATTGAGATTCTGAAAATAACATTGTTTGCTGTGCAGACGTAGGTTATAGTTTACTATATATGACTGGGCTGTATGGTGTGAATTGAATCCTAATTTTACTAATAAAAAATGTAACCTGTTGTATTTTTGTGTTTTATGAATGTGTAACAAATGCATATAGTGATGAACCTTGCAACTTCAAGTCAAGTATGAAAGGTGTAGGAATGGATCTTTGATAATAAACAATTAAAGTGACTATATAATTTTTATTTTTTTTAAGGATTATGACTTGTTTTTTTTTTTGTCATTAATTCTTTATTGGGTTTTAGGGAAGATACAGACAAACCACCCTTAGTGGATAGCTTATGACTTATTTATTGCATATAGCGTTATAGCTAGAGGTGCCGCACACCCCAGTAGTATGTTGCAACTTTTATTTTTTCCGTAGTCTCCCACAAGGGCAAGCTTTAAACTCCCAGAAGCAGGTGCTTCTTTTTTCACATATCCCTCTTTAAAGCAGTATAGAACCCAAAAACAAAAATGTAATATATTGCAGTTTACTGCTTATTAAGCCCCGGAGGATTTTCCTGCTCAAAGACCAGGGCCTATTTTGCGATTCGGCACTGCGTGACTTTAACGGACAATTGCGTTGTCGTGCGACGCTGTACCCAAATGAAACTGACATCCATTTTTCCCACAAACAGAGCTTTCTTTTGGTGGTATTTGATCACCTGTGCGATTTTTATTTTTTGCGCTATAAATAAAAAAAGAGCGTCAATTTAGAAAAAATAACTATTTTTCACATTTTTTTTAAAATGAAATTCCCAAAAAATAAATATAAAAATATTTTTTTTTAACATTTTAGGCCAATTTGTTTTCTGTTACATATTTTTGGTAAAAAAAAAAAAAAAATCGCAATAAGGGTATTTTGATTGGTTTGCGCAAAAGTTATTGTTTTTACTAAGGGAAAGGTTTGTTATTTTGTTATAGTTTTTTTTTAAACTAGTAATGGCGACGATCTGCGATTTTTTTTGCAGGACTGCGACATTGCAGCGGACAGATCGGACCCATGACTAACATTTTTTTACACTTTTGGGGGTACCAGTGACATTACTACAGTAATCAATGCTATACATATGCACTGTTACTGTAAAAATGACACTGGCAGGGAAGGGGTTAACTTTATTAGTGATCAAGGGGTTAAGTTTGTCCCTAGGGGTGTGATTCTATTTCTGATTCTGTAAAGGGGCATGGCTTGTGATGTTACCACAGAGACATACGATCCTAGATAGCAGGATCATATGATCTCTGCAGTTACACCAGGGAGAATGACAGGTGGTTTTATTTACATCAGCCGCCTGCCTTTCTCCCTCTCCAACGGGAGATCCCGAGTGGCCGGTGGACATCGGAGCTGCCGGTCACTCGCGCGAGGACCTCAAAGAACGAGCGGGTGCGGAAGCGCGCCTCTGGCGGTGCACGCTCGCCCCTGCAGGCTCCTGGGCGAGGAGGAGGGGCTGACTGCCGCAGTAAATATACCGTGGGCGGTCGGCAAGTGGTTAAATTTGGCAACTGCATTCGTTTTATTTATTTTTTAGGCCTTTTTCCTTTATTTTTACCTGGTGATCTAGCCAGTAACACACTTTGGGGGGATTTACTAAAACTGGAGCACTGGAGAATCTGGTGCAGCTGTGCATAGTACCCAATCAGCTTCTAATTTCTGCTTGTTCAATTAAGCTTTGACAATCAAACTTGAGGCTGATTGGTTTCTACGCAGAACTGCACCAGATTTTGCACTCTCCAGTTTTTGGTAAATCTCCTTTAAGTCTTAGGTCTCATATACTGTACACTGGCTGCTCCTAAGTGTGAGTTTAGGAGCATTTGGAGTTTTTTTTGCCAAAGTCCCTAAACTCAAATCAATAAAAGCCTATGGCATTTTTGCCATGTTTAGAGTTTCGTAGTTTATTCATTTCATTGGCCACTGAAATAAATTAACTCCCGATCGCTAAATGCAGCTTGTGTTTCAGTCACGTTAACACGTGTTTTGCCATGTTTGGCCAAACTGTTCCTCTACTGAACACGATTCCTCTATCTTCAGAAGAGGGACGTTTAGTCTCCATTCACACTAATACGAATTGTCAGACGACTTGTCAGCCTGACAAGTCGCGGTCCGTCGCGGTCCGTTGTGTGGTACGGGAACCGTTCTAATAGGAGCGACACAAGTCGCTCCGACTTAGAAAAAGGTTCCTATACTACGTCGGGGCGACCTGGAGCAAATTGCATAGACATTCATTCTGTGAAGTCCGTGCAAGTCGTGCCGAAGTCGCGCTGCACGCGACTTCACAGGTCGCCCCCAAAGTCGTGCCGCTTCAGTGTGAATGCGGTCTTACTGTTCATAAACTCTGCTGCTCCTAAGCTCTGATAAAAGCCTATGTGTACATGGACACATTGAGGATGATTTACTAAAGGCAAAGAGACTGTGCACTTTTTAATGTGCAGTTCCACTATGCAAGTATACAGTTGCTCCAGAGCTTTGTAAATGGTCGGGAGCTCTGCTGATTTCCATCATCCAATCATGTGCAAGCAAAAATACTGTTTTTTTTTCCTTGCATGTGGTTGGATATTCTTTGCAAAGTGAAGCTTTACCTCATTTACTAAGCTCTGGAGCAACTGAACTTGCAAAGTGCACAGTCTATTTGCCTAGTAAATCAACCCCTATGTGTCCATGTACGCTTTTATCAGAGCTTAGGAGCAGCAGAGTTTATGGACAGTAAACGTCCCTCTTCTGAATGTAGAAGAATCGCATTCAGGAGAGGAACATTTTGGTCAAACATGGCAAAAAAAAATGTGTTAACGGGACTAAACACAAGCTGCATTTAGCGATCGGGAGTTTATTCATTTCAATGGCAAGTACTCTGGCCAATGAAATGAATAAACTCGAAACTCTAAACATGGCAAATAGAAGGTACCATGTTTTTCTACTGCCAAGAGAGTTTAGTTTAGGGAAGGCCAGTGTACATGTAGACTTAGGGTATCTCCACTCTGGATGGAGGAGCAACGATGCCACCCTTGGACAGCAGTATTGTCAGTCTGGGGAGAGTGTAGTGTTAGATGGACTAACAGATATAGATGGACTTGACATCGTGAAGTCAAATTCCCTCTAACACAACACAAGCAGCTGCAACAGCAGTTTTTTTCCAATTAGATTTAGGATTTAAGCTGCCGTATGTGTTCAATTTCCTTGTACAATTTTAATTTATAGTTACCAAAAACCTTATAATATGAGGTCAAAACTAAACAACTTTCAATTGTATCCAGTTCAGCAGGCCCCTGCACTACATGGTTTAAGGTAAATCTAAAGGAAAATTGTATAAGAACATTGAACATGTATGGCCAGCCTAACATAAATGAATAAAAGCTTACCAGTGTAAGCAACCCTGTCAGTGGTAAATGGTTTGTCTCAACTCTCTAACTGCTGGTTTTGCTAAACATCTTGGTCTGATAAAGGAAGTTGAAAAATAACAGACTTATCGGCAAGATGATAAATCCAACACAAAGCCTGAAACTTGGTGCTTCTTCTTAAAAGATCCTTTATTGATGCACAGCAGAAAATACAATGTCCATAGATGCTAACGCGTTTCAGCCCCAACCTTCCTCATAGCATGGCCAGATTATTGGCCAGATGACCAGGTGAAAAAAAAAGAAAGAAAGCCTAAGAAAGAAAATGAATGCAGCCACCACATCTAAGAATTGGTAAGCTGCAATATAATAAAGTTTTGCCTTTTTGCTTTAATAACACTTAAAGGCAAACTGAGGTTTTTCTAAACAAAATGGAGCAGGGAGACATGGATGGATGGGGGAGAGTGCTGAATGGTATAAATTAATTAATTGCATTTTTATAAATTAATTAATTGCATTTTTAGTTTATGGTGATCAAGTACAGTTAAGTTCCGCTTTAAAACTAGCAAAAAAAAAAAGTATATACTGTATAATGTGGTTTGAGTGTTAAAGAACATGTTGAAATGACTTGGGAGCAGCCAACGCAATAAGCTGATTTACTGTAGGGTTTGAAAATGTTCCTACAATAAAGTGTGTGACTATTCGAGTCAATGATCCAATCATGTGCAGATGAAATAATTAAACTGGAATAATATTTTCACATAATTAGAACATGAAAAATGAATTTTCATTCAATGTATTATGTACTTTCTCCGTGATTGCTGCCCCTCTCTGCCAATCCCTTCTCCCACCCCACCGTATAAAATTCAAAATACTTATCACAACATACAGGTCATCCACAACCAGAGTTGTATAAAGTACTTGAAACCCATACTTGAGTAAAAGTACAAGTGCTCGATCAAAAAGTGACTTGAGTAGAAGTACTAAAGTATTCAACATTTTTTGTACTTAAGTATTGCAAGTAGTTTTTTTTTTTTACATTTTGCTACTCAAGTACTGAAAGTAAAAGTACCAGTAGTTTTGAAAAAAAATTGCTACTCAAGTACTGAAAGTAAAAGTACAAGTACTGTGTTATGTAGTTATTAAAGAAAGAAGTCAAAAGTTTGAACATCGTATTATTTTTTATTATTTCAAATGCAGCTTTTATTTATACATACAGTAGCTTTTATTTTCGTATGCGCTGATAATACACGTTTTGAGCTTCATGAAACCTGCCATCTACTGTTCTGGCAGTGGTAATTTTTATAATAGTAACGAGTAACTATGCAGCACAAAAAAAAATATTGGAGTAGAAGTATTGAAATCATTGAAAAAATGTAGTGAAGTAAAAGTGGAAGTAGGAGAAAAAAATTCTACTCTAGGAAAGTACAGATACCGCCTTTCGGTACTTAAGTACAGTAGTGAAGTAGTTCTACTTAGTTACTATACATCTCTGTCCACAACATCCCCCCCAGCTACATCACCAACCTCATCTGCATATATAGCCCACATCGTCCTCCCTGCTCCTCCTAAGACCTGCTGCTGTCTAGCTCCCTTGTTACCTCTTCCAATGCTCATCTCCATGACTTTTCCAGAACCTCTCCCATCTTCTGGAACTCCCCACCCCAGTATGTCCAGTCAGCCCCTACCCATTTTGCCATTTAAGCGATCCCTGAAAACACATTTTTTCTGGGAAGCCTATCCCACCTCCACCTAAGAACTGTACTTGAGTCACCTCCATCAGGTCACCCCCCCCCCAGCTATTACATTGTGTACCAACCCCCCCCCCTTTAGTCTGTAAGCTTCACCAGCAGAGCCCCCCTATTCCTTCCTACTGTATTGAACTGTACTGTAATTGTACTGTGCCCCATCTACATTGTGAAGCACTGCGCAATCTGTTGGCGCTTTATAAATCCTATATGATAATAATACTTTCTCAAATCCTTTAGTAAATCAGCCTCTATAAATAAGATACATGTACTCATAAAGTATTGTACAATTTATAAAAGAATAAGAGCACAATGTTCATTTTATCAAACAATGCCCATGGTTCTGTGTCTCTGTAGGTTCATCATTTTGTAATATAATAAAAATATTAATACTATGTTAGTTTTCTGTAATACTCTTTTTTCAGATCTTTCTTCCTTTCAGTGGTGGTTATGAATTCTAACACAATATTCTCAGTTAAAGGTATTATAAACCTTCCTATCTTTCCACCTGCATAAGATGTGCATTGATCATGTAGTTTTATTGTGTCATTTGTTGCCCTGTACACACAGTCTATAGTAGAGAAAATATTCACTTTCCGGTGTCAGACGTTTCTGTTTGTGTTCAAACATCAGGCTTGGGGCATGGCACTGCACATGTTTACACATGCCCTCTGTTTCTAGTCTAAGAACTGACACTTCCTGTAACAAAACTACATATCCCACAATCAGTGGGTCTCTCAGTTTAGAGCTGGTGCAGGTAGGAGCTACATAGTAATTAGATCTGACACAGACACAAACAGGCAGAGCATTCAAAAAGAGATCACTATGCTGGAAGAGATGTTTTTCATCACATTAGGATTCGCACATTTGGCGAGGAAATGGCAAGGCATGGATTTGACAAGAAGTTGCCTGTCCCTAGGGACAATCTAGGTGAATTAATACATGGACATAGGTGAATCGATTAATATGTGAGCCCATCATTACAATGTAAGACAAACAACACAGGGAACAGAGCTACCCTAATACATAGTTAAAACAACAAAACATTTCGAAAGTGTACAATGCCTTTAAGTCATGTGACACCTCCTATCCAATGTACTGTGTATCTGTTAGCTATACAATCATTTACCCTACCAGAAATGGAAACACTTTGCCATATGTACAGTTTACCTCTGTTTTGAAAAAACACATGGGGGGAGATTTACTAAAACTGGAGCACTCAGAATCTGGTGCAGCTGTGCATGGTAGCCAATCAGCTTCTAACTTCAGCTAGTTCAACTAAGCTTTGGCCATAAAACCTGAAATCTGATTGGTTTCTATGCAGAACTGCACTAGATTTTGCACTCTCCAGTTTTAGTAAAAAATGCCCATGCAGTGGAATTCATGAATACATGCAATGGGTATCTCTCACGTGTAGGGGTGGCAACACTGAAACTAGAGGGTCCATACCATGGTAAGGTAAAGTGATATTTAACCACTTGCCGACTGCTCACAGTATATTTACTGCGGCAGTCGGCCCCGGCCAGGCAGAGTGACGTAGGTCTACGTCGCTCGCCTGTCACTCCTTCTAGAGCCAATAGCGGGCGAGCGTGCGCCCGCCGAGGCGCGCGCCCGCCGAGGCTCGTTCACGGAGGAGTGCGGGAGTGTGACTGGTGGACCCGATGTCCGCTGGTCACACTACGATTGCCGGTACAGCGGGAGAAAGACAGAGTGGCTTATGTAAACAAGCCGCCTGTCAGTTCTCCCTGTGTAAAAATGAAGATCAGACGGTTCTACTATGTAGAACCGTTGATCTTTGTTTTTACACCAATAGCAATGTCCCACTACAGTTAGAAGCACGCCCCTAGGACACACTTAACCCCTCCCTGTCCAATACAGTTAACCCCTTCCCTGCTAGTGTCATTTTTGCAGTAACAGTGCATATATATAGCACTGATTACTGCAGTAATGTCACTGGTACGCCCAAAAGTGTCAAAAATGTCAGTCAAGGGTCCGATCTGTCCGCCGCAATGTCGCAGTACTGCAAAAAAAAATCGCAGATCGCCGCCATTACTCGTTAAAAAAAAAAACACCAAAAATGACAAAAATCTTTCCCTTTGTTAGTAAACGCAATAACTTTTGCGCAAACCAATCAAAATACGCTTTTTGCGATTTTTTTTACCAAACATAGGTAGCATAAAACAAATTGGCTGAAAATGTTAAAAAATTTTGATTTTTACATTTTTTTGGGGGGGGAATTTCATGAAAAATATTGTTATTTTTGCAAAAATTACGCTCTTTTTTTGTTTATAGCGCGTGATCAAAAAAATCGCACAGGTGATCAAATACCACCAAAAGAAAGCTCTGTTTGTGGGAAAAAAAGGACGTGAAATTAGTTTAGGTACAGCGTCGCACGACCGCGCAATTGTCCGTTAAAGTCACGCAGTAAAAAATCGCAAAAAAAACCCTGGTCTTTTAGCAGGAAAATCCTCCGGTAGTAAAGTGGTTAAAGACCAGCTGTACTGTACTAAAAGCACATTTATCCATTAATGATGAAAAAGAGAATCATCACCCTAGAAAGAAAAAATAAATAAAAGTCAGCAGCTACAAATACTTTAGTTCCTGGCTTTTATTAAAAGGACATTTACCTGTGCAGGGAACCAGAGCTGTCTTCACCCAGGCCGGTTCTTCCCTGGTTTTCAGGTCCCAGGCAATGGTATGCTAACTGTGAAAAGCCTAGGTGATCAGAGAGGCCATGGGAGTGGGTACTTATCAAAACTAGAGCTCCAAGAGCAGACAGCTGGTGACTGTCACTCACCGGCTCTGTGCTCTGGAGCGCTGAGCTGTGGAAGGGGTGGAAATGGCTGGCTCAGGCTCTCAGCGACTCACTGAGAGGCTGAGCCAGGTACCAGTCCAGAGTAGTGGGCAGATCCTGACTTTATTGTCCCAATCTTGCCCCAGCTTGGAGCGACTCTGTGACCCCAGCCGACAGCAGGCTTCAACACTCCTGAGATCCACAAGAGAAGTACAGCCAATGAGCTTTGCCTGTACTTCTCCTTTATTGACAGCAGTTAGGAACTGGTCAATGTGAGCACAGGAAAGAACTGCAGAGGCCTTAGGATTCACATCACTATGTCAACTGTCCAGGAGGTGGATTCCAATCCTGGATGATGGCTAAACAAACCATTGGTTACATTTTTTGCTAATTTTCTCTTGCTCAATGTAATAGCCATAATGTGGTATTTTACCACATCCCATAATGAAAAAACATTAGTTCAAGGAAGAAAATAGCCTAAAGAACATTTGTTTTTACCCCATTCACATGGAATGAATGTACCTGCAAAGCTGCTGGACAAATGGCTATGCACATTTTTTTATAAATAGACCCCATTATTTAGAAGTTGTGCACCTACCTTGAAAAATAACCTGATGCTAGTTCCACAAACACGCCTTGCACACAACGATTCATTTTTCAGAACCAAAGTGGTTTTTAGCACTTGAAAGTATTGGCACAACAGAGCCTTAAAATGGAAATCTGCACAATGGGGATGAAGACTTGAAAAAGGACGCTTTGAGAATAAATGAAACAACCATGTAATGCTAGTAATATATTTTCGCTATAAGCTGGATATAAACTCTGAAAATCTTGATTTGTAAATGAATAATCACAAGCCATTCCCCTCTGTGTATAACATATTGAATGAGCAGGTCTTGTAAGAACCAAGCAGCTGTGAGGGAGAAATCATTTGGGCTTAATCTGAGGTTTAGCAATGTTCTCTGATAACCTCCTTGTGCTTCCCAGCTTGTAGCAGAAAGCATGCCGTACTGTATCAGCCATAACAAAAGCAACAAGCCATTAATACTCTTCATTTTCTGACTCCATTTCCTTGGATTTTCCTTCTCACAGGCAGCCTGTAGAGGTCAGGAAAGGTCCTTTAATAGTAGCTCAAGCTATTAGCATTCCCTACCAGCAGGATTAATTAACAAGAGCCATTCTCCGCCCAGGTAAAATGTCAGACGTTAATACAAAGCAGAGTGTTAAACAACTTTTTCCATCATTTGTTTATTTTTTTTTAAATTGTTGCATGTTTTTTTTTTTTATTATTTTGTTTTTATTTCTGCTTTACTCTGAGCTTTCTTTTTTATAACTAGCAAGGTAAATTAATGTTTTATATTTTCGGTAAGGAGCATGTTATTCATGTATGCTCAAATTATAAGTGTTCCCTGCAAGAAGAGGCATTCTCCACCCAGTAAAATGTCAGATGTTAATACAAAGCTTGTAACTTTCCTTTAGCGTCTATTTATTTATTTATATTTTCTTGAATTTCTGCTTTACTCTGAGCTTTTTCATAGCTAGAGAGTAATGCCTCGTACACACGTGCAGATCGTCGGCCGAACGATCGGCCGTCTTTTGTCCCCGGGCTGTCGTGTCTGTTGAAAAGTGCAAAAGACTGCACAAGAATTTTGTCCGCCGACTACAGCCGACTGCAGAAGTGATGTCATGTGATGGTTAACTTTCCCTGTGTTTTTTCTTTTCTGAGCATGCCCAGTCTTGCAAATCTGCTGTCTGTCGGCCGAATTCTGTATTGACTGGCGAACAATCGGCCGCTCTGGTGTCGGCATACAAATATTTTAATGCTTGCACGACAGATTCTTTTCGGCCGAAAGTGCGCTGTCGGCTGTCGGAAGCATCATACTAACAAGCCGAAAATCGGCCGATCGTTCGGCGGCCAAACATTTTCGGCCGACAATCTGCACGTGTGTACGGGGCATGAGATTAATGTTTTCTATTTTTTTCTATTTTAGACAACATAGAACAGTGATGGCATAAAAAAGACCAAGTGGTCTATAGAGTCTGCCCATATATATATATATATATATATATATATATATATATATATATATATATATAAATAAATAAAGAAATCAAAAATGTTATAGGGTTGATTTGCTAAAGGCAAATAAGCTGTTTATGTTGCAAGGGAAGTTTCCCCAAAGCTTAGTGAATAAGGTGAAACTCTAATGATTTCTATTATTTATTTATTTCGTTATTACTGGTATTTATATACTGCTGACAATTTACGCAGTGCTTTTGCATATATACAGTATCTCACAAAAGTGAGTACCCCCCCACATTTTTGTAAATATTTTATTATATCTTTCCATGTGACAACACTGAAGAAATGACACTACAATGTAAAGTAGTGAGCAGTGGCGGAGCTAGACTTTTAAAACAGGGGTGGCAAAGGGGTGGCTAGGTATTATTTTGGGGGGTCAATATACAAAGTGTAATTTAGTGTCAGATTCGTCCACCGCAATGTCGCAGTCCCTCTAATGATCACTGCCATTACTAGTAAAGACAGGATACAGGTGGTGGTGATCAGAGGATACAGACAGGATACAGGTGGCGATCAGAGGATACAGGTTTGCCCCCAATGATTATTGCAGAGTGCCACAGCAATGCCCCCAATGATTATTGCAGAGTGCCACAGCAATGCCCCCAATGATTATTGCAGAGTGCCACAGCCTTGCCCCCAATGATTATTGCAGAGTGAGACAGCAATGCCCCCAATGATTATTGCAGAGTGCCACAGCAATGCCCCCAATGATTATTGCAGAGTGCCACAGAAATGCCCCCAATGATTATTGCAGAGTGCCACAGCCTTGCCCCCAATGATTATTGCAGAGTGAGACAGCAATGCCCCCAATGATTATTGCAGAGTGCCACAGCAATGCCCCCAATGATTATTGCAGAGTGCCACAGAAATGCCCCCAATGATTATTGCAGAGTGCCACAGAAATGCCCCCAATGATTATTGCAGAGTGCCACAGCCTTGCCCCCAATGATTATTGCAGTGAGACAGCAATGCCCCCAATGATTATTGCAGTGAGAAAGCAATGCCCCCAATGATTATTGCAGAGTGCCACAGAAATGCCCCCAATGATTATTGCAGAGTGCCACAGCCTTGCCCCCAATGATTATTGCAGAGTGCCACAGCAATGCCCCCAATGATTATTGCAGAGTGCCACAGCCTTGCCCCCAATGATTATTGCAGAGTGCCACAGCCTTGCCCCCAATGATTATTGCAGAGTGCCACAGCCTTGCCCCCAATGATTATTGCAGAGTGCCACAGCAATGCCCCCAATGATTATTGCAGAGTGCCACAGCAATGCCCCCAATGATTATTGCAGAGTGCCACAGCCTTGCCCCCAATGATTATTGCAGAGTGAGACAGCAATGCCCCCAATGATTATTGCAGAGTGCCACAGCAATGCCCCCAATGATTATTGCAGAGTGCCACAGAAATGCCCCCAATGATTATTGCAGAGTGCCACAGCCTTGCCCCCAATGATTATTGCAGAGTGCCACAGCAATGCCCCCAATGATTATTGCAGAGTGCCACAGCAATGCCCCCAATGATTATTGCAGAGTGCCACAGAAATGCCCCCAATGATTATTGCAGAGTGCCACAGCCTTGCCCCCAATGATTATTGCAGTGAGACAGCAATGCCCCCAATGATTATTGCAGTGAGAAAGCAATGCCCCCAATGATTATTGCAGAGTGCCACAGAAATGCCCCCAATGATTATTGCAGAGTGCCACAGAAATGCCCCCAATGATTATTGCAGAGTGCCACAGAAATGCCCCCAATGATTATTGCAGAGTGCCACAGAAATGCCCCCAATGATTATTGCAGAGTGCCACAGAAATGCCCCCAATGATTATTGCAGAGTGCCACAGCAATGCCCCCAATGATTATTGCAGAGTGCCACAGCCTTGCCCCCAATGATTATTGCAGAGTGAGACAGCAATGCCCCCAATGATTATTGCAGAGTGCCACAGCAATGCCCCCAATGATTATTGCAGAGTGCCACAGAAATGCCCCCAATGATTATTGCAGAGTGCCACAGCCTTGCCCCCAATGATTATTGCAGAGTGCCACAGCCTTGCCCCCAATGATTATTGCAGAGTGCCACAGCCTTGCCCCCAATGATTATTGCAGAGTGAGACAGCAATGCCCCCAATGATTATTGCAGTGAGAAAGCAATGCCCCCAATGATTATTGCAGAGTGCCACAGAAATGCCCCCAATGATTATTGCAGAGTGCCACAGCCTTGCCCCCAATGATTATTGCAGAGTGCCACAGCCTTGCCCCCAATGATTATTGCAGAGTGAGACAGCAATGCCCCCAATGATTATTGCAGAGTGCCACAGCAATGCCCCCAATGATTATTGCAGAGTGCCACAGAAATGCCCCCAATGATTATTGCAGAGTGCCACAGAAATGCCCCCAATGATTATTGCAGAGTGCCACAGCCTTGCCCCCAATGATTATTGCAGTGAGACAGCAATGCCCCCAATGATTATTGCAGTGAGAAAGCAATGCCCCCAATGATTATTGCAGAGTGCCACAGAAATGCCCCCAATGATTATTGCAGAGTGCCACAGCCTTGCCCCCAATGATTATTGCAGAGTGCCACAGCCTTGCCCCCAATGATTATTGCAGAGTGCCACAGCCTTGCCCCCAATGATTATTGCAGAGTGCCACAGCAATGCCCCCAATGATTATTGCAGAGTGCCACAGCAATGCCCCCAATGATTATTGCAGAGTGCCACAGCCTTGCCCCCAATGATTATTGCAGAGTGAGACAGCAATGCCCCCAATGATTATTGCAGAGTGCCACAGCAATGCCCCCAATGATTATTGCAGAGTGCCACAGAAATGCCCCCAATGATTATTGCAGAGTGCCACAGCCTTGCCCCCAATGATTATTGCAGAGTGCCACAGCAATGCCCCCAATGATTATTGCAGAGTGCCACAGCAATGCCCCCAATGATTATTGCAGAGTGCCACAGAAATGCCCCCAATGATTATTGCAGAGTGCCACAGCCTTGCCCCCAATGATTATTGCAGTGAGACAGCAATGCCCCCAATGATTATTGCAGTGAGAAAGCAATGCCCCCAATGATTATTGCAGAGTGCCACAGAAATGCCCCCAATGATTATTGCAGAGTGCCACAGAAATGCCCCCAATGATTATTGCAGAGTGCCACAGAAATGCCCCCAATGATTATTGCAGAGTGCCACAGAAATGCCCCCAATGATTATTGCAGAGTGCCACAGAAATGCCCCCAATGATTATTGCAGAGTTCCACAGAAATGCCCCCAATGATTATTGCAGTGAGAAAGCAATGCCCCCAATGATTATTGCAGAGTGCCACAGAAATGCCCCCAATGATTATTGCAGAGTGCCACAGCCTTGCCCCCAATGATTATTGCAGAGTGCCACAGCAATGCCCCCAATGATTATTGCAGAGTGCCACAGCAATGCCCCCAATGATTATTGCAGAGTGCCACAGAAATGCCCCCAATGATTATTGCAGAGTGCCACAGCCTTGCCCCCAATGATTATTGCAGAGTGCCACAGCCTTGCCCCCAATGATTATTGCAGAGTGCCACAGCCTTGCCCCCAATGATTATTGCAGAGTGAGACAGCAATGCCCCCAATGATTATTGCAGAGTGCCACAGCCTTGCCCCCAATGATTATTGCAGAGTGCCACAGCAATGCCCCCAATGATTATTGCAGAGTGCCACAGCAATGCCCCCAATGATTATTGCAGAGTGCCACAGCCTTGCCCCCAATGATTATTGCAGAGTGAGACAGCAATGCCCCCAATGATTATTGCAGAGTGCCACAGAAATGCCCCCAATGATTATTGCAGAGTGCCACAGCCTTGCCCCCAATGATTATTGCAGAGTGCCACAGCAATGCCCCCAATGATTATTGCAGAGTGCCACAGCAATGCCCCCAATGATTATTGCAGAGTGCCACAGAAATGCCCCCAATGATTATTGCAGAGTGCCACAGCCTTGCCCCCAATGATTATTGCAGTGAGACAGCAATGCCCCCAATGATTATTGCAGTGAGAAAGCAATGCCCCCAATGATTATTGCAGAGTGCCACAGAAATGCCCCCAATGATTATTGCAGAGTGCCACAGAAATGCCCCCAATGATTATTGCAGAGTGCCACAGAAATGCCCCCAATGATTATTGCAGAGTGCCACAGCCTTGCCCCCAATGATTATTGCAGAGTGCCACAGAAATGCCCCCAATGATTATTGCAGAGTTCCACAGAAATGCCCCCAATGATTATTGCAGTGAGAAAGCAATGCCCCCAATGATTATTGCAGTGAGAAAGCAATGCCCCCAATGATTATTGCAGAGTGCCACAGCAATGCCCCCAATGATTATTGCAGTGAGACAGAAATGCCTCCAATGATTATTGCAGAGTGCCACAGCATTTGCCCGCAATCATTGCAGAGTGCCAGCGTCGCCCCCCCCCCCCCCCCCCATGAGGCCGGCTTACTTACCTCACGGACGGACGGTCATCACAGCAGCTTATCATCGGTCCGCGGCTCCCTGCATCTTCTCAGTCTTCCCGCCGGCGCCTCCTCGACCAATGGCACGGCATTTGCCATTCGGCCAATCAGGAAGCGGGAGGACCCGCTCCCTGATTGGCCGGAGGAGGATCCATGTGACAATAGCGAATTTTCATTCGCTATTGTCACAGAATGGGCGGACTCGGCTTCGGGACGCACTGCTCTGCTGCTCCCTGACCCTGGCCGCCAGCTTAGAGGGATCAGCCGGTTCTGCGAACCGGCTGATCCCATCCCACCACTGCCTGTGATTCCTCCGCTGCCAGCCTGGATCGGGGTGGCAACAGGGGTGGCAGGGACTTTTTCTGGGGTGTCAATTGACACCCCAGCTAACCCTCTGGCTCCGCCACTGGTAGTGAGTGTACAGCTTGTATAACAGTTTAAATTTGCTGTCCCCTCAAAGTAACTCAACACACAACTATGAATGCCTAAACCACTGGCAGCAAAAGTGAGTACACCCCTAAATTAAAATGTCCAAATTGTGCCCAATTAACCATTTTCCCTCACCGGTGTCATGTGACTCATTAGGGTTACAAGGTCTCAGGTGTGAATGGGGAGCAGGTGTGTTAAATTTGATGTTATTACTCTCTCATACTGGTCACTGGAAGTTCGGCATGGCACCTCATGGCAAAGAACTCTCTGAGGATCTGAAAAAAAGAATTGTTGTTCTACATAAAGATGGCCTAGGCTATAAGAAGATTGCCAAGACCCTGACACTGATCTGCAGCACGGTGGCCAAGACCATAAAGCGGTTTAACAGGACAGCTTCCACTCAGAACAGGCCTCGTCATAGTCGACCAAAGAAGTTGAGTGCAAGTGCTCAGTGTCATATTCAGAGGTTGTCTTTGGAAAATAGATGTATGAGTGCTGCCAGCATTGCCGCAGAGTTTGATGAGATGGGAGGTCAGTCTGTCAGTGCTCAGACCATACGCCGCACACTGCATAAAATTGGTCTGCATGGCTGTTGTCCCAGAAGGAAGCCTCTTCTAAAGATGATGCACAAGAAAGCCTGCAAACAGTTTGCTGAAGACAAGCAGACTAAGGACGTGGATTACTGGAACCATGTCCTGTAGTCTGATGAGACCAAGATAAACTTATTTGGTTCAGATGGTGTCAAGCGTGTGTGGTGGCAGCCAAGTGAGGATTAAAAAGACAAGTGTGTCTTGCCTACAGTCAAGCTTGGTGGTGGGAGTGTCATGGTCTGGGGCTGCATGAGTGCTGCCGGCACTGGGGAGCTACATTTCATTGAGGGAACCATGAATGCCAACATGTACTGTGACATACTGAAGCAGAGCGTGATCCCCCCCCTTCGGAGACTGGGCCGCAGGGCAGTATTCCAACATGATGACAACCCCAAAAACACCTCCAAGACGACCACTGCCTTGCTAAAGAAGCTGAGGGTAAAGGTAATGGCCTGGCCAAGCATGTCTCCAGACCTAAACCCTATTGAGCATTAGAGATGTACCAAACGGTTCGCCGGCGAACGGTTCCCGGCGAACGGTTCCCGGCGAACTTCGAACGTTCGCGTTCGCCGCTGCGGGCGAACATATGCAATGTTTGGTTCGCCTCCTATACATCATCATTGAGGCAAACTTTGACCCTGAACATAACAGTCAGCAGACACATTCCAGGCCAATCAGCATACCTCCCTCCCACCTCCTATAAATAAGCAAGGGCAGCATCCATCTTAGATCATTTCTGTGTTACTGAGAGCAGGGAAAGTGCTGCTGCTGCTGCTGCTGTTATAGCTGGGGACAGTTCCCGGTCTTGTTAGCCAGTGTTCTTGGTACACTCCTGCTGTAAGGACAGCACCCCAAAAAGCCCTTCCTAGGGCTGGTATTTGAGGTTTTTTTTGGATATATATATATATATATATATATATATATATATATATATATATATATATATATATATATATATCTATTGTCCCCAAAAGCCCTTTTGAGGGCTGGTATTTGTGTAATTTTTTTGTTCTGTGATATATATATATATATATATATTGTCCCCAAAAGCCCCTTTGAGGGCTGGTATTTGTGTAATTTTTTAATATATATATATATGTAGCATGTCCAGAACCAGAAAAAAAAGATCATATAGGTGTAAAAGGGGTTCCCACCATCCCTGCTCTACTGAAAAATTATATTTTTTTCTGGTTCTGGACATGCTACAGAGCTGAAACTTCACAAGTACACTTTTTAGACCCCCTAGACACTAAATCACACAAAAAAAGTTCTTAAAAATTGTCATTTTTGATAGAGAGCCAATTATTGGAAAACTTTAAAAAAAAAAAACTTAAAAAAAAAAAATTCTTTGGATTTATTGTCTGGGGGGTCTAAAAAGTGTACCTGTGAAGTTTCAGCTCTGTAGCATGTCCAGAACCAGAAAAAAAATTGAATCAGGTTTAGGGCTAGGGTTAGGGTTAGGGTTAGGGTTAGGGCTAGGGTTGGGGTCAGGGCTAAGGTTAGGGTTATTTTTAGTGCTTAGGGTTAGAGTTAGAGGGGTAGGGGTAGGGCTACTAACTCTAACCCTAAGTATCTCACCGTAACCCTAACCCTAGCCCCTAACACTAAACCTAACCCTAACCCTCTAACCATAACCCTAACCCTCTAACCTTAACCCTAACCCTCTAAGCCTAGCCATAAAAATAACCCCAACCCTAAACCTAACCCTAACCCTAACCCTAACCCTAGCCCTAACCCTAACCCTAACCCTAGCCCTAACCCTAACCCTAGCCCTAACCCTAGCCCTAACCCTAGCCCTAACACTAATTCGTAATTTTTTCTGGTTCCGGACATGCTACAGAGCTGAAACTTCACAGGTACACTTTTTAGACCCCCCAGATGCTAAATCCAAAGACATTTTTTATTTTTATTTTTTTTAATTTTTCCAATAATTGGCTCTCTATCAAAAAATTACAATTTTTAAGAACTTTTTTTTGTGTGATCCCTCTCCGGCATGCCACAGTCCAGGTGTTTGTCCCCTTGAAACAACTTTTCCATTACTATTGTGGCCAGAAAGAGTCCCTGTGGGTTTTAAAATTCGCCTGCCTATTAAAGTCTATGGCGGTTCGCAATGTTCGCCGGTTCGTGAACATTCGCCGATGTTCGCGTTCGCCGTTCGCGAACAGCGAATTTTATGTTCGCGACATCACTATTGAGCATCTGTGGGGCAGCCTCAAATGGAAGGTGGAGGAGCGCAAGGTCTCTAACATCCACCGGTGATGGAGGAGTGGAAGAGGACTCCAGTGGCAACCTGTGAAGCTCTGGTGAACTCCAAGTCCAAGAGGGTTAAGGCAGTGCTGGAAAATAATGGTGGCCACACAAAATATTGACACTTTGGGCCCAATTTGTACATTTTCACTTAGGGAGTGTACTCACTTTTGTTGCCAGCAGTTTAGACATCAATGGCTGTGTGTTGAGTTATTTTGAGGGGACAGCAAATTTACACTGTTATACAAGCTGTACACTCACTACTTTACATTGTAGCAAAGTGTCATTTCTTCAGTTTTGTCACATGAAAAGATATAATAAAATATTTACACAAATGTGAGGGGTGTACTCATGTACTCACTTTTGTAAGATACTGTATGTATACACACATATATATATATATATATATATATATATATATATATATATATATATATATATATATATATTTTTTTTTTTTTTTTTTTTTATTTTTTTTTTCAAAAGTATTGGGACACCTGCCTTTACACACACATGAACTGTAATGGCATCCTGACCTTAGTCCGTAGGGTTCTATATTGAGTTGGCCCACCCCTTGTAGCTATAAAAACTTCAATTCTTCTGGAAAGACTGTCCACAAGGTTTAGGAGTGTGTCTATGGGAATGTTTGACCATTCTTCCAGAAGCCCATTTGTTAGGTCAGGCACTGATGTTGAATGAGAAGGCCTGGCTCACACTCTGCACTCTAATTCATCCCAAATGTATTCTATCAGGTTGAGGTCAGGACTCTGCGCAGGCTAGTCAAGTTCATAAACCCCAAACTCGCTAATCCATGTCTTTATGGACCTTGATTTGTGCACTGATGCGCAGTTATGTTGGAACAGGAAAGGGCCATCCACAAACTGTTCCCACAAAGTTGGGAGCATGGAATTGTCCAAAATGTCTTGGTATGCTGACGCCTTAGGAGTTCCCTTCACTGGAACTAAGGAGCCAAGCCCAACCCCTGAAAAACAGCACGTGCCATAATCCCCCCTCCACCAAATGATTTGGACCAGTGCACAAAGCAAGGAAGAGTCCATCCTGGCTCAATGCACACATTAGAAAAGGAGAGAACCCCTGATCACCACACACTAACAAAACCTGACAATCACAGGAGTAAAAGCAGCTTCAGCTCAGCTCTGCCCAGTCCACGCCTCGATATGTTTTACCCTGCCCCATCCATGACTAAAGCCCGGGGTGGGGCAACACACACGTTGATGGCGTCATCTGGACAGAGCTGGTTTGAGGCTGCTTTAACCCCCACGATTGTCAATTTTTCAGTGTGTGGCAGTAGAGGTGTCTCTCCTTTTCTACTTTCTAAGATTTGTTTTGAATTTTCCTCCTGCTAGTTTTAGGTCATGTTCCCGTGTTCTTGATCTTAACCTTATATTAAAAATACAGCCCTCCTGAACTTTATTCACACCCTTGATGTAACTAATGGTTTCAATCACATGTAGCATTGTCCCCGTAGGGCTTGCTGTATGATGACTTCTTGGGTGTCCTCTGATTACCAGCAAACAGTCACTTAGGGATAGTTCACACATCCATCCATACTTGCAATGGCTCGTTACTCAATAAACAGTCCAGGGGTTTTAGTTTTATATTTATAGAACTTGGATGGGAGAAGTGAATAGTGATATACTCTAACTTGAACTATTTACAGTTGATAAAGAAAACTCTCACTCGGCCTCAGTAGGTTATTTGTGGAAGCAGTCCCACTGCTTTAACCATACTGCCACTTGTATGGAAGGGTTAAGTCTTCTTGCTCTCTCCAGAAGCAGACTTGATGCAACTACATTATCTTCAGGACACTCTCTAGCATCCCATTGACTTACACCCATCCACTGATACTTCTAACTGAAGGGATGGCCCTCTCAGGACAGGCCCCATGACACAGATCTGTACTCACTATATGCAGAATGAGATCCTTTCCAGTGCTCCCTTCCAGTCAGCTCTGCAGAACTTCCAGGTTCAGCTCCTCTCTGACTCTTAGGCCCTCAGGTCAACCACCTGAGGCTGCACAGCAACTTCTACAGAGGAGGGGCAGCCGCCCCCTCTCTCCGGGACCCTGTTCTTCAGCTGAAAGACCCTGAGCACATGTTCTTGGCATTTATACAGTATCCCAGCATGCACCGAGGCACTTTCCTCTGCCAATCTCCAGGGCTGTACTAAATGCCTGTGCACTTATTTGTCAGGTCTTCTCCCACTGCCCAATATGCCTCCTTAATGGACCAGTGTGAAACACTTCAGACAAACTCAGCTGCACCTGAACACCATGAGTAGACCTCACTAGCAGATCCTGCTCTCTGGTAGGCAGAAAACAATATGGATTTACCTGGCAATCTCTCTAGTAAGCAGAAAAGATCCAAAACTATACTCTCTCTCTCTAGCACCTGTCTAGGAGGGTGCTACACACGTATCCCCTTTTCCTTCTTTCCTCCAGACTGTACTTATTAAGGAACATGTTATCCATGTATGCATAAGAGCTTGGGATCACCTGCCAGCCCTTTGAAAAAGTAGAACAGTTATTGTTATTTACAAATCAACCAACCAAACAGCTTTCTTCAGCCAAACAGGAAACAAAGCAGTCCAAACTCCTGGTACAAAAATCCAACTTTTAGCTCACTGCCTGTAAACCTTGGTCTCCGAACAGGGTTACATCGTTACCTGCCTCAGGAGTTCAAAACCCAGGTCACCAGCTGGTTAGCGGGGCCTCAGAAGTCCACCACTCTCCCAAGTCTGTCCTGCCTCACACACCACCTCATGGACATCTGCTAGATGATTCCTCTTCCATTTAAAGTCTCTCTTGTAGGTGGGTTAACCATTCAGTGCTTCCAAAAATGCATTAAACCGACTTAAAGGCACCACAACCTGAATAATGGAGAAACATATTTTCCTTCCAGGATCCATCCCTGGCGTCCTGTAAAACATACAGTACATATGATAAAATAAATGTATGCAACCGTTTGAAATAGTATAAAGGAGGAGAAAACTGTGAGAGAAGTTTGTGTGCTACCTTGCCAGGATTGGACCCTCTCTTCTATACTGCTAGACAATATGTGCATTCATGCAATACATTTGAGTGCATGTTACCGTAATTGCAGATCAGTACTTTAAGGTGTACATCACCAATCCTCGTATAAGCAGGAGAGCAAGGAATGTAGAGACTGATGAATTCATTTTAAGAACTTTTTCTGCACAAAATGAAAAAAAAAATATATATATATACTGTATATATACATATATACATATATACTGTATATATATATATATATATATATATATATATATATATATATATATATATATATATATCGGCATATAACATGCACCAACGTATAACACGCACCTCACTTTTAGGAGGGAAATTTAAGGAAAAAAAGTTTAAATTTAAAAATAAACAGCTTTGAACTCAGAACTTTTTTTTTTAATCAAATGAAGCCTCACCAGTGCCCATGAATGCAGCCTCATCAGCCCAGTGTTCAGCAATGCAACCTCACCAGTGGCCATGAATGCAGCCTCGCCAGCACAGTGTCATTTATTGCAGCCTCGCCAGCGCAGTGTCATTTATTGCAGCCTCGCCAGCGCAGTGAAATTTATTGCATTCTCGCCAGCGCAGTGACATTTATTGCAGCCTCGCCAGTGCAGTGTCATCTATTGCAGCTTCACCAGTGCAGTGTCATCTATTGCAGCTTCACCAGTGCAGTGTCATTTATTGCAGCCTCGCCAGCGCAGTGTCATCTATTGCAGCTTCACCAGTGCAGTGTCATTTATTGCAGCCTCGCCAGCGCAGTGTCATCTATTGCAGTCTCATCAGCGCAGTGACATTTATTGCAGCCTCGCCAGCGCAGTGTCATTTATTGCAGCCTCTCCAGCCCAGTGTCCTTTTTTGCAGCCTTGCCAGCGCCATTACACAGAGCAGGGGCGGGCTGGGCCGAGGAGAAGGGAGGACGAGCGGCAGCTTTCACCGGAAGTCCCGGCGCCTATGATAGACATCACACATCCCGGCCACTGTGCTGTCCATCATATGAGATGGGAATACCTATGACAGTGACCACTCATCTTTCCTTCTGCTCAGTCCGGCCCGGCCCGCCCCCCTCTCGGGCGCTGCCTGGGTTTTTTTTTTAAACATATCGGCTAGCTTTGCCCTCCATTTTTAGGAGGAAAAATTGTGTGTTATACACTGATAAATACAGTATATATATGTCTATATATAGTCATTTATATTTACCTACTTACATAGAAACATAGAAACATAGAATGTGTCGGCAGATAAGAACCATTTGGCCCATCTAGTCTGCCCAATATATCTGAATCCTATGAATAGTCCCTGGCCCTATCTTATATGAAGGATAGCCTTATGCCTATCCCATGCATGCTTAAACTCCTTCACTGTATTTGCAGCTACCACTTCTGCAGGAAGGTTATTCCATGCATCCACTACTCTCTCAGTAAAGTAATACTTCCTCATATTACTTTTAAACCTTTGCCCCTCTAATTTAAAAACTGTGTCCTCTTGTGGTAGTTTTTCTTCTTTTAAATATGCTCTCCTCCTTTACCGAGTTGATTCCCTTTATGTATTTAAAAGTTTCTATCATATCCCCTCTGTCTAATGACCGCCTCCTGTAGATTTACTGCTACAGGGCGCCTGCTGTGCGCAGAATTACGTATATATATTTGTGATTTTGCCTTTCCTGGGTAGTGGGGCATGTGCATGCATGCCCGCCTGCTCTGCTGTGCTGTCATTCATCACAGCACATGCCGATCACCAGGTCCCGGCTAATAATTATTGACTGCTAGCAACCGGTGATTGGCATTGAGCTTCACCGAGCACAGCTCTGTGAATGTAAACAACACAGTGACACCACACTGTGTTCAGTGACATGGGATCTCTTTGTTTGTTCATTCCCTTCTAATCAGGGAATGAAAATAACTAAATTCCCAAAAAAATCAGCAGACATAAACACTTGTTATGTACACATTTAACCCCTTTATTTCCCTAGATGTTAACCTCTTTCTGCCCAATATCATTAGTACAGTGACAGTGCATATTATTAGCACTGATCGCTGTAATAATGTGATTGAAGATGTTAGTGGTAGTTCGTAAGTTCTCCTCAGGGTCAGTTAATGTCAGATATCCCACCACCCTATCACAGTTTAATTATAAGTCACTGATCGCTGTCATTACTAGTATAGTTATAAAAAAAAAATATTCCAGTTTATATACCAAATTTTGTAGAAGCTCTGTATTTCACTCAAACCACTCAATACACACTTATTGGGATTTTTTTTTTTTTTTATACCAAAGACATGTAACAGAATACATTTTGGCCAAAATGTATTAAGATATTTTTTTTTACATTTTTTTTATGGAATATATTTTATAGCAGAAAGTAAAAAAATATATATATATTTTAAATTGTTAGTTTTTTTCATTTATATAATAAAAAAAAAAAAAAAAAAAAAAACAGAGGTGATCAAATACCACCAAAATAAAGCTCTTTTTGTTTAAAAAAATGATATAAGTTTTGTTTTGGTAAAGCATTGCATGACCACACAATCACCAGTTAAAGTAGTGCAGTGCCACATAGCAAAAAATGGATGGGTCAAGAAGGGGGTAAAACCTTCTGGAACTGAAGTGGAATTATATATATATTTAAATTAAAAAAATCTAAGGAATGTGGCTAAAAAATTTTTTTAAACACTTTTATATATTTTTTTAATAAAGTATGATGGAGTTCTTCTAACCTTGGATTTTTTTTTTCATCTATAGGTTATGGCTGGATAGGACAGCATGATTGTATGACACTAGTGATTGTGTCCAGGGATGGTTCACCTCCTTGCTATATGTATTATATTATATTATATTATATTATATTATATTATATTATATTATATACTGTATGTATATATTTACACATATACAGTATATGTGATGTCTTGTGAAAATAAATGGCAGACGTTGCTATTGCACACAGATAAATATCTTTCAGTGCCATAGTGCTTACATAGAGTTGTCCACCCCTTAATATATATTCCCTTATTCCCTTCTAAGGGGAAACTACTTTTCATAGATGCCATAGCACATTTAGATGGACTTGTGGAACAAAATACAGCCGACTAACGTGTTTTAAAGCGGTATTAAATCCAAAACCTAAAATGTACATTCAATTTACCCAAGTTAGTCCTACAGCAATGAAACAGTCAGTCAGGCATATATATATGTTTAACAAGAACAAATTATTACCTGCACCTGTTAATGGCTCAAAAAATTCAGTTTGTTGATTGTTAACAGGAGTCCCCTAAATACCACATACAGGTGCATCTCATAAAATTAGAAAATCATCAAAAATATAATTTATGGCTGTAATTCAATTAAAAAAATGTGAAGGGCTGACCGCCGCAGTAAATAGTCGTGCAGCGGTCGGCAAGCGGTTAAAGTAGTTGTAAACACACACAATAGACACTTTCTAAAAAAGTTATAACTGAAGATACTATAATTGATTTTGCTTAGCTTCAGAAATTATCTTTCTTATCTCTTTAACAAGGATAAAATGTTCTGTTATGTGACCATACATCTCTTCCTTCTGATAATTGGGGAGGGGTTACAGGACACTTTGCAGACACACAAGGCAAGATGCAGGCTGTGCTTGAGCATGGGGTGAGTTCAAGAGACAGGCTGTAATTGGGAGTGGGTATCAGTAAGTGTGGAAGATGAACAAACTACACAATACAGGCATGCTGTGTGTCTGCACAGTGTCCTGTACCCATGAATGGCCAGCCAAAGGATGAAAACTGACAACACAAGAACAGAGCTTCTTTGCTTTATGTGGTCAGTTTATAACAAGGAAGACAGGATCAACCAGATATTTCAGAAGGAGAAAAAACATGAAAATGATAGAGACTATGATTTAAAAAATATGCATATGAGAACACACGCATACAAAAACTTAAGGTAATATACACTTTAAAAATCTATGTATGAGTGTAGAATAAAGATATATTTTAAATGTCTACTATTGCAGAATAATATTCCATTCTCATAACCTTTAATACTCTGCAGTATGTTCTTTCAGATAGTGTGTAGTGTAATAATTATGTGCAGATCAAACTGTCTAGCAAAAGTGATCGTAGCAGGCGTTAGGACAAGCTATAATTGGTGGAGCTGACATGTTACTGAACTTGTCAAAACCACATAAAAGTGAAATATTGTTTTTGGGTTGATTTGGACTCCCGCCATCCCTGAAAGAACCCATTGCAGAGCTACTTGCACTGATTTCCTTCAATATTATGTCTGATACTATGTGTGACAAGTGTGTTTCAGTTTATATGTCATGCTCACAGGGCTTTTTTCAGCGGGGGAACGCAGTTCCGGCACCTCCAGCACTGATTGTATGTAATGGCAAGTGGTGCTGGAGTGTACTGCAGGGTCTAATAATGCTGGCTGCTGGGGGATTTATTCCAGCTGGAGGCGGTCTATTTTTGCAGGGGGTTCTGTTGTTGCTGAGGAGGTCTATGGTGGCTGGTGGGGCCCCTACTGTTGCTGGGGGTGGGTCTTATATTTCTGGGGAGGTTAGTTCTTGCTGGGAGAGATCTACTGTTAAGGGAGGGATCTATTGTTGCTGGCTGCGGGGAGATCTGTTGTCGCTGCTGGGAGTCTATTGTTGCTAGGTGGGAAAGTTTGTTGCGGGTGGTCCATAGTTGTTAGAGGAATCTATTGTTGCTGGCGAGGGGCTATATTGTTGCTGCCTACAGGGAATCTATTTTACTGCTTTTCTTGTTATCATTACCATATTCCCAAATAATTACTTAACACCACGAAATGATACTTGGTTCTGTATTCTCTAAAAGGGCAGTACTGGGAGGTAGGTAGGGGGGTAAACCATGGAATGGTGGGTAGGGTCCAAGAAAACGGGTGACTTGGAAAGGAGTTCCTGCACCTATTTTGTGAGAAAAAAAGCCCTGCATGCTCATATACACAAGTCTATCATTTGAGTTTATATACTGTATGTAACATAGCTCCCAACTATCCCTGACTTGGAACAAAGTCCCTCTGTCCCTCTTTCCTCCTCATTTGTCCCTCATTTTGGTCTAATCTATATAGTTGTATTTAAAATGCACTATTTATCTTTCAAAAAAAAGTTTACCAATACTAAACCTTTCAGACCCCGTTCACACTGGGGCGAGCCGACTTTGCCGGGCGACCTGTGAAGTCGCGGTGCGCAGCCCGCACCGCGACCTCGGAGAGTCCGGCACGGACTTCATATAAATGAAGTCAATGCAGGTCGCTCCGGGTCGCCCCAAAGAAGCTCCGGACCCTTTTTCTAAGTCGGAGCGACTTGTGTCGCTCCTATTAGAACGGGTCCATAGCTTCTCTATGCCAGGCGACCTGTCAGGCATAAATGTACCTGTGAGGCTCTGGGCCGCTCGGTCACGGACCCCCCCCCCCCCCCCGCGCGTGTGCCCGGCGGACCCGACGTCCGCCGGGCACTCGCAATCGTCCGTTACACTGGGAGAAAGGCAGGCGGCTGATGTAAACAAAGCCGCCTGTCATTCTCCCCTGTGTAAGAATAGTGATCATACGGTTCTGCTATGTAGGACCGTAGATCTCTGCTGTTACACACACAGCCACAACCAATCACAGTTAGAATCACGCCCCTAAGGACACACTTAACCCCTCCCTCTCAAAAAAGTTAACCCCTTCACTGCCAGTGTCATTTTTACAGTAACAGTGAACATGTATAGCACTGATTACTGTAGTAACGTCACTGGTAACCCCAAAAGTGTCAAAAATGTCAGTCAAGGGTCCGATCTGTCTGCCGCAATGTCGCAGTCCCACAAACAAATCACAGATCGCCACCATTACGCGTTAAAAAAAAAACAACAAAAATGACAAAAATCTTTCCCTTAGTTAGTAAACGCAATAACTTTTGCGCAAACCAAACAAAATACGCTTTTTGAGATTTTTTTTACCAAAAATATCTAGCATAAAACAAATTGGCCTAAAATGTTAAAACATTTTGATTTTTTACATTTTTTGGGGGGAATTTCATATAAAAAAATGTGAAAAATATTGTTATTTTTGCAAAATTGACGCTCTTTTTTGTTTATAGCGCATGATCAAAAAATTGCACGGGTGATCAAATACCACCAAAAGAATGCTCTGTTTGTGGGAAAAAAAGGACGTCAAATTCGTTTAGGTACAGCATCGCACGCCCGCGCAATTGTCTGTTAAAGTCACGCATTGCTGAATCGCAAAATAGGCCCTGGTCAGGAAGGGGGTAAAATCTTCCGGGGCTTAAGTAGTTAAAATCCCACAGCACAGTGAGACGGACAATTGTAAAAATAATACAACTTTATTCAGAGGCAGCTGCATGCTGAAAATTAGAAAAAAATGATTAGCAGAAACAGAGCAACAAGTTTATTAATGCATAGTAAAGTCACAATATTACTATTAGAACATCAGAAAATGCGATATGGCAGTTCCAGTCACCAGTCCGAACCTCCAGCATCGTTGTGAATTTATTACTTTCTCAAGGAGTAGTAGTAGGGAAGTATCATCATGGCAGCCGCTCAACATCATAGGGCATTGTTCATTATGATGGATGCGGATCTACACGGCTGGACTATGTAATTGACATTGGACATTGTTTTTTTTTTTTTTTTTTTTGCGTTTTAAAAGATTTTTATTGGGTTTTTGAATCACATACAGGTTATTCTGCTATAGAATAGCAGAATAACCTGCTATTCCCGCGCCGGCGGGAAATGCCCGGCCTCGTCCAGCGATACGTCCGGGTCTCCGCACGGATCCTCACCTCCGGCATCACAGAAGGCTGGTCAACCCCACTCTCCCTCTTCATCGACTCCACTGTCTAGAAGTCCGGCAAAGAGCAGGCCCAGGCTGTCGGAAGACGCAGCGGCGGCGGAGGTAATTCATGGGGACTCCTCTTCTCTGAACTTCACCAGGGAGCTCCCTCCTAACTTTGACACATTCCCAGCCAGCGACTGTCCGGTCTCTGAGGCCAAACTGAAGGACATGATGATGTCTTTGTGTGCATCCATGCATGCAGACCTAATGGAATGTGTGGGCTCCTTTAAAGCAGAAGTTAAGGCCCTCGGGGGATGCATGGACAAGGTGGAGACCAAAATGGGGGAGTTCGCAGCTTCCCATAATGAACTCATAGATGCTCACTATAACCATGAGGACAAGAACTTAAGAACAAGATGGCAGACATAGAAGACCGCTCGCGACGTAATAACGTTAAAATCAGGGGGGTACCCGAATCGGTCCAGCTTAATGAGCTAGAGCAATATGCCCGAGACCTTATACACGCGGTCCTCCCATCTACTCCCTCCTCTGAATTGGTTATAGATCGCATCCACCGCCTCCATAAGCCATCGCATCTATCTGAGGACATCCCCAGGGATGTGATTATGAGGGTGCATTTTTACCACGTGAAGGACCACTTAATGTCGGAATTCCGGAGGATGACCCCTGTGCCGGACAAATATGCGAGGATCCAGCTATTCGCTGATCTTTCACAGCATACTTTGCAAAAGAGGAGGAATCTTCAACCACTTACTAAGGCACTTAGAAATCATGCCATCACGTACAAATGGGGGTTCCCGGTCAAACTCACTGTGACTTATCAAAAAAGGCACACACTGTTACCTCGCTGCAAGAGGGCCTTGATCTTCTGCAATCCTGGGGCATCCTCCCAACACAGGATCCAGCCCAACCTGAATCCTCCACTCGTGTTTCCCCAATCCAGGCAGACTGGCAGACAGTCTCCTATGGCAAAAAGGGGAAGAAATCCTCGAAGGGCTCGCCGCCCATCAGCAATCTTTGTTGATTCTCTCATTGCGTCTGGTTACTCAGACCACTATGTTCTACCTGTTCTACCCCTCCACTAAGATGTGCAGCAGGACTGCTTTCGAGTTTAAGCTCACTTTTTTATTGACTGTTTTTTCGTTTTTCACCTGTACCTTTTTTCCCCTTGTCTTCTCTGCTCCTCTGTTTTCCCCGGATCAGCTCACCGTCTGGACACCTGTGAACCAAGCCTGCCCTTTTGGATCTCCGCTCCCAGGACACCGCCTGCCTCCTGACCCACAGAGATGCCCTGCCTCGCGACTCCTCATGATACACCAAGACACAGGTACATTTATCATTTCTCTGAACTACAACCATGCCCATTAAGATCACATCCTTTAACGTTCGGGGCCTCAATCACCCGGCTAAACGGGCGTCTATGTGGAAAGAAGCGTTGAAACTTCAAAGTGATGTTTTATGTGTCCAGGAAACTCATCTGCAAACACTATCTGCGCCCTCAGTGAAGCACAAAAAATTCCTGCATGTTTTCCAAGCCTCCACCTCACAGAAGAGGAAGGGTGTTTTAATTGCAGTAAAAGATTTGGTGACTTTCACCCTGGTAGACCTAGTGGCTGATCCCAATGGTCTCTACTTAATCATGATCTGTAAGATCAATAATATGCCAATTACATTGATCAATGCATATTCGCCCAATACACATCAACTTCGCTTCTGGAGAAAGATATTTCACCTGCTGTCTAAACATGCGCAGGGCTCCACTGTGGTTTGCAGAGACTTTAACATTACCTCTGATCCTCAGCTGGACACCACTTCCTCTCCCCGCTGCCCCCCACCTGCTTTGCAACCTCTGTTACACTCAGTAGACATGTATGATTCTTGGAGGTGCCTTCATCCAGGAGAACGGGACTACTCCTATCACTCTCAACATCACAATTCCTACTCCCGAATTGACATGATTCTGGTGGACAAACGCTTGCTACAAATGGTCCAGACCTATGAAATTCACTCCATAACTTGGTCTGACCACGCTTCGGTATCTGTGGTCCTGACTGAGTCCGGCTCTTCTGGTCCGGCCTACTTGTGGAGAGCGAATGGTCAGGTTCTGGACTCCCCTCAACATGCTCCTTATATTGAACAATGTTTGCGGGACTATTTCCTGACTAATGCAGGCTCTGTATCGGACCCCACAGTGGTCTGGTGCACGCATAAAGCTTTTATACGGGGTATTCTCATCCAACTATATGCTAAGCTTAAGAGGCAGAGGAGTTAGCAGCTCGACCACCTCCTAAAAGAAATTAAACGGTTAGAACCCCTAAACAAGTCATCCCCCTCACCGGCGTTGGCTCTCCAGCTTCACCGCCTTAGATCGGATCTTAGGCAACTCTTGGTGGACCATCAAGACAAATTCTTCAGGGCCCTGAAGATTTCCCACTACTCCCAGGGTAATAAGGCGGGCAGGCTGTTGGCTAACAAGCTGAGGGCGAGACAGGTCAAAAACAGAATAGCATATTTTACTAGACCCTGTTTCCAACTCCAAAATTATAAATCCACAAGCCATTGCTGATTCCTTTGCTAGTTATTATGGTTCCCTGTACAACTTGAAGGATGATCCCTCTACCCCCCAACCCACTGATCAGTCCATCTCTGATTTCTTGACCTCTATCAGCCTACCGCAGCTCACCCCTGCTCAACTTCAGGACCTAAATGCTCCTGTCACCCCTCAGGAACTTGCTAAAGCTATTCACACATTACCATGTGGGAAATCTCCAGGCCCTGACGGCCTACCGAATCTCTATTACAAGAAATTTGTGGATGTCCTGAGCCCGCATCTGGCTTCGGTGTTCGAGACGGCTGTCTCCTTTTGCCTCCCTACCTACTGAAATGCTTCAAGCTTATGTGGTGACATTGCCTAAACCTGGTAAGGACCCCACGTCTCCTCCTAACTTTAGGCCAATATCTTTATTGAATACCGATGTTAAATTATATGCCAAGGTTATAGCACTGAGACTACATCCTATATTGCCCTCTTTGATTCGGGAGGACCAGACTGGGTTTGTGCGGGGCCGGCAGGCCTCGGATGCAACGAGGAGAGTGATTGGTATAATTGACAGGGCCGGGTCTGGTAAGGGTGCCTTCTCTGCTGCTATCCTTGGATGCGGAGAAGGCATTCGACCGGGTCCACTGGACCTACATGACTCGGGTACTACACAAATTTGGCTTTAGGGGACCCATTATATCTGCAATATTGGCCCTGTACTCCACTCCATCTGCTAGAGTATACACCTCCAATATGCTTTCCCAACCCTTCCCTATCACTAACGGCATAAGGCAGGGCTGCCCGCTATCTCCATCGATCTTCAACTTATTGATTGAGCCGCTTGCGGAGGCGGTGAGATCCTCGGGGGCCGTCAAAGGATTTCAGGTTGGCTCACGTCACCATGTGGTCAATCTATTTGCAGACGACGTTATTATCTTTTTGACGGACCCTGTTCGATCCTTAGCTGCTACCCATGAGATTCTCCAACGTTTTAGCCTTATATCTTATTACAAAGTTAACTTCTCTAAATCCCTGATTCTGCCGATGGATATTCCTCCGCATCTATGTCATACACTGCGGGAGACCTATCCTTACACGTGGAAGACTCATAGTATCCCCTACTTGGGTATTCACCTGACTCCCAAGGTTTCTCGCCTGGCAGAAGCTAACTTGCCCCCTCTGATTGCCAAAATATCAACTGAAAGCCAATGCATATCCAAAACTGAACTTACCTGGTCGGGCCGCCTTGCCTCGTTCAAGATGCTCCTGCTGCCCCAAATTCTCTATGTTTTTAGAACATTGCTAATCCCCCATCTCGCGCAAGTATATTGTACAACTTCAGGCTGTCCTAAAGGGGCTGGTGTGGAGAGGCAAACGCCCTAGGAGTACTCACACTCTTTTGGTCAAGCACTGGTCCGCGGGAGGTATGGGCATGGTGGATATTAGAGATTACTTGCTCGCCTCACAGTTGGCCCAGCTGCGCTCGTGGGTGTCCCCCGCACACGCGACCGCCTGGAGTGCCATAGAGGAGGAAACTTGGGCTCCTTCCTCCCTGCGATCAGTGCTCCTAGCTGACAGGTGGAGACCCCTTTCTCTAAGGGATCTGCCGCTATCGATCCAAGCTTCCCTCTTGGCTTGGAGGGAATTTGCCTCACTTGCACTTAAACCCTCCTTGTTGGTTAGAATACCCGTTCCCGATTCGGGTCCTGGAACTGGTGATGCCTCACACCTCTCTTGTGAGGTGGACTGCAAGGGGCATATCCACGGTTGATGACCTTCTGATTAAAGAGTCCCTTAAACCATTCCCTCGATTGCAGCAGGAGTTTGTTCTTCCTCAACATGAATACTATCTGTATGTGCGGATTGCTCATTTGCTCCGCACATTGCCATCCCCACATATTTATTTACCCTCGTCTGGCTGGATGTATCTCCTGGGAGCCCCGCGCTCAGCTCGGGGTACCTCCCTTTTTTACAACTGCCTGCAGCAAAAGTTGGTTTTCTGCAAGACCCCTCCTCTGGAGAAGTGGGAGGTGGACTTGGAGGAATCATTCACGGATGAACAATGGTGTACTGCCCTCCGCTCCATCAAAGCTGCCTCCTCATGTACCAACCACTGGGAGCTTGCCCAGAAGATTAATTTACGCTGGTACCTTACCCCTTACCGCCTCTCTAAGTTTATGCCAAACTACTCGCCTTTATGCTGGAGGGGGTGTCGTGAGGTGGCCCACCTTAAACATGTATTTTGGTCCTGTAAAAATTTAACTAGCTTCTGGAATAGACTGTTTACAGTCATATCGGACATCACAGGTGTGCTCACCCGCCCCTCACTGCCACTGGCGATCATGAACATAGGTATTGACCGGTTCCCTAGGGACTGCAGGTCTGTGGTTACGCATATTCTTTTAGCTGCCCGAAGCGTAATTAAAGCAGCCGAGACACCTGGGGTATCTGAAGTCCTAGACTTGGTTAAAACGAATCTAGCATATGAGAGGATGCTGGCACGCAAAATGGGTAAAGGACCGGAGTTTGAAAATCAATGGCTACTGTGGTATTCCTGGTTATCTCCTAATTGAAATGCACATTTGGGATTTTCTGTGAGCTGATCCATCCTTCCCCCTCTCCTCCCCCCTCCTCCCCCCCTCCTCCCTCCTCCCCCCCTCCTCCTCCTCCCCCCTACCTTTCCTCCTCCTCCTTACCCCTTTCCTTCCCCCACGCCTCCCCTCCCCTCCACGCCCTCGCCTTCCTATCCCTTTTCCTCCTCCTGATATCTGATCTCTCTCTCCTTCCTCTTCCTTCTCCCCTTCTCCCTCTCCCCCCCTCTCTCCCCCCCTCCTCTCCCTCTCCCCCCCCCCCCCTCTTGACAAGGTTATCATGTTTTTGCTTTTATCCAAGGTTATTGTCATACTAAAAATGCTCTATTATTAGTATACACTATCTGTACCTGTTGTACTGATGTTACTTGACTGTACTGGATCTACCCGAACCTCATTCTGTACTTGTCGTTTCTATTTGTCTGTACTCTTTGGTTGTACTTTAAATATTTTCAATAAAAATTTAATGTAAAAAAAAAAAAAAGAGTAAAGGTCCGATGCATAACGTATCCCATTATCTTGCCATCTTCATGTTGGAAAGTTAGGGATGAGTATTAGGGATCGACCAATATTGGTTTTTCATTGCCGATACCGATACCAATATTTTGGCAATTGCATATCGGTATCGGCCGATATGGGCTCATATTTTGTACAGTTAAAGTTTTGAAAAATAAAGACAATTTTTGACACAAATCTGGTACTGAACATGTTAATTTTTGCTTAATGCTTAATGGCTGGCTTGCTGGCACCCTGTGGTGGGTGGGTGGCTGGCTGGCACCCTTCGGTGGGTGGCTGGCTGGATGGCACCCTGTGATGGATGGCTGGCTTGCTGGCACTCTGTGGTGGGTGGCTGGCTGTCTGGCACGCTCTGGTGGGTGGGTGGCTGGCTGTCTGGCACCCTGTGGTGGCTGGCTGGCTGTCTGACACCCTGTGGTGGGTGGCTGGCTGGCTGTCTGGCACCCTGTGGTAGTAGGTTGCTGGCTTTATTGCACCCTGTGGTGAGTGGGTGGGTGTCTGGCACAGGAGCTGTGGGTGGCTGGATGGTACAGGGCCTGTGGGTGGCTGGCTGGTACAATGCCTGTGGGTGGGTGGGTGGCTGGCTGGCTGGCTGGTACAGGGCCTGTGGGTGGCTGGCTGTCTGGCACCCTGTGGTGGGTTGCTGGCTGGTACAGGGCCTGTGGGTGGCTGGCTGGCTGGTGGTAGCAGTGCCTGTGGCTGGCTGGTACTGGGCCTGTGGGTGGCTGGCTGGCTTGCTGGTACAGTGCCTGTGGCTGGCTGGTACAGGGCCTGTGGGTGTGGGTGGCTGGCTGGCACCAGATTGCTGTGGGTGGGTGTATGGCTATGATAGACCCCTGCGAGACTAGTCCTGACTCCAGGCGAGGTGGTCCAAGGCGAGGGAGGTGGCCTAGGAAGGCAGAATGACGCGTCACGAAAATATCGGCAATATCGGTAACTTCCGGGACCGATTCTGATATATTGGGGAAAGTGCATATCGGCCCTCTGCAAAGTAAGCGGAGATGGACCTGTCATCTGCCTGCTCAGCGGGGATCGGCGGATCAACACCCACTGAGCAAAACGGAGTCCACTGGGCAGAAAGCCCATGTAAAGGACCCTTAGAAAGCTTCTCAAGTTCTTTTTGAGGTTTGTTAGGAAGGGAGTATAGTTTGCTCGATAGAGAGAGGAAGTTGAGTTTTTGAGTTGCAATTATTGAGTTTATCATAAAGCTTCATCGTGATTTAGTAAGGAAATGGGCCGAAAATGTTGTGGAGTTTTAGGCTCTTTACCTAGCTTTGGTATCGTTATGACTAGTGTTGAGCGAACACGGACTGTATTATTCGTGTTCGTACCGAATAATTGGATTTTTTTTACCCGAACACGGACACGGACACTTTACTGTATGTTCGGGTAAAAATCCGTGTTCGGTCGTTTTATTTCCGGGTTTTGCATGCTTTGGCGCTCTTTTCATGGCGGGCTTTCAACAGCCAATCAACAATCGTTTAACTGGTGGGCCTTAAGCCATCCCAGCCATGCCTGCAAATGTCTTAGTAGCTGTGATTGGCCGTCTGAAGCATGTGACCAAGTCTTTATAAGTTCGAGGCAGCCGCCGCAGCAGCGTCATTCTGCTGCTTAGCTAAGGGACAGAGCACACATCAATGTGCTGGCTGCTGATTAGGGAAAGATAGGCAGGAAAAAACCATTTGTGTCCGGATAGAATTGAGGGACAGGTCGGAGTGTTTAGGCAGGGCGAGTTGTAGGCATTTTAGGGATAGAGTCTGCTGAATTATAGGGTCAGTGTCTTCTACAAACTACAATCGATATTGCTGTGTGGGGGGTGGGGTGAATCTGCACTCAATCCTGATCTACGATCTCTTCTCAATCCTGTTAGGGACAGAGTCTGCTGAATTTTAGGGAAACTGTGTTCTACAAACTACAATCGATATTGCTGTGTGGTGTGGGATTGGAGATAGGCAGGTGTCAGTGATCCACATCCATTTTTCTGTGTGTGAGCTGCAGTGAACACAATCTTTTTGGGCTGCAGTGAACACAATCTTTTTGGGCTGCAGTGAACACAATCTTTTTGGGCTGCAGTGAACACAATCTTTTTGGGCTGCAGTGAACACAATCTTTTTGGGCTGCAGTGAACACAATCTTTTTGGGGTGCAGTGAACAAAATCTTTTTGGGGTGCAGTGAACACAATCCTTTTTGGTGTGCAGTGAACACAATCTTTGTGGGGTGCAGTGAACAAAATCCTTTGTGGGGTGCAGTGAACACAATCTTTTTGGGGTGCAGTGAACAAAATCCTTTTTGGGGTGCAGTGAACAACATCCTTTTTGGGGTGCAGTGAACACAATCTTTTTGGGGTGCAGTGAACAAAATCCTTTGTGGGGTGCAGTGAACACAATCTTTTTGGGGTGCAGTGAACACAATCTTTTTGGGGTGGAGTGAACAACATCCTTTTTGGGGTGCAGTGAACAAAATCATTTTTGGGGTGCAGTGAACACAATCTTTTTGGGGTGCAGTGAACACAATCTTTGTGGGGTGCAGTGAACACAATCTTTTTGGGGTGGAGTGAACAACATCCTTTTTGGGGTGCAGTGAACAACATCCTTTTTGGGGTGCAGTGAACACAATCTTTTTGGGGTGCAGTGAACACAATCTTTGTGGGGTACAGTGAACAGAATCTTTGTGGGGTGCAGTGAACACAATCTTTGGGGGGTACAGTGAACACAATCTTTTTGGGGTGCAGTGAACACAATCTTTGTGGGGTGCAGTGAACACAATCTTTTTGGGGTGGAGTGAACAAAATCATTTTTGGGGTGCAGTGAACAACATCCTTTTTGGGGTGCAGTGATCAAAATCCTTTTTGGGGTGCAGTGAACACAATCTTTTTGGGGTGCAGTGAACAAAATCCTTTGTGGGGTGCAGTGAACAGAATCTTTGTGGGGTGCAGTGAACACAATCTTTGGGGGGGTACAGTGAACACAATCTTTTTGGGGTGCAGTGAACACAATCTTTGTGGGGTACAGTGAACAGAATCTTTGTGGGGTGCAGTGAACACAATCTTTGGGGGGTACAGTGAACACAATCTTTTTGGGGTGCAGTGAACACAATCTTTGGGGGGTACAGTGAACACAATCTTTTTGGGGTGCAGTGAACACAATCTTTGTGGGGTGCAGTGAACACAATCTTTGGGGGGGTACAGTGAACACAATCTTTTTGGGGTGCAGTGAACAACATCCTTTTAGGGTGCAGTGAACACAATCTTTGTGGGGTGCAGTGAACAACATCCTTTTAGGGTGCAGTGAACACAATCTTTGTGGGGTACAGTGAACAGAATCTTTGTGGGGTGCAGTGAACACAATCTTTGGGGGGTACAGTGAACACAATCTTTGTGAGGTGCAGTGAACACAATCTTTGTGGGGTGCAGTGAACACAATCATTGTGGGGTGCAGTGAACTCAATCTTTGTGGGGTACAGTGAACACAATCTCATACTTCTGAAGATTTGAGGGTGCTGCCTGTTCCATACTCCCCCTACTCCTCATCTAGCCTTTTAGGGGTACAAACAATAGTAATTGGGGCCTAGTGTGGTTGTGTACGTGTGATATACATACACTTTTTTTGGATCATATTTTCTATTCCGCTATTTAATCAAAAACCTTTGGGGATCAGTTAAATTGGGGGATAGTCTGTGTTGGTACGTGTGAGAGAGATCCACCTTTCCAAGTTGTTGGGGTTCATCTCATACTTCTGAAGGTTTGAGGGTGCTGCCTGTTCCATACTCCCCCTACTCCTAGCCTTTTAGGGGTACAAACAATAGTAATTGGGGCCTAGTGTGGTTGTGTACGTGTGATATACATACACTTTTTTTGGATCATATTTTCTATTCCGCTATTTAATCAAAAACCTTTGGGGATCAGTTAAATTGGGGGATAGTCTGTGTTGGTACGTGTGAGAGAGATCCACCTTTCCAAGTTTTTGGGGTTCATCTCATACTTCTGAAGATTTGAGGGTGCTGCCTGTTCCATACTCCTCCTCCTACTGCTCAACCATCCTTTTAGGGGTACAAACAATAGTAGTTGGGGCCTAGTGTGGTGGTGTACGTGCGAGATACATACACTTTCTTTTTGATCATATTTTCTATTCCGCTATTCAATTAAAACCTTTGGGGATCAATTCAATTGCGAGATAGTCTGTGTCGGTACGTGTGAGATCCACCTTTCCAAGTTGTTGGGGTTCATCTCATACTTCTGAAGATTTGAGGGTGCTGCCTGTTCCATACTCCTGCTCCTACTGCTCAACCATCCTTTTAGGGGTACAAACAATAGTAATTGGGGCCTAGTGTGGTTGTGTACGTGCGAGATACATACACTTTTTTTGATCATATTTCCTATTCCGCTATTCAATAAAAACCTTTGAGGATCAATTGAATTGCGGGATAGTCTGTGTCGGTACGTGTGAGATCCACCTTTCCAAGTTTTTGGGGTTCATCTCATACTTCTGAAGATTTGAGGGTGCTGCCTGTTCCATACTCCTCCTCCTACTCCTCATCCATCCTTTTAGGGGTACAAACAATAGTAATTGGGGCCTAGTGTGGTTGTGTACGTGCGAGATACATACACTTTTTTTGATCATATTTCCTATTCCGCTATTCAATAAAAACCTTTGAGGATCAATTGAATTGCGGGATAGTCTGTGTCGGTACGTGTGAGATCCACCTTTCCAAGTTGTTGGGGTTCATCTCATACTTCTGAAGATTTGAGGGTGCTGCCTGTTCCATACTCCTGCTCCTACTGCTCAACCATCCTTTTAGGGGTACAAACAATAGTAATTGGGGCCTAGTGTGGTTGTGTACGTGCGAGATACATACACTTTTTTTGATCATATTTCCTATTCCGCTATTCAATAAAAACCTTTGAGGATCAATTGAATTGCGGGATAGTCTGTGTCGGTACGTGTGAGATCCACCTTTCCAAGTTTTTGGGGTTCATCTCATACTTCTGAAGATTTGAGGGTGCTGCCTGTTCCATACTCCTCCTCCTACTCCTCATCCATCCTTTTAGGGGTACAAACAATAGTAATTGGGGCCTAGTGTGGTTGTGTACGTGCGAGATACATACACTTTTTTTGATCATATTTCCTATTCCGCTATTCAATAAAAACCTTTGAGGATCAATTGAATTGCGGGATAGTCTGTGTCGGTACGTGTGAGATCCACCTTTCCAAGTTTTTGGGGTTCATCTCATACTTCTGAAGATTTGAGGGTGCTGTCTGTTCCATACTCCTCCTACTCCTCATCCATCCTTTTAGGGGTAGAAACAATAGTAATTGGGGCCTAGTGTGGTTTTGTACGTGCGAGATACATACACTTTTTTGGATCATATTTCCTATTCCGCTATTCAATAAAAACCTTTCTAGGGCAAGATCTTAAATTACAGAAATATGAGGAGACCGTCAAATAAGGGCCGTGGCCTGGGTCGTGGTGCTGCTGGTAGAGCTCCTGTTGCAAGGAGAGGACGTGGTCGATCTGTGCCAGCTACACGCACAAGTGAAACACCTTCCTCAAGTGTGAGTAGGCGACAGAACCTGCATCAGTATTTGGTAGGGCATCAAACGCCCCTAGAAGTGATGAGGCCAGAACAAGTTGAGGCAATAGTAGATTGGTTTGCTGCTGACAGTGCCTCCAGTTCCTTCACATTGTCTCCCACCCAGTCTACTGCAGAAAGGTCAGAGTTGGCACCTGCAGCCAATGTCCAACCGTCTTTCACCTCACCCCCTTGCAAATCAGGCCAGCAGTCTGAGCCCCAAGCCATACAGCAGTCTCTTATTCTTTTTGAGGACTCTGTCAGCAGGGTTTCCCAGGGCCATCCACCTAGCCCTGCCCCAGAAGTGGAAGAGATTGAGTGCAGCGATGCCCAACCACTTATTTCTCAAGATGAGTACATGCAAGGATCATCGCAGCACGTCTCCGATGATGACGAAACGCAGGTGCCAACTGCTGCGGCGTTCAGCATTGTGGAGACCGACAAGGAGGGCAGGGGTGAAGACTGGGTGGAAGATGATGTGGAGGACGATGAGGTCCTCGACCCCACATGGAATGAACGTCATGCAGGTGACCTGAGTAGTTTGGAGGAAGAGGCGGTGGTCGCACAGAGCCACCAGCACAGCAGAAGAGGGAGCAGGGTGCAGAAGCGGAGCGGCCGTGCCCTAGACACTACGCCCGCTACTGCCCAACGCAGCAAGGGAACGAGCGCACCAAAGTCAGCTCAAAGGAGTTCTCTAGCGTGGAAGTTCTTTAGAAAATGTGCTGATGACAGGACACGAGTGGTTTGCACCCTGTGCAATCAGAGCTTGAAGCGAGGCATAAACCTTCTCAACCTGAGCACAACCTGCATGATCAGGCATCTAAGTGCAAAGCACGAGCTGCAGTGGAGTACACACCTTCAAAACCAAGAAACGTCTCTGGCTCATCCTGCTTCCTCTTCTGCTGCAGTCTCGGCCGCTCCAGCCACATCTGTAGTGATACCGGCACCTGCCACCCCGCAAACAGACGATCTGTCAGCAACACCACCACCTGGGTCACCAACAACCATCTCCACAATGTCCCGTGGAAGCGTTCAGCTTTCCATCTCCCAAACACTTGAGAGGAAGAGGAAGTACCCCCCTACCCACCCGCGATCCCTGGCCCTGAATGCCAGCATTTCAAAATTATTGGCCTTTGAAATGCTGTCATTCCGTCTGGTGGAGACGCACAGTTTTAAAAACCTTATGTCGGTGGCTGTCCCACAGTACGTCGTGCCCAGCCGCCACTACTTTTCCAGGCAAGCCATCCCTTCCCTGCACAACCAAGTGGGGGAAAATATCAGGTGTGCACTGCGCAACGCCATCTGTGCCAAGGTCCACCTAACTACGGATACGTGGACCAGTAAGCACGGTCAGGGGCGTTATATCTCCCTAACGGCACACTGGGTAAATGCAGTGGCGGATGGGCCTGAGGCGGATAGCAATTTGGCGCATGTCCTTCCACCACCGAGGATTGCAGGGCGCTTCAGTTTGCCTCCTGTTCCTAACTCCTCCTACTCCGCTTCCTCATCCTCTACCGCCTCCTCATCCGGACAGCGTAACACCTTCACCACCAACTTCAGCACGGCCAGGGGTAAACGACAGCAGGCAGTTTTACAACTTGCCTGTTTGGGGGACAAACCACACACCGCGCAGGAGTTGTGGAGGAGCATGGAACAGCAGACAAATGAGTGGTTGCTGCCAGCGAGCCTCAAGCCCGGCCTGGTGGTGTGCGATAACGGGCGAAATCTCATAGCAGCTCTGGGCCTAGCCGGTTTGACGCACATCCCTTGCCTGGCGCATGTGCTGAATTTGGTGGTGCAGAGGTTCCTTAAAAACTACCCCGATATGTCAGAGCTGCTGCAGAAAGTGCGGGCCGTTTGTGCGCACTTTCGGCGTTCTCACCCTGCTGCTGCTCGCCTGGCAGCGCTGCAGCGTAACTTCGGCCTTCCCGCTCACCGCCTCATATGTGACGTGCCCACAAGGTGGAACTCCACCTTGCACATGCTGGAAAGACTGTGCGAGCAGCAGCAGGCCATAGTGGAGTTTCAGCTGCAGCACGCACGCGTGAGTCGCTCTGCGGAACAGCACCACTTCACCACCAATAACTGGGCCTCCATGCGAGACCTGTGTGCCTTGTTGCGCTGTTTTGAGTACTCCACCAACATGGCCAGTGGCAATGACGCCGTTCTCAGCTTAACTATCCCACTTCTATGCCTCCTTGAAAAAACAATTCGGGCGATGATGGAAGAGGATGTGGCACAGGATGAGGAGGAGGAGGAGGATGAAGAGGTAACATTTCCAAGGCTTTCAGGGCAGTCATTCGCAAGGGGCTCCGAGGGTGGGTTCCTGCACACGCAAACGCCAGGGACGCAATTGTCCAGCAGGGGCACAGTTCTGGAGGATGAGGAGGATGAGGAGGAGGAGGAGCTGGAGGAGGAGATGGAACCATGTTCACAGCAGGGTGGCACCCAGGCCAGCTCATGGCCATCACTGGTGCGTGGCTGGGGGGATACAGAGGACACGGACGATACACCTCCCACAGAGGACAGCCTTTCGTCGCCTCTGGGCAGCCTGGCACACATGAGCGATTACATGCTGCAGTGTCTCCACAACGACCGCCGAGTTGCCCACATTCTAACTTGTGCTGATTACTGGGTGGCCACGCTGCTGGATCCCCGTTACAAGGACAACGTACCGTCCTTAATTCACTCACTGGAGCGCGATCGCAAGATGCGCGAGTACAAGCGCACGCTGGTAGACGCCATGCTGCTGGCATTCCCATCTGACAGCGGGGCCACAGTGGAAGCACAAGGCAGAGGAGGAGGAGGAGGAGGTCGCCAACGCAACCAGGGCACCGCCAGCACCTCAGAAGGCAGGGTTAGCATGGCCGAAATGTGGAAAAGCTTTGTCAGCACGCCACAACAAACAGCAGCACCAGCAGCTCAGATGGAACGTCTTAGCAGGAGGCAGCATTTTACCAACATGGTGGAGCAGTATGTGTGCACACGCCTACATGTAGTGAATGACGGGTCTGCCCCCTTCAACTTCTGGGTCTCCAAATTGGGCACATGGCCTGAGCTTGCCCTTTACGCCTTGGAGGTGCTGGCGTGCCCTGCAGCCAGTGTATTATCTGAACGGGTATTTAGCACGGCTGGGGGCGTTATAACAGACAAGCGCAGCCGCCTGTCCAGAGACAATGTGGACAAGCTCACGTTCATTAAAATGAACCAGGCATGGATCCCACGGGACTTTTCCGTACCTTATGCAGAATAGCAATGGATACCGACCTTACCCACCCATTGTTCCATTTTTGCTCTTTCTCACTCTTTTGGGGTGTACCCTCATTTAAAATTTTTGAAAAGAAGCAGTGTTGGCTACCTCGTCCTCCTCCTCAGGGCCAGATTAATGTAGGGGCTATTGGAGCTGCAGCTCCAGGCCCCTACCTTTTATATAGGCCCCGGGTTGGCCATATTCACTGTTACCGCTCTTCTGTCACTTGTAAACACAGAAGTCTGGCTTCTATGCTCGCTTCCCCAGGCAGCACCCTCAGAACCTCCCCACACAGCGTGAAGGCCGGACAAGGAGGGACAGTTGGCGATGCATGGATGTGTTTATGGGCTTCAGGGACAGCATCCCATGTTGAATTAGGCATGCATGGCTGCACCCTTCCTCCTCTGGGTGCATGGCAAGGCACGGCCCTTAAGGCCCTTCAAAATCCTCAGCACCAAGCCCATGATGCTGTTAATCCGGCCCTGGTCCTCCTCCACCGCCGCTTCCACCTACACCGCCCATAGGTGTGCGCAGCCTATTGCATTAAGGTGTGCACCCCAAAGTTGAAATACACATGCATGTGTTTGCCAGCAGGGAGAGTAATGTATCGGGGCCATGTACCTGTAGGCAAGGAGAAATAGAGCAGAGCAGGTCCCAGGGAGATCTTTCCCATCTCCTCACTGGCAATGCTATGTGCCCTAGGTGATTAGGGTGTGCCCAGGCACACCCAGCACACCCTGTGCGCACGCCTATGTCACCGCCACATCCACCACCACCTCAACCTCCCTCCTACTCCATATGGGCCTCGTCCTTCAGAGATGAAGAAGAACATTGTTTTATTTTTCTGTTTTTTTTTGTTGTTTTAAGTTATTTCCCTATCCACATTTGTTTGCAGAGCACTTGCCATGCTCTTAATTACGTTTTGCTGCCATTTGCAGCACTCTAGCCCTTTCCTTTGGTGTTTTAGAGCCATTTTAGTGCCTTAAAGTTCGGGTCCCCATTGACTTCAATGGGGTTCGGTGTCCGGGAAAAGTTCGGTAAAAGTCCGGGACACGGACCCGGACTTTTTTTTAAAGTTCGGCCGAACCCGTCGAACACGGACATCTAGGTGTCCGCTCAACCCTAGTTATGACCATGGCTTGTAGCATTTGTTGTGGAAAGGAGGCTGAGTTAGCAACATCGTTGAACAGTTGAGTGATGCACCTATTTAACGTTGATTTGAATTTTTTATAGCATTAACCTACAAAGCCACCTGGGGATTTCTTGTTTGGTAGAGCGCCTTTGGCGTTGTCTATCACTGAGATAGAGAAGGGGACATTTAGATTCTCAATTTGATCAGTTGTAGGTTTGAGAGGTGCATGGAGTCTAAGAAGGCTTGGATTGTAGAAGTGTTCGGTTGTGCTAGGGAAGAAGTAAGTTGTAAAGAGCACTTTATTATGTGCTAAACACATCTGCTATGCTCTGCGGGTTTCTTAGTTTTTCTTTTGTGGTAGGGTGATAAATGAAGAGTATGTGGGACTTGATATGTCGGCCTTTAATTTGTTGGGCAAGGAGTTTCCCTGCTTTGTACCCTGAACTATAAAAATGCATCTTACTATGTTTCTGAAATTTATCATAAATGTCTAAGAGAAAGGATCTCAGTTCTAGATGTAAATGGATCAATTTGGATTTTAGGTCTGAGTGTGGTTATTTATTAAGTGTGTCGGTGTCTTTTTTTTTTTTTTATTAAACAATCTTTTTATTAATTTTTCAACATAATAATACAAACATTCGGGAAGAACAATTCCCAATAGCATTCAAGCAGAACAGTAGCTTGCATTCAGAACAGTAGATCCAGAACATTCCAAAAAGCAAAGCAATAACTTTACAGATATATCATCTCTAGGTATTCATTGTTCCTATTGGTTAAAACTAGTGGATAACTAGGGCCACACATGGAGCACGAGGGCCAAAGTGGATGGGAAAGCTTGCCACCACCACCAGATGTCTCTACCAGTACTACTTGGGCAAAAAGGAGATTGCAGGCTTTCAGTGGGGTTGCACACCACCGACTGCCCGACACCCCAGATAAAGCCACTCCTAATGGGAACCACACTGTGGCCACCTCTGGAGCGCCGGGCCCCAGCAGGGCAAGACCTAAACCACTTAGGGAGCTCAGATCTCCCATCACGACCTATTTAACCATGAAATCCAAGGTTGCCATAGCTTAGACATACGGGCGGCGGACTGGTGTCTCAGGGACAAGGCTCGTTCATAGGAATGGTGGGGGGCAACCAGTTCAATCACTCCCTGAATTGGGGGAAGTGATTCCTGCTTCCAAGATCTAGCTATAATTAATCTGGCTGCAAGCAAACAGTGGGTAATCGTGTGTCTCATAGGGTGGGGTATCCGTTCAAGGTTTAGGGAGAGCAATGCGAGTCCAGGGTCTAGTCTAATCGGGGTATTGGTCACGTCAGACAATAATGAAAATACCTCCTTCCAGAAGACGTGGAAGAGAGAACCTACTACTCCACATCCTCTCCAGCACCCCCCATCACACTTCTCATCAAATTTGCTAATCCTGTCAGGAGTGAGGTACCATCGCAATGACAATTTCAAGGTCAATTCCCATAGGTTGGAATTGCATGTCGTCGAGTATATAGAGCGGAGTGCCTGCGTCCATTGTTCGTCAGTGTATGCCATACCCAAGTTCCTCTCCCATTGCACATGGGGGAGTGAATTGGAGAAGATGGTCTTCTGTTGCAGTAGATTATAGAATGTAGTGATGCCTTTGGTTTTAGGAGGTGACTTAGAGATAAGGTAATTCCATGCCGGAGCTAGGATAGTCAATGGCCAGGTGGGGATAGAGGAAAGGAAATGACGAGTTCTAAAGTGCAGGAATAGATCAGTGCTGGGCAAGTGAAATTTATGTTGTAAGGTAGGAAATGGAATTAATTTGGAGTTATGGTGTAGGTCGTTCAAAGTGGTGATTCCACGTTTGGTCCAGGAGTGAAAACTGGCGTCAGGCATCAGATAGTGCAGGGCAGTCAGGGGTATTTTAAGGTCCAGTACTTGGGAGCTGTTGGAGTGTTGAGTCAGCAACATTTTCCAAGCGGTGACCATAGCTACCATAGTCGGGGGGGAAATGGGATGGGATATTCGCTCCTAGGGATGTCGCCTTCAACCAGGAAGGAAGGTCTGATAGTGTGCAATAAGATGCCTCTATTTTCCGCCATATAGAGGGGCTATCTGGGGTAAACCATTCTCGTAGTTGTGTAAGGATAGAAGCAAGGTAGTAGTCATATATGTCCACATAGCCCGCTCCACCTTGGGAACGCGCTTTTATAAGTTTTACGTGTGAACATCTAGGCTTCTTACCCTGCCAAATGTATTGCGGTATAAGGGATTGGAGAGAACGAAAAAATGTTTTGGGAGCCGGGATTGGCACTGTTCGAAAGATATACAGTAGTTGTGGCAAGTGCATCATCTTGAACGCTGCCAGCCTCACCAACCAAGAGAAACCTGAAAATTGGAGGTGTTTAAGGTCATTCTGGAGCCGAGTGCGCGCCGGAACGTAGTTATGTAAAAAAAGTGTTTTTGGATTCGCCGTAAGTTTAATTCCTAAATACGAGAGATGGGTGTCTGTCCAGGTGTAAGGAAACTGATGCTGAAATAAGGCACTGGTGGTAGCATCAATGCCAATATTTAAAATCTGGAACTTAGTTTCGTTGACCTTATACAGGGATACTGCTCCAAACCAATTTAGTATTTTTTGAATTTCGGGAACAGGTAAGGTTAGTAAGCATAAGAATGACATCGTCCGCAAAGAGACTAATCTTCTGAGGGGTGCCTGCTGTGTCAATTTCTGATATACGGGGGTTGGATCGAATGTGTTCTGCAAGGGGTTCCATCACCATATTGAATATTAAGGGGGAAAGGGGGCCCCTGTCTAGTACCATTCGATATTTCGAAAGGGGCGGAGATGGCATCAGGGGTGCGAACCCTCGCTGATGGATTCGAGTATAAAGCCATTATGGCTTCATAGAGGAAGCCATGGGTACCAAATTTGTGTAGAACCGCAGACAGAAACCCCCAGTGGACTCGATCGAACGCCTTCTCTGCATCCAATGAGAGGAGCAGAGAAGGCGTTCCTGCAGTCCGAGCATAGTGTATGGAATTGATGACTCTTCTGGTCGCATCAGAGGCCTGGCGGCCTTTTCGTGAACCCTGATTGGTCCTTGTGGATAATCATTGGTAGGACTTCAAGTAAGCGTAATGCGATCATTTTAGCATACAATTTAGCATCAAGATTCAAAAGCGAAATCGGCCTAAAATTTTGGGGTTGAGTGGGTTCTTTTCCAGGTTTAGGCAAAGTCACAATCATTGCACTGAGCATCTCTTGTGGGAAGGAAGAGGATGTGGCAGCTGAGTTGAATAGTTTGACCATGAGAGGTGCGAGCAGGCTGGAGAATTTCTTATAATATTCGGCTGTGAAGCCGTCTGGGCCGGGGGTTTTCTGGTTAGGGAGGGTAGAGATGGCTTGAAGAATTTCTATCTAGGAAAATGGTTGGTTAAGGGTTTCTAATGTATCTGGAGGAATGGAGGGAACGTTTATGTGGTTAAGGAATGACGCTATGTCATTCGGACATGGATGGGGACTATGTGGATCAGCTTTGATATTATACAGTGATTCATAATATGTGCGAAAAGCGTCCACTATAAGATTAGGCTTCAGTAATTTAGTTTTAGAAGTGGGATGGAGAATGTGCGGTATCCTGGATTTTATCCTCTGGCCTTTGATACGAAGGGCCATGGCTTTAGACTCCTTTTGCCCGGTGGAGAACAAATTAACTTTCCACTTTTTAAGGGTGGCGCTATATTTTTCCAATAGCATGGCTCTCAACTCCTGTCGGAGTAGAAAGATTTTTTCAGTGAGGGCCTTAGAGGGGTGTTGTTGGTTTTGAGAGTCTAGGGTAGTTAGCTGCTCAGTAAGATCGGTCAGTTTCTGCAACCTCCTTTTACTTTCCCTAGTGCCAATTTGAATGAGTACTCCCTGTAACACTGCTTCATGGGCGTTCCACACCGTCACCGGACCCGAACTGTCTCCCTCATTGTTGGCAATATAATCTTAAATATGGTGTCGGATTTCCGAGACATAAGCTGGGTTAGTCAACAAGTGATTATGCAGTCTCCAGACATACGGAGCTCGTGCATGTGGACCTAGGGAAATTTTGATCGTCAATGGGGAGTGGTCGGACCAGGTGGCAGTGTGGAGCTGCACATCAGATACACATTCCAAAACTTTTCTATCGGATATACACAAATCTATATGTGAATAGGTGCCGTGACGTGGGGAGAGGAACGAGTAATCCCTCTCCGACGCGTGACAACACCTCCATACATCATACAATTCCTGAGACCAGATACATTTTGATAAAGATGAGTTAGGCCTTTTAGGGTTAGCTGTCGAATCAAGTACACTGTCCGGTGTGAGGTTGAAATCTCCACACAGGAGGAGACTTCCGAAGGCCAGATTCTTCACCTTGGTCACCACAGATTTTATGAATGACAAATGGTAATGGTTTGGGGCATGGTGAATTTCCAACCCATTATCATGCATTGCAGGATAAGGTATCTGCCTTTAGGGTCGATCACAACATCATGATATTGGTAGTCTAGAGTATCTCGAATAGCTATGAGAACTCCCTTCCTCTTCTTTTTACTAGAAGCAAAGTACAGATACGGGTAGTTCTTATGGGTGCATTTCGGCATGGCTTCAAGGGCGAAGTGGGTTTCCTGGACACACAATATATCACCGTGTAAGGATGCAGCAGTGGACCATAATGAAGAGCGCTTGGCGGGGTGGTTGAGACCCCTGGCATTGAGTGTTAAGATGGTGAATGCCATGACAAAAAGGGGAGGTGTTTGGCAGGACAGAACAGGTGAATAATCCTGAGAGGGCTGTGTATGGAGACGGTGATCCCCAAGTGAAGGAGAGTACCTGAAGGCGGTTGCGCCTATGTAGACTGGCTTGCTAGCCGGGAGAGATCCGCCTTAGGACAGGTAGAGATAGAGTAGGAGTTCCACGTCCTGGGCAGAGGTTCACTTCGAGGAGAGCGTAGAGTCGATAGAACTGGTCACTCGTGGTTGCACCAATAGGAACTACTTGGAACGGTAAGAAGGTTAGATTTAGATGAACAGCAAAACAAATATGAGATTCAGAAATGCAAACGGTTGGTAATCGTGGTACTGGAACTAAACAGAAGTAAACCAGTAGTATGGATTGTTCAGCAAGTGTAATCCTGTGTCAGGCTTGCTGACTGGAGTGGGGGGTAACTCCACCGCCGGTGGAGAAAAAAGCCGGAAAACTGGGATAGATATTCGTAGTAGGCCAGCCGGGCCCTGTGTTGCTGAAGATGGAGGGACAGCAACCTTTTACATAGAAGGACGGTGCCTGGAGGGCTGCGATGAGATCCCTGGGGAGGCGACGGGGTTCACCTTGGTGCATCCGGGGGTCCCCTTGGGGGGTCTGGAATAATACCCCATGCGTGTAGTAGCTTCATGCCCCCTTTCATTGTGGAGATAGAGTGAGGAATCTGATTATAGGTAACCATCAGGGTTGCTGGATGGCGCCACTTATCGGTGATTTTGTGATTTGCTAAGGCTTTAGTGAGCATTTTAAGCTGTCTGCGCTGTTGGAGCTTGTGCTGAGAAAGGTCAGTGAATAGCTGAATTTGCGTGTAGGGAGCTGGAAGAGTACCCAGTGATCTAGATGCTTGTAAGATTTTTTCCTTTGCTGGGAAAAAGTGTACTCTCAATAATACATCCCTTGGGACCGATGCTTCTAGGAATCTAGGCTTGGACAGCCTATGAATTCTATCAATTGTGATTTAGATAGGAGATAAGGCAGGTACTAGGGAGGAAAACAGGGTGGATGCATATTGCTGGAGGTCCGCAGGAGGGACATCTTCAGGAATGCCCCTAATTTTGATATTATTGCGGCGAGATCAATCTTCTAGATCTGCCAGCTTATTTTTTATCCAGACAGTATCCTCCTTCTGTTCTGTGTATGCATCCACTAAATCATTAACAGTGTCAGTGCATTCCTCCATTTTCTGCTCCATATAATGTACCCTGTGTCCCATGTGTTTCATCTCATAAGCAAATTTGTCCATGATAGAAGAGAGATTGGACATAAGAGACGATTGGAATGTAATTAGCATGTTCTTCATGGTGGTGTCAAGGACCGGCTGCCCAGTAGTGGGGAATGCTGCTATGGATGACTGCAGTGAGGACATAGAGTGCACGGAGTACATGCCTTTACTCACTGTGGATTCCTGTTGTCCGTGATCATCCATCCTCATCCTTAAATCAAGTAATAGAGATTTGATCAGGCTGCAGGCATAAGAGGATAGGTCAGGGGGTTGTAATGATTCTGGTATTCCGTGTATCTTAATGTTGTTGTAGAAGGATCTATCTTCTAAATCCACCAATTTATCTTTTTCCGCTTATTATACTGCATATGACTTTCTTGGGTGTCAATTATGTCATTGACAGTGGTAGTGATGTCTCCAATGTTAGTTTCAACATGGGGAAGTTCTCTTTTACACTGATACTGTGGCCAAAGTTATGCATGGAAGAAAGCATGTCTGCTTGAAGAGAACTTCTTAACCACTTCTGGACCAGAAGGATTTACCCCCTCAAGTGCGATACAGCACTGCGTTATTTTGCTGACAATTGCGCGGTCGTGCAACGCTGTACCCAAATGGAATTGATATACTTTTGTTCACACAAATTGAGCTTTCTTTTGGTGGTACAGTAAACCCCCCTCCATTGCGGGGGTTAAGTTCCGGACCCAGCCGCGAAAAGTGAAATTCCGCGAAATAGAAAAACCCTATTAAAATGCATTGTAGGCATGATTTTTTTACTGTCACTGTACGTGTAGAAGCATTTTAAGGTCTTTAAACACACTTTTAAAACAATAGAAACTCATTTAAACACATAAAAGATACTTAGAGACAGAGCAAGAGCTATGAAAAACACAAAAATCTTTCATTTTTAATGATTTATATAGTAAAATAACATTACAAAAAAAAACGCGAATTACCGGGACCGCAAAAACTGAACCGCGATGTAGCGGGGGATTACTGTATTTGATCACCTGTACGATTTTTATTTTTTGCGCTTTAAAGAAAAAAAAGAGCAACAATTCTGAAAAAAAAAAACAATATTTTTTAGTTTCTGCTATACTGTATAACATTCTCAATAAAAAAAGTTAAAATTCTATTTTTTTTAAATCTTTTTAGGCCAATTTGTATTCGGCCACATATTTTTGGTATAAAAAGAATTCCAATAAGTTATTGCTTCTACAAACTAAGGGAAAGATTTATGTCTTTTTTTTTTATTTTTATTTTTTTATTTACTAGTAATAGCGGCGATCAGCGTTTTTTAGCGGGACTGTGACATTGCAGTGAACAGATCGGACACCTAACTGACATTTTTGACACTTTTTGGGGGACCAGTGACATTACTACAGTAATCAGTGCTAAAAATATGCACTGTTACTGTGCTAATGACATTGGCAGGGAAGGGGGTAACACCAGGGGCAATCAAAGAGTTAAATGTGTCCCTAGGGGGTGCATTCTAACTGTGGGGGGTGGGCTTTCTTCATGAACACAGAGACCTGTGTTCCCAAATAAGAGGAACACAGGATCCCTGTATTCATAACTGACAGAACAGCGGCCTGCCATGTTTACAATGGCAGACCACCATTCTGTCTCCACAAGGAGCGATTGTGGGTGCCCGGCGGCAATCGCGGCCACCGGACCCACTGATCAGCTTCCTCTATAGTGAATAAGCGCATGCGCACGCGCCCCCGCTAGCGGTCCTACGAAGCGATGTACAGTTATGTCATTGCGCGGGACAGAGCCAACCTGCTGCAGTAAAACTGCGGTGGGCGGTCGTTAAGAGGTGAAGGACACTAACATGTCTTTCAGTGTGGTGTCCATCACAGGCTGAAGGAGGCAATGGGATCATTTTGTGGTGTTTGCAATGCTAGTGTTGGAGGCATTGGAGAAAATAAAGCGTGGCTCACCTCATGGTTAAAGCAGATGGGTTCAATCTCATCTTGGATTTGGCTGGGCGGTTTGAAGAAGGGGAGCCAGGTGGAGACAGCGGTGACCCTGTTGCTAGTAGTGGAGGAGTGGAGGATCTCCTGGCTTCTGTCAGGAGCTCGCTGTCTGTTCGGGCTGCAGGTGAGGGAGAGCCACTGGTGCTGCAGTGTGTGAGTTGGCTACGGCACCATTTTGGCTGTGCCTCGTGGCTAGCTGGTACTTGTACTCTTTGAGCTCCTGTGGGAGCGGATCGTCTTTCCGTTTGAGTGCCATGGCACTGTGAGGCTACCAGGAGTGTTAGTTTGTATCAGGGACGCTGGGATGTCTGATAGGAAGCAGGCAGATGCCTGTTTTATTGGTCCTGTGTGAGGAGCTCTGCTCTTACGCGGCCATCTTGTCCGTACGCTGGTCACGTCCCCATTTTTTTTTTTTTGATAAAGGACAGAGTTCAATAAGTCCCACTGCACAAGCAAATGTATTTGGGAGGACTTGCTGGAATCTGGAAAACCCCTTTAGAATAATGGCCCCCAAATAATGCCTCCCCCATGTGTATGAAACAGTTTTGCTGAATATCTGCATAACAGGCAGTATAGCAAACGGCTATATGTATATACACTATATTGTCAAAAGTATTGGGACACCTGCCTTTACAAGCACATTAACTTTATTGGCATCCCAGTCTTAGTCAGTAGGGTTCAATATTGAGTTGACCCACCCTTTGCAGCTATAACAGCTTCAACTCTTCTGGGAAGACTGTCCGAAAGGTTTAGGACCATTCTTCCAGAAGTGCATTTGTGAGGTCAGACACTGTTTTTGGATGTAAAGGCCTGGCTCACAGTCTCTGCTCTAATTTATCCCAAAGGTGTTCTACCGGATTGAGTTCAGAACTCTGTACAGGCCAGTCAAGTTTCTCCACCCCAAACTCACTCATTCATGTCTTTATGGACCTTGCTTTGTGCATCGGTCCAAATCATTTGGGGGAGGGGAAATTATGGTGTGGGGTTGTTTTTCATGGGTTGGGCTTGGCTCCTTAGTTCCAGTAAAGGGAACTCTTGAGGCATCAGCATACCAAGACATTTTGGATAATTTAATGCTCCCAATGTTGTGGGAACAGTTTGGGGATGGCCCCTTCCTGTTCCAACATGACTGCACACCAGTGCACAAAGCAAGGTCCATAAAGACATGGATGAGAGAGTTTGGGGTGGAGGAACTTGACTGGCCTGCACAGAGTCCTGATCTCAACCTACTCGCCCAACATCAGTGCCTGACCTCACAAATGCACTTTTAGAAGAATGGTCAAACTTTCCCATATACACACTCCTAAACCTTGTGGACAGCCTTCCCAGAAGAGTTGAAGCTGTTATAGCTGCAAAGGGTGGGCCAACTCAATATTGAACCCTACAGACTAAGTATGGGATGCCATTGATGTTCATGTGTGTGTAAAGGCAGGTGTTCCAATACTTTTGACAATATAGTGTATGTATATACCCTGTATATTGTGATATGAGGTGTCTTCAAAACAAGTACACACAAAGAACTTTCTTTAGTCAAAGTAAAGCAAAAACAGTTTGTAGTTTAGGTATAAAAGAGATCACCCCATAAGCTCCCCGCCAATCTCTGGGGTTAGGGTTCCTCCTCGCATCAGGGTGCCAGACAGACTGCAGATGTTCAGCAACCAGTATCTAAATTGCTAGAGGGTTCACATTGCTCACATCCCCCTGCCCCTTCTGCCTCACTGACACAGGTGCTGATTGCTTCCTGAGTCCTTGTAGTCAGGGTTGGGAGGTTCTTTCCTCCCAAGACTCTTCAAATCTCCAAAGATTCTGGATCCCTAACAAGATTTAATTATTAATTAAGAGAGCACCAACAACCAGTCCATTCTTTCCAACCGGATAACCCCGGGACCCCTCACTCTGCATGAGTGAGAACCCCTGAGTACTCAACCAACTCGTTATCACCTCCTCCCATGCTCGCCTCCAGGACTTTTCTAGAGCCTCTCCAATCCTATGGAACTCCTTACCCTTATCTGTCCGATTATCTCCCACTCTATTAGCTTTTAGGCGATCTCTGAAAACCCTCCTTTTCAGAGAAGCCTATCCTACCAACCCCTAACAAATGTACCTCCTTTTCTCCATCAACCCATCCCCCACGGTTATTGCCTTTTGTTTCACTTGACCCTCCCTTCTAGATTGTAAGCTCTAACGAGCAGGGCCCTCTAGTTCCTCCTGTTTTGAACTGTATTGTAACTGTATTGTCTTCCTTCACATTGTAAAGCGCTGCACAAACTGTTGGCGCTATATAAATCCTGTATAATAATAAATAATAATAAACTGCCCCCCTTAAAGGTATCACAACTCAAATATTGGGGGCACATTCCTGGTGCCCTATGTATATGTATATATATATATATATATATATATATATATATATATATATACACACACACACACACACACTATGTATAATTTCTGAACAATCAATAGTATTTGGATAAGGATCAGTGAAAACTCCCTGATGAATATTCCCTAAGTCATTGACAGACTGGTCTATGGTTAAAATATTATGCCTGTCATTACTATGTACATTTCTTAAGTTAACTTGCTCCAGGGCTTAGGAAATTGCTATTTTTAATCCTTATGAGAAGTCAAAAGGGTTATCTGTAAGTCATATTACCCAAGGGTCAGAGAAACAAAATACATCACAATTTTTATTTGCTAGAATTATGCAGTTTTGCATTTTTGCAAGGGTAGCTTGATTTATTAACACAACCTCTAAAATCTTTGTTAAAATAACATTCTTACAAAACCTGAATTGATCAACGATTTAACTGCACTACCAACATACATCTTTGAGTACTGATGTTGTAGGATACTAGGAAAGGAAGGGAGGAAATATTCAGATACTTGGGGCCAAATGCTTAAATGATACAGAGCAGAGTGCAGACACCAGAAGTGTGTGGGCAGCAGATAAATACCTGGTAGAGCTATGATTTTGTAGATGCATAACCAGTGAAGGAATCCCCGGAGGTAAATATGGCTCGAGAAGTTCTTTCCTCTGAGCCACACTGACACTTCCTTGAGTTCTTCTCTAAATGAATCCAAGCAAAATTGTTGCTTAGGAATTTTTTTTGCTTTTATTTTCATGGTTGTCATGAATCTTAAAGCAGACCTTCACCCCAGTACCCAATAATAAAATACAGACACTGGCATAAAGTTTGTAAAACAGCAATTAACAAAAGATGTATGTATTTTTATATAGAGGCTGTTGTATCATGTATCACCTTTTAATTTCTTAATTTGGTACTCTTACCCTATACAAAGTGGATGTATGCATATATATGCTACAGAGAAAGATACACTTGCTAGAAACTGACACCATTGTGGAAAAGAAAGATACATGTGACTGTCACTAGCAAGTTAATTGCTAGTAAGGTGATATGAGGGATGGGTGGGAGACTGAAGAAGGTGGTAGAAGCAGGGGCAGACTGGAAACTTTTTACTTCCAAAAACATTTTATTAAGGAATAAAGCATACATAGCACAAAAGAACACAGCAATAAAGGGCAGGTAATAGAGCCCACAAAAAATGAACAGGTACAAAAGTGATACACATATAAACAGTACAATGCATGTAAGGAGCAACAAAAAATCGCAGGTAAACCCACAAAGTGTCATGTAGCATCATGGTGCGAAAACAGAGGGCCAGTGGGAGAACCAAGTGGGCGTAAGGCTAATGGAGGGGTTCGCTGGGTAGAGCGCCCACCCACCTGATGAGAACCGGAACAAGAGAGTTACCTATGATGGAGCATAGTGGATCCCCCAAGCCCGACACCCCGTAAAGGGAACTATCTGTGTCAAGGAGTGGGGGACCCACCGCATAAAAGTGGGGGATCCGGTATGCACATCTCTGAACGTGGGCGCCATAGCTGTTGTCGGTGGAGGCAGAGCCACCACAGGGTGCAAAATAGAGAACCCTAAGTGATTTTTGAAAATGCATAAAAGGGAGGGAATGAGGAAGGGGGGCGAGGGAAGAAGATGGGGAAGGAGGCGGGTAGGGCAAATAAGGGAAACACAAAAGGAGGAAGGAAGAAGGGAAGGGAGAGGTGTGGAAAGGAGCAGTACACTCTGGAACACTACTAGCATCAGAAAAGGCAGAACGAACTGAACATCCAGGAAAGCACCCCAGAACAAGGGGTTCCTCCTCAGAACCAGCTCCAAGGAGCCACTGAGTGGCCTACGAGTATCAAGTGCTCAATCGTTGGAAGTCTGGCAAGGATTGAAAGTGGGTCCAGGCTGCCCAAGTTGTACGATACTGGCGGTGAGTGTCCTTGGCCTGAGCCACTATGTCCTCCATCTCCGCCACCCGCCGAACCCTGCGAAGCCAGTCGGCAACCGACGGGGGTGAGGTGGACAGCCAATGGCATGGTACGCACATCCGGGCTGCGTTGATCAGATGCAAGGTCAGGGACTTTTTGTAGCTGGCGTAGGAGAGGGAGGTGTGGTGTAAAAGGTATTGCGCCGGTGAATAGTCAGGAGTGTACGTGGTGATACGGCAGATTAAGGCATGGACCTCTTTCCAGAACGGTTGCAAAACTGGGCAATCCCACCATATATGCAGCAGAGTCCCCTTATGTTGCAGACACCTCCAACACAGTGGGGAATTCGAGGTGGAAAACTTGTGCAAAAGGTCTGGAGTCCTATACCACCTAGAGTAGAGCTTATAGCCGGTTTCTTGGGTCAGCACGTTTAAGGAACCCTTGTGCATGTGAAAAAGCACCCTAGACCAATCCTCCTCTGCGAGGTCCACACCCAACTCCCGCACCCATCGCGCTTGAAGAGCTTCCGTGGGGGCGTGAGAGGGGGGGAATAGCATGGAATATAAAATCGAGACCATGTGCCGGTGCGGGCCAGGAGCGTCACAAACACGTTCTAGAGAGGTCAGAGGACGGCCCCATTCCGGCAGTGGCTGCGCGTGAGTCAGGAAATGGCGGATTTGGAGATAGCAATAGAAGGGAACAGAAGCCTTCGGAAAGCGCTGACAGAGGTCCTGGTAGGAGAGTAGTCTAGAGCCGTCAAGAAAGTGACGAGCTTGAAAGGGTACTTCCGAGGAAGGGCCCTCGGCAGGCACAAATGGGAGGCCAGGGGGGAAATCGGGGAGGGAATGTAAGGGAGTTAAAGGGCTGCGCTGCGGCGAGAGATCCAACTGCTCACGAAGGGCATGGAACACCCTTATCGTAGCTCCAGTTAGGGGATTGGCTAAGGCGGGGCGTGGAATCTTGGAAAGAGCCGACCAAGGCAAGTGATGGGCTGGGAACGACGCCAAGGCCCCCTCAAGCGAAACCCAATCCTTAGACATCGAGTGGGCATGCCAATCCACCACTCTGGATAGATGGCATGCCTGGTAGTACTTGAGCAAATGTGGGAATCCCAATCCGCCCTCCTGTTTAGGACGAGTAAGCAAATCCCAGCTAAGCCTGGGCTTCTTAGAGGACCACAAAAATCTAGAGCACATAAGCCTGAAAGATTTAAAAAAGGCGGGCGGTACACGAATGGGCAGAGCCTGAAGGATGTAGAGCAAGAGAGGTAGGACATTCATTTTGACAATGGCGACCCTGCCAAACCAGGAAAAACGACCCTGCAACCAGGAGTGCAAGTCTTTTTCCACTGTGTTTAAGATCGCCAAGTGATTCTTGGAATAAAGGTCGGACAGAGAACTAGGTAATTGAACGCCGAGATATGTGATTGAATGGGGGTCCCATTCAAATGGAAAATTGGATTGGCAGAGTCGTAAAAGAGAGGTAGGGAGGGAAATGTTGAGGGCCCGAGATTTGGAGTAATTGATTTTCAGATTGGAGAGATCTTGGAAATGAGCAAGAATGGATAAAAGATTGGGGACTGAGAGCAGGGGATCGGTGAGGAAGAGCAAGATATCATCAGCGTATGCCGCCAATTTGTATGTCTTGCCCTTCAAAGACACCCCTTTGATGTCTGAACTAGCTTGGATCCGGCGCAGGAGGGGTTCCAAAGTGAGGATATAAATCAGGGGAGACAGAGGGCAACCCTGCCTGGTACCGTTCGACACGGAGAAGGCGTCCGACAGGGATCCATTAACCTTGACCCTCGCAGAAGGGTTGGAGTAAAGGACGGAGACAAAGCGCAGGAACCGGTCCTTCAGTCCAAGGGCCTCAAGTGTGGCGGACATGTAATCCCAAGCCACCCTGTCGAACGCCTTCTCCGCATCAAGGGATAAAAAGAAGCCAGGCGTACGCGATGTGGATAACCAATGGTGCAGGTGGATTGCCTTGCTGGTGTTGTCCCGGGCCTCACGTCCGGGGACAAAACCAACCTGGTCAAGGGACACCACCTCGGGGATGGAGGGAAGAAGGCGGTTAGCCAAAACCTTCGCAAACAATTTGATATCTGCATTGAGTAAAGATATGGGGCGGTAATTCGGTACCAACGTCGCGTCCTTCCCAGGCTTGGGGAGGACAGCGACATGGGCCTCCAAAAAATCCGGCCCCAAGGCAGGCATATCAGAGAAGGCGTTAAAAGCCCTCACCATGTGCGGAATCAATTGATCCACGAAAGTCTTATAGTAACCAACCGTCAATCCGTCTGGGCCGGGGGATTTCCCAGGTTTGGACTGCTTGAGGGCCGTCAAGACTTCCGTAGCAGATATAGGGGCGTTGAGAGGAGCCAACACTTCCTCCGAGAGCGGCGGGGGAGAGTATTGGGATAAGAACTGGCGAATCTCACGCGCCCTAGATTGTAAAAGTTCAGGCGTGCTTGCTCTAGGCAAATTGTATAGGTCCGAATAATAACGGACAAATTGTGCCGCTATGTCGGGGGTAGAGGCGCGCGCCTTGCCCGAGGAATCGGTGATGGAATGGATGGTATTGGCCGCTCTTTTCTTTTTGAGAGCTCTGGCAAGGAGCCTACCCGATTTGTTGGAGTGCTCATAGAAGAAGCCGTGAGAGAGGGCAAAATTCCTGCGAACTGATCTACCAAGGTCCTCCAACAGCTCCTGACGGGTCTTAGTGAGTTCCTCCAGGGTATCAGACGCTAAAGACAACTTATGAGAACGTTCCAGCGAAGCTATCTTGGACAGGAGCGCCTCCGTGTGGGCCACATGTTCCTTTTTCCGTTTAGAGGCTAGGGCAATTAGTTCACCGCGGATCACACATTTGTGTGCCGCCCACACAGTGACAGGACTGACCTCTGGGGCTGCATTCTCCGAAAAATACAGCTTCAGTCGGTCAGAGAGGGCCTCAACAAAAGCGGGGTCATTTAGGAGGGAGCCATCCAGGCGCCACGCACCATGGCGACGTGGTAGAGCCGTAAAGGAGAGGGTAGCACTGATGGGGTGGTGATCGGATAAGAGCATTGGTTCGATAGTCGCGGAAGAAAGAGCCGGCAACAGAGCCTGGGAGACGAAGATACAGTCGATACGCGAATACCGGTTCGGTGGAGAAGAAAAAAAGGTGAAATCCTTGACGCCCGGATGGAGGGTACGCCATGAATCGTGGAGGAGTAGAGTAGTGAGCAACGTCTTGATGGACCGCAAGGCCGCATACGGAATGGACGAGGACCCCAGAGAAGTGTCCAAAAGAGGCGATAAGGCAACGTTGAAGTCCCCGCCCAGAATGATCTGGCCGGAGCAAAAGTCTTGCAACCGTTGAAGAGTAGAGCGGAAAAATGGGACTATGTGTTTGTTAGGTGCATATACATTAGCCAGCGTCAGGGCCCTGCCGTGGACGGAGCCGGTAAGGAAAAGGAAGCGCCCATTCTCATCCGCCAAGGACTCAGACACCGCGAAGGGGCAATTCTTGGACAGGAGTATGGAGACCCCCTTGGATTTAGAATCCTTGGAGGTCGCATGATAAACCGTAGGATACTGTTTAGCGTAAAGTTTTTGGACACTATCAGTGTGAAAATGAGTCTCTTGTAGGAGAATCACATCAGCCTTCGTCCGACGAAGGGTAAGGAGAAGCTTCGAACGCTTTTCAGGGATGTTCAGTCCCCTCACATTAAGGGAGTAAACCTTCAGGGAAGCAACCATGACAGAGATGATCAAGATTGTGAAAAGGAAGGGTAGGGAGTAGCACAGTGGAAGACTTGTGGGGTGGACAATCAGACACAACTGGGAGGGAGAGGGGGGAGGAAAGCACACACTGGGGAAAAAGGTGGGGGGGGGGGTGAGACGGTGTAGGGTGGGGAAGGGACCACCACCAGACTCGAGTGACCGAAACCGGGGGAGATGGTCAGGGGAGAGATCAGAAACCAGAAAATTCAGCGGCAGGGGAAAGTGGCACTACTTGTTCAACAAATTAATATATGGCAACGACCGCTGAGCGGGGTTGGAGTAGGACAAACCGGAAGACGGGGTGAAAACCAAGTACTCACCGAAAAGAGCCCGTCCTCGAGTCCAATATAACTGGAGCCCATGTTCAGAGATTGTTCGACATGCGGAAACCAGTAAGGGAAAGAGAGGTCATGTCAACAATAAGAACAGCAATGACAACCATAACATTAATAACAGTATTGATAACCTTGCGGCCAAAGCCGCCTCTTCACGGGGGCCCAGCCTAGCATGTCGAGACGGTGACGGTGAGATGCAGCCAACCCAAGGGACGCGGCAACCGTACGGGCCACCGAGAACTAAGGCAAGGGAGGTGGGGGCTCGAGCAGGTGAGCAGAGAGGAGGAATGAGGAATGAGTGGCCATCGACCCCCCTAGAAATCCCCCCCTCGCCTCCCAGCCCTGGGTAAACCAGCTACTGTAAACTACCAACTAAATGAGGAAGGGGCGGGCAGGAAGGGGTCCAAAGCGCCCTCCCAGGGATCCCTAAGGGGTGTGTAACACAGGACGTACAAGGAGGGGAGCCCGATGGAAACCTAAAGACTAGAAACGTTGTAAGGACCATAGATATGGTCCACAGGGCAGATAAACAATAAGATAACAACAACCGAAGTGCCCAGAGCTGGCTCACATGAGCCAAGAGTTAAAACCCATACCTAAACTTAACAGGCGCCGAAGGCAACTGCAGCTCCTGGGGCAACCACCTGTGCGTCGTGTCCCGATAGCGCCCCCAGCCCGCAAAATCAAGCGGAGGTAAACGAAAGCCGCTGGAGGCACCTCCCGGGGCTCGGGCACAGGGCATCGACAAGCGCCGACGGGGGGCGCAGAGACACAGAGGCGATGCGGAGCGCGACCCCCGTGAAGGCACACATCCACAGTACACCCCGGCAGATCAGCCCGCGTAGAGGACACGAACATCTAAACCGCACGCCACCGCAGCCACACCAGTAGGCACCGTGGGCAGCAGCGCGCAGTCCAGACAAACGTGTGTTATCGGACATTTCACACACATAGGCAAACGTCAGAGTAACTGTGAAGCAAAAACTCTTAAACAAGCAGACAGACATAGAACCATAATGAATATGCCAGGGCATTCTAGTTCAACCAACCCACCCCTTGAAGGCCCCATCGTGTTCTTCCGCTTGTGGCAACGTACCATAACTGAGTCACTGCAAGCTGGTGAAGGGCCGGAGGCGACCCCTGGTTAGCGAAAACTCCAATGCTCTGCATCTGCGCCTTAGGCCAGGTGCAAAGGTCCCAGAACAATGGTTGCAGGCCCAAGGTGACGATGAGGGTGAAAGCAGGAGGCAACAAATACAAAATCCGTGAATAGCCAGGGGGGGGGGGGCAAAGTACCGCAAACATCGCAGAAAGGATTGCAAAGAGAGGTATAAGGAAAACTTTACCAGTTCCAGCGGCAACCCTGGTAGGCATTGGTAGATCATATCCAGGCGCGTTGTCAGTTGCGGAGATGGCAAGGTGTCTCCCAAGGCTTCTTCAGGCTTTGCCAGCAGTCCTGGGTGAGATGGGAGAGGGAAGAGGTACCAGAACAAGGCACAACTAGTCCAGCATTCGACCAGGAAGAAGAGGGAAAGGAAGGGACAGCGTAACAAGGAGCAGCGTAAAACCAAGTGCTGCACCAAAGGGAGTCATCCCATAGTCGTTATGGCAGATCATTTACTTGTCCGAGCCCTGCTCCGTTGGGGAGGCTTGGTAGGGCTGAAGGCGTTAGCGGGGCCAGCTCCACCTTTTGCTGGTCTGTTCCCGGAGAGTGAGCGGGGTCTGCGAAAGCGCACTTCCTGGGCGTCCATTGGTTCACCCACCTGAGGCGGTTCAAGGTCGGCTGCATTCCTGAATTCGGCGTACCAGTTCGGAAGTGCCATGAAAGGAATCCCCAGAGTGGAGCAGAAATGAGGTAAGTCTTCGGGCACCCTAAGGAGGGCCGTGCGGCCCTGCAAGGATGCAGCCAGGCAAAAAGGAAACTTCCACTTATATGTTATGTTCCGTGCTCTCAGGACATCCAGCAGGGGCCTGAGTTCACGCCTGCGTTCCAAGGTTATTCTGGACAGGTCTTGATAAAGTTGCACAGGTGCCCCCTCACAGTCTAAGTGTGGCCTGCCTCTGGCCTTCCGCAGAATGTCCTCCTTAAGGCGATAATCCACCAAGCAGCACACCACATCACGTGGCGGGTCGCCCTCCCGACCCCGGGGCCGCAGGGCCCTGTGGATACGCTCCATATCGATGGGGGACAGTGGGGGTCTATCCAGTAAGGAGTTGAACAGTGCAGTCACAGTAGGTGCGATGTGTTCCCCCTCCACCGTCTCCGGCAGGCCCCTGATCCGCAGGTTATGGCGCCTACCCCGGTTATCCAAGTCCTCCATGTGGCGCTGCATATCCCTCATCTGCAATAGGTGTGAGTCAAATTTAAGATACAAGTCCCGAATGGCCACATCCTGCTGTGCAGTAGCCTGTTCTACCTCCTGCACCCGGCCTGTAAGGGAGCGGATGTCTCCCCTCAGCTCCAATATGGCCGCCCCCAACGTGTTTTTAATATCCGCGGCGATGAGGTGGAGATCCTCCATGCAGAGCTGCCTCGGTGCGGGTGGAGGAGTAGAAGCCAATTCCGCTCCCCCTTGCGTAGCCGCAGCATAAGACCGGGCGGGGGATGTAGGGAGCGAGGTGGATGTGGAGGAGAGCCCGGACTGGGACATGGTCGCGGCCTGGGTGCGGAAGAGTTCCGGAATGCTGGGGCTCAGCTTGCTCGCCGGATCCCTCGGGGATCGGGAGCGGGTGGTCGAAGAGGATCGGGCAGCCGTTGCCATCCTTACCGGCGTTCTAGCAGCAGTGCAGACTCCGAGCGAGGCTTGTGAGGACTCGAGGCGGCGGGAGCTCCGTTCTCAAGCTGCCATCTTCCAGCGCGTCCAGACCACGCCCAGACTGGAAACTTTTAGCCCAGGGGGCAAGTACAAACCAGAGGCCCAAGGTGCAGCGACCCAGCCCTGCTCCCACTTTTCCTCTTCCTGTCCTCCTCCTGGCCCTCATTCCAAGCTGAAGCTCTGCTTCTGGCACTCTCTACTCACCGACTAAATCCTGGCTCCCAACCTGGCCAACAGGGGGTAGTTGGGGGGAGCTGGGACAGCTTGGTTGGGGCTGGCCGGGGGAGGAAAGTCTCCAGTGGGGCATTAAACTGGCCTCTGCTCAAACACAATTTACACCATTCATCGGGGGGTGAGGCCTGCGCTCTGTCCCTGTCTTCAACCTGCACTCAGTAAGTCAGCGGAAGGGGCTTTTTACTTCTCTTTACCAGGAATCCTTTAGGCATGTCTGTAGCAGAAGCGGTGCAGCCTTTTTACAGGGCATCAGGATGGCCCAGGGGGCAAATGCCCCTTGGCCCAGTCCTCTCCTGGGTAGAAGTATCGGATCAGTATGTGGGTGAGCCTCAGTGAGAAAGCCACCCATGGCACTATTTTAGAATAGCCAATATAAGTGGAGGGTGACATCTGTCATGGTAGTGTTTCCAGTAGTGTCATGGGGGGGCGATAAGGAGGGCTGATACAGGATTTTTAAGGAAAAGGGAAGCAATAGAAAAAGACGCTGATTTAGATGGTAAGAATCCCAAGGTTAGGGGATCTGTATCAGAAGAAGGGGAGGTATGAGGAGGTAAGGAGCTAGAAGGACATGGGAGATTAGAAAGCAGAGGTAGAGAGAATATAGTGTTGAGCAAAGGGGAGAGAAGGGGGGCACAGTCAGGTGCATCCATTTGACAAATTATCTTATGCATTCAAGAGACAGTAAGGCTCTGTCAAGATTGAGATCATTATTATGATTCAGCCAAGGAGACCATGTTTTCACAAATTTTGAATACAATTTTGCATAGATGTGAGTTGTTTGTATACCATGTTGCCCATTATCCATTGCTTTGCCTCCATAGAGTTCAAGGAACAACGGTTTACTAAAACTGGAGCACAGTGCATAGTAGCCTAATTGTTCAATTAGGCTTTGACAATAAAACCTGGAATCTGATTGGTTTCCATGCACAGCTGCCCCAGATTTTGCACGCTCCAGTTTTAGTAAATCTCCCCCATTTTCTCCAGGCCTTGGCAATAGTTTGGCTGGTGGCTAAAAAGATAAAGGAAACCAGTTTCTGCTCAGGTCTAGAAAGATCAGAGACGGGCCTATGAAGCAGTGCTTCCCATGGAATGCTAGTTGGATTTTTGTTAAGGATAGATCAAATAAGATTATATACTCTTATCCACAATCTCTGGATTCTTAGGCATTGCCACCAGATGTGAAATAACATGCCTTGGGCTTCGTGTCCTAAGGGGAGCGACCAAGGGTGCGAATTTAGCTACTTGGTCATGTACCAAAGAGACAGAATTTTATGAGCATTCTGCAAGGATATTGACAGAGTGTTTGGCAATTGCTACACGATTTTAATCCAATCTGAAATGTTCAGTGATTCCCCAAGGTCTCGTTTCCATTTGAGGATATATTGAGGCTTGTTTTCATATGTCAGAGAGCCAAGAGACAAAATGCATATTAAGCCCATCAAGAGTGTGGTGTTTTTTGAAAATGTTTATAAATCATCTTTTTTTGTTTTTAAGCCTTCCCCTATGGCCATTTCATTCTCTTCACCTCCCTCATCTACAGGAGATTTATGAATAGTAATACCATATGGCTTTCCACTTGTCATTGAGGAGCTAATTAGCAACTTCTCTTTTTAGCTGGGGAAAGTATCCACATGTCAGGCTTCCATGCTCCAAAAACTTTGCAATAACCCAAGGTATTACATTCCACTAGCTTCATCCTAAAAGTTTATTTTTTGTAATACTTAAATACCAGTTTAAAGTACACCCATTCACAAAACGTATGCCCTCAAGTTGGTTTGCAGGGAGTACAGCTACTCTCACATAATGAAAGAACAAACAACAGCAATCATTTATTTATTACAATGTGAAAGGTGTGATTATCATTCTGATACACTCGGGCTATTCTGTGTGCCAGCATCACAAAGTGTTTTAGTGTAGCAGTAGTTTCCCTTAGAGACTGTTTGTAGCACTCTACTAAAAGTTTTACAAGATCTTTGGAATGGTTGGATTCATGTCAACCAAGGAAGGGTAGACGCTGGGAATATGGTTTTGAAAAACTTTTACTGAAGACCAACATTGATTTAGAACATGGTACTTAACCAAGGCAAAATGTTGCAGACTATTTACCTAGAGCTGCGGGAAATTTTATTGGCAAGATAATGTGGTACATTCCCAATTTTTTAACATCAAGAATATAACATTCTCCTACCCATGCTCAAATCAAAACACAGGTGGGACCTGAACTCAATTATACTTATTTGTTTTATAATAAGACGTAAAAGTGTAGCGCTAGAAGTATAAATAAATCACAACAAATGATATATAGTGTCCAAATGAATAAAAAACTAATAATCACAATGATGTGGATATAGGAAAAAGATAAAAACGAGTGTAGTGTCCAAATGAATAAGTCCCAAAAAATGATGTGAAGTCAAATCATAAATCCGCATGCACAATAATCCAAGGAGGGGAGGGTTTTTCCCGTGACACCAAGGGTATGTGAAGGAAAAGGAGCACCTCTGTGGTGGGGTAAGTAAAGCAGCTTACCAGATTTCTATGGCTGCTCAACTTAATGAGTCAGCCTCTCCCAGCTATTAATCAAGACCACTGAAGATCTGATGTTGCGTGGATACTTATTCACTTCAAATGGACCACCTCTCAATATGCGTGAAGGGATCAGTACAGGGTAAACACTCCTCAATATTTTTCATCGGTCATAAATGAATATGTAAGGAAAAAGAAAGCGAAGCCCATAGCGTGATCCCGTTTAAAAATTACAATCTTGTTTATTAAAAAATGGTACTCACAATGTAGCATGAAATAGACAGGCTTGTCAAATGGTTGTACAAGGGATGGAAGTGCGGCGTCCGCAGACTGTCCCAGGCAACAGAAATGGTAGAGGCCAGCGAAAGTTTCAAGGGGCGTGTGGACGTTGCGTCTGGAGTCGCCAACGTTTCGTCTCAATAGACTTCGTCTGGGCGTGAAAAAAATAAACTTATTTGTTTAACAACTCTCCTCTTCTAATTTTTCTCCCCTCCTTGTCGTTTCCCTTTTGGGGCGACACCACACCCGCCTGGGGGGCTATATTGAGGGGAGGGGGATACTGCGCTTCTGGGAAGTAAGCTATCTAATCTCTAAATTGATTGGTGAACACAAATTGAATGTGAATTAGTGAAACTATATATAAATTCTAGATATGTAAATACACTTATAAATGATAGGATGAATACAATGAATAGTTTGTGTTCATTAGCATATAAATAAATTAGATATAAAGTGCATCAGTGTAATAAATATTCTATAAAAAATACTCACACCCAATAAAATTGTGCAAATACATACAATTAATAAAGTGACAGATGCAGTGCTCAGTGCGTTAAAACAGATGGGTGAATGAATTAATAATTAATTTACATAGTTCTTTATAAAGTGCTGCAGGTGACCCAAAATTTCAAAAAAATCAAATGCAGATATTTAAAACTGTATCCAGGTGATAAAGGCCTTCAAAAAGGTGTACACCCTCCACCTAACACCGTGTTGAATTGTGGGGTGCTTTTTCTCACTCGTTACCCCTCGGGGTGTGCTAATCGCTCACCTCAATATATCTAATCATGTGCCTTGTGATAAACACTCAATGCTCCTCTCCTCTCTTTCCTTAACCTTCAATCAGGGATGGTGCTCAGTCTGCCTTATATGGATCAGGGTCCCGTGTTCTCCAGCTGACCAACGGATCTCAAATAAAAGGCTCACAATAGTGCAATATTGCCATATAATCCTGACTTTATTCAAATAGATTAAAAGCACTTACATACAACGCTCGGAATTGTGCCTTCAATTACAAACAGGAAAGATCGCGGTCCTCACTTCCGCGTATGTACGTCACTTCCGGTCTAGCGGCCCTACGCCGGTCAGGGAACCAAGGCGTAGGGCCGCTAGACCGGAAGTGACGTACATACGCGGAAGTGAGGACCGGGATCTTTCCTGTTTGTAATTGAAGGCCCAATTCCGAGCGTTGTATGTAAGTGCTTTTAATCTATTTGAATAAAGTCAGGATTATATGGCAATATTGCACTATTGTGAGCCTTTTATTTGAGATCCGTAGGTCACCTGGAGAACACGGGACCCTGATCCATATAAGGCAGACTGAGCACCATCCCTGATTGAAGGTTAGGGAAAGAGAGGAGAGGAGCATTGAGTGTTTATCACAAGGCGCATGATCAGATATATTGAGGTGAGCGATTAGCACACCCCGAGGGGTAACGAGTGAGAAGAAGCACCCCACAATTAAACACGGTGTTAGGTGGAAGGTGTACACCTTTTTGAAGGCCTTTAACACCTGGATACAGTTTTAAATATCTGCATTCAATTTTTTGACATTTTGGGTCACCTGCAGCACTTTATAAAGAACTATGTAAATTAATTATTAATTCATTCACCCATTTGTTTTAACGCACTGAGCACTGCATCTGTCACTTTATTAATTTTATGTATTTGCACAATTTTATTGGGCTAAGAGTGTGAGTATTTTTATAGAATATTTATTACACTGATGCACTTTATATCTAATTTATTTATATGCTAATGAACACAAACTATTCATTGTATTCATCCTATTATTTATAAGTGTATTTAAATATCTAGAATTTATATATAGTTTCACTAATTCACATTCAATTTGTGTTCACCAATCAATTTAGAGATTAGATAGCTTACTTCCCAGAAGCGCAGTATCCCCCTCCCCTCAATATAAGCTTCACACTGTATGGTTTTCAGTATCGGTACATGCAGCATCTAGGAAGTGTTCATATATATACGAAAAAATCCCCCAGACAGCGCGAGACTCATACCACAATATTTACGCCTGGGGGGCTATATGATGTGGCCGGGCTTTCTCCCTCTTTCAACATCATCTGGTGGTGGTGGCACTGTGTGGGGATAGAACTATTAGCAGTGGAATTGGGAATTGACGATTCATTGTTTCAATGTTTTATATTTTGATATTGACGCTGCATTTACTTATTCGTTACAGTTCACCTTTGTATAATAAACTTCAGAAGAAGCGGCAGACAACCGCGAAACATGTTAAGTCTCTGGATGGACATGGACCACCCCACTACCTAATAACAGGGAATTTTTGGTTTTTGATACCAACCCTTGGATTACCGCTTACCTGTCCATGATCCACCATTATATCTGTATTATTGATGTCCTTGATGTACATGTCATGCGATTTTTGTACGATAGTTGATACTCATATAGAGTTTTTTACTGAATGTTGTTTTTTCCTCTTGACTGAAATGTATATGTTTTAAACATTTATTTTATGGGTTTGTTGTAACTCTAATGTTTATGGCACCATTAAAATGCCCCTTTCCTTTTCCATTTCTTGGAATTCGGGTGATGCACTTGTGATGATCCAGTGGCTGGGATGGTGATATAGCGTCTTTCACCCCAGCTTACTGGCTCTCTCATATCTGCCCCGCGGAATGTCCTTGAAATTTGTCTGAATTTCAATTGGATGAAGGTGCCTTTATATCCCATTTAATACATAGCCGTGTGCATTCGATTTCTTAAAACACAGTCCTTGAATTTTGCAGATTTCATTGGATTGATGATACATTGCTTTAATCTTTAGTTGTACTAGTTAAAAGGACCAGTTCAAGCATGGAAGGGGGGCTAACATTGCAAAGTCCACTATAAAGGAAACACCACCAGTAAAATCAGGTGGAGTTCTTCATATTTATTTTTTCTTGAAGTAGTTTTAAAGCCTTAACCTGTTTTACCCTAATGCATTCATTGCATCAAGGTAAAACATTTTTAGGACTTCCGGTTCCGGCGCTCATGAGAGAGGAGTGAGCCTCCGCAGCCCCGCTTCACCCGCCGCCGAATAGTTTAAAAATACGGGGACCGAGGCCGCCCGGAGCGCGCTTACCTCCGCATCCCTCCTCCCACACACCAGGGGCTCTGGATGGACAAATTTGTGGAGCGCCAGCGCCCGCCATCTTCGATCGGCACGGAGCGGCCCGACACAGCCAGTTTACCTCACGCTGTCTCCACAATGGCCGCGGCTGCTGCCACACAGCGGGAGGGGGAGGCGAGTGACTCCCTCTCTCTTTCACAATCTGCTCCTCAACTCCCGGGTCTCCATATGCCTGCCCAGACTGCGGAAAACACCCAGGCTGACCCGCAGTACCTGAAGATGGCAGAGGCAGTGGCACAGATCTTGTCCCCCACGATTAAGGCAGCTATTGAGACGGCCATCTCACAGAGCCTGTCACAGCTGCAAAAGGAGCTGACCTCCCACAGGCATCAAATCCAGGAGGCTGAGCTGAGGATTGCATCCCTGGAGGAAGAGACCCTGCTCAATAGCAGGGATATTAACAACCAGGATAGAGCACTTCAGGCATTGCAGGATAAAATTGAGGACTTGGAGAACCGCTCCAGACGGAATAATCTCAGAATTATTGGGGTGCCTGAAGCGGTTCAGGGGGCAGAGCTTCTCACTCTCTGCACAGACACTATTCCCCGAGCCCTGGGTCTGCCATCCCCCTGCATTGTGGAGAGGGCACACCGGGTAGGGGCCCCGAATGAATCCAGGAAAAACCCGCGGCCCATCATCGCCCGTTACCTGAACTATGCAGACAAGAACACCATCTTACTGGCATTCAGGAAACAAAGACCCTTACAAATCAAAGGCTGTTCTATTCTACTCTTCGCAGATTACTCCGCCGAAGTGTCCAGACGACGCAAGGCGTTTGCTCAAGTTTGCTCCTCCCTTTTTCAACAGCAAATGCGTTTTACCTTAGCGTACCCCGCTATTCTTCACGTTACCACACCTGGGGGTGAACGCCTGTCTTTCCATACGCCGTCTGACGCGGAGCACTTTCTTTCTTCACTATCCACTCCGATGGAAGAATCCTCATCTCAATCCAGAAGAGAGTCTCTGGTTCGCAAGGCCCAATTGACACCCGATAAGGAACCACCCAAAAAGGGCAAATATGGCCACTCCGCCGTCCGCAGATCCCTCCTGTGAACTTTGACGGCCGAGTTCCCAGTGGTCAATTTTCTCAGATACTGACGTTCTGGTAGCCCTACCATTTTTGTACGACAAACAAGTTTACAGGCGTCTGGGTGGAATCCTTTGCCTATTTCGCTGTTTTACTTTTATTTTATTTTCTCTTTCCAGGTATCGCATTTATCCTTAGGCCTGGTGTTTTTTGTCTTGTTATAGAGTTGGCTCATATACTTGTTATTTGCTTGCCTACAGTTTGTTGCTCATTCCTAGTCCTTAGAGAGATGTTATTAGTTCTCCCCTGGGTTCATGTACTGAGCATACAGCGCATGGAATCTTCGCTCCTCGGAGCGTACTCATCCCCTACTGCCCGTCACCACAGGCATATGGGTGTGGGGCAACGCCTGCACACTTCCTCTCCCTGAGAAAAAAGCGAAGCCTCATGATTGGTTTCCCCTTTTCTGTAAGACCTGCATCACACCTTACCACTGACCTCCTCTGCCAGGGTTACGCCATGCCCCGGCACGGGCTCCTGTTCCTTATCTTTTCTTCTCCTGTCTTATTCCTACAACAATTGTCCTATCATGTCCCCCCTTCCATGAGTGTCCTTGCTGACGGTAATATCTTTGAGTTACAAAACCCTATCAACTCTCCTCCATGGCCACCCTAAAGGTTGTATCATGGAACGTGAAGGGCCTTCGCTCGCCAAATAAACGCATGATGATATTGCGCCATCTCAGGCGTTTGAGGGCGGATGTCGCTCTCCTCCAGGAGACTCACCTGGGGGAGGGAGACATGCGTTTCTTGCAGAAACTCTGGGTTGGGGAAGCGATATGCTCCCCTGCCTCGGGTCGCAAGGCTGGAGTAGCCATCCTGTTGAATAAGAAGATCCCCTATGACATCCTAGACACTAGCAGGGATGATGCTGGTAGACGACTGTCTTTATTGCTCAAACTTCCTACTCGCACAGTACGGATCTCAAATATATATGCCCCGACACCCTCTTCCACTATCTTTAACAGTGACACCGCGACATGGTTGCTTCAGGACCCCACTCCCTTTCATATAATAGGTGGCGACTTTAATGATGTCATGAACATATCAGTTGACCGACAGCAAAGGAGGACGAGGTCTCACGGTCCACGCCCAGCTCTCCACGCCAGGGAAACCCCCCTGCACTCCATGATATCTGCCCTACACTTGGTTGACGCGTGGCGTCTTAGCCACCCCACAGATCACGACTACTCCTTTTATTCCCCACCCCAGGACTCCATGGCCAGGCTAGACTATCTATTCATCACCCCGGAACTTATCAGATTCGTTGATAGCACGGACATACATGATATTGCAATATCGGACCACTCCCCGATATCCCTTTCCATCTCATTAGCAGCTGCCACACCTCCCACGGGAACTTGGAGATTCCCAGTGTTTCTCACACACAATAAAGACTTCCAAAATCACGTGCAATCCTCCTGGCGGGACTATGCTACCCTCAATCAGGAGCATTCCACCGACCCTATCCTTTTCTGGGAAGCGGGCAAGGCGGTCCTGCGAGGACATATTATGTCATATGTTTCTACATATAGGAAAGCTCTTGCTAAACATTACCTAGAGGCGAGCGAAAAGTTACACCGAGCCCAATCCCGTCTCACCACATCGCACTCCCCTGAGCTCAGGGATGAGTGGTACGAGGCTAAAAAGAACTTCGACCATTGGGCAAACAAAATCGAGGAATCTAAACGTTCCCGATTTATGGCATCCTTTTACCGCTTCGGGAATAAACCCGGAAAACTACTTTCCAGATTGGTCAAAGGTCCCTACAAACCCACGCACATACTGACACTCAGGAACGAGTCGGGGCAGCTTACACATTCTCCTACTGACGTTAGCGGTATTCTGGAAAAATACTATAGCACTTTGTATAGCAAAGACCAGGTAAATCTTGAGGCCGCCAAAAATTTTCTGGACACTGTCCCTCTCCCCTCACTTACAGAAGCCCAATTGCTAGAAATCAATGCACCAATAAGCTCGGAGGACATAGCTCACACCATATCTCATATGGCATCTCAAAAAGCGCCGGGCCCAGACGGTTACTCGACGGAATTTTTCAAAACTTTTAAGGATACCCTCCTACCCACTCTCACTACACTGTATAACAATATGTGGCAAAATGGTACTTATCTACCCACGGGCTCTCAGGCTTACATCAAACTACTATCCAAAAAGGGCAAGGACCCCACTCAACCAGGCTCCTATCGGCCAATATCCCTTTTAAACATTGATGCTAAAATTCTATCAAAAATAATAGCTTCCAGAATAGCACAGGTTCTTCCCACACTCATTCACCCCTCCCAAGCTGGCTTCGTCAGGGGGAGGTCGGCCACTGCAAATATCCGCAAGGTCTTGGCGGTCCTTGAACATGCTAAAGCTAACCCTACTAGTCACTCTGCCATAGTGACTTTAGACGCCGAGAAGGCATTCGATAATGTTAATTTGGACTGGCTCTTCCTGACCCTGGCGAAATTTGGGTTTTCCGGCAAGATAACTGACTTCTTAAAAGCTATCTATGCTTCCCCCTCAGCGCGTATCTTCACGTCTTTAGGCATATCAAACCCGATTACATTATACAAGGGCACACGTCAGGGCTGTCCCCTTTCCCCCTTATTGTTTAACATGGCCATAGAGCCCCTTTCCAGGTACTTGTTGACCTCGAACACAATCCACGGTGTCCCGCTAGGTCAAACGGAGCTCAAAACTGCACTTTTTGCAGATGATCTGCTTATATTCACATCTCAACCTAGTACTGACCTCCCAGCGTTATGTTCGCTGTTAAAGGAATTCAGACTATTGTCGGGGTTAAAAATTAATTTCGATAAAAGTGAAGTCCTCCCACTAACGCAACCAGTCATAGACCACTGGGATCACTCCCTCCCTTTCCCTTTGAACCACCATCACATCACCTACCTGGGCATCAAGATTGGCCGACATACCTCTTCACTTTACCAACTGAACTATGTCCCACTTTTGGCAAAAATTATTAAAGAATTGGAATTGTGGATGACTCTGCCCCTTTCGTTCTTTGGAAGGTGCCACCTGGTCAAAATGATTAGTTTCCCACGTCTGCTTTACCCCCTCCAAACCCTCCCTCTCCTCCTTAAACATAAAGATATTAATACTCTAAACAAAGCCATTATGGCCTTCCTCTGGAATAAGAGGAGATCAAGGATACCCATTGCCAAACTGCACCTTCCGAAGAACGAGGGGGGAGCTGGCTTACCCAATGTTAGGCTGTATAACTTGTCTTGCCTCTTACGCTATGGTCTGGATTGGATCACCAAATCCTCAAATTATTCCAACTACCACATTGAAACTCAACTAGCCTACCCATGGGACCTTCCTGGAGTGCTCCATAGCACCTTTACAGCATTGCCCGTACATCTTCAACGACACGTACTCTTTCGAGACACTATGATAGCATGGAGGGAAATACGGAAACGTTTGGGAGTTCCCTCAACTATCTCTAAACACCTGCCTCTTCATGGCAATCCATTATTTCCACAATTTATGGAATATGCTTCGTTCCGACTCTGGGAACAGAATGGACTAACGCTGGCTCATTCCTTGGTTAGACCCTCGGATCTCTCTATAAAACCATACACGGAACTTGCAGGGGAATATAAACTGCCCCCATCACATCTGCTATACTACCACCAGGCAATAGCCTATGTTAAATCTTGTTCACCCAGCTCAGCTAAAAGTTTCCAAAAATCAGTCTTAGATGATTTCATCAAGAACAAAAGTTACAACATTTCCGTCCTATATGATCAACTACTTGTAAACTCAAATAAAATCTCCACGGAAACTATGTTCGATAAATGGGGTGCTGTCTTCCCCCTGGAGGATATTGCACCTAAAATACTGCAAGGTTACCTACGGCTTAGAAAGACTGTGCTGATGGAGACATGGAGAGAGACCCAATTCAAACTGATTCACAGAGCCTTTGTTCCTGCTCTATATACCAACGACCCGAGAACTCCTGCAATCTGCCCTCAGTGCGGTGGAGAGAGACCGACGTTGGCCCACAGATTCTGGCATTGCCCCACTATTTCTTGTTTCTGGGACCAGGTGATGACTTTTATACAGGAGGTTCTGAGAATCCAGCTGGAAAAATCCCCTCACTTGTTCTTGTTTGGCTACGAAGAGATATCACAGTCCTCTAATCCTCCAAATCGGAAAGGTAAACGGCTACCCCCTTGGACCCATTTATGCACCTTAGCGGCCAAAAAAGCAATTCTAAAGACTTGGACTTCCAACACTCCCCCGTCGATTTCCATGGTTTGCAATGATCTTAAAGCACTTCTTCACATGGAAAAAGGAAATCTGGACACTGACAAATTCTCGTCAATGGAAACGTTTTTCTCCAGATGGCGCTCTTTCCTGCTATACACCTTTCGAGCAGATGAATTGAAAGATTTGATGGTCCCCTTCCAATTCACGGAATGGTATTTAAAGGCCTCCATATCAAATACATTAGGCGGGCTGAAAATTTAAAGGCAACACCCTTCATGTTCCCTCCTTCACAGGACCTAGCTCATCACCTACGGGTTGACTCCTTCAAGCTGGATCTCATGGATACCCCTATTTCCTCCCCCCCCCCCCCCAACTATAAAACATACTGTTATAATGCGAATAGACTATGTGTGTAGCTCAGCCAGTAAGAGTCACCTTTCTGTACTTAGCTGTTGTTTTCTTTACATAATTGACGTTCTCCTCACGTCCCATGCGAGAGTGTCAATCTCTTTACCTATTCCTACTCCCTCCAAATCCCCCCTCTCACAGTGTCTTTCAGGTTACGTTTACTGTTACCCCTGAATATAACATGTGTGATACTGTTATTATAAAATATAAAATGCAGGAACTCTCTGTCTGCATACATGATTGTTACTATTTCAAGAATTTTGCTTGTTATTTGTATGCAAAACAGACCTTGTGATTGTTTCCTATGTTCACTAATAATAAAAAAAATATATTTAAAAAAAAAAACATTTTTAGGTAGCAGTGTGCCCCCTCACCCCCCCCCCCCCCCCCCCATCCTGTGATGAGGGAGTGGGAGGGTGGAGCCAAGCTACGCTGTCTGTGTCTACAGACATGGGCAGTGCAACTTGGGAGCAAGCCTGCAGGTGTGCCCCCATAGTAAGCAGCTTGCTATGGGTGCCAAAGAAGAAATGAAGCCAGTAATGCCAATGGGGGAACCAAGAAGAGGAAATTTGGGGACGCTCTGTGTAACTTTATAGTATAAAACTGTCTGTTATAAAAAAAAAAAAAAAAAAAAAACAATCAATTTAACTACTTCAATACCAAGCGCTTTCACCTCCTTCCTGCCCAGGCCAATTTTCAGTTATCAGGGCTGTCGCACTTTGAATGACAATTGAGTGGTCATGCAACACTGAACCCCAATTAAATGTGTGGGTTGTATTTAATGACCATTGTTTTTTTTTTGCCAATTTCTTTTTTAAAAATGCTTTTCTTAGTTTATAATATTTTGCAAATAAGAAATGTTTATCTGTTACTGATGTGCGCTGATGAGGCTGCACTTATGGGCACTGGTAGGCGGCACTGATAGGTTGCACTGATGGGCACTAATAGGCTGCACTGATGGGCACTTATGAGGTAGCACTGATGGGCACTAATGAAGTGGCAGCAATGAAGCTGCACGGATGGTCACTGACAGGCTGCACTGATGGTCACTGATGAGGCAGCACTGACGGTCACTAATGAGGCAGCACTGACAGGAACTAATGAGGCAGCACTGACAGGCACTGATGAGGCAGCACTTATGGGCACTGATTAGGAGGCACTGATGGGGCTGCACTGATATGCAGCACCGATGGACACAGATGCATATAGTATTGATGGTCAATGGTAGGTGGCACTGATGGGCACTGAAAGGCAACACTAATAGGTGGCACTGACAGGTGGCACTGATGGACACTGATGAGAAGGCACTGAAAGGCAGCACAAATAGGTGGCATTGATGGGCACTGATAGACTGCACTGATGGGCAATGATTGACACTAATGGAGCTGCACTGATAATCAGAATAATAATAAATGTGCCCTGTTAGAATTGCCGCTGTCCTTTCCTCATGCTGTGACAGTGTGTGAGGAAAGGAATGCCAATAACCTGCAAATTTGTTTACATGTGATCAGCTGTGATTGGACACAGCTCATCACATGGTAAAGGGTCATTGTGATTGACCTTGTACCATGATCTATAATCAGCTGTGTCTGAAGGACACCCCCCGGGGGCACGCAGGGAGCATGGTTCTGGGAAAACATCCATGGACGTCCACTAAACGATATGGCTGCACTGTAGCTGTCTTTTAGCTGTAGCACAGTAGGGAAGAAAGTAAAGTTTATGTAGAGCCAAACCTTTTTTTCCCCTTGTTTTGGAGAGAGTGGGGAAGGTTTAGATTCCCTGTCATGTCTATATTGCTATCTATGTTCTAATTGAGGAGATTCACTCCTCTTTGTGTCCTGTTGGCTATCAACTGAGAGAAAATTATTGAAAGTCCAAAATTTTACAATTGTCTCCAAAACAAGAATAGAGGGGAAATCTTCAATGAGAGCACTCCAGTCCTGGAGAAAACTTTGGAATTTGCAAAACAAAAATTTTTACATATTTACCAGCAAGTCAGAAAAAAAAATACCCTGGGCTTTTAGTTGCACAACATTCGCAACTACGGTATGTGTGGAAGGTGCACTGCCTCATTAGGCCCTATCTGTTTAGTGCAGTCCCAACTTTAGTCTATATGAGCATCCATGTTAGAGCACATATAGCAGTGATGGCGAACCTTGGCACCCCAGATGTTTTGGAACTACATTTCCCACGATGCTTACCTACATTGTAGAGTGCATGAGCATCATGGGAAATGTAGCTCCAAAACATCTGGGGTGCCAAGGTTCACCATCACTGATATATAGCAATGGACAAATCAAGGGCAGATATGCCTGGAAGCAGCTCATTCCTCCTTTAAGGGCACACCACCAGAAGCCCAGCAAAACGCAGGTGAATGCATCCATTGTGTCCCTGGGCCTATTCCAGCATGGCAACCACTAGAATTTATAACTTCATTTATTAATTGCTATATATGCTCCAACAAGCTGTGCAGCTAAAACCTCTGTTTTAAAAAAAATTGTCAGACAATTTAATTTCTTTTTTTCTTGTTGGCAAGCTTTTATGTGTGCGTGGAAAATGTTTATTTTGCTTGTTTTGTGTAAAGCTCTTCCATGTGCACCTAACTCTAAAAGCTAGTTAAAAATTGGGGCAGCTGCCATTTTTATTTAGATAACTTGTTAATTCACAAACTTTGTAGACATTTATTTTTATTCCTACTCTAAACCCAGGACAGAAGGTGAAGGAAAATTATCACCTATAGGATACAGATTGCAAAAAATAGCTTACAGGGGTTTTAACCCTTCCCTACTCTATATATATATATATATATATATATATATATATATATATATATATATATATATATATATATATTAAAAAAAAAAAAAAACTGGGTATACATACACTTTAATTTCCCCAAACAGATATTAAATGTAAACTCCTGTTCAATGTGGAGATTAACACAAATACTTTTTTTTAAAGTCTGTGATGGTGCAAAACCTAAAACAAAAAAAACAGTAAGTGGACAACAAACGTGCATGTAGAACACACACTACAAAGTGCTCTTAAGGGTGTGCTTTTAGTTTACCCCCTTGAAGGAGTAGGACTTCTACTCTGATCCCCCTGGGTGCAAGACTCCTGACAAGGACAAAGGGGTTACAATGGTCTGCCTAGCCAGAAGGCCTGGCCAGTGGTGTATTTAGGTTTTGTGCTGCCATAGGCCTGACTAAACTTGTGCGCCCCCTAATTTAAATATGACCTACCCCTTCCTTTAAGGGCCAAACCCCTTTGTGTTTATGACCCACCCTGTCATCTGTAAACCACAGACCATAACCACAGTCTATAAGTGCCCATCAGCATAGCTTTATCAGTTCCCATAAGTTCAACCTCATTAGTGCAGCCTTATCACTGCCCATCAGTGCAGCAGATCAGTGTGGCCTCATCAGTGGCCATCAGTACAGCCCCATCAGTGCAGCCTTATCAGTGCCCATTAGTACAGCCTTATGTCACGGGATTTATAGGATTACTCCTTTCTTTTAAGATATTTGGACTTGTGTTTGCTGCCATTGATTGTAATTATAGGATTATTTCACTTATTTGTATAATAAATAGAAAGTCCATAGTCATTATACAAATAAGTGAAATAATCAGTGGCACCTGACATGATGCCTGCCAAATCTGGGGGCGGAGGAGGATACGCAGAGCATTAGGCTGCAGTGCCACACTTATTAGCATTGGCGGCGTTGGGCCAGTTGTATTATGTGTGGTCGGCGGCCTGTGGTCTGTCCACATGTGCACACCCGCCGGTATTTTCATACCGGCAGGTAACAGTGTGTCCGCTTTATGGGGGTGCCAGACTGATTTGCCTCCTGGACCCTGCCCTCTGGCCCAATTCACCCCATAAACCTGGCACTATAATAAAAGTGCAGTGCTAGCCAGCGGGGACCCTTTTCGTGTGGGAGCCAGGAGGAGACTGTTTTTTTTCATGTGAGGAGCCGCTTTTTTTTTTTGCTGCCCCCCTGCGAAGTGCCACCCTAGGCTTGGGCCTTGTTGGCCTAGGCCAGGATACAGCACTGGGCCTGGCAGATCCGTTCTTCTATGTCAACAGAAGCAAACCATTAAATACTTGGTCAAGAAGCTCTCCCGAAGAGAGACCCCCCAGGAGCAGGGGAGGAAGGAACCTGAGGGCCACACATCCTCCCACTAGACATCAGGGCAAGCCCAGGGACTCACACCCTTTATCATGATGCATAACTTCTATGGTTACCTTAGGCACTTTTTAGGCTGGGACAGGTTCACAGGTGCTTACATGCCAGGCTTCTTTAACTGTGGCGTGCATCAAGAGCTTTACAAAAAACAGCACTCCAATATGTCTTCTGTTATCATTGGTTGTTGCACATTTTTCTGTTCTTCACCATTAGCCGACTACTGTGATAGGTGTCCCCAATAACCAGTAAACAGAGGGTGGGTGGGGTCAGGCCAGAAATCACAGAAGATGATCATTTTTTGCATATTTGGGTGCCCTGGGTTTTAATGTCTTCTTTGGCATTATATTGGTAATGGAATCTTGGAGGTGTCTGCTATTCTATGTAAGTAGTAGCATCATTGCTTAACGTATGTATTTTAGAAAACGTTTGTATTCTAAGAACTGTGATAACTGTGTTGATTATTACATATATTGATAATGTGCAATGTATGAATCATTTTCTTTTCTATATTATTGTGCAAATGTGTTTGGAGAAATGACAACCCTGACAGCGGTGCTTACAATGTTCAATTTTTTTCAAATGTTTATATGTATATATATATATATATATATATATATATATATATATATATATATATAATCTCACAAAAGTGAGTACACCCCTCACATTTTTGGAAATATTTTATTATATCTTTTCATGTGACAACACTGAAGAAATGACACTTTGCTACAATGTAAAGTAGTGAGTGTGCAGCTTGTATAACAGTGTAAATTTGCTGTCCCCTCAAAATAACTCAACACAGCCATTAATGTCGAAACCGCTGGCAACAAAAGTGAGTACACCCCTAAGTGACAATGTCCAAATTGGGCCCATAATGTCAATATTTTGTGTGGCCACCATTTTTTTCCAGCTCTGCCTTAACCCTCTTGTGCATGGAGTTCACCAGAGCTTCACAGGTTCCACTCCTCCATGACGATGTCATGGAGCTTGTGAATGTTAAAGACCTTACGCTACTCCACCTTCCGTTTGAGGATTCTCCACAGATGCTCAATAGAGTTTAGGTCTGGAGACATGCTTGACCAGTCCATCACCTTTACCCCCAGTTTCTTTAGTAAGGCAGTGGTCATCTTGGAGGTGTGTTTGGGGTTATGTTGGAATACTGCCCTTCAGGCCAGTCTCTGAAGGGAAGGGATCATGCTCTGCTTCAGTATGTCACAGTACATGTTGGCATTCATGGTTCCCTCAATGAATTGTAGCAGTGCTGGCAGCACTCGTGCAGCCCCAGACCATGACACTCCCACCACCATGCTTGACTGTAGGCAAGACATACTTGTCTTTGTACTCCTCAACTCGTTGCTGCCACACACGCTTGAAACCAAATAAGTTTATCTTGGTCTCATCAGACTACAAAACATGGTTCCAGTAATCCATGTCCTTAGTCTGCTTGTCTTCAGCAAACTGTTTGCAGGCTTTCTTGTGCATCATCTTTAGAAGAGGCTTCCTTCTGCGACGACAGCCATGCAGACCAATTCAATGCAGTGTGCAGCGTATGGTCTGAGCACTGACGGGCTGACCCCCCACCCCTTCAATCTCTGCAGCAATGCTGGCAGCACTCATACGTCTATTTCCCAAAGACAACCACTGGATATGATGCTGAGCACGTGCACTCATCTTCTTTGATTGACCATGGCGAGGCCTGTTCTGAGCTGAACCTGTCCAATTTTACCGCTGCATGGTCTTGGCCACTGTGCTGCAGCTCAGTTTCAGGGTCTTGGAAACCTTCCTATAGCCTAGGCCATCTTTATTTAAAGCAACAATTATTTTTTTTCATATCCTCAGAGAGTTCTTTGCAATGAGGAGCTATGTTGAATTTCCAGTGACCAGTATGAGAGAGTGAGAGCGATAACACCAAATTTAACACACCTGCTCCCCATTCACACCTGAGACATTGTAACACTAACGAGTCATATGACACTGGGAGGGAAAATGGCTAATTGGGCCCAATTTGGACATTTTAACTTAGGGGTGTAATCACTTTAGTTGCCAGTGGTTTAGACATTATTGGCTGTGTGTTGAATTATTTTGAGGGGACAGAAAATTTACACTGTTATATAAGCTGTACACTTACTACCGTATTTTTTGCCGTATAAGACGCACCGGCATATAAGATGCACCCAATTTTAAAGGAGGAAAATCTAGAAAAAAAAGATTCTGAACCAAATACTGCAGTAAAATATTTTATATCAACAGGTGAGGGTATAGGCATGGCACAGGTGATGGTATAGGCATGGTACAGGCATGGCACAGGTGAGGGTATAGGCATGGCACAGGTGATGGTACAGGCATGGCACAGGTGAGGGTACAGGCATGGCACAGGTGAGGGTACAGGCATGGCACAGGTGAGGGTATAGGCATGGCACAGGTGAGGGTACAGGCATGGCACAGGTGAGGGTATAGGCATGGCACAGGTGATGTTTTAGGCATGGCACAGGTGGTGCTTTAGGCATGGCACAGGTGGTGGTACAGGCATGGCACAGGTGGTGCTGTAGGCATGGTACAGGTGGTGCTTTAGACATGGCACAGGTGGTGGTACAGGCATGGCACAGGTGGTGGTACAGGCATGGCACAGGTGGTGGTACAGGCATGGCACAGGTGGTGTTTTAGGCATGGCACAGGTGGTGGTACAGGCATGGCACAGGTGGTGCTTTAGGCATGGCACAGGTGGTGCTTTAGGCATGGCACAGGTGGTGGTACAGGCATGGCACAGGTGGTGCTTTAGGCATGGCACAGGTCGGCTCACTTACCTGCTCTCCTGGGCTGCCTGCGAGACGTCCACAGCGCTGCTCCTCTCGTCCTCTTCTTCTGACGGTGGCGGGATTCCTGGAACCGTCCACGGCACTGCTCCTCTCGTCCTCTTCTGTCTTCTTTGACGGCGGCTCTCTCGGTCCGACGGGAAGGAGATTGGGCGGTGACGGTGCGTGACTGACGCACGCACCGGCGCCGCCCCCATTGCGACGTCAGGACTCAGCAGGCAAAATGTGTATTTGCCATATAAGACTCACCAACTTCCCCCCCCCCCCCCCAGTTTTGGGGAAGAAAAAGTGTGTCTTATACGGCGAAAAATACGGTACTTTACATTGTAGAAAGTGTCATTTCTTCAGTGTTGTCACATGAAAAGATATAATAAAATATTTACAAAAATGTGAGAAGTGTACTGACTTTTGTGAGATACTATATATATATATAATTTATTAATTTATTTTTTCTAATCTCAACCCTAGTCACTGTCAATCACTAGGTGGCTTAATAATTATAGCAAATATTTACAAAATAATAATAAAGGTAAGGCAAATCAAAATGAATTAATATACTTAAATTATAACTAAAGGCAAAACATTTTTTTTTAGTTTTGGATAAAGTGGAGATGGATAAGAAACCCTGTCAGTTTATTTTGCTTTCTGTGTCACCCTAGGGAGATTTACCCTCTCTATCTGTCCTGTTTACTAGTGTTGAGCGAACACGGACTGTATTATTCGTGTTCGTACCGAATAATTGGATTTTTTGTACCCGAACACGGACACGGACACTTTACTGTATGTTCGGGTAAAAATCCGTGTTCGGTCGTTTTATTTCCGGGTTTTGCATGCTTTGGCGCTCTTTTCATGGCGGGCTTTCAACAGCCAATCAACAATCGTTTAACTGGTGTGCCTTAAGCCATCCCAGCCATGCCTGCAAATGTCTCAGTAGCTGTGATTGGCCGTCTGAAGCATGTGACCAAGTCTTTATAAGTTCGAGGCAGCCGCAGCGGCGTCATTATGCTGCTTAGCTAAGGGACAGAGCACACATCAATGTGCTGGCTGCTGATTAGGGAAAGATAGGCAGGAAAAAACCATTTGTGTCCGGATAGAATTGAGGGACAGGTCGGAGTGTTTAGGCAGGGCGAGTTGTAGGCATTTTAGGGATAGAGTCTGCTGAATTATAGGGTCAGTGTCTTCTACAAACTACAATCGATATTGCTGTGTGGGGGGTGGGGTCTGCACTCAATCCTGATCTACGATCTCTTCTCAATCCTGTTAGGGACAGAGTCTGCTGAATTTTAGGGAAACTGTGTTCTACAAACTACAATCGATATTGCTGTGTGGTGTGGGATTGGAGATAGGCAGGTGTCAGTGATCCACATCCATTTTGTGTGAGCTGCAGTGAACACAATCTTTTTGGGCTGCAGTGAACACAATCTTTTTGGGCTGCAGTGAACACAATCTTTTTGGGCTGCAGTGAACACAATCTTTTTGGGCTGCAGTGAACACAATCTTTTTGGGCTGCAGTGAACACAATCTTTTTGGGGTGCAGTGAACAAAATCTTTTTGGGGTGCAGTGAACACAATCCTTTTTGGTGTGCAGTGAACACAATCTTTGTGGGGTGCAGTGAACAAAATCCTTTGTGGGGTGCAGTGAACACAATCTTTTTGGGGTGCAGTGAACAAAATCCTTTTTGGGGTGCAGTGAACAACATCCTTTTTGGGGTGCAGTGAACACAATCTTTTTGGGGTGCAGTGAACAAAATCCTTTGTGGGGTGCAGTGAACACAATCTTTTTGGGGTGCAGTGAACACAATCTTTTTGGGGTGGAGTGAACAACATCCTTTTTGGGGTGCAGTGAACAAAATCCTTTTTGGGGTGCAGTGAACAAAATCATTTTTGGGGTGCAGTGAACACAATCTTTTTGGGGTGCAGTGAACACAATCTTTGTGGGGTGCAGTGAACACAATCTTTTTGGGGTGGAGTGAACAACATCCTTTTTGGGGTGCAGTGAACAACATCCTTTTTGGGGTGCAGTGAACACAATCTTTTTGGGGTGCAGTGAACACAATCTTTGTGGGGTACAGTGAACAGAATCTTTGTGGGGTGCAGTGAACACAATCTTTGGGGGGTACAGTGAACACAATCTTTGTGAGGTGCAGTGAACACAATCTTTGTGGGGTGCAGTGAACACAATCATTGTGGGGTGCAGTGAACTCAATCTTTGTGGGGTACAGTGAACACAATCTCATACTTCTGAAGGTTTGAGGGTGCTGCCTGTTCCATACTCCCCCTACTCCTCATCTAGCCTTTTAGGGGTACAAACAATAGTAATTGGGGCCTAGTGTGGTTGTGTACGTGTGATATACATACACTTTTTTGGGATCATATTTTCTATTCCGCTATTTAATCAAAAACCTTTGGGGATCAGTTAAATTGGGGGATAGTCTGTGTTGGTACGTGTGAGAGAGATCCACCTTTCCAAGTTGTTGGGGTTCATCTCATACTTCTGAAGGTTTGAGGGTGCTGCCTGTTCCATACTCCCCCTACTCCTAGCCTTTTAGGGGTACAAACAATAGTAATTGGGGCCTAGTGTGGTTGTGTACGTGTGATATACATACACTTTTTTGGGATCATATTTTCTATTCCGCTATTTAATCAAAAACCTTTGGGGATCAGTTAAATTGGGGGATAGTCTGTGTTGGTACGTGTGAGAGAGATCCACCTTTCCAAGTTGTTGGGGTTCATCTCATACTTCTGAAGGTTTGAGGGTGCTGCCTGTTCCATACTCCCCCTACTCCTAGCCTTTTAGGGGTACAAACAATAGTAATTGGGGCCTAGTGTGGTTGTGTACGTGTGATATACATACACTTTTTTGGGATCATATTTTCTATTCCGCTATTTAATCAAAAACCTTTGGGGATCAGTTAAATTGGGGGATAGTCTGTGTTGGTACGTGTGAGAGAGATCCACCTTTCCAAGTTGTTGGGGTTCATCTCATACTTCTGAAGGTTTGAGGGTGCTGCCTGTTCCATACTCCCCCTACTCCTAGCCTTTTAGGGGTACAAACAATAGTAATTGGGGCCTAGTGTGGTTGTGTACGTGTGATATACATACACTTTTTTGGGATCATATTTTCTATTCCGCTATTTAATCAAAAACCTTTGGGGATCAGTTAAATTGGGGGATAGTCTGTGTTGGTACGTGTGAGAGATCCACCTTTCCAAGTTGTTGGGGTTCATCTCATACTTCTGAAGGTTTGAGGGTGCTGCCTGTTCCATACTCCCCCTACTCCTAGCCTTTTAGGGGTACAAACAATAGTAATTGGGGCCTAGTGTGGTTGTGTACGTGTGATATACATACACTTTTTTGGGATCATATTTTCTATTCCGCTATTTAATCAAAAACCTTTGGGGATCAGTTAAATTGGGGGATAGTCTGTGTTGGTACGTGTGAGAGAGATCCACCTTTCCAAGTTGTTGGGGTTCATCTCATACTTCTGAAGGTTTGAGGGTGCTGCCTGTTCCATACTCCCCCTACTCCTAGCCTTTTAGGGGTACAAACAATAGTAATTGGGGCCTAGTGTGGTTGTGTACGTGTGATATACATACACTTTTTTGGGATCATATTTTCTATTCCGCTATTTAATCAAAAACCTTTGGGGATCAGTTAAATTGGGGGATAGTCTGTGTTGGTACGTGTGAGAGAGATCCACCTTTCCAAGTTGTTGGGGTTCATCTCATACTTCTGAAGGTTTGAGGGTGCTGCCTGTTCCATACTCCCCCTACTCCTAGCCTTTTAGGGGTACAAACAATAGTAATTGGGGCCTAGTGTGGTTGTGTACGTGTGATATACATACACTTTTTTGGGATCATATTTTCTATTACGCTATTTAATCAAAAACCTTTGGGGATCAGTTAAATTGGGGGATAGTCTGTGTTGGTACGTGTGAGAGAGATCCACCTTTCCAAGTTGTTGGGGTTCATCTCATACTTCTGAAGGTTTGAGGGTGCTGCCTGTTCCATACTCCCCCTACTCCTAGCCTTTTAGGGGTACAAACAATAGTAATTGGGGCCTAGTGTGGTTGTGTACGTGTGATATACATACACTTTTTTGGGATCATATTTTCTATTCCGCTATTTAATCAAAAACCTTTGGGGATCAGTTAAATTGGGGGATAGTCTGTGTTGGTACGTGTGAGAGAGATCCACCTTTCCAAGTTGTTGGGGTTCATCTCATACTTCTGAAGGTTTGAGGGTGCTGCCTGTTCCATACTCCCCCTACTCCTAGCCTTTTAGGGGTACAAACAATAGTAATTGGGGCCTAGTGTGGTTGTGTACGTGTGATATACATACACTTTTTTGGGATCATATTTTCTATTCCGCTATTTAATCAAAAACCTTTGGGGATCAGTTAAATTGGGGGATAGTCTGTGTTGGTACGTGTGAGAGAGATCCACCTTTCCAAGTTGTTGGGGTTCATCTCATACTTCTGAAGGTTTGAGGGTGCTGCCTGTTCCATACTCCCCCTACTCCTAGCCTTTTAGGGGTACAAACAATAGTAATTGGGGCCTAGTGTGGTTGTGTACGTGTGATATACATACACTTTTTTGGGATCATATTTTCTATTCCGCTATTTAATCAAAAACCTTTGGGGATCAGTTAAATTGGGGGATAGTCTGTGTTGGTACGTGTGAGAGAGATCCACCTTTCCAAGTTGTTGGGGTTCATCTCATACTTCTGAAGGTTTGAGGGTGCTGCCTGTTCCATACTCCCCCTACTCCTAGCCTTTTAGGGGTACAAACAATAGTAATTGGGGCCTAGTGTGGTTGTGTACGTGTGATATACATACACTTTTTTGGGATCATATTTTCTATTACGCTATTTAATCAAAAACCTTTGGGGATCAGTTAAATTGGGGGATAGTCTGTGTTGGTACGTGTGAGAGAGATCCACCTTTCCAAGTTGTTGGGGTTCATCTCATACTTCTGAAGGTTTGAGGGTGCTGCCTGTTCCATACTCCCCCTACTCCTAGCCTTTTAGGGGTACAAACAATAGTAATTGGGGCCTAGTGTGGTTGTGTACGTGTGATATACATACACTTTTTTGGGATCATATTTTCTATTCCGCTATTTAATCAAAAACCTTTGGGGATCAGTTAAATTGGGGGATAGTCTGTGTTGGTACGTGTGAGAGAGATCCACCTTTCCAAGTTGTTGGGGTTCATCTCATACTTCTGAAGGTTTGAGGGTGCTGCCTGTTCCATACTCCCCCTACTCCTAGCCTTTTAGGGGTACAAACAATAGTAATTGGGGCCTAGTGTGGTTGTGTACGTGTGATATACATACACTTTTTTGGGATCATATTTTCTATTCCGCTATTTAATCAAAAACCTTTGGGGATCAGTTAAATTGGGGGATAGTCTGTGTTGGTACGTGTGAGAGAGATCCACCTTTCCAAGTTGTTGGGGTTCATCTCATACTTCTGAAGGTTTGAGGGTGCTGCCTGTTCCATACTCCCCCTACTCCTAGCCTTTTAGGGGTACAAACAATAGTAATTGGGGCCTAGTGTGGTTGTGTACGTGTGATATACATACACTTTTTTGGGATCATATTTTCTATTCCGCTATTTAATCAAAAACCTTTGGGGATCAGTTAAATTGGGGGATAGTCTGTGTTGGTACGTGTGAGAGAGATCCACCTTTCCAAGTTGTTGGGGTTCATCTCATACTTCTGAAGGTTTGAGGGTGCTGCCTGTTCCATACCCCCCCTACTCCTCATCTAGCCTTTTAGGGGTACAAACAATAGTAATTGGGGCCTAGTGTGGTTGTGTACGTGTGATATACATACACTTTTTTTGGATCATATTTTCTATTCCGCTATTTAATCAAAAACCTTTGGGGATCAGTTAAATTGGGGGATAGTCTGTGTCGGTACGTGTGAGAGAGATCCACCTTTCCAAGTTGTTGGGGTTCATCTCATACTTCTGAAGGTTTGAGGGTGCTGCCTGTTCCATACCCCCCCTACTCCTCATCTAGCCTTTTAGGGGTACAAACAATAGTAATTGGGGCCTAGTGTGGTTGTGTACGTGTGATATACATACACTTTTTTTGGATCATATTTTCTATTCCGCTATTTAATCAAAAACCTTTGGGGATCAGTTAAATTGGGGGATAGTCTGTGTCGGTACGTGTGAGAGAGATCCACCTTTCCAAGTTGTTGGGGTTCATCTCATACTTCTGAAGGTTTGAGGGTGCTGCCTGTTCCATACCCCCCCTACTCCTCATCTAGCCTTTTAGGGGTACAAACAATAGTAATTGGGGCCTAGTGTGGTTGTGTACGTGCGAGATACATACACTTTTTTTGATCATATTTCCTATTCCGCTATTCAATAAAAACCTTTGAGGATCAATTGAATTGCGGGATAGTCTGTGTCGGTACGTGTGAGAGAGATCCACCTTTCCAAGTTGTTGGGGTTCATCTCATACTTCTGAAGGTTTGAGGGTGCTGCCTGTTCCATACTCCCCCTACTCCTAGCCTTTTAGGGGTACAAACAATAGTAATTGGGGCCTAGTGTGGTTGTGTACGTGTGATATACATACACTTTTTTGGGATCATATTTTCTATTCCGCTATTTAATCAAAAACCTTTGGGGATCAGTTAAATTGGGGGATAGTCTGTGTCGGTACGTGTGAGAGAGATCCACCTTTCCAAGTTGTTGGGGTTCATCTCATACTTCTGAAGGTTTGAGGGTGCTGCCTGTTCCATACCCCCCCTACTCCTCATCTAGCCTTTTAGGGGTACAAACAATAGTAATTGGGGCCTAGTGTGGTTGTGTACGTGCGAGATACATACACTTTTTTTGATCATATTTCCTATTCCGCTATTCAATAAAAACCTTTGAGGATCAATTGAATTGCGGGATAGTCTGTGTCGGTACGTGTGAGAGAGATCCACCTTTCCAAGTTGTTGGGGTTCATCTCATACTTCTGAAGGTTTGAGGGTGCTGCCTGTTCCATACTCCCCCTACTCCTAGCCTTTTAGGGGTACAAACAATAGTAATTGGGGCCTAGTGTGGTTGTGTACGTGTGATATACATACACTTTTTTTGGATCATATTTTCTATTCCGCTATTTAATCAAAAACCTTTGGGGATCAGTTAAATTGGGGGATAGTCTGTGTTGGTACGTGTGAGAGAGATCCACCTTTCCAAGTTGTTGGGGTTCATCTCATACTTCTGAAGGTTTGAGGGTGCTGCCTGTTCCATACTCCCCCTACTCCTCATCTAGCCTTTTAGGGGTACAAACAATAGTAATTGGGGCCCAGTGTGGTTGTGTACGTGTGATATACATACACTTTTTTGGGATCATATTTTCTATTCCGCTATTTAATCAAAAACCTTTGGGGATCAGTTAAATTGGGGGATAGTCTGTGTCGGTACGTGTGAGAGAGATCCACCTTTCCAAGTTGTTGGGGTTCATCTCATACTTCTGAAGGTTTGAGGGTGCTGCCTGTTCCATACCCCCCCTACTCCTCATCTAGCCTTTTAGGGGTACAAACAATAGTAATTGGGGCCTAGTGTGGTTGTGTACGTGCGAGATACATACACTTTTTTTGATCATATTTCCTATTCCGCTATTCAATAAAAACCTTTGAGGATCAATTGAATTGCGGGATAGTCTGTGTCGGTACGTGTGAGAGAGATCCACCTTTCCAAGTTGTTGGGGTTCATCTCATACTTCTGAAGGTTTGAGGGTGCTGCCTGTTCCATACTCCCCCTACTCCTCATCTAGCCTTTTAGGGGTACAAACAATAGTAATTGGGGCCCAGTGTGGTTGTGTACGTGTGATATACATACACTTTTTTTGGATCATATTTTCTATTCCGCTATTTAATTTAACTGGGCCTCCATGCGAGACCTGTGTGCCTTGTTGCGCTGTTTTGAGTACTCCACCAACATGGCCAGTGGCAATGACGCCGTTCTCAGCTTAACTATCCCACTTCTATGCCTCCTTGAAAAAACAATTCGGGCGATGATGGAAGAGGATGTGGCACAGGATGAGGAGGAGGAGGAGGATGAAGAGGTAACATTTCCAAGGCTTTCAGGGCAGTCATTCGCAAGGGGCTCCGAGGGTGGGTTCCTGCACACGCAAACGCCAGGGACGCAATTGTCCAGCAGGGGCACAGTTCTGGAGGATGAGGAGGATGAGGAGGAGGAGGAGCTGGAGGAGGAGATGGAACCATGTTCACAGCAGGGTGGCACCCAGGCCAGCTCATGGCCATCACTGGTGCGTGGCTGGGGGGATACAGAGGACACGGACGATACACCTCCCACAGAGGACAGCCTTTCGTTGCCTCTGGGCAGCCTGGCACACATGAGCGATTACATGCTGCAGTGTCTCCACAACGACCGCCGAGTTGCCCACATTCTAACTTGTGCTGATTACTGGGTGGCCACGCTGCTGGATCCCCGTTACAAGGACAACGTACCGTCCTTAATTCACTCACTGGAGCGCGATCGCAAGATGCGCGAGTACAAGCGCACGCTGGTAGACGCCATGCTGCTGGCATTCCCATCTGACAGCGGGGCCACAGTGGAAGCACAAGGCAGAGGAGGAGGAGGAGGAGGTCGCCAACGCAACCAGGGCACCGCCAGCACCTCAGAAGGCAGGGTTAGCATGGCCGAAATGTGGAAAAGCTTTGTCAGCACGCCACAACAAACAGCAGCACCAGCAGCTCAGATGGAACGTCTTAGCAGGAGGCAGCATTTTACCAACATGGTGGAGCAGTATGTGTGCACACGCCTACATGTAGTGAATGATGGGTCTGCCCCCTTCAACTTCTGGGTCTCCAAATTGGGCACATGGCTTGAGCTTGCCCTTTACGCCTTGGAGGTGCTGGCGTGCCCTGCAGCCAGTGTATTATCTGAACGGGTATTTAGCACGGCTGGGGGCGTTATAACAGACAAGCGCAGCCGCCTGTCCAGAGACAATGTGGACAAGCTCACGTTCATTAAAATGAACCAGGCATGGATCCCACGGGACTTTTCCGTACCTTATGCAGAATAGCAATGGATACCGACCTTACCCACCCATTGTTCCATTTTTGCTCTTTCTCACTCTTTTGGGGTGTACCCTCATTTAAAATTTTTGAAAAGAAGCAGTGTTGGCTACCTCGTCCTCCTCCTCAGGGCCAGATTAATGTAGGGGCTATTGGAGCTGCAGCTCCAGGCCCCTACCTTTTATATAGGCCCCGGGTTGGCCATATTCACTGTTACCGCTCTTCTGTCACTTGTAAACACAGAAGTCTGGCTTCTATGCTCGCTTCCCCAGGCAGCACCCTCAGAACCTCCCCACACAGCGTGAAGGCCGGACAAGGAGGGACAGTTGGCGATGCATGGATGTGTTTATGGGCTTCAGAGACAGCATCCCATGTTGAATTAGGCATGCATGGCTGCACCCTTCCTCCTCTGGGTGCATGGCAAGGCACGGCCCTTAAGGCCCTTCAAAATCCTCAGCACCAAGCCCATGATGCTGTTAATCCGGCCCTGGTCCTCCTCCACCGCCGCTTCCACCTACACCGCCCATAGGTGTGCGCAGCCTATTGCATTAAGGTGTGCACCCCAAAGTTGAAATACACATGCATGTGTTTGCCAGCAGGGAGAGTAATGTATCGGGGCCATGTACCTGTAGGCAAGGAGAAATAGAGCAGAGCAGGTCCCAGGGAGATCTTTCCCATCTCCTCACTGGCAATGCTATGTGCCCTAGGTGATTAGGGTGTGCCCAGGCACACCCAGCACACCCTGTGCGCACGCCTATGTCACCGCCACATCCACCACCACCTCAACCTCCCTCCTACTCCATATGGGCCTCGTCCTTCAGAGATGAAGAAGAACATTGTTTTATTTTTCTGTTTTTTTTTTGTTGTTTTAAGTTATTTCCCTATCCACATTTGTTTGCAGAGCACTTGCCATGCTCTTAATTACGTTTTGCTGCCATTTGCAGCACTCTAGCCCTTTCCTTTGGTGTTTTAGAGCCATTTTAGTGCCTTAAAGTTCGGGTCCCCATTGACTTCAATGGGGTTCGGTGTCCGGGAAAAGTTTGGTAAAAGTCCGGGACACGGACCCGGACTTTTTTTTAAAGTTCGGCCGAACCCGTCGAACACGGACATCTAGGTGTTCGCTCAACCCTACTGTTTACCATTATCAATGTAAGTGAAAGTAAAAGAAAATCCCGAATTGTGGGTTGTCCCCAGAAAAGTAATAGAGGGAAAAATGGCCAATGGGGACACTAGTTCTGGTGAGCTGGGGGTCCCTGAGCTATTCCCTTAATTTGCATGGAGCATAGAGGAGAGATGTGGGGACTTATAGACCGCAGATCTATCTGTAAAGAGGACCTGTCATGCCCTATTCCTATGATAAGGGATGCATACATTCCTTGTATTAGGAATAAAAGTGATCACAAAATAAAAAAATAAGGGAGAGTGTAAAAAAAAAAAAAAAACAAACAATAAAAAAATAAATAAATAAATAAAAAAATGTAACCACCTTCTACCCAAGCCTATTCTGACACTTCGCTCCTACATGTAAAAATCAACTTTTTTTTGCTAGAAAATACCTTAGAACCCCAAACATTATACATATTTTTTAGCCCAGACCCTATAGAATAAATGGTGTTTGTTGCAATTTTTTATGTCACACGGTATTTGCACAGAGGTTTTTCAAACACATTTTTTTGGGGAAAAAAAAAACACATTCATGAATAAAAAAAAAAAAAAAGAAAACAGTAAAGTTAGCCCAATTTTTTGTATAATGTGAAAGATAATGTTACGCCAAGTAAATAGATACCTAACATGTCATGCTTTAAAATTGCGTCTGCCCGTAGAATGGCGGTAAACTACTGTGCCTAAAATTCACCATAGGTGATGCTTTAAATTTAATTCTTTATACGCCTTTCCTCTTCTGCCCCCCTTCCCACCTCTCCCGAGTCTGCTTGCAACTATTTATTAAATACGATTGGTGTGGACTTGATAATGCTGCAGTTGCTGCATTGGAACCCTTAATCCTACAAAATAGGATGCTTGCTCCTGGGGATCATACTGTACCTAAGAACACAGAGTACCAGCTCTGTTTACTCCACAGGTAAGATGAAAACTGACAGCTTGTCTTAAATATAACAGTAAAAAATGCTGAAATCCTTTTATGTCAATAATATATACTACATTGCTATGGAAACTTACTTAAACACAGTAGATAATTTGCATTCTATCCAGGAAAAGTAAAAAAAAAAAAATTCAATTAATTATTTAAAAGGTCTAAGGTGGGAAAATAAAAAATAGCTGGCAAAATCGGATCACCGTGGCATATACCATCATTTACAAACATAATAAACTAAACTGATTTTCTGTAAGCGTGGTGTTTGGTGAATACATGTGAAATGCTTTTTATTTCTAATCTACTTTTCATATTGTATTGTTTGCCATGCTCAGCTCTAGAAAATTTAATTTTCAGTTCTCCTTCCGGCTATGATACTAAGTCATGGATATTTATTTAGATAAACCTTCAAACTAAGTCACTTCTGTTTAATCAGCTGCTTTTCATATGCATCCTGCAATTGCTTTCTGCTAGCTGAAACATTGCATAGTCCCCAGCAGAGCGATGCTGCAACCCCACAGTGGCCCTTCTTTGTAACACTTTTGAATAGCTTCATATTTTCTATGGGTAAAACATTTAAATTATTCATTGGAGTGCATACAGACTGATGTTTTGGACATGGTTTAGGAAACTACATGCCTTCCTAATCGCACAAAATATATCAGATATTGACACTTGTAGGTAATAATCCCCAAGAATGTTGATCCAAGGAATATCCAAATGCCTTCTGGGGATCAGGAAGGTACTTATTTTTTCCCCGCGCTAAAACAAATTGGACCATGCTTTATAGGGTTTTTTGCCTTCCTTTGGATGAACTGTGGACTTAGGATTCTGTATATGGAGGTTTTCTCTTTTTTATTTATTTTTTCTTCTATTGGTTTAACTATGTAACTATGTAACGTGTGTAAAGGGGATAGGGTGGTTGTCATGTCTTCCATGCTTTCCCTCCTCATTTGGCACCAAGCGAGGATAACATGGAAGGTCTGCCTTGAGGTGGGTTCTTTGGGCTACACTGTGTGTTGGACCAGGACACTAACCCCTGCACACTTCGCTCAAAGGCATCCTCACCAATGCCTGGGTCCAGGTGGCATCTGCGGTCATGTGTAGAGTCAAACATTAAGGCAGCCTCCCAACTCAGAGATAAGCCAGAGGTAACAACTGTAAACAGAACACACACTGATATCTCATAATATATAGTACATATATTTGTAAATGTTTCAAAGACTCTCCATGGAGCAGACGTTTTGGCCGCTTGTGTTTCCTTGCAAAGGACCATATTTTGGTATGACTACACTGGTTAAATACTTACATTTTTATATGTCATTTTCCATCTATTTCTAAAAATATTAATATAATACCTTTTTTCAATACAAATTCCCTCTCTCCAGGTGTGCAATGCTGAGGATTATACCATGTCAAATTGATATGGGGTATCCTCCGCGTTGTCATTTTTAGACTGCAGAGGACCTTCTGGGTATATTAGAGGCATCTATCCCGCCTATTGATTTATAGGTGGGTTCCTCTTCCTTCCCCTGTCTTTTGGAATATAGTCCACCCACTTCATTGTATTTATTCCTCACCTAACTAATATTTTCCATTTCCTCTATCCTTAGGTTAGCCTTGTTTCTTGCATGCCACCGCACCCGCCTGGGAGACCTTTTGATGTGGTTGTGGTTTGAATGCCAATTCATTTCCATCTGTGCCCATCCCTTTGGGATTTAGGCGTAGGGGGGCGCACACTGGTGTTGCTTTTGGGACGCAATCAATGAGCTGCTTTTATAATGTATGTACATGAGTTATGTTATTGACGCTGTATTTTGTCTCACTGTAACTATAGCATATGTACCTGCCTATACAAAATACTTCTGAAGAAGCGGTCTTAACACCGCGAAACATGTAAAGTGTTGTGGATGGACATGGGAGCTTTTATACTACCAATCACCGGATGTTCTGTTTTTTTTTAAAAGTCTGTACTTTTCCATGTCCTACCTGTCATAATGCATTTTTATGCTAGAATGTACTCATTCTGTCTTTTGCACTTTTAAATGTCTTCTTTTGATGTAATAAAATAACTTTTTATTCATATTGTTTTTTACATAGTTACATAGTAGGTGAGGTTGAATAAAGACAACAGTCCATCCAGTTCAACCTGTGATTAGGTGTGTGTGGCTGTAATCATCTCACATACCCCTGAATTTTCTGATCCTTGAGATGCACGTCCAATAGTCTTTTGAAAGCCACCATACTACCCGCAGAAACCACCTCTTGTGGTAGAGAATTCCACAATCTTGTAGCCCTAACAGTAAAGAACCCCCCACGTTGCCTGAGGTTAAAATGCTTCTCCTCTAATCGCATTGTATGCCCCCGAGTCCTCATGCAATCCCTTTGACTAAACAGCTTTTTTTCTAAGCTGAGATCCCCATTGAGATATTTAAAAATTGCTATCATGTCCCCCCTCAGGCGTCTCTTCTCCAGGGAGAATAAATCAAGCGATTGCAGACGCTCTTCATAATCAAGGTCCTCCAATCCCCTAATTAGTTTAGTTGCCCTTCTCTGGACTCTCTCCAGCTCCAACACATCCCTCCTGAGGACTGGCGACCAGAACTGGACAGAATACTCCAGATGCGGTCGGACCAGAGTTTTATAAAGTGGAAGGATTATAGTCTTATCTCTGGAATACATCCCTTTCTTTATGCATGCTAATATTCTGCTAGCTTTGGCAGCTGCCGCCTGACATTGCATGCTGTTGCCTAGTCTATCATCAACCAAGACTCCAAGATCCTTCTCCATTTTTGATTCCCCCAAGGGTTCCCCTCCTAACGTGTATTGTGCTTTTATGTTTCTAGTCCCCAAGTGCAAAACCTTACACTTCTCTACGTTAAACCTCATTTGCCAAGTCGTTGCCCACTCCGTTATTTTGTCCAGGTCATTCTGTAGTATATCTGCTTCATGCTGTGCTGTTATTGCCCTGCCCAATTTTGTGTCATCTGCAAAAACTGCTATTGAACTACTGACCCCAACCTCAATGTTGTTTATGAATAAATTGAGCAAGGTTGGTCCCAGGACTGAGCCCTGGGGCACCCCGCTTACTACCTCAGACCAGTCTGAGTATGCGCTGTTTATTACCACCCTTTGGACACGCCCTTTAAGCCAGTTCCGTATCCAAAAGCACACCCTGCTGTCGATACCTGCAGACCTTATTTTATAAATTAAGCGCTTATGGGGAACTGTATCAAACGCCTTAGTGAAATCTAGGTACACCACATCCACTGGTCTGCCCCTATCTAGCTCACAGCTCACCTCCTCGTAGAATACTAATAGATTGGTTTGACAAGAACGCCCATTTGTAAACCCGTGCTGGTTATTACTGATGATGCTGTTGTCTTTAGCAAACTCTACGATATAGTCCCTTATCATCCCCTCCAGAAGTTTACATACTATCGATGTCAAACTGACAGGCCTATAATTTCCTGGGACATGCCTCTGACCCTTTTTGAATATCGGTATCACGTTAGCTTTCTTCCAATCTCCTGGTACTTCTCCTGTCCTAATACTGTCCGCAAAGATCAGGAACAGTGGTCTGGATATAACCTTACTGAGTTCCTTGAGTACTCTCGGATGCATGCCATCCGGGCCTGGTGATTTGTTTGTGTTAAGTTTATCCAGCCTTTCCCTGATTTCCCCCTCTGTTAGCCATAATGGCAAGTCCTGTGTATTACTACTAACCAAACAGTCATGGTCAGTGTACCCCTCAGTTTCCTGTGTAAATACTGACGAGAAAAAAGCATTCAGAACGGTTGTTTTTTCAGTGTCCTCTGTAACCATCCTCCCATCATTGTTAATTATGTGTGCAATATGCTCTGCCCTAGTTTTTTTGCTATTGATATACTTAAAGAATTTCTTTGGGTTTTTTTTACTATCCTCCGCTATTTGTCTCTCAAAGTCTATTTTAGCCATCTTGATTTCGTGTTTACACTTCTTATTTGCCTCCTTGTATTGGTCGAAAGCCAATACTGTGCCTTCTGATTTATATTTCCTGAAGGCCAATTTTTTTCCCCTAATAAGGTTTTTAACGCTACGGTTTAGCCAGCCAGGTTTGGCTTTGTCTCTTCTAAATTTATTTCCCATAGGAATGCACTGCAAGATGCCTTTGCTTAATATGTTTCTAAAGCATTCCCATTTTTCCTCTGTGGTCAGGGATCCTAGGGTTCGGTCCCAGTTTACCCTTTCCATCAATGAGAACAATTTTGGAAAGTTTGCCCTTCTGAAGTTAAGGGTTCTTATGTTCCCTACTTGCCTTGTTCTATTGTTATTTACACTAAATGTGATCATCCTGTGATCGCTAGAGCCCAGGTTGTCCTTGATTCCTACCTCCGAGATTATGTCTGGGTCATTAGTGATCAATAGATCCAGGACTGCATTTTCTCTAGTCGGAGAGTCCACCAACTGTGACATGTAGTTGTCCTGTAAGGTTTCCGTGAATAGACGGGCCTTCTGTGAGTGTGTAGTCCCCTCTCCCCAGTCAATGTCGGGATAATTGAAGTCCCCCAATATGATGACAGATCCTAGCTTTGCCACTTTACCCAACAGTGCTAAAAATTCCAGCTCTACCTCCTCCCCTTGTTTAGGTGGCCTATAGCAAACCCCCACAATTACTTTTCCCTTTTCTCCTTCCCTAAGGAGTTCTACCCACACGGATGTTCTTACAATTTGTGTAAAACACCATCAAAATCCCACCTAGCCCCCCCCCCTTTTTTCTGTCTTTTCTCTGACTCCCCATGTTGCGGATGCGATGACCTACTATACATGGGGTGGATTGGCGTCTTCCACCACTATAGTTGGGCAATCTCGCGTCTGCTCCATGGAGAGTCTTTGAAACATTTACATATTCAATTGGGATGAAGGTGTCTTTCTATAATATGAATGTTTATGGCCATCTAGCAGCTTTTTTCTAGTACATATATTTGGTTTTTACCAAATTTATAGAGGAGGAAAACAGAAATAAACTTTGCTATTTTGGCAGTATTTTTTTATCCTGTTGGTGGGAGAATGCTGAAAAATCATAAATCTCACCTCTTAGAATACACTTACCCAGAAAAAATTGATGTTCCTTTTTTTTTTTTCAATTTCTTAATTTTTAGAGGCAAGATGTAGAGTGAATGTATTCCCCTCGGCCAAACACTTTTGGAAGTGTTACATCACCTGCTGGGAGGAGATGTTTTGTCTTCTAAAGTGGCCATATATATATATATATATATATATATATATATATATATATATATATATATATATATATATATGGACCATTTGGTTCTAATGGTTAGGTCAGGGTTAGGTTTTTGATCACAACAAATACACACACCGCATGCTGTGGATGACAAATAGGCCTGCTCCCTTCATTCAAAGGTCCTGTGTCATTCATAAAAACTGTAGCACAGCTTCTAAGAATTGCGGATCTGCCAGGAAAGGTACTCATTTCTATGTTTTTGATTTTAGTTAAACATAGGCTGTAAAAAAGGCCTTCACTCAAACATTTGTAGCACCCTCCTAGATAGGTGCTAGGATTAGGTACATTTATTTCTGTCTCACTGTATCCAGTAGAGCTGCTGATTTGTTGTTAGACAAATTTATTTGTGCTCATTGTAATTAGTGAAGCTGTGTTGATTATTCTTGCCTGTTCAGTATTTCACCAGCTGCAGGTATGATTGCTCTCTCTGCTTTACAGAGAACTGTGGATCTCTCTAGAACATAGGTGTGGAGAAAGGCAAATGGGCAGCATAAAAATGTATACAGCCCTGACCAATCCATGGGAGACTGACTGGCTACTGGGAGTCTGTATAAACCCTCTGAGACACAGAGCTACCAGATATTTTCCTGTAGGAGAGGAGAACATCGTAAGGAGGGCTGCTTGCCCCCTTGTGCTATCCTGCCATGTGTTTGCAAGGTGCCGAGGCCTCATGTGGGTGGCCTGAGGGCCAGCTGTGATGAAGCTATGGAGAGCTTACTGTTGTCTTTGTACTCCTCACCTGGTTGCCGCCACACATACTTGACACTTTCTGAACCAAATACGTTTATCTCGGTCTCATCAGACCACAAGAAATCCATGTTTTTAGTCTGCTTCTCTTCAGCAAACTATTTGCGGGCTTTCTTGTGCACCATCTTTAGAAGAGGCTTCCTTCTAGGATGACAGCCATGCAGACCAATTTGATGCAGTGTGCGGCGTATGGTCTGAGCACTGACAGGCTGACCCCCCCACCCCTTCAACCTTTGCAGAAATGCTGGCAGCACTCATATGTCTATTTCTAAAGACAACCTCTGCATATGATGTTGAGCACGTGCACTGAACTTCTTTGGTTGACCATGGCGAGGCCTATTTTGAGTGGAACCTGTCCTGTTAAACCACTGTATGGTCTTGGTCACCGTGCTGCTTCTGCACAGTTTCAGGGTCTTGGCAATCTTCTTATAGCCTAGGTCATCTTTATGTAGAGCAACAATTCTTTTTTTTAAATACTCAGAGAGTTCTTTGCCATGAGGTGCCACGTTGAACTTCTGGTGACCAGTATGATAGAGTGAGAGCGATAACACCAAATTTAACACACCTACTCCTTATTCACACCTGAGACCTTGTAACACTAATGAGTCACATGACACCGGGAGGGAAAATGGTTAATTGGGCCCTATTTGGAGATGTTCACTCAGGGGTATACTCACTTTTGTTGCCAGCAGTTTAGACATTAATGGTTGTGTTTTGAGTTATTTTGAGGGGACAGCAAATTTACACTGTTATGCAAGCTGTACACTCACTACTTTACATTGTAGCAACGTGTCATTTCTTCAGTGTTGTCACATGAAAAGATATAATAAAATATTTACAAAAATGTGAGGGGTGTACTCACTTTTGTGAGATACAGTATATGTGTGTATAAGGGGACATCAGCTGGGGTACTGAAGAGCTCAGGCTATCTAATTCTTCATGAAGGGACTCTGCTCGAATTGCTCAGAAGAGGTGACTTTTGTGATTTTGGTTACTACTACTACAAAGCCAAGTCCACAGTCTGCTTTTACAAGGACTTTGCTTACAGTTTTAAAGAAGGAAGTTTACTGTCCTCACTTTGTACATAGTTATTTCTGGAGTATCCCACTCAATTCCCCAACCCCAGGCCCGGACTGGGACAAAAAATAGGCCCGGGCATTTTAGGCTGAGCAGCCCATTTTTTTTTTTTTAAACAAAATGACCAATGATGAACAACTACCGGTTTCTCTATGTTTTTTTAGTTATATTTAGCCTGCACATCCATGCGATCCGATTCTGCGAATCGCACTGCGTTTTGAAAACTGATTGCGGGGTGTCGTTAACCTAACATACACTCCGCAATCATAAATGTCATCAGTTCAAAGTTAACCATGAATAATGATCCTATAATTATTGCTCTCATTCCAGTGTGCAGGGTCATATGTTACACCTGTAGTAAAATCAAGGTTTTTGTTCACAGGCGCCCCCAAAATGTTTATGTAGTTTCTTATGGTATTGGTGGGATAGGGGTGACATCCGTAGCAGTGGTGGTGGTGGGATAGGGATGACATCAGTAGTGGTGGTGGTAGTGGGGATAGGGATGACATCAGTAGTGGTGGTGGTGGGATAGGGATGACATCAGTAGTGGTGGTGGTGGGATAGGGATGACATCAGTAGTGGTGGGATAGGGATGACATCAGTAGTGGTGGTTGTGGGATAGGGATGACATCAGTAGCAGTGGTGGTGGGATAGGGATGACATCAGTAGCAGTGGTGGTGGGGATAGGAATGACATCAGTAGCAGTGGGAATAGGAATGACATCAGTGGCAATGGGAATTGGGATGGCATCAGTGGCAGTGGTGGTGGGGATAGGGGTGACATCAGTGGTGGTGGGGGATAGGGGTGACATCAGTGGCAGTGGGGATTGGGATGACATCAGTGGCAGTGGTGGTGGGGGATAGGGGTGACATCAGTGGTGGTGGGGGATAGGGGTGACATCAGTGGCAGTGGTGGTGGGGATAGGGGTGACATCAGTGGTGGTGGGGATAGGGGTGACATCAGTGGCAGTGGTGGTGGGGATAGGGGTTACATCAGTGGCAGTGGTGGTGGGGATAGGGGTGACATCAGTGGTGGTGGGGGTAGGGGTGACATCAGTGGTGGTGGGGATAGGGGTAACATCAGTGGCAGTGGTGGTGGGGATAGGGGTTACATCAGTGGCAGTGGTGGTGGGGATAGGGGTTACATCAGTGGCAGTGGTGGTGGGGATAGGGGTTACATCAGTGGCAGTGGGAATAGGAATGACATCAGTGGTAGTGGGGATTGGGATGACATCAGTGGCGGTGGTGGTGGGGATAGCAATAACATCAGTGGTGGGGATAGGGATAACATTAGTGGCGGTGTTGAGGATAGGGATGATATCAGTGGGAATGATGAGGATAGGGGTGACATCAGTGGCAGTGGTGGTAAGGATAGGAATAACATCAGTGTCAGTGGTGGTGGGGATAGGAATGACAATGTCCACTGCCACCAATGTCATCCCTATCCCCACCACCACCGCTACTGATGTCATCCCTATCCCCCCCATCACCACTGCCTCATGGGAGGGGGGGAGAGATCAGGCAGAGGTATGGCAGTGGGAGAGATGGAATCAGGCAGAGGTATGGCGGTGGGAGAAATGGGATCAGGCAGAGGGATGGAGGTGGGAGAGATGGGATCAGGCAGAGGGATGGAGGTGGGAGAGATGGGATCAGGCAGAGGGATGGAGGTGGGAGAAATGGGATCAGGCAGAGGGATGGAGGTGGGAGAGATGGGATCAGGCAGAGGGATGGAGGTGGGAGTGATGGGATCAGGCAGAGGGATGGAGGTGGGAGAGATGGGATCAGGCAGAGGTATGGAGGTTGGAGAGATGGGATCAGGCAGAGGGATGGAGGTGGGAGAGATGGGATCAGGCAGAGGTATGGTGGTGGGAGAGATGGGATCAGGAAGAGGGATGGAGGTGGGAGAGATGGGATCAGGCAGAGCGATGGCGGTGGTAGAGATGGGATCAGGCAGAGCGATGGCGGTGGGAGAGATGGGATCAGGCAGAGCGATGGCGGTGGGAGAGATGGGATCAGGCAGAGCGATGGCGGTGGGAGAGATGGGATCAGGCAGAGCGATGGCGGTGGGAGAGATGGGATCAGGCAGAGCGATGGCGGTGGGAGAGATGGGATCAGGCAGAGCGATGGCGGTGGGAGAGATGGGATCAGGCAGATTGATGGCGGTGGGAGAGATGGGATCAGACAGAGCGATGGCGGTGGGAGAGATGGGATCAGGCAGAGCGATGGCGGTGGGAGAGATGGGATCAGGCAGAGCGATGGCGGTGGGAGAGATGGGATCAGGCAGAGCGATGGCGGTGGGAGAGATGGGATCAGGCAGAGCGATGGCGGTGGGAGAGATGGGATCAGGCAGAGCGATGGCGGTGGGAGAGATGGGATCAGGCAGAGCGATGGCGGTGGGAGAGATGGGATCAGGCAGAGTGATGGCGGTGGGAGAGATGGGATCAGGCAGAGTGATGGCGGTGGGAGAGATGGGATCAGGTAGAGTGATGGCGGTGGGAGAGATGGGATCAGGCAGAGCGATGGCGGTGGGAGAGATGGGATCAGACAGAGCGATGGCGGTGGGAGAGATGGGATCAGGCAGAGCGATGGCGGTGGGAGAGATGGGATGGGATGAGGCAGAGTGATGGCGGTGGGAGAGATAGGATGAGGCAGGCTGTCACATCACATGTAACAAGCAAACTGGCATGCCGCACGGCACATGTTTTCTAGCAGCAGTGACTCACTGCTGCTAGAAAACATGTGCCATGCGGCATGCCAGTATGCTTGTTACATGTGATGTGACAGCCAGGTGCACATTTTCAACTTGAAAATGTGCACCTGGCTGTCACATCACATGCAACAAGCAAACTGGCATGGCATGATGGCACATGTTTTCTAGCAGTGACAGTCAGTTCCAGAGCAGTCTGACAAGAACACTGCTCTGCCGGTGGAGGCCAGCCCAGAACCACAAATCCCAGCGGTGACACAAAGTGTGTTGTTTCCTTTCCTTACCTTGTTGCAGCAGCCGGTGTTCTTGTCTCTCCCTCTGTCAGTGTCTGACTGTCTGCGGTGCGGTGCCGGTGACTTCCTTCCCGCTTCTTGCCGACAACAAGCAGGGGGTCACCGGCCTCTAGCTCCACCCCCTTCAGCCTTCAATCACCTGACGCCAGTCCACCCCTCCTGAGCGCCGCGGATGCCGCTGCGGAGCCGGCCGCAGTGAGCGGCGCTGGGCTCAGCTCAGCATCAGCAAGGCTGCCAGCTGAGCCCAGTGCTTAGGAGTGAGTGGCGGGGAGTCGGGGACAGCAGCGGGCGGCCTTCAGTCTCCGCGGAATCGGCCGCGGAAAGGCCAGCAGCGGCAACCGCCATTATCGGTACACAGTCCAGACATAGTTACACTGTGTGTCTGTGACTGCACTTCATGCGCCCGGAGCGGAGGTCTCGGCCCACCGGGCATATGCCCGGTCTGCCCTATGGTCAGTCCGGCCCTGCCCAACCCTATCCAAGTTATCCCAAAAATAACAACCCCAAACAGAACATCCTTGGACTGCTTATTGAGCCAAAGAATGACTGTGACTGTGTGCCTGGCTGGGGGATATTATTGGGAAAAAGAACCTGGGCAATTTTCTAACAGCTCCTACGGGGTAGCACTACACATGCCTTCAGCATTTTTCCTGTTCCCTGTACAGCTTGATCTGGAGATGATTGGAATTCCAACCTGACTTCTATTTCCCTCTAGAATAAGTGCCTTACAGTGCTGCCAATTTCTTTTCTTTTATCAAGTTTTCACGGAGGCGAGCCGGGGCATGCACCTGTGTGAGTCATCAGGCAATTACACCACCTTGAGCGGTGAGTCCTTGTCTGTTCAAGTGCCTTACAGTGCCAATGGATAAACTCCCTATTTGGTTATCTTATGCAAAGTGGTATTGGAATACCGTTGGTTGACACCTGCTGTTAAACTACAGGGTGGCAGCAAGGACAGACCAAATTTTCTATGGTATATTTGATGGTCCTGATTACAGTACCATACTTTTAAGTCTCCAATATGCATGCAGTAAAGAACAATACCAGGCATGTGGTGTCTGATCTGACATGTGAGGTTTCCGTCTCACAGGACTGAAAGAGGGAGTTCTGTTATACATTTCTGCCACTAAATTAGAGCCCATGTATGTTCTTTTAGACCAGGTAAGGGTTACTTTCACAGCACACTTTTTATCCAGTTATCGCATGGTTTGCACCACTAATGAAACAATTAACCTTTCCACCCTGGAATCTCCCATTCGCAAAAGTTCATCCACACTAGGAACCCATTTTTCACCCAGACCTTTGGAATCTAAAGTTAAAACCCGGCATTTTGAATGGAAACTGTTAATAAAGATAGATCTCTCTTCCTGAGTTGTGTCTTCTCTTCTGAGGAAAAGCCTTTGATTTTGGCACTCACTACAAGATTTGGAGGTTGTTTTTCTTCATGAAGAATTTTGAACTAATTAAGCTGTTTCGAAAAATCTTCAGTTTCTTTAAGAGGTACTGGATAACAGTTGAAAACGTAAAAAATTCTGAAAGTTTAGATTGCAGGTTTGAATATCTTATTCAACATTTCCTTCCCGCCATATCCATTACACCATATGCTTTAAAGAATTTTTAAAGAACTGTTGTTTTTCGATCTGTACAGAATATCCTCAGAATTTAAAGTAGGCCTTAAATGGACTATTCTCAGCCCTTTGGGTAAGAATCTTAAGTTTAAAATGACCCTGTCATTGCAGTGTCACTTATAAAATAGCGCCAGTCCAGCAAAAGAAACCTATCTATACTTACCTTTCTGGTGGGCCATGTCCAGAAAAATGTAGCTGCTTCACAGAAGTGTTGAATAGCTGCAGTATTTAGGGAGTAGTAAAACTGGTAGCAGTCTTCTTTTGCGGGCCTGTTCTTCTTTGATAAGTAACCCTGGGGTGCCAAGGTCACTTTAAGACAGTGTTCTTAGTGGCTTTTTATTTCTGCAAGGAGAGTTGGGTAGTTAAAAGTCCTATCTGTAAAACCTTCCATCAAGACAATGATAGATGATCACATAATTTGATCACATTAATTTATTTGCAAAACTCAAGAGATTGTTTTCCCTTCATTCTGCTTATTTACAAGGAATCAAAAGCAAACTTACAATACTCTTGATGTGCAAAGCGTAGTCTTGCATTAGGTTGAGGTCACTTAAGATTGGAGAAAATATTAAAATCTCTTTCTTTGGTATAAGGATGGAAAAATTCACAAAGGACTCAATTGACAGATGGATCAAGATGGCTATTTTAACAGCATTCACTGAGTCAAGTAATTGTGCTTTTAAGGTTGAAAGCTGTCTTTCTTACAGCAATATTGGACTTTTGGGCAAAAAAAAAAAGGCTTTAACAAAAGACACCTGCTGTTAAACCAGAGCAAGGCAGCAAGGACAGATCAACTTTTCTCTGTGTTTTATTTGATACTCCTGATTAGAGCACCATCATTGTAAGTCTCCAATATGCAGGCAGTAGGGAATAATAACAGGCATGTCTGATCTGACGTGACGTGTGAGGTTTCCTTCTCACAGGACTGGAAGAGGGAACTCTGTTAGGGCTCTTTCACACGGGCGTTCCGTATGTCCGTTTTTCATGCAATCCGTTTGCGGATGAAAAATGGACATAATGTATCTCTATGTAAATACGGATGTCATCGGATGATCATCCTCTGACATCCGTTTTTTGTCAGTTCAGTTCAGTTCAGTTTTTTTGAACGGAGGAGAACCCTATTTTTTCTTCCTTTCAAAAAACGGAACGGAAGCAGAAACGGATGTCAGTGGTGTCATCCGATGACATCCGTATTTACATAGACATGCATTATGTCAGTTTTTCATCCGCAAACGGATGGGATGAAAAACGGACATACGGACCGGATGACACAAGTGTCATCCGTGTCCGTTACAAAAAAAAAAAAAAGGACCTGATCGGGCAAAAAAAAAGGAACGCCCGTGTGAAAGAGCCCTTATATATTTCCACCACTAAATTAGAGCCCATGTACAGTATGTTTTTTGGACCAAGTAAAGATTATTTTAATAGCACACTTTTGGTCCAGTAAGGCATGGTTTGCTTCGCTGATGAAATGATTGATGCTTCCACCATGGAATCGCTCATCTGCAAAAAAATATCCACATTAGGAACCCATTTTCACCCAGATCTTCGAAATCTAAAGTTAAAAGCCTGGATTTTGAATGGAAACTCTTAATAAAGATAGATCTCTCTTCCTGAGTTGTGTCTTCTCTTCTGAGGAAAAGCCTTTGATTTTGGCACTCCATACAAGATTTGGAGGTTGATTATCTTCATGAAGAATTTTGAACTAATTGAGATGTTTCTAATAACATTCAGTTTCTTAAAGAAGTACTATATAATGGTTATAAACCTACAATTCTGCAAGTTCGGATTGTAGGTTTGAATACCTTATTTAACATTTTCTTCCTGTCATATCCCTGGGAAAGGTTTTTTAAAGAGCTGTTGTTTTTCGATCTGTACAGAATATCCTTGGAGTTCAAATTGGGCCTTAAATTAACTATTCTCAGCCCTTTGGATAAGAATCTTAAGTTTGAAATGACCCTGTCATTGCAGTGTCACTTATAAAATAGGGCCAGTCCCGTAAAAGAAACCTATTTATACTTACCTTTCTGGTGGGCCATGTCTTGAAAAATGTAGCCAATAGTCATAGAATTGTTGAATAGCTGCAGTATTTATGGATCGTTAAACTGGTAACGGTCTTCTTTTATGGGGCTGTTCTTTGATAAGTGACTCTGGGGTGTCAAGGTCACTCATAGTGGCTTTTATTTCTGAAAGGAGGGTTGGGGAGTTAAAAGTCCTATCTGTAAAACTTCCCATCAAGACAATCATAGATGATCACATCATTTGAAGACTGCACCTGCATTCCTTTGCAAAACTCGAGAAATTGTTCTGCCTTCATTCTGCTTATTTTCAAGGAATCAAAAGCAAACCTATAATACTCTTGATGTGCAAAGAAAAGTCTTGCATTATGATGATGCCACTTAAGAGGAGGAAATATTAAAATCTCTTTCTTTGGTATAAGGATGGAAAAACTCACAAAGGACTCAATTGACAGATGGTTAAAGATGGCTATTTCAACAGCCTACACTAAATCAAGTAAATGTGCTCTTTAAGGTTGAAAGCTGTCTTTCTTACAGCAATATTGGCCTTCTGGGCAAAAAAAAAAGGCTTTAACAAAAATACAAAGTAAGGCATTGACACAAGCAAGTCTTTATACATTTACAAAATGCTGGATCTATTGAAACACTAAGATCTGGCTTATGAGAAAAGTTATGCTTGCTGTAATCCCAACTCTGTATGTCTTGGTGGGCCATTGTAAGGAGAAAATTGAATTGTGTCATTACTTTTTAAGGTAATGCAACTTTTGTAACAACTCATATATTTCGAAGCTCATATATTATTTTCTTAAATTATCTTTGTGCCTGAATATTTATTTGTAAAAATACTGAAGGTATGTTGGAGCTAAGGGACTTTTAACCACTTGCCGACCGCCACAAGTACATATACTGCGGCGTTCAGCCCCTCACAGGCAAAGTGACGTACCGGTACGTCACTAGCCTGTGAGGCTCTGGGGAGCAAACGCGTGCTGCCGGAGGCACGCTCCCGCTCCCACGCGGTCACGGACCCCCCCCCGCACGTGTGAGCGGCGGACCCAATGTCCGCCGCTCCCTCACGATCGTCTGTGACAGCGGGAGAAAGGCAGGCGGCTAGTGTAAACAAGCCGCCTGTCATTCTCCCCTGTGTAGGAACAGTGATCATACGGTTCTACTATGTAGGACCGTTGATCATAGTTCCTACACCTCAAGCCACAGCCAATCACAGTTAGAATCACGCCCCTAGGGACACACACAGCCCCTCCCTCTCAAATAAAGTTAACCCCTTCACTACCAGTGTAATTTTACAGTAACAGTGCATATATATAGCACTGATTACTGCAGTAATGTCACTGGTAACCCCAAAAGTGTCAAAAATGTCAGTCAAGGGTCCGATCTGTTCGCCGCAATGTCGCAGTACCGCAAAAAAAATCGCAGATCGCCGCCATTACTCGTTAAAAAAAAACAACAAAAATGACAAAAATCTTTCCCTTAGTTAGTAAATGCGATAACTTTTGCACAAACCAATCAAACACTGCACATTCTAGCCCCGTTCCCCCTCCCCCCCCCCTTCGAGGCAGCCTCTGCCTACCGTTAGTTGGAAGCTGCTGTGTCCATGCCCCCGGCCCGACTTTCTTCCTCCCCAGCAAAATAAAAAAAATAATGTCAGGGGGCAGTGGGCATTGCATTGATCTGGATTGGACCAGTGCAACTATGTATAAACCATACCTGGCTGATGACCCTGGAAGCTGGAAATCACTGAAGTAGACACTAATCCAGTGTTCTCCACTTGCTTCCAAGTCCAATGCTGCATTCTGAAAACATAATTCCGAGAATGCTTTGTATTTTCTGAATGAATGCAAAGCATTCTCTGATCATATGAGGTGGAGAGGTGGGGTGGTGGCATCACACTTTCCATCTTGTCCAATCAGAAAATGTTTTTCATGTATGCAGAAGATGCAAAACACTCTAAATGGCACCAAGCAGCTGAACCCCTGCGTTCGCAATGCAGCAGTGCAGCCACTCAGCTTGGGACCTGGAAGCAAGTGGAGTTCACTGGAGTAGCGGTGTCTGCTTCATTGATTTCCAATTTTCTGGGCATCGGCCAATTATGGAATATTCTGATTCAGAATACTTTATTACTCCTAAAAGGAAATTACTAAAATACAGTTAAATTCAACAAGACAACACAAAAATCACAGTACCAAGGCACAACAAAAATTACCAATAACACCAATTAATACCACATTAACCACTTCCCGACCACCCGCCGCACTTATACTGCGGCAGGGTGGCTCTCCTGCACAAACCGACGTACGGGTACGTCGGTCGTGCGCGGGAAGCTAGGTGGTAAGCGCGCACCGCTGGCGGCGCGCTCTTGCCCCCACTCAGCAGCGGGGAAGCCTATGTGTGTGTCAGGCAGCTCCGATTTCCGCCTAACACACGCGATCGCTCCCCGCTGAGAGGGAAGGATGGTCGGCTGTTGTAAACACAGCCGACCGTCCTTCTCCCTGAAATGATCACAGAGCTCATTTGATCCTTCTATTCAGGATCACATGTCTCTATGGTCATTTCATAAGCCACACACCCCCCTAAGTTAGAATCACTCCCCTAGGCTCACATTTAACCCATTGATCACCCATAGGATTATCCCCTTCCCTGCCAGTGTCATTATTACAGTAACAGTGCTTACTTTAACACTGATTACTGTAGTAATGTCACTGGTACCCCCAAAAATATAAAGAAATGTCAGTTAGGGGTCCGATCTATCCACCGCAATGTCGCAGTCATGCAAAAAATTGCAGATCGCCGGCATTACTAGTAAAAAAAAAAAAAAAAAAATGACATAAATCTTTCCCGTAGTTAGTAGATGTAATAACTTTTGTGCAAACCAATCAAAATATGCTTATTGTGATTATTTTTACCAAAAATATGTAGCAGAAAACAAATTGGCCTAAAATGTTTAAGACATTTAGTATTTTCAATTTTTTTTGAGAATGTCTTATAGCAGAATGTGTAAAATATTGTTTTTTTTTTTTTTCAAAATGTTCGCTCTTTTTTTTTATAGCGCAAAAAATATAAATCGCACAGGTGATCAAATACTACTTAGAAAAAAGAACACAGATTGAAAAAATTACAGTAAATCAGCTCATTGATGTCTACTCTAACTTACAGGCTAGGAGTTTTGTTTATTAATATGGTATTTAGAGTCTTGGAAGCTACGTTCCTGCGGTCTAACATCTTCTTGGCTATTTTAAAAAGTTTTCTTACGCTATGTTGTGTACCTCAAATTTAACAAAAAAAATATATATATTGAAAGTGAAAAAAAAAAAAAGAAAATCAATCTATCAATATGCAAATTACACCACTTTCTCTAACATTACCAAAAAAATCATTAAACATAATTAACCTAATTTCGACATAAAATAAAAACTATATAAAAATCCACGCTGGACCAATTTAACTACGTATAAAGTATCCATACCAGGAAACCAGGAATTCTTTCCTAAAGTGGTTGTAAACCTCAGACTTGAAATATAAACAAAGCACACCCCTCTATAGCGTGCACTCGCTCAATTAAAAGCACTAAGTGTCATTTATCTCTGCTGCTTGCTTCCTCTGCTATGAGCATGAGTCACTTCTGACAAGTTTTTCTGACACCAAGAGAAAAAAAGGTGATGGGGAGGGAGCTCCAGCACACAGCTTTTAAATGAAAGCCTCAACTCTGTTCCTGTGTGGAGGGGTGTGTCCCTTCCCTCCAATCAGCTCTCAGAGCTCACCTCACTGAGCTCTGCAGCATGTAACTTGAGATCTCCCCCCTGTTTTCTGAAAGCTCAGACAAGCTTTATAAATGATGTACTTTGAACAGATATAGAGCAGAGAATAATGCAGATAAACAGGTACAACTTATGTAGGAGGATTTGTTTCATCTCTGTGTATCACCTGAGAATAGTCACTTCACTAAGTATATGTAAGGGTAGAAAAAAGCAAAAAACAACAAAACAGTTATGGTTATTTAACCACTTTATCCCCGGAGGATTTGGCTGCTCAATGACCAGGCCCTATTTTGTAATTCGGCACTGCGTGATTTTAACGGACAATTGCGCTGTCATGCGACTCCATACCCAAATTAAATTGACGTCCTTTTTTCCCCACAAACAGAGCTTTCTTTTGGTGGTATTTGATCACCTGTGCGATTTTAATTTTTTGCGCTATAAACAAAAAAAGAGCGACAATTTTGAAAAAATAACAATATTTTCACATTTTTTTATATGAAATTCTCAAAAAAAAAAGTAAAAATCAAAATTTTTTAACATTTAAGGCCAATTTCTGCTACATATTTTTGGTTAAAAAAAAATCACAATAAACATATTTTGATTGGTTTGCGCAAAAGTTATTGCGTTTACTAACTACGGGAAACATTTATTTCATTTTATTGTTTTTTTTTTTTATTAGTAATGGCGGCCATCTGCGATTTTTTTTTGCGGAACTGCAACATTGCGGTGGACGGATCGGACCCCTAACTGACATTTTAGACACTTTTGGGGGTACCAGTGACATTACTACAGTAACAAAAACAACTGGTTACTGTCCACACCTGTAACTGGTCTCTGCAGCAAGGAGCATTGGAAGGGCAATGCATATAACAGGACAAACAGATTTCCAAGCTCTCCTTACCGACCAATATGCGACCAACCAAATTGACCTGTCCAACAGTACGTGTTAAAAACAGTGGTTTAGTTGCACACATTTGCAAATACATGCGTAAGCCACAGAGCCTCGTCAAGGCACCCCATTATCTGTGGTCCTAACTCTAAATACTGTGAGTCTCCAACAATGGAAGCACATGCATTTAATGGACAGGTGTAGGACAGATATACCTAAAAACATGCACTGTTACTGTAAAAATGACACTGGCAGAGAAGGGGTTAACTGTTCCTTTTGATCAAGGGGTTAAATGTGTCCCTAGGGACGTGATTCTAACTCTGGAGGGGCGTGGCTTGTAAAGTAATCACAGAGACATGCAATCCTATATAGCAGGATCACATAGCCTCTGTGATCACTTCAGGGAGAATGACAGACAGCTGTGTTTACATCAACCGCCTGTCCTTCTCTCTCTGCTGCGGGAGATCGCGTGTGGCCGGTGACCATTTGAGCCGCCTGTCACACTCGCTGGCTCCCCAGGTAACGAGCAAGGGCAGGAGCGCTTCGCCGGCGGCGCGTGCTTGCCCCCTACAGTCTCCTGAGCGAGCGACGTAGGGCTACGTCATTTGCCCAGCAGAGGCAGAGTGCCACAGTAAATGTACAGTGGGTGGGGCGCAAGTGGTTAAGTCTCCACCATCTGTCAAAAACAAAAGTATCAGTTGTGGGTAGCCTGAACCTTTAAACACATTAGGTACAAATTGTTGGCAGAAATCTTTTTTCTTCTGAAAAGCACATTTGTTTTACCGCAGCTTTATATCTCGAGTTCTGTTCCATTAAGTTAAAATAATTGTTCTGCTAGCTCCTGCTGCAGTAAATTACATAAACTCTCATATGCAAGCAATCATTCTGCATATCTAATTGCATGTTGTATATTGCTTGTTTTCATTTTTCTTGAGCCTTTTGCTTTATTTGTCTTCTCTAGGTGGAAGAATAGGAAATCCTGACCTATAATTAATATAATACTTTGAAAAATATCTGTTGTGCTCAGAAAGGAGGATTGTTATTCAGTATATAATGACTTCTTGTGGCAGTTTCACAATTCATGTAGGGTTTAGCTCGGTTTGATGTAGGGGAGTTACATGAAAATTAATTAAAAGGCAATGTAAAGCCATATGTAATTCAATAGGATGTGTGATAGAGCAGAGTCATGTGACCCGTCATTGATAATGTAAAAATAGTGCTCTGCCTATTAGATGTTAGATTTTTTTTTTTTTTTGCTGCAGATTTACTTTATTCATTGAATTCATTTGGATCTTTGTAATTTCCTGTTTTTCTTTTACTAGGGATTATTTTGTTTTATTTTATTTTTTATTTTATGCATTTATTTTTATATGTTATTTATTTTATTGTATTCTTTTTGAGCCTCATACACACTAGTGTATTAAATAATCCTATGTATGCTGGATCTTTCTGATAGGAGCTGAAAAATCCAACTTAATTTTATTTTTATTTTTTACATGTGTATGGCTTTTAGAAGCATATATGTATAAAATAATTCAATTAGCTAGAATAGAGGGCTCCAAACTCCAAACTATGGCCCGTTAGCCAAATCCGGCAAGATTTTATTTGGCCAACATTCAGGGTCAGTGCCCTCTCACAGAAGTTTAGGTTAGCTTATGATCTCTGCTTCCCCTCCAATAACCACAACTACCTTGTTGATCTACAGCCCAGTTTCCTCCAGCTGCACTGTCAGTGGTTGCTAGAACCGCCAGGGACCTAAGAAGCAATCCTGTACTTCTTTCTTTCAGATCTGTTTCTCCTCCGCCTGCTGCTTCGGTGATGATCCCAGGCTCTCAAGACTCCAGCATCAATAGACCCTCCAGCATACAGCAATGACAGACCTCTCCCTCAACAATAGATCTCTCACAGCAACAATGAACCTTCCCTACATCAATAGACTCCTTCCCCCTCACTACAACAATAGAACCCCCAACACACCCCACCATCCATTGTTATTACATACATTCAGTATGAGAGGTGCGGGAACTGCGTAACCCCAAGCTCATTGTGAGTAAGGTCATTGTGTGCTGCATAGGGCTGCTGTGTCTAGGCTGACAGGTTTCAGGAGCGAACCCCCTTCCTCAGAGCCAAGAATAATTGCTGCTATAGTCTCCAAGGTAGCCAAGGAACCGCACTGTGCTGAATGGTATACAGTGTGCCGCATAGGGCTGCTGCGTTTCAGGGGCGAACCCCCTTCCTCAGAGCCAAAAAGAATTGCTGCAGCAATTCTTTTGGGCTCTGAGGAAGGGAGTTCGCCCCTGAAACGCGTCAGCCTAGACACAGCAGCCCTATGCGGCACACGGTATACCATTCTGCACAGTGCGGTTCCTTGGCTACCTTGGAGACTATAATGGCACTTTTCCAATGCAAGTACCGGCTCGGCTCTACTCGGCCCTGCTTGGCCCGGTTTTCTTTTCCACTGCTGGTACCGCATGGTATGGTGTTGGAACGGTTCGGTACGGTACGGTATGGTTTGCTTTTCCACTAAAGTAGTACTAAAGTTAAGTGGGTGGGATAACAACGGGGTGGGTGGGATTCTCTGACCAATCAGTGGCTAGTAGTGACTGCAAGCAAAGGATTGTGGGATATGATACCGGGTATGGTACCTCTTGGAACCACAATCGAGGTGGTACTGTTTTTGAGAGCCGTACCGTTCGGTTCCATGCAGTGGAAAAGCGCCACTGTACCGTACCGTACCGAACCGTTCCTACACCGTACCATGCGGTACCAGCAGTGGAAAAGCACAAAAGCGAGCCGGACCGTTCGGTTCCATGCAGTGGAAAAGCGCCATATGTGTGTTATGTTGATGTGTGGTTATACACACCTGCTTTGTGAGTATAATATATACTTTTTAATACTTTTAATACATTTTTAGTGGTTTTGCACTTCGTCGGTGCGCCCTTTTTTTCTTTTTTGTTGTCTCTAGTTGGTTTCGGATACCTTTGATCCTGAAGGGGCAGCAAGACCACAAGCTATTCCACTCAAGTTTGAAGTATCTCTCTTCCCTCCGGCCTATGTTATACTCGAGCGCAGGAGAATTATTCTACTACTTGATAAGGTCATTGTAGCCTGGCCATTCAAGCTGCTTAACGGAGTAAACCCAGAAGGAAGACCGGGTGAAGATGGAAGCACTTGATCACTGACAGTGCAGCGCTGCAGGGTGTTGCCTAGGTTATGTGTAAATGTGCATACACCCCAATCATTGTGCATACACCCCAATCATAGTAGTATGCACCTATACACATCTAGATCCTGAGAGATCTTATACAAAAGAGGTGGTTCCATCCGCAATACACATTTATTGAAAGGGTTACATAATATATACAAATTACACAGTATTTAAAACCCATTAACAGTATAAGTCCCCTGGCATATATGATATTTACAAATTACCCACAATAGCCATATTCACAATAAAATGTATGTACAAGCAGGGAGTTAGTTACCTTTCCACTTCAGGTTGGGACATGGTGCCTGCCATGTCTTGTTCCCACACACAAAAGAGATCATAGCTTGGTGACAAAGTATAATTTATATCCCCTCTCCTTTCTGTACTGTGGCTCATATAACTCTCCCTAATTGTTCACTGTACCTAGGAAAAGGTAATTGGGCACAGCCTGATTGGATGAGCCAAAGAAGGCCGCTGTGTACTATTCATGTAGTGATCAGGGTAAACAAAAGGCCAATGTGATCTATGGAGGTATAAAGTCCACAAAGTCCCAATATTGATGACAGATGGAAAATATCTTGGGTAAGATCCTGAACTCGACTCCCTTAAGATATATATAATGTTCCATTGCAAAATAGATTTTACCCTTTGAAAGATAATGAGGGTCCTAACGACAATCAACTTCCTCCAAACCAGGGCGTTTCACAGCCTCCTAGGGAAATAGTATCAGATAACCCAACCCCCCAATGTTCCACTGGCCAAAGTTATCCTGGTTGGGTTTTTCCCAGGGCCACTCAAGGAACCAAGCGCCCCGCAGAACCTCAAGAGGAAGCAGAGGAGGCAGGCGCATCCAACTTAAAAAAAGTAAAAACATAGCTGGGGCGGGGGTTTTTAACCTTAGTAAAGCAGTTTTAACGGAACCTGAAAAACTTTTATTAGATAAGGGTTTGAAATATGCTCCTCCGAAACGTTTGGACAAGTTCCATACCTACATGGATGTCCATAAATTCGTGCGGAAGCTAAATATCAAACGATACATATTAAGCAATCCAGTTAAAGAGAACCGTTTGATCAGCTCTGAAATTCAACACTCTGGGCTTTCAAATGCTTCATTATTTAATCCTCCTGGATCCCTAGCTCCATCATTGAAAGTCTTTAGGGTCGTGGTACTGAGAGATCTTGATAAGATCAAACCACACAGTACCTCCTTGTCTGCTGGCCTACAAAAAGGACTAGATTCCTTGTGTGACAATAAGGATTTGGTCATTAGACCGGCAGACAAGGGGGGAGGGATAGTTGTGCTTGACCGCAGTGATTACCATCAAGAAATGCAACGTATCTTGGGTGACAATCAAACTTATGTTCCGTTATCCAGAGACCCGAAGGTTTCCTACAAAAAAACTTTGGAGGTTATTGTAGAGAGAGGATATAATCAAAATATATTAAATAAAAAAGAGAAAGCATTCTTGATCCCTAAGTGCCCCCGCACTCCGGTCATTTATTATCTACCAAAATTGCACAAGAGTCTGACTTCCCCCCCGGGTCGTCCCATTGTCAGTGGCATTGACTCTGTGACGTCCCGGGTGGGGAAGTACATTGACTCTTATTTACAGCCATTGGTGCAAACCACACCTTCCTATATTAAGGACACGAGACAGGTTATTAACCTCCTAATGGGTCTAACTCCCTCTGATCAACTATGGATGGTTACAGCCGATGTCTCTTCCCTATACACAATCATTCCACACAGTGTGGGGTTACATGCGGTCAACATGTACCTCAATAGGGATTCTGACTTACCAACAATTCAGATATCCTTTATTATGGAGCTACTGGAGTTTGCAACTCACCACAATTATTTTTGGTACAATGGACAATTTTATCGACAGGTCACTGGGGTGGCCATGGGCGCTAAATATGCCCCGTCACTGGCCAATTTGTTTATGGCCCAGTGGGAGGAGGACGTCATCTATTCCCACCGCAGGCCGCAGATACTGCTCTGGGCTAGGTATATAGATGACGTGCTCCTCCTTTGGGATGGCCACCACAGTGACCTTATTTCTTTTTTGGACTTTTTGAATTCTAATGATCGGGGTATCCAGCTAAATTATGAGTGCAGCCAGTCATCTATTAACTTTCTTGACCTTACTATCAGCATTAAGGATGGCCACTTCTCCACTTGCACATATTTCAAGACAACCGACAGGAATTCATATATTCCTGTCGATAGTTGTCATTATGCACCATGGCTTAGGGCTATACCCAAAGGCCAATACCTTCGTATTAGGCGTAACTGCAGCGACTTCCAAGAGTTTCAATCTCAGGCTTGTATCCTTACCGAGAGGTTTCTCGACAAAGGATACAATAAACAATTTCTTGAAGAAACACTTATGGAAGTTAGTAGATTGGATAGAACTCAGTTATTATCTAACAGGCCGAAAGTTGTTAATCAAGACTCCTCATATAATTTACCTTTTGTTACCCCTTTTTCAACTCAACACATGAGTGTAAAAAATATTGTAAGTCGTCATTGGCACATTCTGGGTAATGACCCAGTTTTGGGCAGCTCCCTGCCTGTTAAACCACGGGTGGTATTCAAAGGGGCCCCCACTTTGAGAGACAAAGTGGCACCTAATGTTTTAGAACCCCCTGGCCCTAAACTCACCTTTTTGAGCCAGTTAACAGGATTCTATAGATGTAAGAGATGCCGTGTTTGTTCTTTTAGCTCTAATAAATGTAGGACAGTAAAATAATTTACATCTACAAGTACAGGTAGGGCACATGCTATAAAGCCATTCATATCCTGCATGAGCACTGGTATTGTCTATCTGCTCCAGTGCCCATGCGGGCTTCAATATATTGGACGAACCAAAAGACCACTACAGGTGAGACTTAATGAACATATATCCAATATACTTAAAGGTTTCCCTAAACACTCAGTGTCTAGACATTATGCCCTTGTTCATGACAAAAATCCCAAGAATACTTTATTCCTTGGGATAGATAAATTTGTACCCCATTGGAGAGGTGAACCTCTGGTCAGAGGTATCTCAAAGCTGGAGATGACCTGGATACATCGGGTTAAAACATACGTACCGTTTGGACTCAATGTTGATATCGAAACTAATGCGTTTATAGATAATGCATAAATATATATAGTTTGTTTGGGTTCCCAGTTTTAATTTTATCTTTTATTTCTCTTTTTAATGATCATTGTTTTATAACGTATATCACCACAGAACAGCTATAACCGCACCTGGTCAATCTATATGGGTTTGTACCCTTTAGGATCCTATCGGTACCATATGGGTTCACATATATTTTACTGGATACTTATGTGTTCAGTAATCATTGAAGTATGTTCAACTGGTTCGATATAAGATTAATTACAATTGTAATTCATACCTAATTGGTTATGGTTATTCATTAATTTGGCATATCAAATAAGCCGCTGTTCTGATGTGATTCTAAATTTTATATCACTGCCATATTGTTTTTTGGCCACTAGATGGTGATCTACCGAATGCCCCATAAGTGGTCATGTGTATCGTGACATTGTTGTTTTTCGATTTAAGCATCTTATATGTTTAGCCATCTGTGGGGTATCACAACTCTCAGATTGGTTTTTAATAAGTTTTTGGGCGCCAGTCTCCGGTTGCATGCTTGTTCCCGCTCGGGTCCCCCACTTAAGATGGCGGAGCGGTGCTCGCTTGCTTCCGGTTTTTGGGTCCATCGTTCTGCATAAATAGGTGGCGTCAGTACGCCGTCCGCACCTTTGAAAACGTCATCTGTGACGAAACGTCGCCAGGGCACGGCGTACTGACGTCATCTAACAGCGACCTAGAGAGTGCGGGCGAGCGAAGCCGTCCGGCCGGCGGCTGCACATTTTCTGCCTGACTTTTCGTGCTACACTGTAAGTGTTACTCCTTTTTATTATCAATAAATTGTATGGTTTTACGCTATGGGAGCCTCTCTTCTTCTTTTTTGATTGGGCAAATCTATTGGTTGAAAGCGAGGATCCCAGAATTCATGTTTGGACCCCGATTATTGATTTCCATACAAGCTTGACTGAGTGTAACATCTGGTAAGAGGCGACCCCTACTGGTGCTTATCTGGTATTGCATCCTGTGTCACTTGGATTGATTTCTACACACTTGCTTTAAACTTGTTTTTGGTAAGAGGCTGATCTAGTTGGTGATGGTCCAAACACATATCTTCAACACTTTATCTTTCACTTGGGCTTATAAGTTAATTTTTGTCTGGTAAGAGGCAACTCCAACTGGAATATTATTTTTTTGCACCTTATCCTGCATCTGTTTTGTTAGGGTTATTCACCCCAAAATTTTTATAAAAAAATTTTTTTTGTTTCACTCTGCTATCTTGGTGGCAGCCTTTTACACGTTTCCCAATCTCCATTTTAAGTCACACTCAAGGTGATATTATATTTTTTGTTGGGTTTTACGCTATTGCGTTTGTTTGTATTTTTTACATGATCAAATGACCTCCGAGTTCACTGCTCACACGGGCCTGGATCATCTATCAAAGTGACAAGATTAAGCATATCCGCTTTATTCTTACCTCAATCTGGTAAGCGTACACTCTTAAGGGAGTCGAGTTCAGGATCTTACCCAAGATATTTTCCATCTGTCATCAATATTGGGACTTTGTGGACTTTATACCTCCATAGATCACATTAGCGCAACTTGATTTACATATATTCTTTAGGGTGTGGTCACACTTGAAGTTGCTGCTTGTTTGTTTTATTCCTTTAGCGCGGTTAATTCCCTAATTTACTAAACAAAAGGACAACCTTTGAACTGGAACTAATTACAGTAACACCATCACAACACTCCATGCTTTTCATCCATTTCCTTCTAACTGAAATATATTTCAAATTACAATACTATTTATAGCTCTTAACCACTTAAGCCCCAGCCCTATTTCGGACACTTTTTTTTTACAAGTTAAAACCAGTATTTTTTCCTAGAAAACTACTTAGAACCCCCAAACATTATATATATATATATATATATATATATATATATATATATATATATATATATATATTTTAGCAAAGACTCTGGAGAATAAAATTTAGGTCATTGCTAAATTTTTTTTCACGTGGTATTTGCGCAGCGGTCTTTAAAGCGCCATTTTTTTGGAAAAAATTTGAAAAATCACATTTCACTGCATTTAAAAAATACTAAACAGTAAATTTAGCCCATTTTTTTATGTATATTGTGAAAGATGATGTCATGCTGAGTAAATAGATACCCAACATTTTACAGTTTAAAATTGCAACCCCCCCCCCCCCCGTGGGATGGCGACAAACTACGGTCAATAGAGATCTCGATGCTTTCAATTTATTTAACGGTTACCAGTTTAGAGTTAGAGTGAAGCTCTTTTTTTTTAATTATTGCCCACGCTCTGGCAATTGCGGCGATACCTCACATGTGTGGTTTGAACAGCGATTTCATTCGCGGCTCGGCTTGCGTATACGTTTTTTTTTGTGCTCGAGCTAACGATGACAGGGGCGGCTAAATTTTTTTTTTTCCTATTTATTTTTTCTTTTTTTTAAACTTTATTACAGGTTTTTTAAATAAAAAAAAACTGACCACTTTTATTGCTGTCACAAGCAATGTAAACATCCCTTGTGACACCAATATGTAGTGACAGGTACACTTTATGGAGGGATCAAGGGTCTAAAAGACCCCAACCCCCTCCACTACACTTCCATGTATGCAAAACGCCGAAAACTGCGTTTTTGCATACAGCCGTTTTTTTTAAATTTGCCGCCTTTTGCAGCACAGTAACCCGGAAGTGATGTCATGGATGCCGCCTCCGGGTTACGTCATCGGAGACCCGATCAATGCCGTTTCCGGCATTCATCGGGACTCCATCCAGCCGGCGGACCTGCCAGCTGGGTGCTCGGGGCTCCCAGTGGGACGGGAGCCCCGAGGAAAGCCACGGAAGGCGGCGGGAGGGGGGGGCGTCCCCTCCCGCTCACCCGGGTAACGATCCCCTCCCGCTCATCGGTTGTTACCGACGGAAAGCCAACCGTCGGCTTTAAACCACGGTACCGGGATGATGCCTCTAGCTAGAGGCATCATCCCGGTATAACCCCGCAAAGTCTGCCGACGTATGGGTACGTCAGTATGCGGTAAGTGGTTAATGGAGATTTCCCTTAAACCTATTATGTAACAAGGGCATCCTTTGACAGGTAAGTCTGTTATAATGTGCTAGTATGCGATGTATACTAGTACATGATGACATAAAGCTGCAGGGGGTTCAGATAAACAAAAAAAATAAAAAATCAGGAGTTTAAATTTGAACTAGCGTACCACAATGGATCTAAAATCTTATCTGCAGCATTATTTTATTTAACAGAGCACCAAGAGGTATGACACTGTCATACTGTGCATTGTGGTGCACTGCAACGCAGGTGTGTTGTAGAGGTGCATGGAGGTGCTATTTAAAATGAATGGCATTGCAGCGAACCAAGGCACATAACAACAGCCTAGAATGAATTACAAGGCAGCTGGTTATTAAGCTGCCTAGTGGCTCACACAGCAGCACCGCCATGCCACCTGGCTGAACAAAATGACAGAATGTTTTGAAAAGTTCACAGACATGTACTTGTATTTCAATGATGTATTTAGCTGTTTGCCTGAAATTACAGTTTTATAATGTCCTGTATTTTTTGCATGCACTATATATGAAAAATACATAAAGATTATAGTTTAATTATTTTGCTGCCAGGCCAATTTTTCCATGTTTCGCACCCAAATAAATTCTTAAACATTCTTAAAACCCACAATACAGTATACACTGCTCAAAAAGAGCAGCGTATAGCATCAGGTCAATTAAACTCCTGGGATAAGGATCTAGTTAGTTAAGTAGCAGAGGGGGTTGTTAATAAATTTCGGCTGCTTTGGTGTTAATGAAACTGAAAGGTGCACTAGATGGGCAACAATGAGTCAACCTCCAAAACAGGAATAGTTTTACAGGTGGAGGCCACTGATATTTTTTTTCCCTACTCATCTTTTCTGACTTTTTTCCACTAGTTTTGCGTTTGGGTAGGGTCAATGTCACTATTGGTAGCATGAGTCGATACCTGGACCCTGTAGAGGTTGCACAGGCAGTCCAATTCCCCTCCAGGATGGCACATCAATAACTGCCATTGCCAGAAGTTTTGCTGTGTCTCCCAGCACAGTCTCAAGAGTGTGGAGGAGATTCCAGGAGACAGACAGTTACTCTAGGAGAGCTGGACAGGGCCGTAGAAGGTCCTTAAACCATCAGCAGAACTAGTATCTGCTCCTTTGTGCAAGGAGGAACAGGATGAGCACTGCCAGAGCCCTACAAAATGACCTCCAGCAGGCCACTGGTGTGAATATCTCTGACCAAACAATCAGAAACAGACTTCATGAGGGTGACCTGAGGGCCCAATGTCCTCTAGTGGGCTTTGTACTCACTGCCTGGTATTGTGAAGCTTGATTGGCATTTGCCATCGAACAACCCAATGTTGTCAGGCATGCATACAAGCATGTGGGGGCCATACAAACTACTGAGTACAATTTTGAGTTGCTGCAATGACATTTTAGCAAAATGGACTATCCTACTGCATAATTTTTTCACTTTGATTTTCGGGGTGTCTTCAAATTCAGCTCTCTGTAGGTTGATAATTTTCATTTTCCATTATACGATGTGGCATCCTAACACATTGCCCAGTCCATATCAGTATTGATATCCAGCCTGAGATTTTTCCCCATTTAGATCTGATGTGTTTTCAAAGTGTTCCTTTAACCACTTTACCACCGGAGGATTTTGCTATCCTACGTCCAGGCCACTTTTTGCGATTCGTCACTGTGTGACTTTAACTGACAATTGCACGGTCATGCAACGTCGTACCCAAACGAAATTTATGTCCTTTTTTTCCCACAAACAGAGCTTTCTTTTGGTGGTATTTGATCACCGCTTTTTATTTTTTGCGATATTAATAAAAAAATGCGACAATTTTGAAAAAATAACAATATTTTTCTACTTTGACAGTTAAAAAATATCCAATATATTCAATTTTTGTCATATATTTCGGCCAAAATGTATTTAGCTACATGTCTTTAACAAAAAAATTCTCAATGAGCGTATTTTTAACCGCTTTGAGACCGGAAGATTTTACCCCATTCCTGACCAGGCCATATTTTGCGATTCGGCACTGCGTTATTTTAATGGACAATTGCGCGGTCGTGAGATGCTGTACTCAAATTAAATTTATGTCCTTTTTTCCCCACAAATGGAGCTTTCTTTTGGTGGTATTTGATCACCTGTGCGATTTTTACTTTTTGCGCTATAAACAAAAAAAGCGCGACAATTTAAAAAAAAAAAACAATATTTTTCACATTTTCTTATATGAAATCCCCCCCCCCAAAAAAAAAATGTAAAAATCAATTTTTTTTTAACATTTTAGGCCAATTTGTTTTCTGCTACATATTTTTGGTAAAAAAAATCGCAATAAGCGTGTTTTGATTGCTTTGCGCAAAAGTTATCGCAGCTACTAACTACGGGAAATTTATGTCATTTTTATTGTTTTTTTTTAACTAGTAATGGCGGCGATCTGGCGGCGATCTGTGATTTTTTTTTTGCGGGACTGCGACATTGCGGCGGACAGATCGGACCCTTGACTGACATTTTGACACTTTTGGTGGTACCAGTGACATTACTACAGTAATCAGTGCTATACATATGCACTGTCTGTAAAAATGACACTGGCAGGGAAAGGGTTAACTTTTATTGGTGATCAAGGGGTTAATGTATGCCTGGTGCTTACTAACGTGTGTGGGGGGAGGGGACTGTGTGACACAGGGACAGATCGCATGTTCAGCTATGCTGAATCCTGCAATCTGTCACTGTTTGTCACTTAGGAGATCTGCCCGCTTTGTTTACACAAGCGGGCGGATCTCCACACTCGATCACCACCGCTCCTCCCCTGGCCCAACCCCAGCTGTGTCTGAATACAGTGGAAGCGAGCCTCCGGCGGTGCGCGCGCCGCCCACAAGGGGAGGACTCCAGTGACATAGGTCTTCGTCGCTGGACGATACCGAGCCACTTTGCCGCAGTAGGGTCAACGTGACCGGTCGGCAAGTGGTTAATTTGTTTCAGCAGTTTGTGTGTGTGTGTGTGTATATATATGTATAAATATATATATATATATATATATATATATATATATATATATATATATATATATATATATATATATAAATATAATCACACTTCAACTATCAGAGACAAAATGGGGGGAAAGAGTCCAGGAAATCACATTGTAGGATTTATAATGAATTCATTGGTAAATTCCTCTGTAAAATAAGTATTTGGTCACCTACAAACAAGCAAGATTTCTGGCTCTCACAGACCTGTAACTTCTTCTTTAAGAGGCTCCTCTGTCCTCCACTCATTACCTGTATTAATGGCACCAGTTTGAACTTATCAGTATAAAAGACACCTGTCCACAACCTCAAACAGTCACACTCCAAACTCCACTATGGCCAAGACCAAAGAGCTGTCGAAGGACACCAGAAACAAAATTGTAGACTTGCACCAGGCTGGGAAGACTGAATCTGCAATAGGCAAGCAGCTTGGTATGAAGAAATCAACTGTGGGAGAATTATTAGAAAATGGAAGACATACAAGACCACTGATAACCTCCCTTGATCTGGGGCTCACTGCAAGATCTCACCCCATGGGGTCAAAATGATCACAAAAACGGTGAGCAAAAATCCCAGAACCACACGGGGGAACCTAGTGAATGACCTGCAGAGAGCTGGAACCAAAGTAGCAAAGGCTACCATCAGTAACACACTACGCCGCCAGGGACTCAAATCCTGCAGTGCCAGACGTGTCCCCCCGCTTAAGTCAGTACATGTCCAGGCCCGTCTGAAGTTTTCTAGAGAGCATTTGGATGATCCAAAAGAGGATTGGAAGAATGTCATATGGTCAGATGAAACCAAAGTAGAACTTTTTGGTAAAAATTCAACTCGTCGTGTTTGGAGGAGAAAGAATGCTGAGTTGCATCCAAAGAACACCTTACCTACTGTGAAGCATGGGGGTGGAAACATCATGCTTTGGGGGTGTTTTTCTGCAAAGGGACCAGGACGACTGGAAAGAATGAACGGGGCCATGTATCGTGAGATTTTGAGTGAAAACCTCCTTCCATCAGCAAGGGCATTGAAGATGAAACGTGGCTGGGTCTTTCAGCATGACAATGATCCCAAACACACCGCCCGGGCAATGAAGGAGTGGTTTTGTAAAAAGCATTTCAGGGTCCTGGAGTGGCCTAGCCAGTCTCCAGATCTCAACCCCATAGAAAACCTTTGGAGGGAGTTGAAAGTCCGTGTTGCCCAGCGAAAGCCCCAAAACATCACTGCTCTAGAGGAGATCTGCATGGAGGAATGGGCCACAGTGTGTGAAAACCTTGTGAAGACTAACAGAAAAAGTCTGACCTCTGTCATTGCCAACAAAGGGTATATAACAAAGTATTGAGATGAACTTTTATTATTGACCAAATACTTATTTTCCACCATAATTTGCAACTAAATTTGTTAAAAATCAGACAATGTGATTTTCTGTATTTTTTTTCTCATTTTGTCTCTCATAGTCAAAGTTTACCTATAATGAAAATTACAGGCGCCTCTCATCTTTTTAAGTGGGAGAACTTGCACAATTGGTGGCTGACTAAATACTTTTCTGCCCAACTGTATATACTTTCTGAAAAGTTAGTTTTTTTTTTTTTGTAGAATATTTGTGCAGGAATTTATGATATTTATCAGATCTGAAGCAGTCATGATTGGATGATAAAATGCTTCAAAAGTGTGCCCCGATTACATCATCACACTGGCAAGAACTGGAAGTCAGCCATCTTGGATTGGTATCTAAAGCCAAAGTCTAACCCTAAAGTGTAACTCCACTTTTGTTGAGAAAAAAACATTCCCCTCTGGGTGATCTCTGTACATTGCAAGGTTTTTAACAAACTTTGTTGCAGATTCCTACCTTCTGTTATGCCCCATACACACGTGCAGATTATCTGCAGACTTTTGTCTGCAGACTTACCTTTTTTATGTAGTGCAAGGGCCTGCCGGATTGCATACAAATTGAAAGTGTTTAGGTTTGACCTCATATTATATGGTTTTGGTAAGTCTACAGGCAAAAGTCTGCAGATAATCTGCACGTGTGTATGGGGCATAAATCTGAAGAAATCATTGTTTGTTCCTCTGTGCCTCCGGGCTGAGTGGATCTAATGGGAGTGGTTTCATAATTATCTATCATCTGTGCAGCTGCAGAGCTCTAATGAGAAAAGCCGCTAGGCCTGCATCCCCTTTAGATGTGTTCCTATTGGAAGTATCTCACCAAAAATGACATTTTTGTTGCAGGGGATGCCTGAAATCTGACTTATATCTTAGGCAGACTTCTGGGAAAATTGGTGAGCCAATCACACAAGCAGGAAATAATGTATGTGGGGAGTGGTCAGTGTTTTTTCTTTCTTTGCTATTTTATTGCCCCATGAAAGTGTAGTTACCCATTGAGGGGGAAATGCTTGTTTAACCACTTGTACATATACTGCGGCAGTTCGGCTCTATTGCGCAAAATTACATACCTGTACGTCATTTTGTGCAATAGCCAGCGGGGGCGCATGCACGCCCCAGGAGGCGCACGCACCCGCTGATTGGCCAGAGGGGGAGCCAATCAGATGGGGAGCCAATCAGAGGGTCCATCAGACGCGATGTTCGCCGGCCACCCACGATCGCTCCCCATAGAGACAGAACAGCAGTCTGCTTATGTAAACAAGTGGTTAAAGAGGCAATCAGGAAAGGTGTTCATATGTGGAGAAAGACACGGATGAAAGTTTGCATGGAGGCAAAGTTCTTTTAAAAGGTAAGGCACAAATTGACGTCATTTTAAATATTTTCAATAGGTCAAAATCTAAAGGTAAGCAGCCTATCTGGAAGGTGGAAGAAGCATTCTGTGGTGGTGATTTGTTTAGAATATTCACTGAGGCACATTTTATTTTTTTATAGACTTAAATTGAGGTGGAAGAAAAAGGAGGCGGACTATTAGTATATAGAGATATTTATATATATATATATATATATATATATATATATATATATATATATACACACACACATTTCTCTCTCTCTCTCTCTCTCTCTCTCTCTCTCTCTCGATGTTGCACTGCATTTTAGACTTGGTACTTTATATTTTGTGATGGAAGCTATTCAGACAATATTTTCTTAGTCACACGGATTTATTATTCATGCATCTGAAATAGATTTATATGCTATGCATATGGTTTTGCTATGTTTTATAGTTTTGATTGCACAGAGTTTTATTTATTTACAGTATATTATATTTTTTTGGTGTGGGAACACATGACAACTGCTGCGGCAATCATTTAAATTATTTACTGAATTTTGGTTCACAATTTGTGTGGTAGCGCTGGAGACTCTGGTATAACATATACATATATATATACTTTCTGAAATGTTGGTCATTGAAATGTTTTATTTTGTAGAAAATTTGCACAGATATTTATTATATATTTCAAATCTATAATTTTCTACACCAAAACAATAGTTTTTTTTAACTCTTACAACAACAAAAAAAAAACAACAGCAACAAAACTCAAGGTCAATTTATCATTCAAAAAAATCACATCTAATTTTTGCATAATATTCACAGATACTCAAAAAAAGATATTTAATTACTTGCCGACCAGCTGCCGTAGGTTCCTGCGAATCGCCGTGCCTGTATGGCGGGCCGTGGGAGCGATCCTGGTGCCTTGCGTGCCCTCCCACTCACCAGCGGGAAAGCCGATCTACGGGCCCGGCGGCCACGATTGCTGATTGCTATAAACACAGCAGACCGTTGTTCTCTCTGAAGTCAATGCAGAGCTCCTGTGTTCCTCCTATTTAGGAACACAGGTTTCTGTATTGATTTCACAAGCCCACCCCCCCCCCCACAGTTAGAAAACACCCCCTAGACTCACACTTAACCCTTTGATCGCCCCCCGGGTTAACCCCTTCTCTATCAGTGTCATTATTACAGTAACGGTGCATATTTTTAGCACTGATTACTGTAGTAATGGTCCCCCCAAAAGTGTCAAAAAGGTCAGTTATGGGTCCGATCTATCCGCCACAATGTTGCAGTCCCACTAAAAATTGCTGATTGTCACCATTACTAGTAAAATAAATAAATAAAAATGACATAAATCCTTCCCCTAATTTGTAGACGCGATAACTTGTGCACAAACCAATCAAAATATGCTTATTGGGATTTTGTTTTACCAAAAATATGTAGCAGAATACAAATTGGCCTTAGGTGATGAAAAAATTAGATTTTTAATTTTCTTTTTTTTGGGAATGTTATATAGCAGAAAGTGAAAAATATTGTTTTTTTTTTTTGTTTTTTTTTCAGAATTTTCGCTCTTTTTTTGTTTATAGCTAAAAAAATAAAAATCTCACAGGTGATCAAATACCACCAAAAGAAAACACTATTTGTGGGGAAAAAAAGGACATAATTTTTTTGGGGTACAGGGTCGCACGACCGCGCAATCGTCCCTTAAAGTAATGCGGTGCCAAATCGCAAAAAAAAATGGCCTGGTTATTAAGGGGTTAAATCTTCCGGTCCAGAAGTGGTTAAAAAAGATGTACAGCAAAAGCTTGTTTGGCTATACATCTCCTATGGATCACAGGAGTGCAGTTCGTTCTGCACTGCTGTGACCCGTTTTCAGCAGAGCGTGGGCTGAATTTCGCTCTCTGCTGATGTCACAGAAGTCAGTCCAGGCACCGCGTCACCCTGACAATGGAAGTTGGGATCCGCCTGAGCCAGCCACTCTGCCCCTCTACAGCCCAGTGCTCCAGTGAGCCAGGAGGGGGCAGAGCAGAGATCAGCAGCTCTCTGCTCGGGGAGCTGTCAGAACCGAGCGATCAGCGGTTTTCATTCGCTCAGTTCTCAGTGTAGAGATACCAGGGGACAGATGTGGCATCCAACCGATGCTGCATCCACGAGGCTAAGTATAATTCTGGAAAAAAAAAAACTTCTCTTTTAAAGATATTCAAAGATATTCCAAAATGTTCAGGAGTATTCAGAAGTATTCTGGGATATTCAGAAATACAGCAGGTAGTATATAAACAATTTATTTAAGATTATTATTTCAACAGGTTTTATTTAAAAAAATATATATATATGAATAATACATACAGTTTTCATGTTATTATTCAAAGGTATGGGTATATGAGCATAATGTGCTCAAATTGTGTGTATTAATATATTTTTTGTATCCTGCATTCAGTACAGGATCATTGTATAGTATCATATACTTAAATGTTGCAGGTGTTACAACAACAAGGGTGCATTTTTTGCCATCCCTGCCCATTGGCTGGAGTGTTTTTTCCATCACTACCAGCCTCTGTGTCTCCAGCACCCACCACGTGTAGCTCCCTTCTGGTTCCACCAGCGGGGAAGGGGGGGGAGGGTGATACTGGGTTGTGGATATGTCCCAACTGGCTCATCTCCTCTGCCCTGACAGGTTTGGAGAACATTCTGCTTTCATGTCTTACATGCAGGGCAGACATCAGAAATTTTGGGGCCCCTTACACAGCTTTAGGCCTGAGCCCCCGGCCTGACCACCAGTTTACATCCTCCTCCTCTGTGGGGGCCTGTGAATGCATATGATTGGCTGCTAGGATGCCAGGCGGTCTTAGCAACCAATAATTTTGACAGCGGTGGCCAGCGGCAGGATGGGAGTCAGGAGCCAGTGCAGTGGGTGGCACCAGCGGGAGCAGGGACTAGTTGTCAGTGTAGGGGAGGAAAGGAACAAAAGAGGTGCCAACTTGGAGCACGGGGCATCCCGAGGGACTGGGCCCCCCCCCCCGGAACGCCCGGGCCCCCTACATCTGTATGGGCTGTACCCCCCTGATGGCAGCCCTGCTTACATGTGGCCATTTGCCACCTTTGATCACAATGGCGGCCACGGCACTTTCCGTTACCGATGTGATGTTGCCATCTGCATGTCAGCGCTGATGTCACTTCCGGCTGGGTTTACCGATTGGAGCTGATGGCGGGGGATATTGAAGACAGATGTCTCCAATCAACCTAGCAGCCACTATCATTCCCCCAGCAGTGAACTTTGATTTTGGCGCTTGCTGTTGCCCTTCGGACTGACCCAATAAAGACACATAATGGGGCTAGCCTCCCCATATATACTATGTAGTTTGTAGTGGTCTCCTTACTGCTGTGAGACCACTGAAATGGTTTTGGGGATTTTGCTGCTCTGATTTGCATCTAGCATGATAGACTTAAACTGGTAAAATCAGTTTTTAACATATATATATATATATATATATATACACAGTATATACAGTATCTCCCAAAAGTGAGTACCCCCCTCACATTTTTGCAAATGTTTTTTGACATCTTTTTATGTGACAACATTGAAGAAATTACACTTTGCTAAAAAGTAAAGTAGTAAGTGTACAGCTTGTATAACAGTGTACATTTGCTGTCCCCTCAAAATAACTCAACACACAGCCATTAATGTCTAAACCGCTGGCAACAAAAGTGAGTACACCCCAAAGTGAAATGTCCAAATTGGGCCCAAAGTGTCAATGTTTTGTGTGGCCACCATTATTTTCCAGCACTGCCTTAACCCTCTTGGGCATGGAGTTCAACAGAGCTTCACAGGTTGCCACTGGGGTCCTCTTACACTCCTCCATGACAACATCACAGAGCTGGTGGATGTTAGAGACCTTGCACTCCTCCACCCTCCATTTGAGGATGCTCAATAGGGTTTAGGTCTGGAGACATGCTTGGCCAGTCCATCACTTTTTCCCTCAGCTTCTTTAGCAAGGCAACAGTCGTCTTGGAGGTGTGTTTGGGGTTGTTATCATGTTGGAATACTGCCCTGCGGTCCAGTCTCAGAAGGGAGGGGATCATGTTCTTCTTCAGTATGTCACAGTACATGTTGGTATTCATGGTTCCCTCAATAAACTGTAGCTCCCCAGTGCTGGCAGCACTCATGCAGCCCCAGACCATTACACTCCCACCACCATGCTTGACTGTAGGCAAGACACACTTGTCTTTGTACTTCTCACCTGGTTGCAGCCACACACGCTTGACACCATTTGAACCAAATAAGTTTATCTTGGTCTCATCAGACCACAGGACATGGTTCCAGTAATCCATGTCCTTAGTCTGCTTGTCTTAAGCAAACTGTTTGCGGGCTTTCTTATGCATCATCTTTAGAAGAAGCTTCCTGCTGGGTTGACAGCCATGCAGACCAATTTGATGCAGTGTGCAGAGTATGGTCTGAGCACTGACAGGCTGACCCCCCCCCCCCACCCCTTCAACCTCTGCAGCAATGCTGGCAGCACTCATATGTCTATTTCCCAAAGACAACCTTTGGATATGACGCTGAGCACGTGCACTCAACTTCTTTGGTTGACCATGGCGAGGCCTGTTCTGAGTGGAAACTGTCCTGGTAAACTGCTGTGTGGTCTTGGCCACCATACTGCAGCTTAGTTTCAGGGACTTGGCAATCTTCTTATAGCATATGCCATCTTTATGTAGAGCAACAATTTTTTTTTTCAGATCCTCTGAGAGTTCTCTGCCATGAGGTACCATGTTGAACTCCCAGTGACCAGTATGAGAGAGTGAGAGTGATAACACCAAATTTAACACACCTGCTATTCATTCACACCTGAGACCTTGTAACTACAATGAGTCACATGACACCAGGGATGGAAAATGGCTAATTAGACCCAACTTGGACATTTTCCCTTAGGGGTGTACTCACTTTTGTTGCCAGCACATGAAAAGATATAATAAAATATTTACAAAAAATGTAAGGGGTGTACTCACTTTTTTGAGATACTGTATATGTCTTTAGTATATTGACGTAGTCTTTATAAAAAAAAAAAAAAAAAAACTCTTGATTTTAAGGCCCCTCTCTCTGTCTTTGTAGGTCTTGGGGGTGTCTACAGACTTGTCCCCCATTTTTGCAAAGGGATAAGCTCTTCATGTTTGAGATTTTGAGTTGTGTCTATCACAGACCCAGCTACAGAAAAGCAGTTTTCAGGTATATATCTTTTTGGTTCCTTTATGGACGCACATGAACTTACTTTACACTATATACATTTCTTATGCTCAATTTCCATTTGTTTATTTATACTTTTGCCTTCATACAGTATATGAGTACCATTGTCTGCTAGGAACATGCCAGGTCCTGCAGGTTTATCTTCATATATATCCCTTGTGTTTGGGACACAAGCAAAGTTTGGGACACAAGTGCTTTTGGTGCATGACATCTTTGTCTGTATCTTTTTTGAGCCTTTAACATAATGTGAGATGTTTGTACTATTATGTTCATGTAAGTGAAATGACTCTCCATTAATGTGTGATACGACAGACTGATTATGGTATTTTTGGTATATATACTTACCTTTGTATGCATATATATGTTTTTAGAGATCCTTTTGATATGCTAACAATCAGCATCACCATGTTTCTCCTCTGAACAGGTTCACATGGGACACACAAGCCCACTGATAGCCTCCACCAACCGCAGTAGGGGGCATATAACAAAGAGGATTGCGGCCATGTGACTTTCAGCAAAAGCATTCAAAAAAGCTTGATAACACAGACACTCTAGCCAGATGTTTTTCCTTATGGTCCAGTGAAAAGTCTGCAGGAATGCCATTCAAATGCCCTGGCAGGGTAATCAGCCAAAAGCATTACTGGCCTCCTGTAAAAAAGAGGTCCAGTACTGCTGGTACGCAGGCATTTTTTACATCTAAGGTGGCGGTGTCTCTAGTGGTCAGTTGCACATGGCGATAGATGTAGGCTGCATGATACTCTGAGATTGGGAACCATATGTGGCAAAGTGTCTCCGAGCTAAATTTAAACTTTCTGTCACAACATCCATTAGGAACTATTTTTATGTGGCAATCTTTTGGATTGTATATGTATATTCTTTGATTTTTTTTAAGTATTCAACATGTGTAATCAGCATTACTAGCTTGACTCAGCAACACAGTGAAAGCCTTATACCTAATATGTGTTGTTGGATCTGTGTTAATGTGCACACATGTGGTAATGGTGTTCATTTGCCTATGTTTGTGCATAGGTGAAAGGGCTGGGTACCCTAAAATGCATTATTTTTAATTGATTTACATTTCTTATAGAGTTTATAAACGTATTGTTCAAGCTCATAATTTTTCCTCCAGCCCGTTACCACCCCCCGACATCTCCATCAAGATCAATAATACAACCGTCAGTCCTTCCCCTCATGCCAAGGTGCTAGGTGTAATAATGGACTCTTACCTTTCCTTTCAGTCCCAAATCCAATCACTGTCCAGATCTTGCAGACTTAAACCCTGAAACATCTCCAAAATATGTCCCTTTCTAACCACTGACACCACTAAGCAATTTATCCACTCCCTTGTCATCTGTCACCTTGACTATTGTAACTCCCTCCTCATTGGCCTACCTTTTCGTAAGCTGTCCCCTTTTTAGTCTATCTCGAATGCTGCTGCCAGACTCATCCACCTTACCAAACATTCAGTGTCCCCCACTCCTTTCTGCCAATCCCTCCACTGGCTTCCGATTGTCCAACGACTAAAATTCAAAACACTAACAATAACATACAAAGCCATTTACAATTCTGCTCCAAGCTACATCAACAATCTTATCTCCAAATATCCTCCTCTCCACTCTTCCCAAGACCTCCTGCTCTCAAGCTCCCTTGTCTCTTCCTGCCATGCTCGTCTCCAGGACTTCTCCAAAGTCTCTCCTATCCTCTGGAACTCACTACCCCAATCTTTCCGATTAATTCCTACTCTGTTCACTTTTAGGTGATCCCTAAAAACTCATCTCTTCAGGGAGGCCTATCCTGCCTCCAGCTAACAAGAGAATCTTTTATTTCCCTCATCAGTTCATCCCTCAGTTACTACCTTTTGTTTCATCAGCCTCTCCCTCTTAGATTGTAAGCTTGCAGGAGCAAGGCCCTTCTAGCCCTCTTGTATTGAATTGTATTGTTGGTGTATTGTCTCCCTTTATATTGTAAAGCGCTGCGCAAACTGTTGGCGCTATATAAATCCTGTATAATAATAACATTTAATAATCATTTTTTTTCCTACCCTTATTCCTATCACAGGCAGGCAGACAAGCCCCATCTGTGAGAGTATAGAGCAGGTTGAGTTACTTTTTATGAAGACATTTGGGGCCTGTTAGACCCCTATTGCCTCCCCTGGTTTAGCCTAAGACCATGGAATGGTGGTTACAAGCAGGTTTTGGCTTACCACGTAAAGGGGGAATTGGAGAGTGATCCCCCTCTTCTTGGCATCCTATAACAACTTTCCCCTTTCCTGGGAGAGGTGGGGTACACATCAGAGGTGTGTAAAAATATTTTGATGGCCTTACAGCCATTCAGATCTATTCTGTATTAAATCATAGAAGCTGCTGGACAATTTTAAAATAGGTTCTGGGTTGCTACTGCAGCTGGTTTTGTTAATACCGTATAATGTATATAAGGGGATAGAAATCATACTTCATAAGGATTCACATCATTTAAATGCTCCTCCGGTCTTACTTTGTAGTTGCTGAAAGCGAGAACATAAGTGAAAAAATCCTCTGTACCAATTTTTTAATACAGAACAAAACAACACATGACTTGCCTAAAGGAGAGGCTTTTGTTTCTGCCATTTTGACATCGGAATGTAACCTTTCAATTGAATTTATTACTTTTTATTCATTTCCAATTGTGCCTAAATATTATTTTAAAGCCGTTATAAACCTCAGGAATGAAAAATTAACAAAATATATGCTTCTATATTGTGTACTTGCCTTAATCCAAAGCACCTGGTGTGATTTCTGTTTGCTGCCTTTTCCCTCTGCTATCTGAATGAGTCACTTCTGACAGTCAGTGCCAATGATGGTGAACCTTGGCACCAAAGATGTTTTGGAACTACATTTCCCATGATGTTCATGCACTCTGCAGTGCAGTTGAGCATCATGGGAAATGTAGTTCCAAAACATCTGGGGTGCCAAGATTCGCCATTACTGGTCTATGCCATCACCACAGAATCCCAGGGGTGACAAAGCTTGTGATTGACATCCTCAGCTGTGGATGTTTTCCTTATGTAACTGTGTGGAGGGGATGTGTCTTTTCCCTCCACTCAGGTCTCAGATTATGCTCTCTGCTCCATGCTGTGAAGTGTGTGGCATCAGATCCTGCCCCTGCATTCTTACGATCAGGAATGCTGTGGACGAGAGAGGCTGCAGATAAACAGATAAAACATACTGTACGTGGGAGGATTTGTTTCATCCCCGTGTATCACCTGAGGCTAGTCACTTCAATGGGGACATGTAAAGGTTTACAACCGTTTTAATAAACACAGACTCTAGGAAAGTGTTAAAAATAAAAAAGCAACAGGCGCATGCACGGAGTCTGCCAAGCAAGACATGCTTCCTTGAAGCTTTGCATCTCTTGAGACTACACAGCCTGGCAGCCTCAATACCCGACCTGCCTCAGAGCCCATCCCGCCTCTACACACACGCGCCATCCCCCGCCACCATCCGGTATGGTCTACGGCGGTGTTAAACAGAAGGCAAAGACCAAATCAATCCGGGACACGCTTGTGAAGGCCTCCATCAAGATGGTCGATGCGGCGGCATCCTCTCACCCTGTCATACCACCTACAGCCTCTGGATTCCGGCCGAACACTACAATTGAGGGTGAGTCAGATACAAATTTTTCGGTCTCACTCCCCTCGCCCTACAGCTTGACAGCAATTCTTCAGATCTAGTGAGGCAGTTGGAGCAGATGCTTACCAAGGCGCTGAAGCACACCTCGGACACCATCACTGACAGATTAACACGCAAGATCAGAGACCTAGGCCATCGCACCGCAGAACTGGAGGAAAGAGCCGATGAGGTTGACATCCTCACCCGCAATCACTCTGAGGAAAGGGAGTCCCTACGTGCAGAAAATCTATCCCTCCAGTCATGGCTGGAGGACTTTGAAAATAGAGCTAGACGCTCAAATTTGTGTGTCCGGGCATCCTGGAGTCCGTCCTAAATTTACAATCCACCATCACAGCCCTGTTCCAGGAACTCGCCCTCTCAATACCAACCAAACGTCTAGAGATGGACCGAATTCATCATACTCTTGCCCCTTGCCCAGAAAACAGCCCCCCCCCTCAAGACATCGTGAGGAAACTCCATTACTTTCGCACCAAGGAACAACTACTGTCAGCCTCCCACCAAAAAGACTCACTAGTGTTCCAAGGTAACCAATACCAAATGTCACGAGTCACGACTACTGGGTCAGGCTCAGAGTCCAGTCGCAGGAAGCAGCAGCACAACAAGCAGGGTCTGGTACACAAGAGATCAGCCGGAGTGAGGGAGCAAGCAGAAGAGTAGTCGTAGTCTTAGCCGAAGATCGGTACACAAGCAGTGAAGAGCAAAATGGCAGCAGGCAGAGGCGTAGTCCTGGAACGTAGCTGGAGGTCGGTACACAAGTAGAAGATTCGGGAGGATGAAGCACACAAAGCTAGATCTTGGCAAAAGCACAATAATCTGGCATCAGGACATCAGGAAGTTCCCAGATCAGGCTTAAAGCGGTAGTATCCCGCTTTTTTACACTTTTACCTACAGGTAAGCCTATAATAAGGCTTACCTGTAGGTACAAATAATATCTCCTAAACCGGCAGGGTTTAGGAGATATTTACAGTGCATGCAGCCACTCGCGCGAGCGGCGCATGCGCTCTGAAGGTCCGGGGGGACCTTCAATCTATTTGCCGGGAGCTTGCCGGAAAATCACTCCCGTGCGCATGCGCGGGAGTGACGTCATCGCGGCTCCGGCCAATCATCGCGCCTGAGCCGTCTCTTCCAGCCAATCACCGCGCCGGAGCCGCCGAACCCGGAAGAGACGCCGAGGGATCATGGCAGCGCCCGCAGCGATGTCCGGGGGTCCTTGTCGGGGCTTCGTTCTAAGGTAAGTAATACATAATGAGCTAGTATGCGATGCATACTAGCTCATTATGCCTTTGTCTTGCAGGTTTTTTTTTTTTTGAACTTTGGGTTTACAACCGCTTTAAATAGGAAGTTCAAAGGAGTGGCCAAAGGTTCAGAGTTCACAGGAGGCTGGGCAAGGAACTAGGCAGGAAACTGGACAAGGTCTAGGTTACCACATAGATTTAGAATGCATAGATATCAGCTGGATAGCTCAGCAAGAAGAAGCACTGCCAGAAGCAACCACAGACCTGGGTTCGAATCTTGTCCCTGACAGTATGCCCCTCCTTCCAGGATGACCACAGGGCGTCTCAGGGCCAGGCTTAAGTGGAAACCTTTGATGGAATTCCCTAGGAATTCCTTGTCTAGGAGGACATGCTCAGCAGGTTCCCAAGAATTTTCTTCAGGTCCGTATCCTTCCCATTTCACCAGGTACTGCAACTTATTCCTGTGAATCCTGGAGTCAATTATTCCTTCTACAATAAATTCCTCTTCAACCTCAACAACCACAGGTGGTGGAGGAGGAAGGACTCTCCCAGGGAAGGAATTTTCATGGAAGGGTTTAAGTAAAGAAACATGAAAAACAGGATGTACTTTCATACTGTCAGGAAGTTTCCAGCGGAAAGTAACTGCATTAACTTGTGCCAGGATTTGAAAAGGTCCTAAATACTTTGGCAACTTAACAGATGGTACCTGAGTCCTGAGATTCTTTGCGGATAACCAGACTTTGTCTCCAACACAGAAAGACGTATTCTCTCTTTGACGTCTATCAGATGCCTTCTTGTAAGCCTCTTGTGCCACCTTCAATGTTTCAAGCAATTTACTTTGAGTTTCCTGTAAAAGAGATAACCTCTCATTAACAGCAGGAATCGGTGTAGCAATAGGGAGGTCAGGAATGCAAACTGGATGGTACCCTGTATTCACATAAAAAGGACTAAGAGATGTGGAGCTGTGCTTAGAATTATTGTAGGCAAATTCCACTGTTGGAAGATAATCTACCCAATCATCCTGTAAATAGCTAACAAAACAGCGAAGATATTGTTCCAAAGTCTGATTTGTTCTTGCCGTTTGGCCATTGGATTGAGGATGAAAGGCAGAGGAAAGATTGACTGTGACACCCAGGGACATGCAGAAACTTCTCCAGAATTTGGAAGTAAATTGAACCCCCCTATCTGAGACCACATCATCTGGGATCCCATGTAGTTTAAATACTTCCCTGATTATTAATTCTGCAGTTAGTTCCGCATTGGGTACCCCCTTAGTTGGGATGAAGTGAGCCATCTTGGAGAAGCGGTCAACCACTACCAAGATGGTGGTTATTTCCTTTGAAGGAGGGAGCTCAACCACAAAATCCATAGAAATTGATCCCCAAGGCCGTGATGGAATTGGAAGCAGTTGAAGCAATCCCACAGGGGAAGATCGGGGTGTCTTATGACGTGCACAAGTTCGACAGGAAGCAACATAGTTCTTTACATCTTTCTTGTAACTAGGCCACCAGAATGAGCGAGACAACAGTTCAGCAGTTTTAAAGGCCCCAAAATGTCCTGCAAGCTTAGAGTCATGAACCAGTCTGAGGATTTCTAGCCGCGCACTTTGAGGAACATAAAGACACTGATTCTGAATCCAAAAGCCATTTCTGAAGGTGAGACTCAGGTCCTTAGGAGAATGTTTAAGAAGGGGATCAGAAGAGTAGCCATCTTTAAGCAAGGTCAAAAATTCTTTGGGATTGGTGGCTCCTAAAAAGTTCCTTAAGGGAATTCAGACAAACTCCGTGACAGGGCATCAGCCTTGCCATTTCTTGAGCCAGGTCTGTAAGAAACAATGAAATTAAACCTGGAGAAGAATAAAGACCAGCGTGCTTGTCGTGAGGACAATTTCTTTACAGAACGGATGAACTCTAAGTTCCGATGATCAGTAAGAACAGTCACTAAATGCTCAGCCCCTTCCAACAGATGCCTCCATTCAGAGAAAGCTTCCTTTATAGCCAGCAATTCTTTATTCCCAGTATCATAGTTCCTTTCAGCAGAGGACATCAACCGGGAAAAGTACGCACAGGGATGAAGCTGCATCTTTTCACCTGTACGCTGAGAAAGGACAACAGCAGAATCTGAGGCATCTACTTCTACAACAAAGGGCAGTTCAGGGTCAGGATGTACTAGAATTGGTGCAGAGGTAAAGAGTGTCTTTAGTTTACAGAAAGCAGCTTGTGCCCTTTGGTGCCCATGTGAAGAGCCGTCCTTCTTGGTTAACCACTTAAGCCCCAGGAGATTTTACCCCCTTCCTGACCAGGGGGTATTTTGTGATTCGGCACTGCGTGACTTTAACGGACAATTGCGCAGTCGTGCGACGCTGTACCTACATGAATTTTACATCCTTTTTTTTCCACAAACAGAGCTTTCTTTTGGTGATATTTGATCACCGGTGCGATTTTTTGATCACGCGCTATAAACAAAAAAAGAGCATCAATTTTGCAAAAATAACAATATTTTTCACATTTTTTTTATATGAAATTCCCCCAAAAAAATGTAAAATCTAAATTTTTTAACATTTTCGGCCAATTTGTTTTATGCTACCTATGTTTGGTAAAAAAAAAAAAAAATCGCAAAAAGCGTATTTTGATTGGTTTGCGCAAAAGTTATTGCGTTTACTAACAAAGGGAAAGATTTCTGTCATTTTTGTTGTTTTTTTTAACGCGTAATGGCGGCAATCTGCGATTTTTTTTGCGGTACTGCGACATTGCGGCGGACAGATCGGACCCTTGACTGACATTTTTGACACTTTTGGGGTTACCAGTGACATTTCTACAGTAATCAGTGCTATATATATGCACTGTTACTGTAAAAATACACTGGCAGTGAAGGGGTTAACTTTATTTGAGAGGGAGGGGCTGTGTGTGTCCCTAGGGGCGTGATTCTAACTGTGATTGGCTGTCTGTTGAGCTGTAGTTACACTGATCAATGGTCCTACATAGTAGAACCGTATGATCAGTGTTTCTACACAGGGGAGAATGACAGGCAGCTTGTTTACACAAGCTGCCGGCCTTTCTCCCTCTCCCCCGACGATCGCAGAGTGAGCGGCGGACATCGGGTCCGCCGGTCACACTCGCGGGGGGGCCCCTGACCGCGCGGGAGCGCGCCGCCGGTGGCGCGCGCTCGCTCCCCAGAGCCTCACAGGCTAGTGACGTTTATTTACGTCACTTTGCCTGTGTGGGGCTGACTGCCGCAGTAAATCTACTTGCGGCGGTCGGCAAGTGGTTAACTGGGTAATTGGTGCAACCACCTTGGAAAAGTCCCTTATAAACTTTCTGTAGAAGTCGGCAAATCCAAGAAATCGTTGAATCTCTTTAACATTGCTAGGAGCAGGCCACTCTACCACTGCTTTAATCTTATCAGGGTCCATGCTCAACCCTTCAGGGGAGATTATGTACCCCAGGAACTAAATCTTGGTCTGTTCAAATTCGCATTTCTCCAATTTGATATACAGTCGATTCTTCCTCAGGCGCTCGAAAATAATGGATACGTGTTTGCAATGTTCCTGTAGAGAATCTGAAAAGGTAAGAATATCATCTAGATAAGCAATCACAAATTGATCCAATAGATCTCGCAGCACATCATTATTAAGTGCTGAAAAGTTGCTGGAGCATTGCAAAGACCGAAAGGCATGACCAAAGACTCGAAATGTCCATATCTGGTTCTGAAAGCAGTCTTCCATTCATCACCCTTACGAATGCGAATGAGGTTATATGCACCCCGTAAATCCAATTTAGTAAAGATCTTTGCAGAACGAAGTCTTTCCAAAAGCTCGGAAATTAGTGGGAGGGGATAGCGATTCTTGATAGTGATTTTATTTAATTCCCTATAATCAACGCATGGTCTCAATGTCTTATCCTTCTTCTCAACAAAGAAGAGAGCTGCCCCAGCAGGAGAGGTGGAGTGTCTTATGAACCCCTTTGCCAGGTTTTCATCCAACCACTCCCTTAACACCTTTAATTCAGGTTCGGACATAGAATAGAGATGGCCAAAAGGAATCTCTGCCCCAGGTAAAATTTCAATAGGACAGTCATAAGGGCGATGTGGGGGTAGCTGATCTGCATTCTTCTTATCACACACATCATGAAATGCTCTGTATTTAGGTGGCAGGCCTTCATATCCAGGAAACATTGTGTTCCTCCACCTGGAGATTCCCGACATGGGAGGAGTCAAGTTGACAATGTCCTTTACAGTACTTGGAGGCAAAAGTTTAAACACGTGTTTCCCAGTTGACAGAGGGGTTATGAATAGAGAACCAGGGGATACCTAGAATGATAGGAAACTTTTGGTGATGAAATCAACTGAAAACATATGGTCTCCTGGTGATCAGGCTCAAAAAACAGACTAAGAGGAGCTCATGGCTAACTGGCCCGGAGGATAGGGGGGAACCATCAACAGTCTCCATATCTACAGGTGAGGATTTATTCCTCAATTCAATATGATGGTCTTGAGCAAATCCAATATCCATAAAATTTCCACCCGCTCCAGAGTCCAACATGGCAGAGCAGGAAATGTCATTAGCCCCATCAGAGAGTTGAATGGGAATTATAAAGTGAGTGGACGGAGCTTGTATAAGATTGCTTTCTTCAAGTATTGGAGAAACTGACTGGGCGATGGAACTAATTTGTTCAATGTCTTTAACATCAGTTGCAGCCACTGTTCTCCTTAGCTTATTTGGACTGTTAATAGCATAATGTCCAGAGTCCCCACAATAAAGGCATACATTATCAATCCGACGTCTTTCCTTTTTCTGAGTAGTGATACCCCTTCTAACGGAATCAATCTGCATAGTTTCAGGGTTACTAGAATCATGAAAAACCTGAGAACTCTTCTGAGGAGGTTGACTAAAAGAAAAAAGCATACCTTCTGTATTTCCTAGTTTTCCCAGTCTCTCTTTTCTCCTTTCAGAAAGTCTCTAGTCAATACGGATGCACAATTGGATAAAGTTCTCCAGGTCATCAGGGGCATCACCTCTAGCCAGTTCATCCTTTATTTGCTCAGAAAGCCCCTGCCGAAACTGGCTTCTTTGTGCTGCTGGTTGTATCTGCGATCCAGTGCCTGAATTCAGTAGTGTATTCCGCAACAGAGTGTCGTCCCTGACGTAAATTATGCAGTTTGGCCTCAGCAGTAGCACATCGATTTGGAGCGTCAAAAACTTGGTCCATAGCTTTAGTAAAGGATTCAAGATTATCTAAAATTATGTCATCCTTTTCCACATAGGGAGAGGCCCAAGATAACACTTCCTCTGTCAGGAGATTGATAATAAACAGTACCTTCTTTCTTTCAGAGAAAAAACGCAGCAGGCTGCATTTGGAAGTAAATGCGACACTGATTAAGGAATCCTCTGTAAAGCCAGCGGTATCCATTGAACTTTTGTGGAAATGGCATTCGAGCACTGGACTCAGAACTGGCGCCATTTACGGAACTAAGGTCCAACACCTGTTTCTTTAAGTCCCAAATTTCGTCTTGTTGATCCTTCACCACATTTTGCAGTTCTTTAAATTTTGTCTGATAAGTGACACCAAATTCTTGCAATTCAGAAATTTGCTTAGCAAAGGTAGCTGCCGCTGCAGACTCCATTGTGGCCAGATTATTCTGTCACGACTACTACGTCAGGCTCAGAGTCCAGTCACAGGAAGCAGCAGCACAACCGTGGTCAACAAGCAGGGTCTGGTACACAATAGATCAGCCGGAGTGAGGGAGCAAGCAGAAGAGTAGTCGTAGTCTTAGCCGAAGATCGGTACACAAGCAGTGAAGAGCAAAATGGCAGCAGGCAGAGGCGTAGTCCTGGAACGTAGCTGGAGGTCGGTACACAAGTAGAAGATTCGGGAGGATGAAGCACACAAAGCTAGATCTTGGCAAAAGCACAATAATCTGGCATCAGGAAGTTCCCAGATCAGGCTTAAATAGGAAGTTCAAAGGAGTGGCCAAAGGTTCAGAGTTCACAGGAGGCTGGGCAAGGAACTAGGCAGGAAACTGGACAAGGTCTAGGTTACCACATAGATTTAGAATGCATAGATATCAGCTGCTGGATAGCTCAGCAAGAAGAAGTGCTGCCAGAAGCAACCACAGACCTGGGTTTGAATCTGGGCCCTGACACCAAATCTTCCACGATCTGTCACAGGCAACCCTAGCTAAAAGGAAGGTCCTGAAACCTCACCTGCAAATCCTACAACAGCACCACATCCCATACCACTGGGGCTTCCCTTTCTCTATCCATTTTTCCTACAATAGGGCCTCCTCCTCTGCAAGTTGGCTAAAGATCTTCTCCACACACTCCATGAACTTCATCTAGCACCCCCTGAACCCGGTACCCCAAGTTCCTTGCGCCGCTCTGCCTCTCAATCCCCACAGAAGCTTACTCCTAATCCGCAGTTTTCATCTAGTATACACAAAAGAGGCCGCTTCATCTCGCTGGTTCCTGCCCAAGAAGATTCTATGGACTGATTGAACTGTCTCATTGGGATTTCATCCTGTCTTCACTTCCTACTTAGTGAGCCTCTCAAGTAGGGATCGACCGATTATTGGCAAAGCCGATATATCGAGGCTTGATATGCATTTTCCTTGCTATATATCGGACTCAGTCCCGGCGGTTACCGATATTGCCGATATTGTCGTGACTTCCTCGTGTATGTTGTGCCATGCGCCTCCGCTCACTAGTACAGCTTCTGCCTTCGTAGGCCACCTCCCTCAGCCTTGTCTGGAGTCGGGACAGTGAGTGTACGTACACTACAGTCACAATGAAAAGTGGGTTTAACACAGCCGCCGCAGCCACATACTGGAGTCTGAAGTCGGGACAGTGAGTGATTCTCATACAGTACAGTCACAGAGCACAGTGTGCTTAACAAAACCACCGTGGCCACACAACCCACCCACAGCTGCCTGGTGCCAGCCACCCACACACCCACAGGCCTGTACCAGTCAGCCAGCCACAGGTCCCCCCTGTACCAGCCAGCCAGCCACAGGCCCTGGGCATGTACCAGCCAGCCACCCACCACACAGGGTGCCAGCCAGCAACCCCCCAAAGGGTGTCAATCAGCCAGCCACCCACAACAGGGTGCCAGCCAGCCACCCACCACAGGGTGCCAGCAAGCCAGCTACCCACCACAGGGTGACAGCCAGCCACCCACTGACTGCAGTAGTGATTTAAAATCATTGCAGTGAGTGCACTACTGCAGAAGTAGTTCACTGACTCCTCCAATCCACTGTCTAGCTGTTTGTTGTTGTCTAGCTTTTTTTTAGCAGTTTAATATGCACTGACTGCAGTGTTAAAAATGTTAATGAACAAACATTGACATGTTCAATAACAGATTTGTGCTGAAAATTGTGTTTATTTTCGCAAAACTTTAAATGTTCAAAATATCAGCCCATATTGGCCGATACCAATATGCAATGAGCAAAATATCGATATTGGTAAAGGCAACGAAAAAACAATATTGGTTGATCATTATTCCATAGACTCCTTTCAGCACCGCAACTATGATGTTTTCATTTTTGTTTGCTACTAACCTCCAGCTATATAAGCTTACTCACTAGGCTTTACCTACCCATTTACTATCATCCATTGTCCCTCCCTATCTTTCCACTCCATCTCCCCTCTCCCCTCCCCCCCCCTTCCCCCTTTTTCCTCTCCCCCCCCCCCCCCACCCTCTCCTCCTCCCTTCCCCCTTTTCCTCTCCCTCTCCCCAACCTCCTTTTTTCCCTCTCCTCCCCCCCTTTTTTCCCTCACCCCCTCCCTTCTCACCCCCCTCACCCCCCCCTTACTCCCCCCTCCCCTTCCATTCCACACCTCACTTTATCTATATTGTCTATCCTAACAATTCTCTCTATTGCTGTCTTCCCCTATGTTACTATGTGCAACAGCCATATCCTCTTTATGTGGGACCTTATACTTGAGTTAGAGTTTTCCGCTTCTGCTCTCTCACCCAACCTAATATCCTCCCCCCAATATTTTGGAACTGCCTATTTCTTGCTCCAAGTTATATATTTTTCTTTCTCTCTTTACAGTTGATATTATAGCCTTAGATGCTTCAATTGATAGCTCATAGTCAATTGACCGCCCCATTACTATTATAATGCATGTTGTTAAATGTATGTTCTACAATCGGGTATAGTTATGTCATATACAGTATCATGTCGACTACACCCTCTAGGCTGAATGAGTCTCGGAGACTGTTCACTGCTCCTCCACCAGGTTCACCAGTACCCTCTAGAGGCATACTCTGGACCTCGATCTTGTTCTTAGTGGAACCAGTGCGCATCCACTAGTGGACTCATCCATCCCCTCTCTCCCCTTTTCCAATCACTCCCATCTTATCCCCCCTTTCTGATTTACTCTCCATTTAATCTTCTGTGAATCCCCCTCTTTCTCTCTTCACCCCCCCTTTTTTAATCTCTCACTTCCTTGATCTTAGGGGTGCAAAAGCAGACACCTAGTCTCTCACCCCCCTCTTAATTTTCCTCGACCTTTTTACTACCCCCAACAATGGCCTCCCCGAATAGCCTCACACTGAATACCCAAGGCCTTAACTCCCCCAATAAACATACAAAAGCGTTCCGCTCATTTGCGTCACCCTCCACACACATAGTCTGTCTACAAGAAACCCACTTTTCAACTCATTCTACTGGTTGCCAGCACCGCAAGTATTCACAGCCTCAACCACCTCTAAAAAGAGGGGTGTACTTATAGAGTTCCATCACTCCAACCCCTTCACACTCGCAACTGAGATCAAAGACCCGGAAGGCCGCTACTTAATATTAACAGGTCAACTTCTAGACAGCAATATCACATTGGTCTCTTACTATGCCCCCAACAAATGCCCGATCCCATTCCTATCCCATTTATTGACGGTGGTCAAATCACATAAACAAGGTACCCTAATAATCTGTGGCGACTTCAATCAAGTGATATACCCATTCCTTGATAAATCCCCTTTCCCGTCCTCCCCTGGGCCTAACCGACTTTCTTTCCAACAGCTGCTAAATCAACACTCGCTTATAAACGCCTGGAGAGAACAAAATTCTGCTAGAAGACAATTTACCCATTATTCACATCCACATAAGATATTCTCTCGGATTGACCATATCTTCTTGACCGTTGGCTCAACTCCCCTTCTCCTGTCCTCCTCTGTCATTCCGATCTCATGGTCAGACCACAGTGCGGTTCTGGTTTCACTTTCTTCACTCATGCCTAGGCCTACCCAAACCACATGGTATATCAATGATAGTCTCTTAGCCAACCCAACCCACCACAACGAACTAGAAATGGCCCTCAAAGATTATATAATGCTCAACACTACTTCAGATATATCCCCCCCTTACACTATGGGAAACCCACAAACCATTTATCAGGGAGTCTGCATAAGCAAATCCTCCTTCCATTGCAAAGAAAAACAAAACCAACAAAAACATCTAGAGCTGGCCTTTACACAAGCATCCACGACTTCCAATCTCACTCCTCTCCTAACTCCAAAAAGGTGCTGGAAAAAGCACGGTTAGAATTAGACCTATTCCTCACTGAGGTTGCTGAGAAAACCATTCACAGATCACGCCACAAACTATATATGAAATTCAACAAACCGGACACCTTTTTAGCCTTAGCACTCCATAGATCTGAATACACTCCAAAACCAATTAAATTAAAGGTCTCCTCAATACCTATTCTAGCAACCCTGTGAAAATTATTAACCACTTTCGCATGCACCTTACTGACCTATATTGGGAAAACAAAACCTTTAACTCTACCCAAGCCGCTGCACTCCTCTCCTCCATACATATGCCCACCCTCTCTCCCTCACATCGTGCAGCTATCGACCAACCTATCACAGTGGAAGAAGTACATTTGGCTATTAAATCCCTTAAACCTCTCAAACACCTGGGTCCTGATGGCCTCTCCGCAACTTATTATAAAAAAAGCCGATCTCTTAGCCCCTCTCCTCCTAGACGCCTTCAACTCCCTTCCATCTGATCACACATTCCGCCCTGAATCATTAACAGCGGCCATCTCCATGATTCCTAAACCTCACTCTGATGCCTCGTCTTGGACCAACTTTAGGCCTATCTCAATTCTTAACCTTGACGCCAAAATCCTTGCGAAAATTCTCTCTTCTCACCTTAACCTCTATATCGGTTCTTTGGTGCATAAAGACCAAGTTGGCTTTATCCCCTCTCACCAAGCCAGTGACAATATCCGTCGTGCAACTCTCTTAGCTCACTTTGCCCGCGCACGCCAAATCCCCTCTTGTTTCCTATCCCTAGACATATGCAAAGCTTTCGACACACTCTCTTGGTCCTATCTACACTTTATACTACGCAAATGGGGATTTGGCAGCATTTCCTATGCTAGTTAACCGCTCTGTACGCAAAGCCCTCAGCTTTTGTCTCATACACTGGTCACCGCTCTGACCCCTTCCTTATAGAGCGTGGAACCAGACAGGGATGTCCGCTCTCCCCTCTCCTCTTCGCTCTCGCAATTGAACACCTGGCCCATCTCATCCGCTTGAACCTCAGTATCCAAGGCCTGGAACTTGGAGGCCATACCCACAAACTTTGCCTCTTCGCAGATGATGTTTTGTTTTTTATGACCTTCCCCTTAAGATCTGCACCCAACTTATTAGATACACTAACTAGATTTGTAAACATCTCGGGCCTAAAACTCAACCTGCAAAAAATCGATGTTCCTAAATATATCCCTCCCAGACTCCCTACGCAATCAACTCCAAGAGACTCTCCCCTGTACCTGGGCCACTGGGCATATCCCTTCCTTGGCATCAAATTCACCGCCATCCCCCAAGAACTGTACGCTGCAAATTTTCCTCCCATCTTGTCACACCTTACATCCCTGATGTCCAAATGGACTCATCTACCTCTTTCATGGCTGGACAAAATAACAGTCAAATGTTCATCCTCCCCAAAATTCTTTATCTCTTCCGGGTTCTACCAGTGATAGTTCCTACCCATTACCTGCGGATCCTTCAACGCCGTGTGTTTGGATATATCTGGGAAAAACGGAAACCCTGAGTCCCCAAATCTACCATGTTCACCCCCAGAATCAGGGCTGGTTTAGGTCTACCTAATTTCTTGAAATACTATTATGCAGCACAACTGGCCCATCTACCGAAATACCGTGCCTCCTCTGAAACCCCTCTTTGGGTTGCCATAGAATCTGTGGAGTGGGACCCTTTCAACACTGCTAATCTACTCTGGCTCGCCCCTCCTCAAGGACGTCCGGTCACTAACCCAATAATACGCCACAGCCTAGCCTTATGGGATAGACTCAAAACCCGTTTTCACCTCCAATCTCCTCATAATCTCCTACTCGTCTTTTTCCACAATCCTTCTTTTCCCCCAGCATGGTCCTTCCCAACATTGTTTGCTACTTGGTCTAGGGCATATCTACTCCGATCTCATCAATTCTTTTCTTCCACCTCCTTTATACACTTCCCTACACTGTGTGAAACTTATGGCCTCCCATCCAATTAACTTTTCCGCTATTTACAAATAAAACACTTCCTCATCCCGTACACCCCTACCGACTAACTAAACCAAAATGTCTCATTTTTGAATAGGCTTGTAAATCAGACCCACACAGACGCAGCCTGATCTCCGAACTCTATGCCCAACTTCTCGCACCCGACACTTTCAAACCCCCAACATACATCAGCAAATGGGAAAGTGACCTTAATCTCACCTTTGACCAAGCACTCAGACAGGGCACACATCTGGCAGGTAACCAACTCTTCTTTAATCAATATCGCTGCTCTGGAGACTAACTACAAAGTACTCACCAGATGGTACCTGGTCCCCGCCAGAATCAACAAATTTCTCCCACAATACCCTAATAGTTGCTTTCGGGGCTGCAATGAGGCTGGTACACACCTTCACATCTGGTGGAACTGTCCAGTAGCACAAACCTTTTGGTCAGAAATCTTTGAGATCCTTTCATAACTATTCAATACCCCAATACAACCAGATCCTTTGATAGCCCTCCTGAATCATAAACCCGTGACCCTGACACACCGCCAATTTAAACTTCTCCTCCATGTTACTACGTCAGTTAAACAGACAATCGCCAAATCCTGGAAATCCCCCTCCTTATGTCTAATTTCGACTAAACACATAATCACCCAATCACTGATACATGCCAAACTGGACGCTGTCCTCCAGGATAAAATTTTGAAATTTGAGAAGCTGTGGAACCCCTGGATCACCCATTACTTACCTCCTGGCCTTGATATAACATTATTACGCCCATAACTTCTCGCCAATAACTCCACTACTCTCCCTGGAGACCATCAACACATTCCCTTCTCCCCTAGGAGGGACCCCACTTTATTTCCCTTCACCCCCTCCTTATTTTCTTCCCCCCTCCCTCTCGCCATCCCCCCCCCCCCCCCTCTTGAGCTCTTTGGTAGAGTCCCCAGATGGGGTACTAAACAGCTACCTCCTCTGATATTATCTATATAACTGGGAGTCCTATATACTGCTTATATTCCCACCTACCCTTTTGCCACTGCTCTACTACCAATGTCAACTTCCTCCCCTGCTTTTCCCTTATTGTTTTTGATATATTGTATACTTCTCAACAACTAACCTTTTCTTTTGTCACATCATTTATGCACCAGAAATAATACTTATTATTCTCATGTTTAACTCGTACCCTGACTTGCATTGTTGTTTCAAAACTTAATTTATTCCTCTCTAATAAAACATTTGAACAAGAAAAATAAAAAAGCAGAGCAGTTTGCAATACTTACCTCCGATCTCTACCTACTTCTTTTTTACAATGGGATGTCAGTCTTCCATTTTTAAAGCCACCCTGTATCAAAGATTGGAAACAAGGATTACAAGGGAATAGATTCAGAAAAAACACATTTGAGCATGCTATTGTAATAATAAAATGTTTAGGTAACAGCCCAAATTCGGACACAAGAAAAAAAACTACCCATACAGTGCCCTTCCCCCTTCCCCTACTGCAAAAGCTGGTTTTGCTTTGCCTAGGAGTAGAGGAATAAGGAGAAATAAATACCCTATTCATTGCTCCAGCAATGTCCCTCCAATAGTGGAAGCGGGCGAAGCCTTCTCTCTAAGGTACTCCAAATCCTCATCACACTCCTGTATCATTCATGTAGAATGAAGGGTTAATAATAGAGTGGGGGTTATGTAAATATTACATCCTTTCATCTACTCCTAGATTTAACATGCATTTAACCCTTGCAGTGTGGAGCGGGTCACTTTTTTTTTCTTTGAGTCAAAAATGTTTATTTTTTTTGTATGTGTTATGAATTTCTATGACTAAGTAGGGATACACATATGTGGTAAACATCTGTTACTATTGGTACAAAATGGGCATGTTTGTTGGCCTATTGCTGATCACAATAGAAGGTTGTGCAATGTTGCACTAACAGAGAAATTCAGACGTTGAAGTGTTTGTTACCAACATTTCATTTTTCTGATATGTGCCAGCTGTACCATGAAAACGTATCCTGTTTTCTTAGCATTGCTTCCTTTGTGTGAAACCCCTGGTGTTCCTGCCAGTCCCTCTGTTTTTCTATAAGGCTTCTTTCACACGGCCGCTCCGGATTTATTCTCCGCTGCGGGACTTTTTTTTTTTCACGGAGCGGATGACACTCCGTTTGCGGATGATATGCGGACATAATGTAAGTCTATAGCACTGCGGATGTCAGCGGGTGACACCGCTGACATCCGTTTTTCCTTCCTTTCCATTTTTTACACGGAGGAAAAATAGGGTTCTGTTCCATTCCAAAAAACGGAACAGAACTGAAAGGAAGAAAATCGGATGTCAGCTGATGGTATTCCGCTGACATCCGCAATGCCATTGACTTACATTATGTCCGTAAATCATCCGCAAAAAAATAGGATGATTTGCGGACATACGGAGCGCCCGTGTGAAAGGGCCCTTAAACACTGGCCACACTAGGCATTGCGAGCACACTGTGGTCAATTCTCTAGCTGTGCTGGAAACTCAGCCAGCTATCCTCCAATGATCAGACTTGTCCTGACACATCACCCCCCCTGCACAGCCTTTTACTGGGAAGCTATGTGTACTATTGTTTTTCCTCCACTAAGCTCTTATGCAGTTGAGAACATAGGTAACGTCATCACTTATAAAACAGAGAAAAAAAAGATATTTATAATGCTTTTTTTTTTATATCTATACACAAAAGTTTAGCTTTTCATTTCTATTTCAACCACTTGCCTACTGTGTTCTTTTACCCCCTTCCTGCCCAGGCCAATCTTCCTCTTTCAGCGCTGTCACAATGACAAGTGTGCAGTCATGCAACACTGTACTCATATGAAATTTTTATCAATTTGTTTACACAAATAGAGCTTTCCTTTGGTAATATTTAATCACCACTGAGTTTTCCATTTCTTGCTAAAGGAACTAAAATGTCTGAACATTTTGAAGAAAATAAAAAGTGTTTCATAGTTTTTTCTATAAAATGTTGCTAACAGGTAATTTTTCTCCATTACTAATGTGCGCTGATGAAGCTGCACTGGTGGGCACTGATGAGGTAGCACTGATGGTCACTGATGAACACTGATAGTCGACACAGAAGGGCACTGATAGGCAGCAAGATGGGCACTGATAAATGGCACTGATGGGCACTGGTAGGCAGCACTGATGGGCACTGATAAGCAGCACTGTTGGGCACTGATAGGCAGCAATGATAGGTGACACTGATGAGAAGGCACTGATGGCAACTCACAGGTGGCACTAATAGACGGCACTGATGGGAACTGATGGGCGCCACTGGTGGGCAATGATTGGCAGCACTGGTGGGCATTGTTGGGACTGCACTGATGATCAGGACACTGATCATCAGTGCCCTGATTATCAGTGTAGATGTCCCTTTCACACAAGTTGAGTATTGGCTCTCCTTTCCGTGAGGAATTGAATGGCGATAACTGACCTGTGTTACATCGTGATCAGTTGTGATTGGACAGATCTGATCATGTGGTAAAGAGCCGCTGATTGGCACTGTCCCCGATCACAGAGTGCACCGCGATCATGGGAAGACATCTTATGATGCCCTTCCAGAACTGGCCGGCAGCGCTGTAGCCGTCATATGGCTATAGCACAGTCGGCAACTGGTTAAACTGAATGGGTTGTTTTACAAGATGATCATTTACAATCACTTTAAGTATTAATATAAATGAAAAACCAACCCAATGGGACTTTTGAAGTACAACAATGATGCCATTTTTAAAAAAGAGATACAATAAAAGGATGCACTATACGTATGTAGCCCTCTTTTGGGGGGTATGAGAAATTACCCTTCCCAAACAAGATATTGCACTAAACCTATAGGTAAATAAGAGAACTGGAACCTTTGCTGAGTGGAAGAGTGGTTTTGATAATAAAGTTGACAGTACCTCCACCCAGGACAGGGCCTTTGTGAACAAAGGGGATTCCCTTCCTGGAAATGTATTCAGCAATGTAAACAAAATAAACAGGAGAACAGGAACTTCTGCAACCAGCATATAACATTAAACATAAGCATATAGATGCAGACCAGTATAGAAATAATACACGCTGTATGTAAAAAGAGATTAATAACAGTACATACATCTAATGTACAAACAGGTATTATCAGCAAAGGGCCCAAACGGAGTCCTGGTGGAATTGTGCATATAAACCCTACATACTGTATAAGCATCTGTCTTTGTGTGTGATACTATTTTATTAAAAAGCTCCTCAATGGGTAAACTCAGATTAACCACTTCTGGACCGAAAGATTTTCCCCCTTAATGACTAGGCCATGTTTTGAGATTTGGACAATTGCACGGTCGTGCAATGTTGTACCCAAATAAAATTGATGCCCTTTTTTTCTCACAAATAGAGCTTTCTTTTGGTGGTATTTGATCACCTCTGAAATTTTTATTTTTTGCGATATAAACAAAAGAAAGAGCGACAATTCTGAAAAAAAAAAAAAACAATATTTTTCACTTTCTGCTATACAACATTCCTAATCAAAATTCTTTAACATTTTAGGCCAATTTGTTTTCTGCTACATATTTTTAGTAAAAAAAAATTGCAATAAGCTTATTTTGATTGGTTTGCACAAGTTATTGCATCTACTAACTACGGGAAAGATTTATGTAATTTTTATTGTTTTTTTTTTTTTTTTACAAGTAATGGCGGCGATCTGCGATTTTTTGCAGGACTGCGACATTGTGGTGGACAGATCGGACAACTAACTGACATTTTTTACACTTTTGGGGGGACCAGTGACATTACTACAGTAATCAGTGCTAAATATGTGCACCGTTTCTGTAATTATGACAATGGCAGGGAAGGGGTTAACAATGTGGGTGATCAAGGGGTTAAATGTGAGCCTAGGGGAGTGAGTATAATTGTGGAGGGGGGGGACTTGTGAAATGATCACAGAGACCTGTGATCCTATATAGAAGGATCACAGGGGCTCTGTGATCATTCCAGGGAGAAGAACGGTCAGCTGTGTTTACAATAGCTGACCGTTCTTCTCCCTCAGCGAGGAATGATCACGGATGTCAGGTGGCAATCGGAGCCGCCTGCCCCATGCATCAGAGTCCCCGCTGCCGAGCGGGGGCAGGAGCGCGCTGCCGGTGGCGCTCGCTCACCCCCTAGCTGCAGGCGTGCGGCCGACGTAGGTCTGTGTCGGTTTGCACAGGAGAGCCGCACTGCCGCAGTAAATCGGCGGCGGGCGGTCGGGAACAGGTTAAAAAAATCACCCCGAGTGCTATGTAAACAGCATTAAAAGACATAGGTAACAGCATCCACAGCTGTGTAGATCACCAGCTCTGCTCTGGTTCCTATGCGTGTTGCGTTACAAGTCAGAGCTTCATCAGTAGTAGTCTACTTGGGTTGCTTTTTAATGTGAATTTACCCATTGAGGAGCTTTTAAAAAAATAGTATTATACAGAGAGCACTATTTCTGGTCCCATTTTATTTTACATGCATACCTACCTGAGGTGGAGCAAAACTAGTGAAGAGAAGAACAGGAGTTCTATTTCCCATGGTCACAGATGCCTAAAAGCCCAAGGTAGGGCAATAAGCTCATTGAGACCTTTATTCAAATTGAGATCAAATAAAAAAAGTGAGTGTATTGGATGCACATGGGGAGGATTCATGTATCTAGAGTTTCGAAGAACTCAAGAGATTACTATCACAGAACATTGATGGTGGATTTTTTCATGGCAGCTTAAGAAGACATTGTAGATTGTTTGATTATAATTATTTAATGCTAATTTATGTGATTATGCTGCATTTTATGTATTGCATAATTGATGAGAGGTGTAGTGAAAATCACTGGGTAATGTTCTAGCAGCAATCTTTTTTTGGGTATCGCCATAGGACTGCTCTGATTGTTCTTTTGAGCACATATAAAGTGGGTAAAATAATTATTTGATCCCCTGCAGTTTTTGTGAGTTTGCAAACTTACAAAGAAATAAAGGGTCTGTAATTTTCATCATAGAAGTATTTTAAATGATACAGACAGAATATCAACCAAAAACCCAGAAAAAAATACATGATACAAATGTTTTAAACTGAGTTGTAGTTCAGTGAATAAAAAAAGTGTTTGATCCCCTACCAACCAACAATAATTCTGGCTCCCACAGACTGGCTACTGCATGTGCTCATGTGGTACACAGATTAATCCTGTCAATTTAAGAAGGTGCTCCTAACGACAACTCGTTAGGTGTATAAAAGACACCAGTCCACAGAATCTCTTTCTTCCATTCAAACCTCACCATCATGGCAAGACCAAAGAGCAGTCAAAGGACACCAGAGACAAGATTGTAGACCTGCACAAGGCTGGGATGGGCTACAAGACCATCAGTAAGAAGCTCGATGAGAAGGAGACAACTGTTGGAGCGATTATTCACAAATGTAAGAAATACAAAATAACAATCAATCGCCCACGGTCTGGAGATCCATGTACGATTTTTCCTCATGGGGTAAGGATGATCATGAGAAAAGAGAGGGATCAGCCCAGAACTACATGGGAGGAACTTGTGAATGATCTCAAGGAAGTTGGGACCCCAGTCACCAAACAAACCCTTGGTAACAGAATACACCACCATAGTCTGAAATCCTCAGCGTCCGCAAGGTTCACTTCTCAAGAAGGCACATGTACAGACCCATCTGAAATTTGCCAATGAACATCTAAATGATTAAGAAAAGGACTGGAAAATAGTACTGTGGTCAGATGAGACCAAAATTTAGGTCTTTGGCATTAACTTGACTTGGTGTGTTTGGAGGAAGAAAAAAGCTGACTATGAACTTAAGAACGCCACCCCTACAGTCAAGCAAGGAAATGGAAACATTATACTTTGGGGCTGTCTTTGCCGCATTGAGGGGCCAATGAACAGGGCCAAGTATTGTAAAATTTTGGATGAGAACCTTCTTCGCCAAACCAGAACACTGAATAAGTCTTCCAGCATGACAATGACTCAAAACATACCATCAAGGCAACAACCGCTTGGCTCAAGAAGAATCACATTAAGGTCATAAGGTGACCTTTCCAGTCTTCAGACCTTAAACCTATAGAACATGTATGGAGGGAGCTGAAACTTTGAGTTGCTAAATGACAGCCAAGAAACCTTAAGGATTTGGAGAAAATCTGTAAAGAAGAGTGGACCAAAATCCCTCCTGATATGTGTGCAAACCTGGTAACCAACTACAAGAAACGTCTTACCTCTGTGCTTGCCAACAAGGGTTTCTCCACCAAGTACTAAGTCATGATTTGCTTGGGGTTTAAATACTTATTTTACTTACTGAACTGCAACTCTATTTATAACATTTGTGCCATGTGTTTTTTCCGGATTTTTGGTTGATATTCTTTCTCTATCATTTAAAATACACCTATGATAAAAATTATAGACCCTTAATTTCTTTGTAACTTTGCAAACTTACAAAATTTGCAGGGGATCAAAAAATTATTTTCCCCACTGTAAGAGATTAGTCCAGAAAAAGCACTACACGATAGCACGGAGCAGAATCAGAGACACTGATGGAGTCACACAGTAAGCCAAAGTCAGCAATGAGTGTACATCACAGTGTCAAATCACAAGCCGAATCAAGATTGTGGAAGAAACCAAGGTCAAGTACTAGTAAGCAGCAGTACAGAGCGTTGGTAACAGGAAGCATAATCAGGGCACAGGTCAGAACAGAAACAAGCAAGCTGACACAGTCAGCACTGACAAAGACAAAGAATAAAATTGATTGTGCTGAGTGTCAAAATGATTTCAGTAACAAAAAACGAAAACAGCGACAGCTGTACTCACTATATATCCACATAAATATAGGCAACTAATAAAAATAAAAATGTGTTGCACTATCCAAATAAAGTTTTAGTGCATCAATATTCAAATGAAAACAAATAAAGTGTTTACACAGGAAGAATTCATTCAAGATCCCGGGCTCAGGAGCAATGATTTTGAAAGTAAGGCAATTCACAAATTAATCTCAGGAAGGGATAAATTGAAAGAAGAGGCTTATAGTGTAGCAATATAAAATACCAGCATTTATTTGGATAAAGCTATTTACAAAGGCAGTTAAAAAAAACAACAGCATGTAAACCAGATCAGCACCGCCAGCACCCTGGCGGGGGTGATTACATCACCACTGTTTTTTGACCTGCCTTTTTGAGTAGCTTTATCCAAATAAATGCGGGTATTTTATATTGCTACACTATGAGCCCCTTCTTTTTATTTATCCCTTCCTGAGCTTCATTTGTGGACTGCCTTGGTTACTTTTGAAATCATCGCTCCTGAATCCGGGATTCAATAGGATTTCTCCCTAAAACTGCAGCCTGACTTCCATCTTTGTCGGCAAGCAGCTTGTGAGTGGGGTGTATATACATGCAGCATCTTTGGATTTCGGGGTCACGCATATGTACTGCTTTGCACTGAACATTAATTGATGGACTGTTTTGCACCGTGCACTTTTTTAAAATATATTTAATATTCTTTGGATGGTTATGAAAATATTGATTTTGCGTGAATTCTGCCTGTGTAAACACTTTATTTTTTTTCATTTGATTATTGATGCACTAGCATTTTATTTGGTTAGAGCAACATGTTTTTATGTTTATTAGCACTGACAATGAGTTAGAGCATTCTGGTGCCAATACTGACTGTGGGCATGCACACTTGTCCGCAAACACACTGTAAAGCACTAAAGTGTGCGTGCCCATCCCTAAATTGATATGAGCACGCTCATGTTTCTGAGCCAGCTGTTTAACAGAAATTCGCTGATGTACTGTAATACAACCACTGGGAAAAAGTATGGAATCACCACTCTTAGAAAATGTTCATTTAATTATTTAATTGTGTTGAAAAAACTATTCACAGACATGCCTCAAATCTATTTTCATTTAACATTCCAACCTTATGGCTTTAAGAAACCCTTAAAAAAATAAAGAAAACTGTAGTCAATTGCAACTGTTTTTGCAGATCAAGCAGAGAAAAATGAATATGGAATCACTCAATTATGAGGAAAATATTATGGAATCATGAAAAAAAAAAAGACTACAGTAAACCGCTAGTACTTTGTTGCACCATCTCTGGCTTTTATAAGAGCTTGAATTCTCTGTGGCATGGATTTAACTACTGACAAACAGTACTCTTGTAGTTGGGTAATTTGTTGCGCTTAACCACAAAAAAAACAATGAATAAAAAAGACACAATAGCAGTTAGCACAATGCTGCCAATCCACAACACATCAAAAAGAAAAAAAGGGTGCAGCACTAAAGAATAGATCATAACAACAAAAGTCCATAATATAAAAGTAGTTCATAAGAAACCACGGTTCATAATAAAAGTAATCATATGAAGTGGATGTAGTAAATCTGAAACACTGTGGAGGAACCTTCACCAGCACCCAATCACACAGCCGCTTACCAGAGGTTATAGACCCCCATCACAGGGATCTATATAAGCATGATGAATACATCCCCTGTCTCAAAGGCTCAATCAGGATCCTGAAGAGATGGTCTGTATTCCCCTTAGAATGAATCCACTTGCAGATCATACAGGTAAGGTTCCACCATCAAGCAGATAAATATGTGGAGATAAAATATTTGCCCCTCATAGTGTAGTAGTATGCAAGAGTTTTAATACATAAAAAATTAACCAATCAAAGTTAAAAACATTATTTTAAGCTCAAAATTCATACACAATACCATTCCGAGGGTAAGTTCCACTTATGCAGCTTTAGTATACACAAGGAAGACTGCCAGATCCCAGCGTGCAGAAACTGATGGAGCATCTCAAATCCTGCCTGTTACCCTACCGGTTTCGTCATGAAGTGACGTTGTCAGGGGACATGGCTTTGAGACGTGAGCCTCCTGTTTTATCTAGCTGAGAGTGGGTGGGAAGAATGTCTTATGTCCTGTAATGCCCGTTGAGATTGCGTTCCAGCATCAAGAAGTATCAACTCCACTCGTAAGTGCTGGAAATTAAAACAATAACCGCCATTGCTCCAAACAGAGAATGAATGAAGATGCCTCACATCCAAACTCAAAAACAATGGTAAAGAGCAATCGTAGACAAAAGAATGTCAAAAAAATGCTAACACTCTGGAAATGGTGCTGATATTTATTCCAAACAAGCGCCAACGGACACCCGAAGTGGAAAAATTCATTAAAAATCCAATGGTTAAAAAATAAAAATAGAAATAGGCCTATACGCTGGGTTTGGCTCCCCTCATGTTCCCACACTGCATAAATGTGCACTCGGAAAATACATTCAAGTAATTATACAATCACATAAAAAAAAAAAGGAAAAAAGAAAATTTAATCAGGCATTATTGATAGATGCATTGATGTCCCAATCAATATTCATTCCAAATGGAGTGAAGGTCTTAGCCTTGTAAATCCATTGGGTTTCAAGTTTGGAAACACCTCTCGTGCGATTGCTACCCCTCCAACTCCCTGCATGTTTATCTATTCCCAAAAATGTGGTATCTGCTGGGTTTCTACCATGGCACAAGTTGTAATGTCTAGAGACGCTGTGCTTCGGATACCCTTTCAAAATATTGGTGACATGTTCCTTGAGTCTCATATGGAGCATACGGATGGTGAGGCCTATGTACTCCAGGCCACATGGGCACCGCATAAGGTAAACTACCATCTTAGTAGTGCACGTGATAAATGGTTTAATATTAAACCGAAGGTGCATGGAATTTTAATCAAAAGAATCAATCTTTCTCCTCTAATCCGCATTCATTTTACATATAGCACACTTTTTGCACTGAAAAAAGCCTCCTAGATTATGAAAAAAGGAAATGTTATTAGGGGGATCTACAACATTGGGAGCAATGTGCAGTCTCACATGAGGTAAAATTGTACATGGATCTCCAGACCGTGGGTGATTGATTGTTATATTGTATTTCTTACATTTGTGAATAATCGCTCCAACAGTTGTCTCCTTCTCATCGAGCTTCTTACTGATGGTCTTGTAGCCCATCCCAGCCTTGTGCAGGTCTACAATCTTGTCTCTGACGTCCTTTGACTGCTCTTTGGTCTTGCCATGATGGTGAGATTTGAATAGAAGAAAGAGATTCTGTGGACAGGTGTCTTTTATACACCTAACGAGTTGTCGTTAGGAACACCTGCTTAAATTGACAGGATTATTCTGTGTACCACATGAGCACATACAGTAGCCAGTCTGCGGGAGCCAGAATTATTGTTGGTTGGTAGGGGATCAAACACTTTTTTTATTCACTGAACTGCAACTCAGTTTAAAACATTTGTATCATGAATTTTTTTCTGGGTTTTTGGTTGATATTCTGTCTGTATCATTTAAAATACTTCTATGATGAAAATTACAGACCCTTTATTTCTTTGTAAGTTTGCAAACTCACAAAATCTGCAGGGGATCAAATAATTATTTTTCCCACTTTATATTTTCTCAAAAGAACAATCAGAGCAGTCCTATGGTGATACCCAAAAAAGATTGCTGCTAGAACATTACCCAGTGATTTTCACTACACCTCTCAACAATTATGCAATACATAAAATGCAGCATAATCACATAAATTAGCATTAAATAATTATAATCAAACAATCTACAATGTCTTCTTAAGCTGCCATGAAAAAATCCACCATCAATGTGCTGTAATAGTAATCTCTTGAGTTCTTCGAAACTCTAGGTGATACATGAATCCTCCCCATGTACACCCCTAAAGACCACTTGGGGGGCAGTCGGCAACACTGGACCCAACAGACCATCATTCTGCAAAACATGCCAATGTTTTTGTAGTATGCACTTGACTGAAAATAGTATTCTTCATTAATCATTTTCTCTAATTTAGGTTGCCAAATCAGCTTTGTGGGTTGGAGCCTTGTCATGGACCGTTTTGTTTAATTTCCACAATAGATTTTCAATTGGATTGAGGTCCGGACTATTTGCAGGCCATGCCATTAACAATATGGGGTTTATTTACTAAAGCTAGAGAGGGCAAAATTAGTCACAATTCTGCAGAAAAACCAATCAGCTTCCAGGTTTTATTGTTAAAGCTTAATTAAACAAGCTGAGGCTAGAAGCTGATTGGTTTCTCTGCAGAATTGGGACTAATTTCTTCCTCTCTAGCTTTAGTAAATAAATCCCTAATATGTCTTTCTTGAAGGAAAGTTTGCACGGCTTTTGCCCTCAGGCCAGATGCACTATCATCCTGAAAAATTATGTCATCATCACTAGACATCCTTTCAATTAGTTGGAATAAGAAAAGTGTACAAAATCTCAATGTAAAATTGTGCATTTATTGACGATTTAATGACTGTCATCTCCCCCGTACCTTTACCTGACATGAAACCCCATATCATCAATGATTGTGGAAAATTGCATGTTTTCTTCAGGCAGTTGTCTTCATACATTTCATTGGAACGGCACCAAACAAAGTTCCAGCATCATCACTCTGCCCAATGCAGATTTGTGATTCATCGCTGAATAATACTTTAACCCAGTCATCCACAGTCCATGATTGCTTTTCTTTAGCCCACTGGAACCTTGTTTTTTTTTCTGTTTAGGTGTTAATGATGGTTTTCGTTTGGCTTTTTCTGTAAGTAAATCCCATTTCCTTTAGGTAATGTCTTACATTTCGGTCACAGACATTGATCCCAGTTTCTGACCATTTGTTCATTTGTTTTGTTTTGCATTTTCTGTTTTCAAGGCATATTGCTTTAAGTTTTCTATCTTGGCTCTTTGGCTTCCTTGGCCTACCAGTATGCTTACCTTGGGGCGCTCTCTGCCAGCTTTTACGGCGCTTACAAGTTGGCCAGCTGCTTGACTTTGTGCTTACCTTTAACAACCTTCCCATTTGTTTTGTACTTGGTCCAGATTTTAGACACAGCTGACTGGGAGCAACCAACATTTTTTGCAACATTTCGTACTGATTGACCTTCTTGAAGATGTTTTACAACCCTCTCCTATGTTTTAACTGACACCTCTCGTGCTGAAGGCATGATTCATGTCAATCAGGTTGAAGCAACAGCTCACCTTAACTGAAGACTAATTTCCCTGTGACGTCAGCTGGCCACCAGAGGGGAATCTCTGCCCCTTCTGCTTCTCCCCAAAGATCGAGGTCGGCCAGCACAGGGCATCCTGTGACCGCACAGCTGCGGTGTCAGAGATTGTATTTATACTTTTCATATCTAACAAACACATACAGTTTTGTTAATGGCTATATATCTGCATTATATACATTGAGATGATCAGCATTATGCAGCAGAATAGAGAGTGGAGGGCTGGGGAGGAAACAATCCCATGCAGACAGGGAGGGAGGGGGGAGAGACTGTCAGAGGAGAGACAAGGGCTAAAGATCACAGAGACACGTAACCTGACCACTGTAGTCAGGGCTCAACAACCATGATGATCGTGGTCAGCAGAGCGGAGGCAGTGGGACTCTTTTTTTGTTAACAAACACCTAAAACAATTGAATGAACATTTTTACAAGAGTGTTAATTCCATACGTTTTGCCAGGGGTTGTATTATAAACCCAGGTCCAACTCCTTCTCTGGCACACAGGCCTGTCCATGGGAATGCTTATTGCTGAACAGAAGTAGAAAGTAGCACAATCTTGCAAATAATTACCAAGAAAATGCAGGCTTCATCTACGAATAGACATTCTATGTATATAATGAATGGCAGAGGACCAAGCATAGGGCTAAATAACTGTCTATATACCAATGGCATCAACACATTATAAAGAAAATGATCTAGCTGAGAAAGATGTTAGTCTATCACTCATAGAAGCAAAGAGTATGCTGCCAAGAACACAATTCAGGAGCAGCAGTACAAACAACACAGCGCATCATTTAATTAACGGGTAAGGGAATGTTTATGAGGGTGGCAGAGATAAACAAGGTTTTTTCAATATGCCAGATAGATTGTAAACACATTTACACTACATTTAAGTTGATCAAAAACACTTAGTGAAATAATGGAGTTTACTGTTCAGCAAAATTTAGAAATGAATGTATTAAAAAAAACATAAAATCTCCAATATTTCCACTGGTACACCCACACCTTTAGAACTATGTGTTCCTTATTCAGGCAAGCATTTGTGCCAGTTTTTGTAGCATTAGGACTCTTTTACTCTGGTAGCTGGGGGGACAGTAAAAACAGGCGGTTGAGTCCCAAGAGTAAGGGTAAGGGTAAATCTACTCCCACCCCATTCTAAGGCTATTCTATCTACCCTGTAAAAGAAAAGATGTCTATAATTTCTTACTCTGAAGCTGCTTTGGTCAAATCACATGATTGGGTCCCAGCACAGGCATCAATGTAGAGGAAAGGCAGAGGCAACAGCTGCTGAACCTGAGAAATTACATCCCCCATAGGCTTACTATGGGTCAACCATTGTTGGCTGTCCCTTTACACTGAAGTTGGCACTGGAAGCCAGTCATGTGACTTGGCTCGAGCAGCTTCAGAATAAGTAAGTATAGACATCTTTCCTTTTACAAGGTAGATAGAAATGTCTTAAAATAGGGATGAGAGTAGTTTAGCCTTAGTTACATAGTTACATAGTAGGTGAGGTTGAATAAAGACAATAGTCCATCCAGTTCAACCTGTGTAGGTGTGCGTGGCTGTACTCATCTCACATACCCCTGAATGTTCTGATCCTTGAGATGTAAGTCTAAGAGTCTTTTGAAAGCCACCATACTACCCGCAGAAACCACCTCTTGTGGTAGAGAATTCCACAATCTTGTAGCCCTAACAGTAAAGAACCCCCCACGTTGCCTGTGGTTAAAACGCTTCTCCTCTAATCGCATTGTATGCCCTCGAGTCCTCATGCAATCCCTTCGAATGAAAAGCTTTTTTTCTAAGCTGGGATCCCCATTAAGATATTTATAAATTGCTATCATGTCCCCCCTCAGACGTCTCTTCTCCAGGGAGAATAAATCGAGCGATTGTAGACGCTCTTCATAGTCATAGTTAAATTTTGACTGGAGTTACACTTTAATGACCACTCTGGCCACATGTGATGAATATCGCCTAATTTCTTTTTGGCAGTGTATAATGCAAGAATAATGTACTGGCTGCAAATACCTGTGACTGTGTACATTTTGTGAATGGCCAAGCATATGCATTGCTAACCATTGAAGGGGCTGCTAGAAAGAACCCAGCTCTCCTATACCTGTCCCGAGGCTGCCAGCCCAGATACAAGTTCCAGAGCACACCGACAAACATCAGACTCAGTCTAGGGTGTATTTTTAAGAGTTATTGCAGTACTTGGACACAGGTGGTTAGAGGGATGAGACTCCATTCACATCTAGGCGTTTTTGGGGAGATTTTCTGCTCTAAGCCCCAGCTCTAAAAACACCCAACAAGAGTAATCCCATTCATTTCAATGTCCCCTGTTCACATCTGAGCGTTCTGTTGCCTTAAGCAAAACGCCTGTCACTCAAAAAAGTACATGAACTTGTTTTTTGGCAGATTATAGACGTTTTTATTTTTCATTGGTCACTTGTCAATCGAAAAATGCCTGTAAAACGCCTATAAAATGCCTGAAAAATGCCTGAAAAAAACACCTGAAAAATGCCTGTAAAAATAGCAACACCTAGATGTAAACGTAGCCTCAGGGTGCAGGATAATCCAAAACACATGCAGGTATAGGAGGACAGATTCTCAGGCAAAGTTCTCCAGTGGCAGCCTTAAAGTGATTATAAACGATCACCTTGTTAAACAGCCCATTCAGTTTAAAATAGAAATAAAAGGCAACACATTTTGGTATAAATATAAAAAAGAAAAAACATTAATATTATTACCGTTTTTCACTTTGTTATAAATGATCACTTGGTTCTCAGCTGCATAAGAGCTGGGGGTGGAGAGGCAAAAGGACACTGAGCTTGCCAGTGAATGGCTGTGCAGCCGGGACCTGTCAGGACAAGTGGGATCATTGGAGAAGAGCAGGCTGAGTTCCCAGCATAGCTAAAGCACTCACTATGTGTTCTCATGCCTACATCATCCAGTTTTTATTGGAAAGCAAGAGGATCACCAGGAATTTCACATAAAGGAAGCAATAGAAAGAGAACAGGATACTGTTTCATACACGTACATGGTACAGCAGGCACATATCAGGAATAGCCACAAAAAGATTAGGAGCCACATAGGGGAAAACACTTGAAGAGGAATGTCAGATAGCAGCACTGGGTAGAGGTAATAAAAAAGACAAACTATTTTCTCCAAATAGAACTTGGAACCAGGCTATAAAGATAATGGTTATGGAAAGAGTTCAGTTTAAGCAACAGTCTTTAATAAGATCATGAGGAAAAGTTTTATTTTACCTATGAACACAGAGGAATGTATGAAAAAAACAGTACATAGTAGCAAAAACAATAAAAACAGGCTTGACAGGAAACAAGATCCACCAACCTGATAAATGTATACAAGAATGAATTCCCCTAATGATTGGGACTTTATGGGCACTTATCGAGTATACTATAATTTTGTAAAATCCATCTTTTATTTATAACACTAAGATAAAAAACATATACAAAAAACATGCACAATAGAACCATATACACGGAATGTACAGAAAACACAATACTTCGATACAGGTGTCTGAAGGAATATACAAATTAACATCAAGATGGCCCAACGCATTTCAAAGCTGGTATAGCTTCTTCTTCAGGGGTATAAAGTACGTTAATCCTATAATTTGTATTGATGATGGTTTACAAAAATTCACATGTACATTATTGAAAATCTGTGTCTCAGATCCTCTGTCGATCAAGCCTACATCAAGTGTCTGTATGTATTTTTTGTTAAAGTGAAGTATTGATGTTTGGGATGTTGCAGCTAGGCCCAGAACTAAATGGCAACTGAAGCCAAAAAAGTGGACTCTCTATTCATCACATCCAAGAACACCTATGTCTAGGCTGTCCTCAAACAAGGGGGGACACAGAGGAATATTAAAAAAAAAAAAACAGTACATAGTAGCAAAAATAATAAAAACAGGCCTGACAGGAAACAAGATCCACCAACCCGATAAAAAGTAACCAGTTACTAAGACAACCTACTTGTCCCCAAGTTGAGGAGTCAAGGGTGGGCCCTCGGCTGTGGCAGAAGGAGCTGCAAGGTAACAGTATGCTGGGCTCTCAAGGCTGCCAGTGGGGACAGGCCTGGGCTGTGGTAAGGGCCGCCACTCACGGCGTTCTGGTGAAAGGTGGCTGGAGGAACCTGCAGAATGGCTCTGTAGAGATCGGAGCGATACGGCCGATGATGACATCACACGTTGCGCCAGAAGATGACAAGCCGAAAGTTAGTGAGAAGGAAGGAGTCCAGGAACACAAGCCTGCATACGTGGTCCTGTCACTATGACAACGCATTTCGCGCGCATACACCTTAATAAGTTATGTGACTGGATGGACCAATAGTGGCTATTTAAGAGGAGGAGCCAGAAGTGGGGGTGTGGGGGGGGTAGGGAGCTGAATTAATATAAAATAGCTTTAGATCTATCCCTAACATCTCTGTCTGAAAGATTATCCCTTGCGGCTCAAGATAAAAGTATAAATACCATGGACAATGCAATGTTAAAAAGTATATAATCACATGTAAATTAAAATAGGCCCTAAAAGCCAGAAATACCATACAAAAGAAAATAAATACATAAAATTAAATGTAAATTAAAAAAATAATAATATAAAAAAGTAAAAACAAAAATAGAAATAAAAAAAACAAAAAAGATAATAATTATAAAAAAAACCCAACCAGTTATTTATACACACATACACCATTCGTACATACAACACAGTTTTGATATATACATATGCATGTATGTGCAAGTTAGGCGCTGTAATGTCAAAAATCTGTAAAATAATACTGTATATAATAAACAATAAACAAATAATAAAAAAATAGGAAAAATAATAACAATAATAATCAAAGATATATAACGATTTTTGGGATTTTCTTATCAGGCTATGTCTCTCCAACTCTTCATTCAACCCATTGGGAGACAAAGTATTTTATTTGAAGATCCAAAATGCCTCCCTCTTAAAGAGCAGGGCAAATTTTCCATTAGCTGTTAGCATTCTATCTGATATGTATTCCTTTTTTTTTTTTTTACTCTAAATTTTTATTGAAAGAAAATTTTTGATAACAATGCTGAACATACATTATAAACATTGCAAATAGAGCATCAACGTTACAATAATATGGTGAATCTGAAGAGAGAAATTAGTATGGACCAGTGAGATCTGATATGTATTCTATCGCCATAACTTCTGGGTATTTTAAATCTATATTGTGATGTGGCAGAAAATGTTAAGGCACACTGTGTTTGTCACAACCACCTTTAAAGAACCTCCTGTGTTCACCCACATGCTTACGTAGTATACACATGGTGCAGCCTATATACAGTAGGTTTTAGGGACACTGAAGTAGGTATATTACTTATTTGGATGAGCAGGTGATAAATTGTTTTATGGTGAACAACTGACCATTTTTCTTGGTAAAGTTGGATTTACCATGGGAAATTACCGGTAACTGGCAGGTTAGACAAACCCCTTTTTATGACACTGAAATATCCCCCTTACTGTTGTCAAAAAAATGAGGGGATATCCATAGTGAGTTTTTTTTGTATGTTTTTAGCTTACTCGGGGGAGGGGATTTTTAAGGGTTTTGACCCTTCTAAAAGTGACTTGGAGGGCTGATGGTAGTTTATCTGCAAATTTGGGGTCCAGCTGAAGAATACTCCAATATTTACTAATTATTTGCGTGATCTTTTTATATTTATCGTTGTACCCTGTAACAAACCTAACTGCATTACTGTTGTCATGTTTCTGCATTTTATTCAGAGTAGGGGACAAGGGGAGGTTTCAGGGAAGCCTTTTCCCAAGAATTTTTGAACCAGAATCTGACCGTGTTTGTCATAGTCCTCTGTCTTTGTACAATTATGGCGTAGCTTGTGGAATTGACCTCCTGGAATATTTTTACGCCAGGAGGGGTGGTGGCAGCTGGAATAATGCAAATAGAAATTGCCACTGGTTGGCTTGCAATCGTTTTGGGAAATAATGTTGTCATATTCATGTGATAGTTCCAGGTCCATAAATACTAGTTTATCAGGATCTACCACATGTGTAAACTGTAAACCAAGACTATTGTCATTGCAATGGAATACAAAGGAGGAAAATTGTTTCACACTGCCATTACAGATGAGTAAGTCATCATCAATGTATCTGTCATAAAACACAATGTGTCAGGCAAAAGAATTGTGGCTCCAAATGAAAAGTTCCCCCCAGTTCCCATTGTAATATTAGCATAGCATGGTGAAAAAATGCCCCCCCCCCCCATAGCTGTGCCTTGTAATTGGAGGAAAAATAAAGTGAGCAAACGACTAATGATGCCCACAGATAACCTTCTTCCAATCGTTAGTGTTGTAAGATATCAAAAACATGGCTAGGGTTCCCTGATGAAGGCAGGGAGATTGTAAACAGGCGGATGACAGCTCAGTGTGCAGAGATGGAGCTGTCAGATCCTCGCTGTCCTCTATGGGGAGATCGGATGAGAATGGACCGCCTGTCCATTCTAATCCGATCCAATCCGATCCGCCAGACAGATGGAAAATAGGATTTCCATCCGTCCGGATTTCACGGACAGGATCGGAATCGGATAGCAACTGGTGTCAGCGGAGATGTCTGCTGTCTGCCTCTGGAAGGGCTGCCTGGGCTCACCTTCTGCTGCTTCTGAAGTAAGTGGATGAAGGCAGATGAGTCTTAAAGAGACAGTGTACATGTCTTTTAGTGAGAGGTAATATGATTTTCTCCATATATTTTGTGCAAATATGAGCTTGCCACACCTGTTAGTGGCACAGAAGACTAGCAAAGTTAGCAGGGGGCAACTTGGAACATGCAAATTATGATGTTTTGCATTATTTTAGGAGCAGAAACTCTGAACGTAAATACTTCAAAAAACGTAAGACCCGCCAATGATCATCATCTTCTCCTGCCCAGGACAATCCGCAACTCATTAAGTCCTCCAGATGGCAGTTTTCATGCTCCCCAAACACCCTATCTGGCACTGGCTCATATGCGTTTATGTCATCATGATAGGAAATGCCTCGGCCAGCTCAGGGTGCATTTTTGGCCGGCATGCAGTCTGCAGTGGCAAATTAAATTGCACAGATTGCCTCACAAGGATGTGGATGTTCAAAATTCTAAGCCCTATAGAGGAGACCATAGCAGAAAGTATAGTGCAAATATCCACGCCACAAGCAACACAAAAAAGAGCATAAGAGTTAAAGGATGGATAAAGAAAGGTCAGGTGCACATACTTTTGATTTCAATCTCATTGGCTTGTTTTGTTCTGGGGGCGAGATGCCCTACCACCAAAAAAAACATGCAGATATTTCCAAGGGCCTTCTTTTCCCATAATGACAGAGCATAAAGAGATCATTAATGAAGGATGGCAGAGACCTTATCAGAAGACCAATTTACAGTGACGGGTTCTCTAAGCTTTATCCAAATAAGATGGCAGATGCATGTTTATGCACTGCACTTCCAGGGGTGGATGCTGCCCTGTAGCGTCTGGCGCATCAAGTGTCTTTTAACTCAGTTGCCTTTACAGAATACAAAATTCTCCCAAAGAGAAATTGGGAAATTAGTGAAGATCCTATGGATGGGAAAGTGGACTTGTTCACATCAGATGCAGTCCAGTATTTTCTTTGTTTATTTGGTTTATTTGGATTCCAATGACCTAGTTCACTCACATGCAGTTCATTCTAGTGCAGTCAACAAAGTAGAATATGTTACATTGTTTCTGTATGGAACGCATCTGGAAAGTGGCAAAACATGTTAAGAACGCATTGGAATGCATCAAAAACACTAATGGAGAAACACATCTGGAAATCAGAATTTGTCGTGATCTGGCAATCAGGCTTGTAGAGAATCTATGCAATGACAGGTTTTGCCTGTCAACCAGCAACAGCATTAACTTAGATATATAAACTTTAGAAATGGTATTAAATTCAAGACTGGAAAATGCAAGATTTAGCACAGTTTCTGGAGGAGTTGAACCTGGCAGCTGACTTTTGGTGGAGGCTTTGATAGACCTAGTACAAGCACTGGCATACTCAGTCAGAGCCATGAGAACTTTGTGGTTACTTCACTGGAGGGCAGATGGAACTTCCGCAAAATCCATTAACATTTCCTATAATGTGAGGTCATTGTTTGGTCAAATGCTGAACAACGCAATTAGGCAAATGACAGGAGGAAAAGTCTGGCCTGTGGCCACAGACTAGTAAGAGGAAGCAGACATCTTTCACTCAAGCATATTGAACTTCAGAAGGTGCATTAGGCCAAATCTTATAGGACCTGTTGCAGATTTAACAGATCACAGCGGAGGTGCCTCAAAGATACTTTTTACATGAAATCAAGCCCAGAGCAAGTTACTAAGATGGCTGGAAAGTTGTTTAAAGGTGTGCCCATATAGTATCATAGAAAAAGGGGAAGAACCCAGAGGGTCAAAAATGTTGGGGAACTCAACCCCAAATAGGGGAGTTAGCCCACATTATTCTTGCAAATTTAGGACTTTCAAGGCTGCGAGGCTGTCATAAACTGGGAGAACGCACAATATTTTTAAAATAACATCTTTATTCAAGTTATCAAAAAAGATATAAACATTGTATATAAAAAGTTGTACAACCATAATTCAGGCACATGTGCCTAGATACATTAAGTGTAGATACAGTACTAATTGGACCTATCAGTACTGTATCTATACTAAATGTATCTAGGCATATGTGCCTGAATTATGATTGTATAACTTTTTTAAATACAATGTTTTTATCTTTTTTGATAATTTGAATAAAGATGTATTTTAAGTATTTTAAAAATATTGTGCGTTCTCCCAGTTTATGACATCCTCACAGCCTTGAAAGTCCTAAATTTGAGAAGAATAATGTGGGCTAATTCCCCTATTTGGGGTTGAGTTTCCCAACATTTTAGACACTCTGGGTTCTTCCCCTTTTTCTATGATGCAATTATTAAGGATGTGGTTGTGAGTGATTGTCCTTGAAACCAATATCTTTAAACTATTTGTGTCCCCAGTTAGTCTCTTCCAGTTGGGGCCAGTAGACCTGAGTGAAGTTGATGATTGTAGCCTCCTTCTGGAGGGTTTGGATGGCAATCATCAAAGACCAGTGGGTCCAGAAGACAGTTAGGTGGGAGTACAATGGAGAATTTCAAAGTTGACCACTGAATCCATTTCGTTTATAAACAACAGATATCAGAAGAGAAAATGTTTGCAAGATTACATTAGAGGGTTTATACTGCTACAAGGCCAGAAACATAGAATCATCTGGGGGCTCTACTCCACAGTGTTTCTAGTACCTAAGGCAGGAGCCTTCTGGCCTGTTTCAGTTTGAAGGAAATAAATGTGTACATATACACCAAGAGGTTCAAGATAGGTCCATGCAGACAGTCACAGGAATAGTTCAACTGGAGGACCAGTCAGTGTCAATCGACCTGCCGACTCATACTTCCACGTACCTATCAATTTCGAGCACCAGAGGCATGTGGGATTTGCAGTGGCCAGATGTCACTTCCAGGTTAGATGTCTGCCTTTTACAGAATTGGCACAGCCCCAGCAATCTTTTGAAGATCTTGTTGGCAGTGGTGGCACCTTGGGCCAGGTGGCACTTGAGCACGTTTTAATTTCCCTTCTTTAGTCTATGAGCTAGGCTGTCTATGGACCAGAAAATCTTTGGGCCTAAACAAATTCAGCAAGAACTGAAACTCAAGACATTACCACTGTGCTTCTTTTGGGGCATGCCTCTCAGCCCAGGAGATAGAATGATTCTAATGACAGTGGCAGATCCCAGTCTCTGGGCTAGGGAATCTACAATCTGAAGAAACAGGTGCAAGACCATTGAAGCACGGTGGAATGCAGACTCCCCAATTATCTGAAATGGAAGGAGGCCTTTTCTAGCATTGCAAACCTTTTAGGATCTTCTTCAAGGGGGCTTGAGTGAAGTTGATTGACAACAAGACATTTTTTGGGGGGCCAGTGACATTATTAAAGTGATCAGTGCTAAAAAATATGCACTGTCACTGTACTAATGACATTGGCAGGGAAGAGATGAACATCAGGGGCGATCAAAGAGTTAAATGTGTTCTCTGAGACTGATTTTTAATTGTGGGGGGTTGCTCTGACTGGGGGAAAACAAATATTGGTGTTCCTACTTAGCAGGATTAGCAGATAGCAGATTTCCTCCCTGTCAGAATGGCTATCTGACTTGTTTACCTATGCAGACTGCCATTCTGTGTCTCTTGGGAAATTTCACAGGAGCCAGAGGACATCGGGTTTCCGGACCCGCTGATTGACTCCCCCTCTAGCCAATCACCACGTGATCGCACCTCCGGTACATGAATTCACGCAGGGGAGCCGACTTGCCACAGTAAAAGTACGTTAGGCAGTCGGCAAGTGGTTAAGGTACAGATCTTGATGAAGGAGCACAAATGTTTGGAACGCAAGCACCTCCCTGCTTCCGCCGGATATGACGTGGGAACTGTAGAGACAGCACCAGGACACCAGGAAGTGCCGGACGCCACCGGCACAGCTGGGACCAGTGGCTGTTTCCTATCTCCTCCCAGCCCTATCTTTCAGAGGAACAGATGAACCTACCTTACATGCTGGCTTATCACATCCTTATGTGAGTGTATAATGTCTGTGTGAAATTAAACAATCTTTTTTAATCTACACAGAGGTGGCACTGCTCTCTTCCTTCCCCTCCATTTAAGGTACAGATCTCCACCTTCTCTTTCACAGGCTGCAGATGGGTGGAAAAGCCAATGACCAGATGCTTCTTGCAGGCGACAATCTATAGTATATATGACCTTAAAGGAAATCCATATTCCCTCTGTGGGACTTAGGCTTGAATATGAATGAACTGGTGCTGGCACCCTTTGCTCCAATGGTTTCATTACCATTGAAGTTCCTCACGGTAAAACAAGTTCTTCTGACAGCAACTACTTCAGACAGAAGGATGTTGAAGATTGCAACACTTTCCTGCAGGGACTCTTTGGTGTCTGTCTTTTTTTTTTTTTACCAGAAATAGTAATACTAAGTCTATTTCCAAAGTTCATTTTTAAAGTGGTATCCAGTTTCCAGCAAAACTAGAAAGTAGTCCCTTCAATTTTTTGCAGGAGTCACTGGGTGCACAGCAGGAAGACTTCAGTTCCTTACAAATGGTCAAGTTACTAACAGTGTACTTGGACAAAGAGGAAAGTGGACAATCTTTTTATTTAGCCATTAGGTCCTCAAGAGTCATCCACTGTTTGAATACTAGGGTGATTTGATTGCTATGCAGGAAGTAGAACTTTCTGCTCTGAAACAGTTGCAAGCTTATTTGACTAGAGGGCCCTTTGTGGGCAGTTATGACAGGATTGCTTGGAAGATCTATGCAAGACAGTTAGCTTGAAGTTCTTGTGCAGCCTTCATTCAACCTTACAAACTAGATGTCAGTCAGCAAGTTTGGGACGAGAGAGATCAATTCTTTTTGGCTTTAGCAACTTTCCTTTGATGGTCAGTGTGTCTCTTTTCATGTGTTCTGTCCCGCCCTATATTCAGCTAGTATATCCCATTGTGTGCTGAGGTGAGGTGGGCATGGAAAATGGAAGATTATTATCAGATACTGACCGTAATTCTCCTTTCCTGACGTATCCTCGCATCAGTACAGGACTCCCTCCCTATTGGCCTCTTGCAGTCTAGGTTATCAAACACTTCAGTTGGGGGAGGGGCTGTCTTTTATTTAGCTAGGAAGAGGTGGTCCTCTGGGCACCAAAGGAGATGTTTACCCGTTGTGTACTGATGTGAGGATAGGCCAGGAAAGGAAAATTACGGAAAAGTATCTGATAGCAATTTTTCGTTAAATCTCATGTAATATAACATCCAACAACTAGGATTTTCAAAAGGTCAGCCATGATAATCTTTGTATTTTTTTATGTTAGATTTACTTTAGGATTACTTGGGAATTTGTGGAATAGAGCCCTATAATTTGTGACACAAGGTTTGTGCTTTCATTGTTGCACTACCCCAGCAGGGACTGCTGGTTATAACTGATTTTTCCTAATATTACAGAGGTTACCTATCCCGGCAAATACCATTACAATCACACTAGCTCCAGAAATGCAGTCTTTGGTTAGAACATGGAACATTTCAAAATTATTAGCACATAGCAATTTGAGGTCAATCTTCTCTTTATGTAGATGTGAATGTTGAATTTATGTAGTTATGTAGATATCTTTATATTGATGTGAATGTCTAAACCCTCACAGTTGAAGACCATGAGGTAACTTTCTGAACAGGCTAAGACCTCACAACTGGGGACCATGAAGCAAGTTTATTTAGCATCTTGTCACCTTGGGCCTATGTACAACCCCAGGCCCTTTACTTACAAGTCCCCAAGATATCTGACACCTTCCAGCTTCCTCTGGAAGTCCAGTGAGTGAGACAGTCCCGCTCAAGACCAGATCTCTTGTGGTGAGATCCTGCAAACATCTTCTAAGAAGATCTATTCAGGCCCTCAGCCCTGACACTGCTGAGGCCTCTAGAACAGCTGCACAGTCCATGGGCTGTCTGAGAACAGCAGTCCCTCACGCTCTGAAACCCTCTTGGGGAGAGCTCGCCAGTGCCTAAAGGCCTGTACACACGAGTGGAAATTCGGCCGGGAATTTTCGTCCGACGGCCGATCTGCCGATTTTCGGCTTGTTAGTATGCTGCTTCTGACAACCGACTCCGAGTGCAGGCTATATAATTTTTGTCGACCATCAAAAAACGTCCGATTTTCATCTCATTAGTACAGATTTCGATGGGGAAAAATCTTATGAGCAAGACGAGGCATGCTCAGAGATGAAAAAACACATAGAAAGCAATCCAACACATGACATCACTTCTGAAGTAGAATTCTGTCGTGCGGGAAAATTTGTATGCAGTCTAGAGCACATTCCAACCAACAGACACCACTCTGGACAAAAGACGGATGACCGGTCGGCGGAAATTTGTTACGTGTGTACGAGGCTTATAACTTTTCCAGCCCCCATATGGACACTCCTCTCCAGGAATTGGCTTGAGCATGATACATATTCAGATTGGTTATTTGAAAGCTTCTTCAAGAGGCAGGGGGAAGCAATCAAACTCTCATCCTCTGGAACACTTAACAGACCAGAAAAAAAATCACTGCTCCCTTGATTGCAAATGTAGTCAAAATCAAAATGTACCTAGCATTCTATGCTTGGAGGATGCTACATTTTTAATATCCTAAAATCTCAAAAACATGCATTTATTTTTTAGATTATAATACATTGTAGGTTTAAATAATCAATCTATCTTAAATTATATTGATTCTGTGATATCTCCTTAGGCTAGGGCTATATAGGCAATTCATTACTTGCTCCTAAAATATTGACAACCCCCTCCCCATCCCAATATAGACCAAAAAAGTCTTATTACCAGCCCACTGAAGAAGAATAACAATGTACTAGGGCACCATTGAGAATAAATAGCGCCAGACTGCACCAATGCTCTTTACCATGTATTACTGTGACATGCACCTTGTTCCAGCACAATAATGTAAACTACTGTTTGATCCATGGCACACCCTGAGTAGACATGGCTGACAGCTGGATGAAGAATAATATTGATATTAATGGGCTTTTAGAAATGACTTTACCTGGGAGCCGCATATCAAATTAGGATGACAATTAACATGAACATTTTACTTTTGTGAAGGTGTTATAATATTTGAATGAACCTTATTTTTCATTGAAGTTATTAAATCTCTGTAATTTGATTTCAGCTCTAAAAAGCAATTCATTTGAAATTGTGTTTGAAAGCATTAATTTAAGCAGTGCTGAGTTTACCTGCAAAAAGGCAGAGTTCTACAAAGCAAGCCTACATGAGCGCCTAAAGTGTTCTAAAAAAGGGCCAAAGCTTTGACTCAGATAATGACTTTGCCACTTTAATTAGCTTCCCTGTTAAGGGCGAGTTAATAGTGCATACGCTTTTGTCATCCATATTACAATGACACATTCCTCAAAGCTTTAGTAGGCACTACTAGCTGTTATAGCTGGATAAAAAAGATTGCTTTCAACTCCATGCATTTTAATTTTAGCTAACAGGTACATATGCATTCTTGACTTTGCGTCTCACATATGGATGCAGGTCACAGCTGCTTGCAACTACCTGCACATGTAGCTGTCACTTGTGACAATTGGGAGTTTAGTAATTACTCTGACAAATGTAGGCAGGTTTCATAGGGAATGGTTACCACACTTGTAACAGGTTAATTACATGTAAGTTTGATCCGGGGTCCCAAGTGTGCAGTTGTGCCTCTAAAACAGTCTCTACAGTCAATGTAGAAAATGCAAGATACAGTATATACCTCAATAGTTTTAAGAATTCTTGAGCTTAATGAGAACCTGGAATGACTTATTTTTGCATATTTTTGCATAGTTTTATTGGTCCAACTGGGACCAATGTTACTATCTATGTGCCATATCTGTAGAAGAAGTAAATCACCATAGTAGGCTTCCGGATTCCATGCTGGGCAGCTTGTTTGGCATGGATGCCATTTAGAGAACACTGCATTTTTTAAATGAATATAAGCCATCCTCTAATTGGACAAGGTGGAGGCCATGATGCGATAGACCCACCTCTCCATTTTGTCCAATCAGAGAATGTTTAAATTTTTTGAGAAAATGCAAAGTGTTCCCTGAGTAATGCCTATGCTGAATGAGCATCCTCCTGTATTCACCAAGCAACTGTTCGGCACTAGGCCAGAAACCAGCGGCAATATTTGTAGTAGCGGTGTCTATTATAGTGAATTCCAGCTTTCATGGGGATCAGGCAGGTATGCACATACATATTTACATTGGTCCAACTTGAACCAATTTCAGTATGCAAAAAGTCATACCCATACAATTGTGCAGGCTTACTTCTTAAAGATTTATATTAGCATCCCTACTCTATCTACATTTATTTGAGAGGAGATTAAGGTCACACCATATGCTAAGATTTTTTTTAATATCAGCATTTTAATAGCAATACAAACAATAGTTATTTTTGACAATCCAGTGTGACCTTACTTGAAAACTCTTAAATCTCCTTTCATGCTATGAGTTCGGCCTGTCTGGTGATCATCTCTTTCCATAAGTTTTTGGATTCCTTGTATGCTTTGAGGATTCTTCTCTGCTATTTACATTCAGTTTCTGAGGACCACATATCCCATGGTACCTTGCTGCCTGAAAGCTGTAATTCCTGTACATACTCCACCTCCTGGAACTCCTCCTCTCAGCACCTCTGTAGTTCAGAAGGCAGGCTCTGTGGGATACGGGACACAGTAGTATCTACTCACAGGGCATAGTGAATACGTGCTCAATGAATCTTGTGGAGGATATGCACAAAGTAAGTTTACAAACATCAAGATTTTTCAGATTAATAGGAGGAGGCTAGAAATAATTGAAATACAATGTGGAAATGAACGTATGATTTTAAATTTTAAACATAGATAGAGGTTAGGTTTGACTGGTCTGTTTGGAAGTCAGGGGTTAGAGGTAATTTGAACACTGGCAATTCCTGTCCTGATTTACTTCACACCCCATCTCCCAACTTGTGACCACAAACCAAAACTTCAGGTGCCACCCCAAGCACTCATTCTTTAAAGTGATACTAAAGTCTCGTTTTTTTTTGGTTTGTAAAAAAAAAAAACAAACATGTTATACTTACCTGTTCTGTGCAGTAGTTTTGCACAGAGCAGCCCAGATCCTCCTCTTCTCGGGTTCCTCGCTGATACTCCTGGTCCCTCCCTCCTGCCGAGTACCCCCACAGCGAGCAGCTTGCTATGGGGGCACCCGAGCCGAGCTGCAGCTTCGTTTGTCCATTCAGACACGGAGCTGTGGCTCGGCCCGCCCCTTCTCTCTCCTCATTGGCTCACTGACTTTGATTGGCAGCAATAAGAGGCAACGGCACCCGCTGTGTGTCTCAGACAATAAGGAGGGGGAGTCATGGACAGCCAAGTCTCTTGTGCAACATCACTGAATCAAGATGGGGCTCAGGTAAGTATTAGGGAGACTGAGGGGGTCTGCTGCACACAGAAAGTTTTTTTTTTTTTATCTTAATGCACCCAACCTGGCTCAGTGCACACACAGGAAGAAAGAGAGAAAAAAGCCCAGCGGCATTTTCCAGATCACGTCCCCTCTGACGTGTTTGGTCCCACCCACAGGGCTTAGTCATAGCGGTCCTAGAGAGGTCATAGACAGATCTCTATGAATAAGCCTTGTGGGTGGGACAAAACACATCAGGAGGACATGGCATTAGAGGAGCCAGGCTGAAGCCGCTCTTACTTTACTCTCTCTGCACCTGGGCTGTTTTGTCAGAGTATGGTGGTCTCTCTCTTTTCTCCCCATCCTCTAGAACATGAGTATCCAAACTTTCTAAAGAAAGGGCCAGTTTGCTGTCCTTCAGATTTTATGGGGGCTGGACTGGGTAGTAGCAAATTGGGGGGTAGAAATTGTCCTGGTATCAGTGGGAGTAAACAATACATCTTTGGTATTAGGGGGAGGAATAGCGCCCTGTTGTGTTTTTTTAGTGGTAGGAGTTTTGCCCAATCCTTGGATTTGGTGGGAGGGCTAGTGCCCCATTGTTGTTGTCAGTGGGAGAAATAGTGCCTCATTGTTGAAGTAGTGGGCAGAATAGATCCCTATAATTGGTGCCAATTTAAAGAATAGTGCCCTATTGTTGGTGTCAATGGAAGAAATAGCTCCCCATTGTTGATGTCACACCAGAAATTATGCCTCACTGTTGGTATCAATGGAAGAAAAAGTGTCTTGTATCAGTGGCAGGAAAAGTAACCCAAGGGCCAGATAGAGGAGGTCAAAGGGCTGCATTTGGCCCTTGGGCCTCAGTTTTGAGACCACTGATTATCACATTATAAAAGAGCAGTTCTAGGAAACAAATCAGAGGGCTAATAATGTGTTCCGGCACACTGCAGCTGCTCTAAAATCAGAAAGACGTGCACACACAGCATACGTGGCCCACATCACAGCGTCTATAGGGGGGCAGTTCTTCTTCTGTATGTACAATGTACCAATATCCTTCTCTGCATCAATAACCACATTCAAATGTCCAAGTTTGATTCAAATCCCTCTATATATGGATGACAATAGCACGTTATAGCTGTTGGCTTCTAGCACGCCAATAAAATGCAATTTTCTTCTAAAAGGAGACATTGAAAATGCTTTGTTGATAGTGTTTGTAAGGTTATATCTTTATCAGCTGAATAGTGTTTGTAATTATTCTTCTATAAAATGTATTGCTGTCTCCTTCATTTTGGTCCCATCCGCTCTTTGATTTTAAGATGAATATGCAGTTATTTTTCTCTATTGATTGTGAATAAATCTGTTCAGTTTTCAACCTGGGATTCAGTTTAGGGGCCATAATCTGAATGAACATCTGCCTTTTATTGATCCTCGCAACACAAAATTGCTCATGTCTAGACGAGAATAAAATAGCAAAGCTTCGTTATAGCAACAATAATAATGTAACTTGTGTTGCAGTTTTTTTGCCAGTATCTCATTTATCATCATCAAATACTTATTATGGACTGTTCAGAAAACAGTTTGAAAGTACTTACATGGAGGTGTACAGCATTTTGTTCATATTGTGCTTATCACTTTAATTATAGGGCATACCTGCATCTGATAAATGAACAGACAATTCCTGGAACCTTTAGAATATAATTTAGCAGGGCTTTTTTTCAGCGGGAACGTGGGGGAACGCAGTTCCGGCACCTCCAGGACTGAATGTATGTAATGGTAGGGGTGCTGGAGGTGTGCTGCAGGGTCTGTCGATGCTGGTTGCTGGGGATCTATTGTCACTGGAGGGAATCTATTATTGCAAGGGGGTCTGTTGCTGGGGAGATCTGTTGTTGCTGGCAGTGGATCTAATGTTGCTAAGGGTGGGTCTTATATTGCTGTGGGGGTCAGTCATTTCTGGGAGGGATCTACTGTTAAGGAAGAGGTCTATTGTTGCTGGCTGCTGGAAGATCTGTTGTTGCTTCCGGGGGTCTATTGTTGCTGAGGAAGGGGGTGGTATTTTCTTGTAGGTAGTCCATTGTTGCTGGGGGGGGGGGTCTATTCTTCCACAGGGTCTACTGATGCTGGCTGTGAGGAGATCTGTTGTTGCTGCTAGGGAGGGGAATGTTTTGTTGTGAGGTGTCCATTGTTGCTGGCTGCAGGGGATCTATTCTACTGCTTTTCTTGTTATCATTACCAAGCTCAATACAAATTAGTTAGTAACACACATGTTACTGTATTATCTAAAAGGGGTGGTCTTCGGAGTTGGGTAATGGGTGGAACCAAGAAACAGTGCTCGGAGGTGGGTAGGGGCATAGACAAGGGGTGACTTGAAAAGGGGGAGTTCTGGCACCTATTCTCTGAGAAAAAAAGCCCTGTAATTTAGGATATAGCATGTAATTGCTAATAGTTACTTGCAAGGCATTTGAAAGCAGACTTTCTAACTAAAATAAAACGAAGGGCTCTTTCACACAGTCGGTGCGCCCGACGGAGCCTGTTCTGCTCAGCGGGGGGATCAATCCGCCGATCCCTGCATAGCAGGCGGATGACAGCTCCTTCTCCGCTCTGTGTGCAGAGACGGAGCTGTCAGATCCCTGCTTTCCTCTATGGGGAGATCGGATGAGAACGGACCGCCTGTCCATTCTCATCCGATCCTCCAGACGGATGGAAAATAGAGTATCCATCCATCCGGATTTCATGGACAGGATCGGAATCAGATAGCAGCGGGTGTCCGCCAACACCCACTGCCCCATAGGGATGCATGGAGCATCCGATCAGGTCTGCCTGAAAAACTGTCAGGCGGATCGGATCGCCCGTGTGAAAGGGGCCTAAGGAGTTGATTTACTAAAACTGGAGAGTGGAAAATCTGGTGCAGCTGTGCATAGTAACCAATCAGCTTCAAGGTTTTTTTTTTTTTTGAAGGTTGATTGCCTACCATGTTCAGCTGCACCAGATTTTGCACTCTTCAGTTTTAGTAAATCAATCCCTAGCCCCTGTTCACATTGGCATGATTTGACATGCAATTTTATATGTCAAATCACATGCCAAATAACAGCCTATTTCCGGCAATGGCACTGTCTAAATCGGTGCAACGTGACTATCCGATTTTCAAAAGTAGTTCCTTTACTACTACTGGCAATTTTAATAGACATCTGTGCATGAACCTGTCTTTAAAATCAACCCCCTCCCCCCCCTAACTCGCACTAAAATGTGGTTTGAAATCGTGTGAGTTCAGCTGAACTTGCACAATTACAAACCCGCATTCAATGTGAACTAGGGCTTATATGTATTCAAAGAACATACCCAAATCCATTGCTCCACTCAGGACTCACTCTTATTATTATTCATAGAAAATGCAGGTGCTAGCTTCCATAGCTCATCTCCACTCTCCATCATAGGTCTCCGTCATAGGTATGAAAAGAATATTATCCACACACCAAACTTAGCTCCTCCTATTTTTTGGTTGTCAGAAAAGTGACTGAAGCAAAGACTGAAGGTTTTTATCTTTATGCATTCTCTGCATTAAGGTAAAGAAACCTTCTATTGTGAGCCACTACCCCCCTAAATCTTGAGCAAACACTGAGTAGCGGTACTGTTCTCCCTCTCCCTCCTTACTGGACTCAGTGAGCGCAGTGGAAGCCATTGCCTCCTGCACTGGAAATCAAATCTAATGATGAGGGAGTGGAGGGCGAGTTTCAAAGAACACACATCGTGTGGATCAGTATGGAGTCTGCATGTGTGTCACCATAGGAAGCAGCTTCTTACAGTGGTGCACATAGAAGAAGAGGAGCCAAGTGTGTCGGCTGGGGACCCCAGAAGAGGAGGGTCTAGGCTGCTCTATGTAAAACAATTGCACAAAGCAGGTAAGTATGACATGTTTGTTATAAAAAAAAAAAAACATTTTAAAAATGCTGTTGTCTAATGGTGTCCCCTGTGCTCCTTCCTCCAGAGTAGGGGCACTCTGTGGCTCCTTTCACACTGATGGAGTTTGCTAGCAGATTTGCCTGCTCAGCAGGGGAGCTCTCCGATGATGCAGAGTAGACAGGGACACAGCCCACTGTCCTCTATGGGCTGTCGGATGGAAATGGACCATCCTGTCCAGTTTCATCTGACTATCATCCGATGCGCTGAATGTTTTTTAGCTGACAGGATAGGATGTCGGCGGGTGCTAGCAGGCAGATGTCCACTGACATCCGCCAGTCCATAGAGAGATGGTCTGATCGGTTCTGCCTGAAAAACTTACAGGCAGACCCGATCATGTCCATTAGTGTGAAAAGGGTCTAACACAGGAGGTATGTTACTGGCCAGGTCACCTGGTGAAAACAGAGGAAAAAAGTCTAAAGCATAGTACACACGCAACGATTATCGGACGACCGATCATCCGTCTTTTGTCCAGAGTGGTGTTTTGTTGGTTGGAATGTCCCTAGACTGCACACGAATTTTCTCGCCCGACAAAATTCTACTTCAGAAGTGATGTCATGTGTTGGTTTGCTTTCTTTGTGTTCTTTCTTCTCTGATCATGCCCAGACTTGCTCATTAGATTTTTCCCTGTCGAAATCTGTACTGACTGCACGAAAATTGGCCCTGTTTTGACGGCGGAAAAACATTTTATAGTCTGCACACCAGATTTTTTTCAGCCAAAAAAGTCGGAGTTGGTTGTCGGAAGCATCATACTAACAAGCCTAAAATCGGCAGATCGGTCGTCGGACAAAAATTCCCTGCTGATTTTCGACGCGTGTTTACGAGGCTTAAGAAAAGAAAACGAATGCAGCCATCACACCTAATGATTTGTAAGCTGCAATATATTACATTTTTGGTTTTGGATTTGATGCCACTTTAGCTATGAAAAGCCGGGTCTGAGTGACTGCCATTAGTTTCAGTTTTACAATCCACAGCTATTGGCATATGTGTATGTTTAGAGCCTTTAGAGCAGTCTTTTTCAGCCATGGGTGCCTTGTGACTTCTTCAAGGGTGCCTTGGAAAAATGGCTAAAAATTGATCAAAAATTGTATACAAGCCAGCAGGTGGATGAAGCCTGCCTTTTACTTACACAAAGCCATGGGTTTTCATATGCACCATTATGACTCTCTAGACACTGGCATCCTAACAGCCAATGATGCCATCAGTTGATAAGGAGGATGGTTGTCGCCTCCACAACATCCTTGTTTGACCCTCCTCTGCCCCTCTCCCACAGAACTGGGGTCACATTAGCTGACTGATGGAGAGAAATTGAGGCAGAAGGGAAACATAGGAATACTAGTCAGTACCAGTGTGCAAAAGTGTATTTGCTTTGGAAGAATAAATCAGCTCTAATGTTGGGTGTCCTACATGTGTGGATGTTGCTGCTTTATGTAAAATTATTAGAATCATTTTTTACAGAATGGGGTGCCTCAAGACTATCCATAATTTTAAAGCATGCCTTGACGCTGTCTATAATTTTAAAGGGTGCCTTGACTGAAAAAAGGTTGAGAAACACTGGTTTAGAGCTAAATTGCAGCACGAGAATATTCATTGTAAGCACTTACTGTGCCGTATGTGTCATTTCTCATCAAACCTGTACCCATGAAGTATCTCATTGTCACAGTGTTGATCAATGTTTATTGCGTTCCAGATATTTTTTTAAACCAGTCACCTTATCCACTAACCTTCGCTTTAGCTTAAATGATTTGTATTTTACCTAATCAGATTTGGTGTCCCAAGGTGTTTCTAAGTGAAGATGTGCAGCTTGCCTCATTTAAATTCATTGTAGAATGAGATAACCCACTGCATGGCTGAGTTTCCTAATTAGAGTCTCCCCGGTCCCTAAAGACTTTGAATACTTCACTCAGTGTCAGCTCTTACTAATGATTTTTATTGCTAAATTGTCTGTTTAGAGTTTTATTTATAAGCTTAATAATTGAAAACTAAATGCAATTGTATTTGTTGCAGCTAGTTTGCCCACAGCTTGCCGTTTATTCTGCATAATTTTCACTGATGATTTGAAAATCAATAAATGTCCTTGTCTGTACATCTGTAAAATATGTTGAATATTCCGTTTTTCACAACTTCAATTCCCATTGTCCAATCACTTGATTTTAATTGAAACAAGGTGAAAAGAGAGAATGTAAAACATCACTCCTTGTCTTCTTTTGGAATTAATAAATGTTTGCTATGCTTAGCTAGGTCTGTTATATAATTTTTTATGTTAAAATTCAGATTGACTTCTTACATCAATAAGAAAATCTTGCCATTGGAACTATGCAAAATGGAAAAAAAAACTAAAAACTGCAAATGATTAAAAAAATAAAAGACTAATTACCAGTTAAACTGATATCATAAAAAGGTAATTTGTTACACTGCAAATATCTAATTATGTGCATAGGTATTTAAAAAAGGAAGCATTTTACTCATGTAGCAAATCAATCTCAGTGTTTCAGCTATCCTACACTGCTCAAAAAAACAAAAGGAACATTTTTTAATCAGAGTATAGCATCAAGTCAAGTAAACTCCTGGGATATTGATCTAATCAGTTACGTAGCAGAGGGGATTGTTAATTAGTTTCAGCTGCTTTGATGTTAATGAAATTACCAACAGGTGCACTAGATGGGTAGCAATAAGACAACCTCCAAAACAGGAATGGTTTTACAGGTGGAGGCCACTGATATTTTTATCCCTACTCATGTTTTCTGACTGTTTTTCACTAGTTTTGCATTTGGCTGGGGTCAGTGTCACTACTGGTAGTATGAGGCCATACCTGAACCCTATAAAGGTTGCACTGGCAGTCCAACTCCACTAGGATGGCACATCAGTACGTGCCATTGCCAGACGGATTGCTGGGTCTCCCAGCACAGTCTCTAGAGCATGGATGAGATTCCAGGAGACAGGCAGTTACTCTAGGAGAGATCGACAGGGCCATAGAAGGTCCTTAACTTATCATCTGGACCAATATCTGCTCCTTTGGGCAAGGAGGAACAGGATGAGCACTGCCAGAGCCCTACAAAATGACCTTCAGCAGGCCTCTGGTGTAAATGTCTCTGACCAAACAATCAGAAACAGACTTCATGAGGTCGACCAGAGGGTGTGACATCCTCTGGCGGGCCCTGTGCTCCCTGCCCGACACCATGAAGCTCATTTGGCATTTGCCATTGAACACCAGAATTGGCAGGTCTGCCACTGGCACCCTGTGCTTTTCACAGATGAGAGCAAGTTCACCCTGAGCACATGTGACGGATATGAAATGGTCTGGAGAAGCAGTGGAAAACGTTATGATGCCTGTAACATCGTTCAGCATGACCGGTTTGGTGGTGGGTCAGTGATGATCTGGAGCGGCAGATCTATGGAGGGACACACAGACCTCTACATGCTAGACAATGGCCTCCTGCCTGCCATTACATATCGGGATGAAATCCTTGGACCCATTGTCAGACCCTATGCTGGTGCAGTGGGTCCTGGGTTCCTCCTGGTGCACCACAATCACTGGGGATAACTGTAGTCCACTCTCAAGTACCTATGCATTAAGGTAAAAAATCTTCTGCATGCGCATCACCCCCCACTCCCCCAGCCTCCTTCCCCCCTTATACTTGCCTAAGCCTGATCTCGATTCAGCAATGTGCATTGGAGCAGCAGCTCTCCCTCTCCTCATTGAACAGAGAGGCAGCAGTGGGAGTCATTAGCTCCTTCCTCTGTCACTCACAGCCAGCAAGGAGGGAATGGGGGCCAGGTGGGAATGCTCTGTGTGTCAATGGGCATGCAGACCTGATTCAGGAGTGCAAATAAATGATACAGTGATGTATAACTGGGCTGCGCTCAACCTATTTTGTGCACTAAATGTATAAATATATATAATTGCTTAAACAAACTTTAAATATGTGCAAACCTATTGGCATGGGTACATGGCCATAAATTTAAATATATAAATCAATATATGAACAAATATGAGTGCAAAAACAGTGATTGAAAAACACTATAATCAATATAATAATCAAATATAATAGTCCTGAGAAAAGGTGGAATAAGGTGCAAAAAGTGAAAAAAAAAAAATCAATGGTTGATATAACAACCCAAAAAAGTCCTAATATCACCATTCACAATAAATATATGAATTAAAGAGAGTCTCTGATGGGAATCTTTCCAAATGAGTATAGAAAAAGTGCGCTGGATAAATAAAATAAAGTAGAGCTGCAACCTTAGAACCAATTGGGATAATAATAGTGAAATAGAAAAGCAGGTACACTAAACTCCTATAGGTCAACCACTCAGGTTGAAATAAACCAATAATGTGATCTCAGAATTATTAGATGAAACTAATAAGGGGTGCCACAGTGAATACTAAATAGTATAACTGATGTGCCTCAAAAAAACCAAATATAAATCAACAGTGAAAATACATAGAAACACACTTTGATATAAATGACAACAAAAATATAAATAGCAATTCAAGTAAGGTGCAAACAAATCCAAACAAAGTCCGTGATATGATGTAATATACAGTGACTCCTCAGTGTCAGATTCACAGCAACTAAGGTGCAGGTGATCCCACCACCATGTCTGGATGGGCTCCTTACCAGAGAATGGAAATGTAAGGGCGTATAGGTAATATGTAAAAACAGGTGCATACCACTAAACGATAAACACAAGCAGCGCTGAATAAAAACTCTATATGTACAAAGCTCTCCTTATACACAGTCCATGTATAAGATGGTAAAGCAAAGTCCAGTTTGGAGAAAGTCCACCACCCTGACAAGATTCTGATAGGGCTATGTGGGGGAAAGTGTGTACTTTAAAGCAGATGCCGATCAGCCTCCACCACACCACGTGCTCCACCCAAAGGCAATACTCTTACCAAATATACGAATATCTCAAGCCCATCATAGGTGATGTAAACCACAAAGCTCCATTGGACTCAGCATACAACAAAATCAGACCAGGTTGCAGTATCCTCCAACTCCGTCATGTGTGCAAGGGAAAATAAAGATGTACATAGGGCAATTTCGTTCAAATAAAATAAACACCTTTATTTATAATCCTTCTCCCATTACACTCACATGAACACAGAATACAAACAGCATATCGTCTGAAGGCAACCTGAGGCCTGCCGGCCGCTTACCGGGCTCCCGCACGCTCTTCGGCGTCCCGGAAGTTGCCGATCGTCGTGGCTGGACAGCGTCTCGTTGCCTTGGTGACCGCGCAAGCCACCGCCCTAACGCGTTTCATCAGAGACTTCTACGGAGAGCGTGCTTGCGCGGTCACGTCACTCCCTTTTATTTGGTCCGTCCGCCCGGCGTTAACCACCTCAGTGCCATCGCTACTGCTGCAGTCAGCCTGACGGCGGCGGAACCAACTCAAAGTGAAACTTCAAGTTGCCAGAGATACATTTAGCAATGATGACAGTGTCAGCTCAACATTAATTCTTTGTAATGAGTCGGTGTTCCCACCCTCCTCACATCGGAACCTCTCACTGCCATTGCCCATTGATGCCGCACTCATAGTATCTCGATATCGTTATGTCTATGTGTAAAGAGATCGATGGCCGATGGCAGCATATACACAATGCAAAATGTTCACATTATATTATCCTTACACAGTACTGCCCTAATTATACGTGTGCGAGGTAGCAAACATCCATATGCATCACACCTGCTGGCATATTCGATTTGCCCATCTAGGTCTCAAATATTCACATAAATCTGCTTGTTTGAATAATATGTTTCCATACAATCAAAGAGTGTCATATGTACATAAAAATGCATTAAATCTACTGATGTTTACCCGCACAAATTCGTGAAAAAGTGCACATCAGGACCTATAAAATGCCTTAAAAAGCCTTATAAAGCCTCAAAAAGCCTCAATCTCACCTCATATATTAGGCGCATTGTAACATAAAACCCATATAAAACCCAAGGCCTAGACTGCCTAGGGGTGATGATGCCACCCTTAGGGTAAAGTTTCTTTTTTTTAAATAATAGTTTTTATTGAATTTTCACAAGAGAAACAAAAAAAGTACAAACATTCTCAAGAAAATAGTTGCAACAAGGCTTGTTGTACATAACGTGAGTACAAGAAAGAAGAAAAAGGGGGGGGAGGGGAAGGGGGGGGGGTGGTTACTCCAGACAGGACCAGGTGTAGGATCTAGGACTTCAAAATCATCAATAACAACAACAACAGAGTCCAATACTGTCAAGGTACATACAGTAATCATAAAGTACAAGTCAGGCTATCACATAAAGAACAAGTCGAGCTAACACACGTGCTAGGACCCAGCTGAGTGGCCAGCAAACCCAGAGCAGCGGTAGAAATAAGACCACCGGTCCAGGCAGGCACGGAGAGGATAACAGCCCCCTCCCCGACATCCCAGTGGGAACATAAGCGTCAGGGAGGAGACCGACCCCCCCGCCCTGTCTAGCGCCACGGTCAGTGCTTATGATATTTCCAGTGATGCCAAGATTCAGTAAATCTATGAAGCATCATGTCATTAGTTGCTAATGCCTTCTCCAGGCGATAGTTATCATTTACCACCGCTACCAACTCAGAGAAAGCCGGGATCTCCAGAGATTTCCATCTACGCAGGATAAGAGTTCTAGCCGCTAATAGAATATGTAATATCATCTGACGAAATTGGATTGGGTAATCATCAATACCCAAATTCAACAGCGCCAGTTCCTTTTTCGGGGGGTGCAGTATCCCCGTACAGTCCGCTATGCAGCTGAAGATTTTTTTCCAGTAACTCGTGAGTGATGGGCACTCCCATAGAACGTGTACCAGGGTTCCAATGCCACTGCATTCACGCCAACAGTGTGCTGGGGTGGAGGGGAACAGTTTTGAGAGCCTATAGGGTGTATAGTACCACCGATTTGTAATTTTTAGCATGAGTTCCCAGTGGGAGGTGCAGTGTGAATAACGATAGGTGGACGTTAGAGCACTAGACCATTGTGTCGTGGTGAAAGTGAGCGCCAAATCCCTCTCCCACCTAATCATGGGCACTGATTTTGGGACGTCCGCTATATCAAGGAGACTGTCATAAAAAACAGAGATGCCTTTGGTCGTACGTGATTCGGTGTGGTAAAACGCCCAGGGTTTAGCAGGTAAATGCGCAGTCATCAGAGGGTGCCCAGCCAAGAAGCTATGTATGCGGTGGACCGAGAAAAGCAGCGTGGAAGGGAGTCTATAGTCCTTCATCAGTGAGGCAGTGGAGCGCAAAGAATCGCAGTCGTAGAAATGCGAGATGGAAGTCAGACCCAACCTAGCCAGGTGTGTTAGTTGGAGGGAGGGAATGTGAGCGGACAGGATGGAAATCGGGAGCGACCGGGAGTTTAAGGAGTGACCATCCGCCTGCCTCCCGCCGGCGAGAGCTAGTCTGCGCCACGCCAAGATCGATGACCGGGACGTGGGGGGCAGCCGAGATAACGACCATGGAACCCATAAGTCCCCGAGGAGAAGCAGACGGAGGTCCTTAGTAGGGGCTAGGTAGTTTTCGAGTTGAATCCAGGGGAGGGAGGTAGAGTTGGAGAACCACATACGGAGCTGGACCAGTCTAGTGGACCACAAGTACAAGTTCAGATCAGGGAGTTTGGCCCCGCCCATGAACTTGGTTAGAGCCAGAGTGGTGGCAGCCACTCGGGCCCTTGCACCCCCCCAAATAAAGTCACGCATATTCTTGGAAATAGCCTCTAAGTACTTTCTAGGGAAGGCTAGTGGGAGGGCACGAAAAAGATAAAGGATTTGGGGTAATATCGACATCTTATAGGCGGCCATCCGGCCACCCCAGGAGAGCTCCACTTTGGACATGGCTACCAATTGTTTTGATGTCTTCTTCAGTAAGATGTCCACATTAGCAGGGAGGAGTCATTTGACGGAGGGAGTTATAAGGACACCTAGATAGGGAATAGAGTCAACAGTCCAGGGGTAGGGGAAATCTTTCTGAAGACGGTCCGCGACTCGGTTATCAATTCCCAGGTTCAATACCAGTGATTTGGATGTGTTCACCTTATGGTAAGAGACGGAGCTGAATTCTGAAAGAAGCCTATGAACTGCCGGAAGTGAGCGAGTAGGGTCAGTGAGGGCGATAACGATATCGTCCGCGAACAGGTTAACCGTATGGGATACAGACCCCACACGGAACCCCTTTACCTCGCCATCTGATCTAATGGCCTCCGCCAGGGGCTCGATCATCAGATTGAAGATCGTAGGGGAAAGGGGGCACCCCTGGCGGGTGCCATTAGTAATTTGAAATGGAGTTGATGTCACACCAGCAGTGAGGACCTTCGCTGAGGGGCAGGAGTAAAGGGCAAGAATTGCAGACAGTATGTTACCTGAGAAGCCGAATTTCTCCAGCGTGTGCCACATAAAAAGCCAATTTACCCTATCGAACGCCTTCTCTGCATCCAGTGTCAGGAGCAGAGAAGGCGTTCTGGAGACCTCAGCCAGGTGGACCAAGTTGATAATCCGCCGTGTTGCATCCGATGTTTGCCTACCTGGCATAAAGCCCATTTGGTCATTTTTAACAAGCAGAGGGAGGAGTGGCTGGAGTCGGGACGCCAAGATCTTGGCGTAGATCTTGAGGTCACTGTTGAGGAGGGAGATGGGGCGATAGTTTGCAGGGAGGCTGGCGTCTTTACCGGGTTTAGGGATAGTGGTGATGTAGGCACCTAACATTTCACTCGGGAATGTAGCTTTGCGAGCGGCCTGATTAAATACATCCACTAGGTGTGGACCCAGGGTGTCGCAATGGATTTTGTAATATTCATTACACAATCCATCCGGACCTGGTGATTTTCCATTGGGGAGCAATTTAATGGCTTTGGAAACTTCACCTAGAGTGAACGGGGATGACAGGGACTTTCTCTGGTCTTCTGTCAGGGAAGGCAAATGTAACTTGTCCAGGAATTGCCGTATAAGAGCCGGAGTCGGTTGAGGAGTGTCGGGGTCTCGGTCTAGGTTATAGAGGGACCCATAGAATTCTGCGAATTCATTCGCGATGTCCCTGGGGTGAGTCAGTCTAGCTCCAGTCTGTCTATGGGAGAGATGGGAGATGCGCGTGGATACTCTGCGCTGTTTAATCCTGGCAGCTAGAGACTTGCCAGCTCTATTCGCGTGCGCATAGTACTTGAGCTTGAGCACCCTCAGATGACGGTCAAAGCGGTCAGTAAGGTGGGCTTTAAGAGAGTCCCTTGCACGGGAGAGTTGCAAGGTTAGGTCATGGGTGGGAGAAGATTTGTGTGCTTTCTCAAGGTCTCGGATCCCGGTTAAGAGAGCCGTGAGCTTGTGGCTGTACGCCCTGCGCAGTCTTGCTGATTGTTGGATGCACACACCCCGGACAAACGCCTTGTGCGCTCCCCAGAGCACCCAGGGGTCCGACACGGAGGAAGCATTAAAATCAAAGAATTCCGAGAGCTGGTCTCGGATCAACCTACCAGCAGCTGGGTCCTGGAGCACCTTTACATCACAACGCCAGACCGACGACCGTTCCCCAGGACCGGACTCCTCCAGAACCATCTCCACAGCCGCGTGGTCAGACCACGTGATGCTTCTGATGGCCGAGGAGGAGACCTTTCCCAGTGAAGGGAGGTCAGTCCAGAACATGTCAATACGTGAGTACGATTTGTGTCTACAGGAATAAAACGAGTAATCCCTTTCTGAACCATGTTGGCAGCGCCAGACATCAAACAGTTGCTCGGAGGCCAACAGAGAGGCCAATGAAAGTTGTCGGCCCCGGGCGGGCACCGAGGTGTCAAGCCCTGGGTCGACCACAGAGTTCATATCACCACAAACCACTAGATTACCGTAGACATTACCGGAGACTTCCTTCAGCAGTCTGGATAAAAAACGCTTCTGGTGAGTGTTGGGGGCGTAAACCGCCCATGAGTCACAGGCATCGCATTAAAGTCACCCTGAAGAATGAGAAATCTGCCGTCTGGATCTTGGGTCAGGTTGCGGAGTGAGAAGGAAATCGAGTCTTTCAGAGCAATCATCACGCCCCGTTTCTTCACTGGGGCGCTGGCGAAAAAAAGAGTAGGGAAGTTTCTGTGCGAGAACTTGGGCTGGTGGTTAAGCTTGAAGTGAGTCTCCTGGATGCATACCACGTCTGCTCCGCTGTTGTTGAGCTCAGTCCAGAGGGAGAACCGCTTGACGGGGTGATTTAGACCATTAACATTTAAAGAAAGGAACTTGATGGTCATGGTACCTTCAGAGACGTAAAACGGGTCGTCTGCATGAGGGCCGAGGGGGGTGCAGGTATTCTAGAGAGCACAAGTCCATCAGTCCGACTGGAGCAACAAAACAGGAAGGGAAGGGAGAGCAGGGAGGTTGGGGAAGCCAAACAAAGAATAAAAAAGAGTCTAGAGGCAGGTTCTACCTGCAACTGGAACAGAGGGGCCAGTAGGTCAACAAAACCTTGGCCAGGGACTAATGATGAGCAGGTGTATGCGGGTGTTGGAGCTCACCTCCGGGTGAGGAGTGTCTAGAATTAGACCGTTTACGGGACACAATGTGCCATTCATCCGAGAGGGTCTGAGGCGTAGGAGATCTGGAGGACCTCGAGGAGGCAGGTGGAGGCTCCGAAATGATTCCCCAGCGGTGTAGAAGGGCCATTCCTTCCTCCAAAGAAGCAATTGAGACAGTGCGGCCCTGGTGGGTGATGGAAAGTTGAGCCGGGTGTTTCCACTTGTGCACTATTTATTGGTTCCTCAGGGCTTTTGTTATGGTGGCGAGGTTCCTACGCTTCTGGAGCGTGTGCCTAGAGAGGTCCGGCAGTATCTGCACCTGCGGGAAGTCACCAGGAAGAGCTTGAAGTTGCCTTGAAGCCATTAGGATTTTGTCTTTAGTCTGAAAAAAGTGCACCCGGAGAAGGACATCACGAGGCAGGTCTTGAGCTATGAAGTGAGGCTTAGGGATCCTATGGATCCTGTCTATCTCCAATTCAGATGCCGACAAGGAAGGGATCAGTGCAGAAAATAGGTCCGTAGCCATTTTGCGCAGGTGCTGGGGCTGGACAGTTTCCGGGATCCCCCTTAATTTTAAGTTGTTTCTATGGGACCTGTCCTCCAGGTCTGCGAGTTTGTCCTTGATCCAGTCAATGTCATCTGTATGAGCATTATGGGCTGTAATTAGAGTGTTGAGAGACAAAGTACATTTTGACATAGAGGATTCAACAGAGTCAACCCTCACCTCGAGCTGCTGAACATCTTTCCTCGTTTGAGAGAGACTCTGCATCACATCTGAGTGCAGAGAGGACCATAGGGAGTGGAGCATTCCTTTCAGGAGTGTACCAGAGATCGGGTGGTCTCCCACTGTCAAATTTTTTCGTTTTTCTAACGACTCAAGTCCCTCTTGTATATGTCTAGGATTGACGTTGTTTTTAGGGGCAATGGTGGCCAAATCCTTCAGGACAAGTCTTTTAAAAACGTCTACACAATGGTTAGACGGTTGCGCTGGGTTAAACAAACATTTATTTTTTAACCCGCTGTCTACACCAATTGTGTATGTAGGTTTATTGGCAAGCTTTGGTCTACTGTCGTTCAAATACTATCTTTTTAAATTTACCTTTCGGATAAATTTGGGTATATCCATATATACCCCAAATTTCCCGATTGGTCTTTTTGCCGCACACTTAAGGCCTGCATTTAAAATGTTAGTTTCCTTATTACTCAGGGTGATGCCTGCAAGATTATAGATACCACCTAATCCTTTACCCTCTTTCTTTTGGTGGGTCCTCCTCCCTGCTCTGCATCCTCTGAATTTTCCCCTATCCGAGGTGCCCTTGGGTCCTGATGTTCCCTCCATTGGGCATTGGGATTCATCGTCTCGGGGTCTATAAGGTATGGCTGGCGTGGGTCGGCATTGCTGCCCCTCCCTCCTCTGCCACCTCTCCGACGTCCCCGGCCCCTGCCGCCCCTCCATAAAAAAGGGTGCGGGGGCATTGGGGTCCATGTCTCGTTCTGGTAGGAGAGTGGACCATATCTATTTTGAGTTGGCACCTCATATCCATTATTGTAAACAGATGGGCCAACATGCGGGTTGTGGGCTGGTTTTATATTGTTACCCTTATTGGGGTGTTGGTACACCTGTTGAGCATCAGGTCTTGGTCCTTTATTAACTAACTGCAAAGGCCCTTTCTTATTAAATGGCTTCTTACCTTTTAAATCACCCCCATAGGGCGTGCCGTTAGTATAAACCCTTGTCTGTGTATTGTTCTTAGGTGTCCCTCCTATAGGAGTATTAGGTGTTAGTACCTCTAAGTTTCCCTGCCCTGGTGCGGATGTACTTGACAGAGATTCAGGGAATTGTCAAACATACATTTGACCTGTTTGAAAATCCTTCATATCCCTGTGAAACTTTTTTACCTTCTTTTTTTGGGTATCTCTGTCACAGAGGTAAAGGGTAAAGGATTAGGTGGTATCTATAATCTTGCAGGCATCACCCTGAGTAATAAGGAAACTAACATTTTAAATGCAGGCCTTAAGTGTGCGGCAAAAAGACCAATCGGGAAATTTGGGGTATATATGGATATACACAAATTTATCCGAAAGGTAAATTTAAAAAGATAGTATTTGAACGACAGTAGACCAAAGCTTGCCAATAAACCTACATACACAATTGGTGTAGACAGCGGGTTGAAAAATAAATGTTTGTTTAACCCAGCGCAACCGTCTAACCATTGTGTAGACGTTTTTAAAAGACTTGTCCTGAAGGATTTGGCCACCATTGCCCCTAAAAACAACGTCAATCCTAGACATATACAAGAGGGACTTGAGTCGTTAGAAAAATGAAAAAATTTGATTGTACGCCCTGCTGACAAGGGCGGGGGTGTGGTAATCATGCAGAAAGATTACTACCATAATCAACTAATTGAGATGCTGGCAGATACTGATACTTTTTAGAGACTGGCTGGGGACCCCACCAAAGCATCACGGAAAGAGTTAACTCAACTAATTACATATGGATATGATAGTAGGGTGTTGACAAAGAAGGAGAAGCGTTATTTGGTACCGAGTTACAGCAGGGTGCCAACCATTTACACGCTCCCAAAAATACACAAGAGTGTCAACGACCCACCACCCAGACCAATAGTTAACAGTATCAACTCCGTGACGGCCAGAGCAGGAGAATACTTGGATCACTTTCTCCAAGATTCAGTAGTTTGTACCAAATCTTATCTTAAGGATACAAAGGACTTTTTAAAATCACTAAGGACTTTAGAGGGACTGAATACAGGAGACGTATATTTAGTGACGGCAGACGTTGCCTCACTTTATACGGTGATTCAGCACGAAGATGCTCTCCTAGCCCTTAACTGGGCATTCAGCCAGAGGGAAGATCTACCTGATATACAAAAAAGATTTTTAAGCCATCTGTTATCCTTTTGTCTTTCTAAAAAATTATTTCTGGTTTGGGGGCGAGTTCTACACTCAGAAGAAGGGCGTGGCGATGGGGGCTAAGTTTGCCCCCAGCCTCGCCAATCTTTTCATGAGTGAGTGGGAAGATCGCTTTATTTATTACAATCAGAAACCAGAATTAGTGTTATACAAAAGGTACATTGATGATTTGTTCCTGATCTGAAGGGGTACCGAACAATCATTGAGTGAATATATGCAGTACCTTAATAACAATACAAATAACATTAAACTGGATTTTTGTTGGAGCCAGACAAGCATCCACTATTTGGATGTGGAAATATTCTTGCAGAATGGTGAGGTGGGCACGAAAGCTTATTTCAAACCCACCGACAGGAACAGCTTCCTTCCCATGTATAGTGGGCATCATTCTAAATGGTTGCGTAACATCCCTAAAGGTCAGTTCCTCCGCATCAGGAGGAACTGTACCAAAGACGAAGATTATGTAGCACAATCTGAGCTTCTCAAAAATCGTTTTATAGAGAAGGGATATTCCGCACCCATCTTGGAAGCCACCAGACAGGAAGTGGGTTGTCACTCACAGGAGCAATGTTTGCGAGACAAGGCACCTGCAGAGAATAACAACCATGAGTGGGGGTTCATATCAAATTATAGTGAGCAACACAATGAAGTTGAGAGCATCTTCAAAAAACATTGGGGTGTCCTGTGCATGGACAAACTACTAGGAAAGGTGATTCCTCAGAACCCCACTTTCATATATAGGAAAGGTACATCTTACGGTGATAAAGTAGTACAGAAAATCATAGATCCCCCCACGAGACCAAAAATGTTTTTTGACCGTGAGGGATTCTATGCATGCCGAAGATGTACATCCTGCAAACAAGTTAAAGAACCTGTACGTGGAATAAGAAGTTTCACTTCTAGTGCAAACGGGCAGCAGTTTGACATCAAGGAATGCATCACGTGTTTAACAACACACGTGGTTTATTGCTTAGAATGCCCGTGTGGTCTTATGTATATTGGACGCACGAAAAGAACTCTAACAAAAAGAGTGTCCGAACACATAGCCAAGATCATTAAAGGCGATAAAGATCACAGCGTACCTCTTCACTTCAGGGAGAAACATAATAAGGATCCATCAGGCCTGAGGTTTTGGGGGGTCGACAGGATACACCCCAATTGGAGAGGATCCAATATGGTAAAGGAATTGTCACGGAGGGAGACCTATTGGATCTACCTGACAGATGTTCTGCAGCCGAGAGGTTTGAACGTAGAACTAGATGTGAATTGCTTCATAAGTGACTACTGAGGCATTCACAGGCAATACCATTGTATGCATGGGGTCTTCTAGTGTTTTCACCCAGGCATCTGGGTACATTTGCGTTATGATCCCTTGCAGCCAGTATTGGTTTACTTTTTGAGCAAGCTTTGGTCCATTTTTCTAATATTAATTAATAGTAATTTTAATATTAAGATTTGATCTAATTTTCTTTTTCAATATTAATATTTGGTCTACCTTTTATAGTGCATTAATATTATAATATTATCCATTTTAACATTTTAAAACATTGAATATGTTCAATATGTGTATTAGGCCAGGATCAGAAACTTTACCCTAAGGGTGGCATCATCACCCCTAGGCAGTCTAGGCCTTGGGTTTTATATGGGTTTTATGTTACAATGCGCCTAATATATGAGTTGAGATTGAGGCTTTTTGAGGCTTTATAAGGCTTTTTAAGGCATTTTATAGGTCCTGATGTGCACTTTTTCACGAATTTGTGGGGGTAAACATCAGTAGATTTAATGCATTTTTATGTACATATGACACTCTTTGATTGTATGGAAACATATTATTCAAACAAGCAGATTTATGTGAATATTTGAGACCTAGATGGGCAAATCGAATATGCCAGCAGGTGTGATGCATATGGATGTTTGCTACCTTGCACACGTATAATTAGGGCAGTACTGTGTAATGATAATATAATGTGAACATTTTGCATTGTGTATATGCTGCCATCGGCCATCGATCTCTTTACACATAGACATAACGATATTGAGATACTATGAGTGCGGCATCAATGGGCAATGGCAGTGAGAGGTTCCGATGTGAGGAGGGTGGGAACACCGACTCATTACAAAGAATTAATGTTGAGCTGACACTGTCATCATTGCTAAATGTTTCTCTGGCAACTTGAAGTTTCACTTTGAGTTGGTTCCGCCGCCGTCAGGCTGACTGCAGCAGTAGCGATGGCACTGAGGTGGTTAACGCCGGGCGGACGGACCAGATAAAAGGGAGTGACGTGACCGCGCAAGCACGCTCTCCGTAGAAGTCTCTGACGAAACGCGTTAGGGCGGTGGCTTGCGCGGTCACCAAGGCAACGAGACGCTGTCCAGCCACGACGATCGGCAACTTCCGGGACGCCGAAGAGCGTGCGGGAGCCCGGTAAGCGGCCGGCAGGCCTCGGATTGCCTTCAGACGATATGCTGTTTGTATTTTGTGTTCATGTGAGTGTAATGGGAGAAGGATTATAAATAAAGGTGTTTATTTTATTTGAACGATATTGCCCTATGTACATCTTTATTTTCCCTTGCACACATGACGGAGTTGGAGGATACTGCAACCGGGTCTGATTTTGTTGTATGCTGAGTCCAATGGAGCTTTGTGGTTTACATCACCTATGATGGGCTTGAGATATTCGTATATTTGGTAAGAGTATTGCCTTTGGGTGGAGCACGTGGTGTGGTGGAGGCTGATCGGCATCTGCTTTAAAGTACACACTTTCCCCACATAACCCTATCAGAATCTTGTCAGGGTGGTGGACTTTCTCCAAACTGGACTTTGCTTTACCATCTTATACATGGACTGTGTATAAGGAGAGCTTTGTACATATAGAGTTTTTATTTAGCGCTGCTTGTGTTTATCGTTTAGTGGTATCCACCTTTTTTTACATGTTATTACATTTTAGGCAGCTGCTTTTGGAGTTTTATGATTCTTAAATTATATGCACATGAAATATTGCCGCATAATTGTTTAAGTGCTGGGTGATTGGGTTCTTAACACTCAGTCCTTTTTTCTATATTGCGTATAGGTAATAGAATCCAGATGAAGGTGATTACCCAAGTGAGGATAACAGCTGAAAACCACCACTCAGAAGAGGGGATAAACCTCTTACCAGATGATTATTGGTATAAAGCTGTTCACAAACTCTCCTGATGATGAATAGCCTCCTTCCTGGGTAGCCTAGGTCTGGATGTATCCACTCTGGTGCCTTTCAATGTCTCACGGTGTTTCATAAAATAAAGACCAAACAATAGTGCAGTACCTTCCAACCATTTAATAATAGACAATAAGGTTGCACTTACATAAAACGTCTTTAGCAAAACATCGGGACTGGACCGAAGAGAGGTAACCGCGGCCGCCTGCAGCGCGGTCCGCGGCGATGAATGATGACGATGTGGCGCTCCTCTGTGACACGTTTCCTCCTAAAGCTGACGTCAACGGAGACAGGAGAATCTTTCCAAATGCACTCAAACTCTTCAATCCCTCCACCAAGACACAGGATCACCCCGTGTGCACAAAAATGCTTACCGGAATACACAGACCCCTTGGTTATAGGGGGTCAGTTCAGGCAGAAGTAGTTGTATACAGGGCTGGTAACTCAATATCCAGTAAGTGACTGTAACCCGATAAAGCATCCACCAAGAGATACAGTAACTCGCGGCCAGACTCCGTGTTCCAAGCATGTGCAGGTCAATAGACAGACTTGTGCTCCTGATTCAGGAGTGAGCACGCACAAGTGCCCCCATAGCAAGTTGCTTGCCATGGGGGCACTTGGAAGGGGGTGGAGCCAGGAGTGCCAGTGGGAAACCCAAGAAGAGGAGGATCAGAGGTGCTCTGTGCAAAAATCCTAATCCTCTGACTCTTGTATAGAGAAGACAGAAGAATCACCACCAGGCATGTATGCCCTCATCTACAGGGATACCTAGAGCTCTATCAGAATATCTGACAATGAACAATCCAAATCCCTTCATTATTGATTTCTTATCAGTCCCTCCATAGGCTCATCAAGGCTCAAAAGTAATTATTTCTTTAGGACGGCAAAACATGTGATGTCAGCCTATTTTTACTATAAAAGCACAACAATTGGTGAAAACCTTGAGTAAAACTTAAGATCTTTCAATGTTATGGTAAGAATAGTTGATGTAATAAACTATAAGACTTACATATTGTCTTACATCACTGCTGTTTATTAATTGTTAACCTATGCGCCAAACAGTTGTGACTATTATTATATGATACTATTGAGAATATGCCTAAATCAATGTCAAAATCAATAATTGCCACACTCTATCATAGCGCATTCAGTTTATTGTCAGAATGTTATTCGCATAACATCATCACAACGTACAATACTCATTTCTCTGCTAAGGTAAATGTCACTTTTACACAAAGCTTTTATTGAACATTACTTAACCACTTAAGGACAGAGCCCATTTCTGACACATGTTGTTTACAAGTTAAAAATCAGTATTTTTTGCTAGAAAATTACTTGGAACCCCTAAACATTATATATATATATATATATATATATATATATTTTTTTAGCAAAGACTCTGGAGAATAAAATGGCGGTCATTGCAATATTTTTTGTCACCTGGTATTTGCCTAGCGGTCTTTCTTTTTTTGTATATTGTGACAGATAATGTCACGCCGAGTAAATAGATACCCAACATGTTACGGTTTAAAATTGTGCACACCCGCGGAATGGCAACAAACTACGGTCAATAAAAATCTCCATAGGCGACGTTTTAAAAATTTTTTAACGGTTACCACTTTAGAGTTACAGAGTAGCTCTTTTTTTTTTAATTGCTCTCGCTCTGTTGATAACGGCGGTACTTCACATGTGTGGTTTGAACAGCGACTTCATTTGCGGGCGCTACTTCCGTATGTTTTCTTTCGTTCATGAGCTCACGGGGGCGGTTAAACATGTTTTTTTTCCTATCTATTTTATTTATTTTTTAATTTTAGCACAGGTTTTTTTAAAAAAAAAAAAATCTGATCACTTTTATTGCTGTCACAAGCAATGTAAACATCCCTTGTGACAGTAATAGGCAGTAACAAGTACTGTTTATGGAGGGATCCGGGGTCTAAAACACCGCAGACCCCTCCACTGCACTTAAATATATCCAAAATGCTGAAATAGGCATTTTGAATACATTCCCTTTTTAAATTTGGTGCCTTTAGCAGCCGAGTAACCCGGACGTGACGTCATGGACGCCGCCTCCGGGTTACATCATCGGAGACCTGATCGAAGCCGCGTCTGCCTTTGATTGGGACTCCAACCAGCCGGCAAACATTCCGGCTGGTTGCTCGGGTCTCCTGGTGGGACAGGAGACCCGGGCAGAGTCGCGGAAGGCGGCAGGAGGGGGGCGTCCCCTCCCGCTTGTGGGGTAACGATCAAGCGGCTCCCGAGCTGCATTGGTTATTAATGCTTGAAAGCCAACCGTGGGCTCTGAAAAATTATGCCTCTAGCTGCAGGCATCACCCCGGTACAACCACTTATTGCAGCTGACGTAGAGCTACGGTGATTTGTGGTAAGTGGTTAAAGTGTTACTAAACCCAGAAGCCTGCATTCGCTATATCTGGTTTCCCACAGTACACAGAACATGGAAATGCAATTATTTTAATAAACATAAAACTGCTAAATACTGTTTCTCATCAGCAGTATATAGCAGTCTTGTGACTTGTATCAGTGTGTGGTTAAAGCTTGTAGGATAAGTTTTCATTCTATGTGTACAAGTGGGGTTGTGAACGGCGCTACCGTTAAAAGTTAGGTGCACTTAGTGAACAAATAAATACCGTGAGCAGTGGTATTAAAATTAATAAATAATAAAGTGCTATATGTGCCTTTAAAATGAGATGAGAAGAGGGGCGTGTCCGGCCGGCGCTGAGTATGGCCGCATAGTGTGAGAGCTCCCTGCCATCTCTCCTCACAGCGGCTCACAGCGACGGACCGAAGCAGCTATTCGTGCCAGCACCTCACCTGCAGTCTCCCGAGCCTCCCGCTGACCGTTTCCGACATGTCTAAACGGCGCAAGCACAATAAGCCGCCGCAGCGGCTGACGGACTTCTACCCGGCGGCTCCTCACACTAGCAGGCAAGATGGCGCCGGCTCCGGACCCGGTCTCCCGCGCTCTGCTGCAGGTATCATCCCTACTTCAGTCCTGTCTCCTCCAGCCTCTGGATCCCCTCAGAGCGCCCGGGAAGTGCCATCTCCACCCCTGTCTCCTACCACCAGTAGCCCCACTAAAACTAAGTACCGCAGGCATGAGGGGGAAGACCCCCCTGGAGCTCATGCTGCGGCCTATCAGGCACTGATTATGACTAACCCGGGCATAACTATTGAAGCATTCCCTGCCTCAGATCAGGCAATCTCAGAGGCCACCATGAAACGGATGCTCCTCTCCATGAAAAGTACCCTGTTCAATGAGCTTGCCACCATGTTCTCTCCACTTCATGACACTGTACAAGTACATGATGACAGGATACAGCATCTAGAGTCTAAAATGGCGGATCTGTACACTGCTCACAATGACCTTGTTGATGCCTATGCTGACCAGGAAAGTGAGATGCAGCGCCTCCAGTACAAAATTGCGGACTTAGAGGACCGCTCTAGGCGCAATAACATTAAATTCAGGGGCATTCCTGAATCGGTGCCGCATAAGGATTTGACCAACTTTGTCCAGCGCCTCATGAAGTCACTTATCCCCTCTCTCAGTGATATTGAGTTGTGTGTGGATAGGGCTCACCGCATTCCTAAGCCTAACTTCCTACCGGACACCGCACCTAGAGACACTCTGGCCCGTATCCACTACTATCATGTTAAGGAGAGAGTTATGGCGGCGGCCAAACACAACCCGGTTGTGCCGGATGAATTTACGGGTATATCCCTTTACACTGATATATCCCAACAAACGGCCCTCAACAGAAAGAAATTGTCCCCGCTTACAAAAATTCTCCGTAACAACAGTGTCATCTACAAATGGGGCTTCCCCACTAAACTGCTTGTCACGTGGAATGGTAAAATGTTTCCTATTCACAGCGTGGATAAGGGCATCCAACTGTTCAAACAATGGAACCTGCTGCCAGCTGACTCTGAGCCGCCTGGGAGGTCCACCCCTGAGCGTCTGAACCAAACCGGGTCTGGGATGGATACCTGAATGACTATGCTTCTCTGCTTCCTTATGCCACTATAGGATGGATGGGACAGGGAACCTCTCACATTGGTTGATTTTTTTGTCTCTCAGTGATGCTTCTCTGTCATCTCCCCCGCTGTGCTGTAGCGGCCTCGGCCGCCCATTGCGCCTGCATGCTCAGGTTTTTTTTATGTGTAACTGTGTACTTTTTTGGTTTGATTTTTTTTCCCCTGCTTTCCCCTCTTCTGGCTTTCTCCCTCCTGGTCCAGTGTCCACCGTGGCTCATTATGCTCACCATCGCCCTCCTATTTGGCTGTCAAAGTGCACTGTTGCTCCGAAGATGTCGTGATGACTGCTCCCCAGGTTGCTTGGACTTCGTGGCGTATACCCAACTCCGGTGCAGGACATTATATCGGCAAGTAGTAGTATTAGATCTTCTCTTAATGCATTTCATTGCCACTAATCTACACAGCCCTCCTATGCTGTTATGCCGCTGAAGTTCGTGTCATTGAATGCTAAGGGCCTGAACTGTCCAGCTAAAAGGGCCTCGTTGCTGAGAGAAGCGAAGTCCCTCCGCGCAGACGTTCTGTTTGTGCAGGAATCCCACTTCGCCAAGGAAAAGTGTCCGAAGTTCTCCTTCCCTGACTTTCCTCACCTGTATATGGCTAATGCTCCTAAAAAGGCATGCGGGGTTTTTATAGCCATAAATGCCTCAGCTACCTTCCTGCACAAATGCACCATTGAGGATCCGATGGGGAGGTATATTGTTCTGATTTGTGAAATTAACGGCTCCCTTTTCACCCTGGTGAACTTGTACGCTCCCAACGTCCGGCAGAGATACTTTCTCACCCACCTCTTTAAGTTGCTAGATGGGTCTGTGCAAGGCACGCTTATCGTTGGAGGGGACTTTAATACTGTTGTGCATCCAAACATGGACTCTACTGCCCCGGCTAGGAGACCGACTTGCTCTCTTTCATCCCTGCTTCAAAAATATGACTTGTATGATATATGGAGATGCTTCCATGGTAACGAGAAGGACTTCACCTTTCTGTCAGCTGCTCACTCTTCTTATTCTCGTATTGATTATTTTTTGACGGATAAGAGGTCCTTACAAAATGTTCTGCGCGCTGAGATTGGTACGATATCTTGGTCCGACCACGCCCCGATTACATTGGAATTTGACGATAATCTAAGCAACTCGCCTCCCCCCATTTGGAGGATGAATACCTCCTTGCTGGAGGACAAGCTTTCGTACCAAAAGATCGTGCAGGCGCATAAGGATTTCTTTGAGTTTAATGATAAAGCTGATATTTCCCGTTTCACCCTGTGGCTTACGTATAAGGTGTATATGAGGGGTATTTTGCTACAACTGGCTTCAGGTCTTAAGAAACGAAGGAGGAAGCAGGTTGAGGAACTTTTAGCTGCCAAGGAGGCAACCAACAAATCTAATCCGACTCCTACTCTTACTCAGGAATTGTTGCTTGAGAGGCAAAAACTGCGCTCACTACTTCTCTATAAGTATGAGAACGACCTGAAATATACCAAGGCCAAATTTTATGGTCTTCGGGACAGGGCTGGGGCGTGGCTAGCCAGGCGGGTCAAAACGCAACAAGCCAAACGCAAAATTGCTTCCATCGTGCACCCTGACACAAAAGTCCCTAAGACGAATCCGAAAGATATAGCCGACGCCTTTGCAGATTACTATCAATTGCTTTATGACCTGCGGTCGGACCCTGCCACTCCTCAGCCCAGCCCTGAATTGATTGCGGACTTTCTTAGCAAGGTCCAGCTCCCCGCTCTTTCGGTGGATCAACTCCAGTCTATATCTCAACCCTTTACTTCTCTTGAAATATTATCGACCATCAGCAAACTCCCCAACCATAAATCTCCGGGGGAAGACGGTCTCCCCAATGAATATTATAAGGCGTTGGTTAATGACATTACTCCGCACCTGCAGCCTGTTTTTGAACTTGCTTCCTCCTCGTCTATGTTCCCTCCGGAAATGTTGAGGGCTGTGATAGTGACTCTTCCTAAGCCAGGCAAGGACCCTGAGGTTACGGCCAATTATAGGCCGATTTCCCTTCTAAACACCGACGTTAAAGTATTCGCTAAACTGCTAGCCCTCAGGATCCAAAAGGTTCTGCCTATTTTGGTTCATCCGGATCAGGTTGGCTTTGTCCCTGGCCGTCAGGCTCCGGATGGAACGAGGCGACTTGTCGGTTTGATCTCCCGGGCTGGGGCCGCTCGAACGCCTTCTCTGCTTCTCTCTTTGGACGCGGAGAAGGCGTTCGACCGGGTCCACTGGGGGTATCTACGGGCGGTTCTTGGGGCCTTTGGGATTGGAGGATGGATACAGTCAGCCGTCCTGTCTCTGTACTCCAACCCATCAGCCACTGTCCTCACCTCAGGACTGAAATCGAAACCCATCCAGATATCTAATGGCACTAGACAGGGCTGTCCTCTGTCCCCCATTATATTCGCCCTTCTCATGGAGCCCCTGGCGGAACGGTTTCGCTCCCACCCAGGCATCAAAGGCTTGTCGGTGGCCGGCTTGGACCACAAAATAAGCCTTTTTGCCGACGATGTTATGCTTATGCTCACAGACCCTGCCTCCTCCCTACCGGAAGCATACTCCCTTCTGACTGAGTTCAGTAGGGTATCATACTATAAACTCAATGCTACCAAATCCCAAATTTTGGGCCTTAACGTGCCACCCGCCCTGCAGAGTTCCTTGGCCAGGAGGTTTCCCTTCATCTGGTCTCCTCATTCAATCCCCTTTCTCGGTATTCACCTTACGCCTCACACGTCACAATTGTATGCTCAAAACTTTAAACCCTTCCTAGATTCCCTGCCCTCCCTTTTGCAACAGCTGAGAACGCAGGAACTATCCACTACGGGTCGGATAGCTTCCTTTAAAATGCTTGTCCTTCCGAAGCTACTTTATCTATTCCGAACCCTTGCCATAACCTTGCCGGTGTCCTTCCTCTCTGCTCTCCAAAAACAACTGACCTGTTTTGTGTGGAACGCAAAGCCTCCGAGATGCCCTCTTAAAACCATGGTCTTACACAGAAGGCACGGCGGTATGGGGGTCCCTAATTTGGCCGCCTACCACAAGGCATGTGTTTTAGACCAACTTAGGTATTGGTGGGTGCCATCCCCACACAAGTCGTGGACTTCCGTTGAGTCCTCTGACGTCTCGGGTCTTGACTTACAGTTGGCTCTTGTAGCTACTGCATTGGGAGACTGGCCTGGGACGTCCGAGAACCCGATGGTGCAGGCCTCCCTCTCCCTGTGGAGGGAGTTTTGTCATTTAAAATTACCTGCCACTTCTATGCACAAATTACATGTCCCGTTGAAGGTCCTGGGCTACATCCTCCCACACCTAGATGTACAACCATGGTTGCGACATGGAGTACTGCTCCTCAGTGACCTGTATCTCGACTCTCGCATATGTACATTTGCTAGCCTACAAGCCCGCAACGGCCTCCCGCAGGGGGCATTCCTCTCATACCTCCAGATTAGATCCTTTCTCCACAAACATCCGCTCCCCACTTATATAGAGATACCCAATTTGGTATACCTTTTCCTTCAAAACACAGCAGCTCACATGAAAGGTATCACGCTGTTTTATGCCATTTACAACAAACACAATTCTTTTGCTAAACCCCCTTCAGTCCTCCAATGGGAACGTACCTTGGCGTCCTCGTTCTCTGATTCCACCTGGCTTAGAACATTTGCCTCCACTTACTCAGCCACAAAATGTGTGACCCATTGGGAACAGTACCAGAAGGTGTTACACTCCTGGTACCTCACCCCATTCAAACTTTCTAAGTTCTACCCAACCCACTCCTCCCTCTGCTGGAGGCAATGCGGAGACATAGGTACTCTATATCACACAATGTGGTCCTGTAAATCGCTGCGGTCCTTCTGGAACGCTTTATTTGCACTCATTTCGGACATAACACAAGATAAGGTCCTTCCATCACCGGCTTTGGCCATCCTCCATATCAATGTACATGACTTTAAACCCTGTCATAGGACGATTATCATACATCTGCTTCTTGCAGCAAAAACTGCAATAGCTAAATACTGGAAATCCCCAACACCCCCTTCTTGCACCGAAGTTGTCCTTGCACTTAACCACCATTGCATGATGGAGAAAACACTTGCAGTTGTCAATCTTGCTGCTCCCTCCTTCCGGAGGAAGTGGGGAGTTTGGCTATCTCACCCCAAGTGCACAGTCTTAGACTGATATAGAGGTTCCTTACTTGGACCCCGCTGGACCTTTCCCTGTCATGTCCTCCCCATCCTTCCCACTCCTCTCTTCTGCTATTCCCACCCCTTGTTCCTGTTCCTTCCCTTTGCCTCCCCTCTCCTTCGTTCTGCCTTTCTATTCCATGTCTCCTCCAAGTGCTCTTCCTAGGTATCTGGGTCACCCTCCTGTGCCTCGCTGTTTGCCCCGGGCATGTTGTTATTATTAATGGTTGCAAGATTGTTTGCACTGCGACTTATGCACCTGTCATGGGTTTCTCCTTCATCCTCTCCGGGCACAGTTTGTTCCCCTTGGGGTGCCCGGGGGGGGGTGATGTTACAGGTGTTATGCTTACCAGTAGTTGTTTGTTATGCTGCCATGTTATCAGTGATTGGTTATCTCACTACTATGCCTTTTATATATTTTGGACCCATTTGTAATGCATTGTTTGATTGCGCACTTGGCTGTTTATTCGGTTATGTATGTCAAACTTAAAAACTAATGAAACTAAAATGAGATGAATATAAATGATAAAGTGCACATGTGACTCACAGTTTTTTTTCTTCAGAGACCGGTTGTAGTGAAAATGTATCCTGTACCCTTAATAGTGCAAAGATGCAGTGCAAGTGCTAGTGCAAAGAAATCACAAAATTGAGAAAGGGCAGTGACTTTTATTTAAAATTAAATATATCAAGTGCAGTGTACATCCGATCCCAAAACAAGTTAGAAGTGATTGTACATTATGAAGAAAACTATATAATATGTGCTGCAGTGAGCAGAGGTGAAAAAAAAAAAAAAATAAATAAAAGAGCCGTTCAATTGTAAGAGCCGGTTCACACTACCACGACCAGAAAGTCGCCCCGTGACTTGAAGAGACTTGTTTGGAGACTTGGAAGAGACTTGGAAGAGACTTGGAAGAGACGTGTGCACTACTTTGAAGAGACAGGCGACTTTGTCTGTGGGGAATGCCTGGCTAATCTCTTTCTTCTTCCTGGAAAGTCTGATAACAAGTCGTGTCAATTAAGATAAGGAGGCGACTCCCATTGAAGTATATGGAACAGTCGGATCACAGGTCGCCTCAAAGTAGTACAGGACCCTTTTCTGGAGTTGGAGCGACTTCAGTAGTGCCAATTAAGACGGCACTGATTGATTAACATTGCTTTTGTTATGTCAAGCGACCTGGGGCTACACAAGTCGCCTCACAAGTCGTGCTAGTGTGAATGGGCTCTAAGAGATTGAAAATGAATGAAAAGGCTCCGGGTTGCAGACACCAGCAAAGACTTCACAAAGATTTAAAGATAACTGGCAGATACCTCTAAAGGTTAAAGGCTATAATGGTTGTAAATTAAAGACTATACGATCTACCAAAGAATCAGAAGGAGTGGAGGAGCCCCTGAGCAGTATCCCCCAGCAAAAAAGCCATACCAGGTTGTATACAGGGTACGACACCTAGCGGTCACGCTGGTGTCTGCAACCCGGAGCCTTTTCATTCATTTTCAATCTCTTACAATTGAACTGCTCTTTTATTTATTTATTTATTTTTTCACCTCTGCTCACTGCAGCACATATTATATAGTTTTCTTCATAATGTACAATCACTTCTAACTTGTTTTGGGATCGGATGTACACTGCACTTGATATATTTAATTTTAAATAAAAGTCACTGCCCTTTCTCAATTTTGTGATTTCTTTGCACTAGCACTTGCACTGCATCTTTGCACTATTAAGGGTACAGGATACATTTTCACTACAACCGGTCTCTGAAGAAAAAAAACTGTGAGTCACATGTGCACTTTATAATTTATATTCATCTCATTTTAAAGGCACATATAGCACTTTATTATTTATTTATTTTAATACTACTGCTCACGGTATTTATTTGTTCACTAAGTGCACCTAACTTTTAACGGTTGCGCCGCTCACAACCCCACTTGCACACATTCAATCCTTTAACCCTTTCGGGTTTGGTTGTTGGCAGCTTACACCATAATATCAACCTACATTCACTGCATATTCCATAGCGCTGGTCATCCCAGTCTAAATTAAGTTTTCATTCTACTCTGACTGTTCTATGAGGCTGCAGGACTCCAGTCTTGACAGTGATGATTGGCCCTGTGCTGATCACATGCACTCTCCCAAAAAAAAAAAAAAAAAACTCTCTAGCAATAAACACTAAACTGAGCATGTGCAGCTTGACCCTTTCCATCTATAATATCCAGAGATGAGTTGGAGACACTGGTGAAGGGTAAAGATCAGAGGAGACAGGATCAAACATACTTTTTACACAATGCAGAGGATTAACCCCTTAGGTTCCACAGTGAGTATAACAAACATGCTTTACTGCTTATACAGACTGATTTTTACTGTTGAAGGTTTAGTAACACTCTAAAGTGAGTTAAAGCGGCATATATGCGTAAAATACTAAATTATTTATTGAAAAATGTCTTAATAAATCATAACTTCATAAATTCAATAAGAAATAATAGAAAACAATTCCTTTCACCAAACCCTTGATTAAAAAAAAGCAAAGTTGTCTGAATTCATGTGAACAATCGTCCAGATGTCATGGTAACTTCTGCAAAAATCCTGCGGCATGTACAATTACTAGCTGATCTATCATAAGTCAAAAAACATGGCTCAAAAATTATTGCAAATGCCCAGGTTGTTGCAAGCCCCACATACTTTGTCAATCTGTTGCTCTGCTAAGATGCTATGTCTACACTGTGAAATCACTGTGGCGTGCCCCCCTCCCATTCTTGGTGCCCCGGAAGCAAGTGGCATTAACACATAAATGCTTTAACTACTAGCGGACACTATCAAGTCCAGAGAAATAGCATCTTAGAGAAGTAAAAATTTGCCAGAGCATGTTAAATGGAGGAGCGGTGAGGTATATGGATAAGCCACTGAATGTGCGGGACCATTGTGCATATTTTGCTTGAATGGGATGTACGGAAAGTACAGTAAGTCTCCCACCTGTGTGAACTTATCTGTTACATTTCTTAAATTGCATCTGTCTCTGCTATAGCGTATCAGCAACTGCCTATAAGTAAAAAAGGTGTAACAGATCAAACAGATAAATAAATCAATCTGTAACACTAGCAGTGCTAACACATACCAAATAATCATAAAATTGTCAGTGACTGATATAAAATGTCCACAGAGTACAGCATGCAATCACTGGAAGTAGATACACACTCCACCCAATGATAAAGTCCAAATTTAGGTGCAGATATCGAACATTGGTGAGATAGATGTGCAGCTATCTGTATAATCAGTGCGCCTCCACCATCAAGCTGTGTCACCCCATCAAAATGGACACTCACCAAAGAGAAGATCAATATAAGCTTGTATATATCAGATATGATCTCCACCAATGGACCAGTATGCAACCGCAGCTTGACACTCAAAGGGACTCTGTATCTCCAACGGTAATCAGCTCACGCCAAACAACTCATGTAAGTGGAAGCATAAACGAAGACACATAGTGTAATTCCGTACACTTTATTGTGAAACAATGTAAAACAAGTCCCCCGCTCCCATCAAAGTGCTGCTCACAAACATAGAAGATAATCAGGCGTTGCGAATGCATAGAGGAATGTAAAGCCCATCCGCCGATGTCCTCTCGCGACGGCCTCAGTTGAAGTATGTGATGACGAAACGCGTTAGGGCGTGAGTGCGCGGTCGCCATAGCAACGTGAGAATCCACGCCACGCTGTTAGTTCCAGCTTGCTAGGTACCGAGCGATCGGCTCGTGAGGACATCGACGGATGGGCTTTACATTCCTCTAGCCTGTCATCAACCCCAAGGATAGGACCGTCAGAAACTATAGACCTAATAGGGAAAATGAGGGTCAGAGAGTGTGGACATGCTACATTTTTGGCTGGGGATATGCTGCAGAAGACGATATGAAACTGGGAACATGTTACATGAGGCTGTTAGAGATCAATACTATTACCTTAATCAATGTTTCCACCATAGGTGTGCGCAGCCTATTGCAATAGGGTGTGCACCCCAAAGGTCAAACACACACACACGTGTGTGTGTGTGTGTGTGTGTGTGTGTGTGTGTATATATGTATATATATATATATATATATATATATATATATATATATATATATATATATATATATATATATACAGGGCTCAAAATTGCAAGTCCTGAGCTACTAGCCAGGCCTTAAGGGTTACTTGCCACCAGTTGCCCCACCTATAGGAAACGCCCCCCCCCCCCATCATGTAACCATAAATAGGACATGCTGTGCCTTTTAGTCCTATATGAGACCCCCCCATCATGTGACCATAAATAAGATATGCTGTGCCTTGTAGTTCTATATGAGACCCCCCCCCCATCATGTGAGCATAAATAAGACATGCTGTGCCTTGTAGTCCTATATGAGACCCCCCCCCTTAGCCATGTGACTAGAAATATGGAATTCTGAGCCTTGTATTCCTATATGAGACTCCCCCATCATGTGACTATAAGACATGCTGTGCCTGGTAGTCCCACATGAGACCCCCCCCCATCATTTGACCATAAGACATGCTGTGCCTTGTGGTCCTATATGAGACCCCCCCCCTTAGCCATGTGACTATAAATATGGAATGCTGAGCCTTGTAGTCCTATAGGAGACACCCCCCATCATGTGACCATAAATAAGACATGCTGTGCCTTGTAGTCCTATATGAGACCTCCCCTTAGGCATCTGAATAGAAATATGGAATGCTGAGCCTTGTAGTCCTATAGGAGATGCCCCCCCCCCCCAAATTTTTGACCATAAATAAGACATGCTGAGCTTTGTAATCCTATATTAGACCCCCCCCCCCCAACCATGTGTCCATAAATATGGATTGCAGCCTCACCTGTGCAGGAGAAGAGAGAGGAAGAGGAAAGGCGGCCGGATAATCAGAGCAGGGATCGCTGCACTGTAACATCTTTCATTTGAATTGTCGGGCGCTTAGCTTCACACGTAGTCCCGCCTCCTGGCTCGGCTCCTATGATAGACGTCACACGTACCGGCGGTGTTCTGCCTATCAAAGTAGCCGAGCCAGGAGGCGGGACTACGTGTGAAGCTGAGCGTCCGGCAATTCTTTTTTTTTTTTACTTTTTTTTTTTAATTAAATTTTTATTGAAATTTTCAAGAACAAAGTTATACAGGGAACAATGCAGAACATGGAGATGACATTGACAGTGAATGAGTAAGCATATCACTCTAATATGTTTGATACATTGGTGCAGAAAATAAACTGTGGAACATCAATAAACTTACATTCGTTATCAAAGCTGGCGGACTGCAAGAGAGGGGAGGGGAGGTGGGGGGAGAGGGGGTGGGGCTGGGGGTAGTAGAGAGAAAGAGGGGGAGGTAGATAGGTAGAGGAAAGGGCAGGGGAAGAGGGGGAAGAGGGGAAAGGGGGGGATAGAAAGAGAGTGAAAGTGGGTGGAAGGAAGGAAGAGGTAGTGAAAGAGGAAGGAGAAATGGTCGAAGCGGGGGGGGGGGAGGATAGAGGGAGGGGAGGAAGGAGGTTGTAAGGGAGAGAGGTAGGGGAGGAGAAGTAAGAGAGGGAAGAAGAAGAAGGAGGAGAGAAGAGGTAGAGGAGGATAGGAGGGAGGGCTGAGGGAAGGAAGGAGGGATGGTTAATTGGACAGGGGAGTAGAGGAGGAGAGGGGGGGGAGGATGGAGGGGGGGGAGAGGGAAGGGGAAAGGGGGAAGGGAAGCAAAGGAGGGGGAAGAAGGGAGGAGGGGCTAAGACTGGGCAAGACAGGACAGAATGAGTTGGAAGGAAAGGAAGGAAGAGAAGAAGGGAGGGGGAGGAAGGGGAGAAGGGACTTGTAGCCATGCTAGTCAAGTGTCGTCTTTAAACACGTTTCACACGCCACTCAACGTCGAGTCTGCAACTGTATAACAAACTTAGTATAACAGAGGTATTCATTTAGAAACCAGAAGAGAAGGGGAGGGGGGGGGGTCAGCTCATATGGAACTTTAGATACACATTTCAAATTGTAGAAATCCATGAATGCCACAACTTCCATTTTACATCAAACTCTTTCCCTCTGCCCGCCTTATGTGCCAGTATACTTTCATACATCTGGTTGGTCTTGACCATGTCTAAAACCGCAGATACGCTAGGCGTCTCAACCTGTTTCCATTTTCGAGCTATTAAACCTCTAGCAGCTAAGAGGATATGTGAAATTACACACCTACAATCCTTGGGGAAACTGTCTATGCCCACATTTAGAATGGCTAGTGCTGGGGAAGGTCGGGTGAGGACACCTGTGATATCCGAGATAATTGAAAATAGCTTGTTCCAAAAGCTGGTTAAGTTCTTGCAAGACCAAAATACATGTTTAAGGTGGGCCACCTCCCCACATTCCCGCCAGCACAGAGGAGAGTGTTCTGGTATGAATTTGGAAAGTCTGTAAGGTGTGAGGTACCAACGTAGGTTGATTTTTTGCGAAAGCTCCCAATGGTTTACACAAGAGGAAGCGGATCTGATGGAGCGAAACGCATTGCGCCACTGTTCTTCAGTAAATTCCTCTCCCAGGTCAGTTTCCCATTTAACCAGCGGTGTTGTCTTGAGAAACACCATTTTCTGTTGCAGACAATTGTAAAAGAGAGACGTGCCCTTTACCGCACGTGAGGTGCCCAACAGAAATATCCAGCCCGAAGACGGGAGATATAGATGTGGGGATGGCAGAGATTGAAGCAAATGGGATATGCTCATATATGTGAAAAAGTCATTGTGGGGAAGGCCATATGTGGCCTGTAGTTGGGAAAATTTCTTCAAAGCGTCGCCGTTCAGTAAGTTGTCAACCGTGGAAATACCCTTCGCAACCCAATGTCTAAGACATATGTGGGGCATAACCAGTTCTAAGACATGCATGGGCATGGGCACCTTTACCAGCATAGAGGGGTCTGATGTGGACGAGGCAAACTCCCTCCAAGCTTGGCGAGAAGCCTGGATCGATAACGGAATATCCTTTAATGACATAGGGCGCCATCTGTCGACCAGGAGCACCGACCGTAGGGAAGAAGAGGCACGGAACTCAGTTTCCATAGCACTCCAAGTGGTCCCGTGCGCGGGTGAAACCCATGCGCGCAGCTGGGCCAAGTGTGATGCCAGTAAATAGTCCTTAACGTCTACCATGCTATTCCTCCCGCCGACCAATGTCTGACCAGGAGAGTATGCCTACTCCTAGGACGTTTCCCCCCCCACACCAGCCCCCTCAGGGCAGCTTGTAGTTGTGCAAGAAATTTACGTGGGATAGGGACCACTAAAGTTCTAAATATGTAAAGAATTTGGGCAGAAGGATAATCTTAAATGAAGCAAGACGGCCCGACCACGTAAGTTCTGTTTTGGAGATGCGAATACATTCGGCAGTTATTTTAGCTATTAGAGGGGGTAGGTTGGCCTCCACCAATTGGGAGGGCTTCGGGGTTAGGTGAATACCCAAATAGGGAATGCTATGTGTTTTCCACGTATAAGGGTATTGTACGTTCAGGGAGTGACACAGCAGCGAGGAGATGGCCATCGGGAGAATCAACGACTTTGTAAAGTTCACCTTATAGTATGACACCAGACTAAATCTTTGTAGTATGTCATGGGTTGCGGCCAAGGATCTAACAGGATCCGTCAGGAATATGATAACGCCATCCGCGAATAAATTTACCACATGATGTCTAGACCCTATACAGATGGCGCTGATGTCTCCCGAGGACCGGACCGCCTCCGCTAGTGGCTTAATTAACAAATTAAAAATAGAAGGGGACAGCGGGCAGCCCTGCCTTGTACCATTCGTAATGGAAAAAGGTTGAGAAAGCATATTGGAGGTATATACCCTAGCAGACGGGTTCGAATACAATGCAAGGATTGCTGAAATGATGGGGCCTCTGAAGCCGAATTTCAACAATACCTGAGACATATATGCCCAATGTACCCGGTCGAATGCCTTCTCCGCATCCAACGACAGCAGCAGAGAAGGCATCCGGCCGGAGTTTGCTTTTTCAATAAGGCCAATCACCCTTCTTGTTGCGTCTGAGGCCTGACGACCCCGTACGAACCCAGCCTGGTCCGCTTGGATCAGGTCAGGCAAGACGGGGTGCAGCCGCAGCGCAATGACCTTAGCGTATAGTTTTACATTGGTATTCAATAAGGATATTGGCCTAAAGTTCGGGGGAGACATAGGGTCCTTCCCCGGTTTAGGCAATGTCACAATGTAGGCTTGTAGCATTTCTCGTGGTAATGAGGCAGAGGATACAGCATTCTCGAATACCAAAGCTAGGTGTGGGCTGAGCGTGTCGCTAAATGTCTTATAATAGAGGTTGGGCAAGCCATCAGGGCCAGGTGATTTCCCACACGGCAACGTGCAGATAGCCTTCGCTATTTCTAGGGGTGATATAGGAGTGTTTTGAGCCTGGAGTTGTTCAGGAGAAAGGCGAGGCAGGTTGATGGAGGACAGAAAGTCTGAAATGGATTGATCTGTAGGTTGCGGGGTAGAGGGGTCATCCCTCAAATTGTACAAAGAACTATAATAGCTTGCGAAGGAATCAGCGATCACCTGTGGATCCATGAGCTTCGCCTTGGTAGCGGGATCTAGCAAATATGCGATTCTATTTTTAACACCTTACCCGCCTTGTTTCCCTGCGAATAGTGGGAAAGCCGCAGAGCTCTGAAAAGTCTATCCTGGTTCGCAACCAGCAATTGTCAGAGATCCAACCTAAGCCGGGAAAGCTTTTGGGCCAGTGTTTGTGAGGGGGAAGCCTTGTTCAAAGGTTCTAAGCGTTTGATCTTGTCTAGAATGTGGTCGAGTTGCTGACTCCTCTGCCTCTTGAGTCTAGAACAAAGTTTTTTATGATGCCCCGTATGAAGGCTTTATGTGCGCACCATACAGTTGTAGGATCCGCCACAGAGCCAGCATTTTCACAAAAATACTCATTTAAACATTTAGCAATATATTGGGCATGATGGGGAGATTCCAGAACCTGGCAATTGGCTCTCCACAGATATGCAGGGCCAGGCGCCCTGGACTCACGTATAGCCATGGAGACCGGGGCGTGGTCCGACCAGGTAATGGCGTGTATCTCCGCAGACACCGTCATCTGAAGTAAGTGCTTGTCAACTAAAATCATGTCTATTCATGAATAGGAGTTATGGCATTGGGAGTGGTAAGAGTAGTCTCTTTCACCCGGGTGCAGACATCTCCACGAGTCGAACATGTCCATGATGTGTAATAAAGGCTGCAAGGCTGGAGGAGCACGGCGGGGCAATGAGGTAGTATCAATTTGTGGGTCAGATGTGATGTTGAAGTCTCCACAGATTACAACAGAACCTCGTTTCAGGTTAGTGGCCATATGGAGCATCTTCCTCCAGAAACGGAGTTGATGTGTATTGGGAGAATATGCATTAATCAGTGTGAGCGGCATGTTGTTCACTTCACAGATAACTATAACATACCGCCCATTAGGATCAGCTATTAGGTCCACTAACGAAAATGCCACAATTCTCTGCGAGTCTCTGACCGCAATCAGTACTCCTTTCCTCTTTTGGGGAGCAGACGCTTGAAAGATACGCGGAAAGTTCTTGTGAGCTATGGTGGGAGGTCTGCTGCAGGTGGGTTTCCTGTACACACAGTACATCGCTCTGGAGCTTCATCGCCTCAGACCACAGAGACGACCTCTTGGCCGGATGGTTCAGGCCCCGAACGTTAAAGGATGTTATTTTAATGGGCATGTAATAAAAGCAAAAGAGGGACAAGAGTACCTGTAGCTAGTTGCATCAAAGGAATATCTGAGTGGAGTCCAGTAGTGTTGCGGGGAGACACACCGAGACCACGGTCGACGACCGATTCCAGAGGTGCAGACGATCCAGGTGTCCATGCGGTGAGCTGACCGGGAAGGTGTGAGGTAGGGGTGCACTCATAGGGAGAAGAAACAGATGGAATAAACACAAAAACAGTCAATAAAAAGGTGAGAATGTACTCGAATGCAGTCTTGCTGCACAGCATAGCGGAGGGGAAGAATACTAGTGGCCTGAGCAGCTGTATGCCCAGGGACAGTTAGGTGCGGTTATTTTGAGGCGGCGTTCCCTTGGAGGGTTTTTTCCCCTTCTTCCCATATGTGACCGTCTGCCAATCTTCTGGGAGAGGAGAGACCCTATTGGAGGGTGCAGGAGGATCCGCTCCTTGGGTAGGGAGAATGCCCCACGATTGCAATAAGTCCAGACCATCTTGTAGAGACGTAATAGTGTGGGCTTTGTTATTGTATGTCACAGTCAGTTTGACCGGAAACCCCCATTTATAAATGATTGCATGATTTCTTAACGCTTTGGTAAGCGGTTGGAGGTTCCTCCGTTTCTGGAGAGTATGTTGGGATAGGTCAGCAAACAGCTAGATCCTGGCATATTTATCCGGAACGGGAGTCATTTTGCGGAATTCTGACATCAAGCGGTCTTTTACATAAAAAAAAAAAGTGAATCCTCATGATGACATCCCTAGGAATGTCCTCAGAGATATGGGAAGGTTTATGGAGACGGTGTATGCGGTCGATCACCAGTTCAGAAGAGGGTGTGGATGGAAGGACTGCATGGATCAGATCTCTGGCATAATGCTCCAGGTCACTGGGCTGTACCGATTCGGGGACCCCCCGGATCTTGGCATTATTACGCCGTGATCTGTCCTCCATATCTGCAAATTTATTTTTTAGCTTGTCTATTTCTTCCTCATGGCTGTAGTGGGAGTCTATTAATTCGTTATGGGATGCAGCAAATTTCCCCATCTTGTCCTCTACTTTGTCCATGCGTCCCCCTAGGGCCTTGACCTCCCCCTTGAACGATTTGACACAGTCCATCAGGTCAGCGTGCATTGAAACTCTGAGAGACATCATCATGCCTCTCAGTTTCACCTCCGAGACCAGCCTGTCACTGACAGGGAAGGAGTCTATGTTGGATGCAAGCTCCCTTGTAGAGTTCAAGGAGGAGACTTCCCCGTGGCTTACCTCCCCAGATGGCGAGTCCTCTAACAGCCTTGGCCTGCTCTTTGCTGGGCTCCCCGTGAGCGGCATCGAAGCCGATGGGGATCGAGGCTGCCCTGCCTTCTGGCAGTGCGGAGGTGTAGGGCTGGGATGCGCCGGAGAGGTCCTGCTCGAGGAGGCCGGGGAGCTGCTGCCGGCGCCATCTTGGCTCCTTTGTTGGCTCTGCGGCATGAAGAAGTGTTGAAGTTGTCGAGGTTGTCCTCCGTCCTTCTTCTTCCTAGCCATATCACAGCTGTGGGAGGCCCTGGGGATGCCGATGAGGGTTTGGACAAGGCGATTGGTGATGTATGGGCGCCGATGTTGGTGGATTTTGTCCCTGTGCCGGCGGAGCAGCGAGCTCACACTTCCATACGGCTACGTGGTGGCCACGCCCCCCTCTGCGCCCGGCAATTCAAATGAAAGATGTTACAGTGCAGCGATCCCTTCTCTGATTATCAGACTTTCCTCTTCCTCTCCTCTCGTCCTCGCCCGCAATCATTTTCCACTCGCAAAATGCTGGTGTGAATGAGCCCTTTATATATATATATATATACATATACATATACATATACATATATATATATATATATATATATATATATATATATATATATATACTGTGTGTATATATATATATATATATATATATATATATATATATATATATTGTGAGGGATTAGCTCGGTGGTAGGCGTGGATGACCCCTTTGGGGGTGCGTTTTCACAGAGAGATAGCCGATTAGAGGTTGAAAACAAGACTGATTTATTCATGCAATTTACTTAACACAATTGCAAGCATCAAAACAGCCAAAATAAAATAAAAGACAAAATAAATCCTTGCCTCTGTGGGCGGCTACCTTCTCACGCTGGAACCTACCTAAGAAGTCTTTCCAACCTACTGTTGGGCCGACACTGCTGATCCTACAGCAGACACTCAAATGTCCATTTGTTTGCTTTTCACACAGCACAAACATTGTCCATTGAACATGTCCCTTTGTTTTCTTTCACACGGCACATGTTCATTTATAACAGGATCCTTTACTCTTCAGATTCTTCACATTGAACACAGTTCATTTAACAGGTCCCTTTACTCTTCACACTCTTCACATGGAACACTTTGTCTTCTCACCTTTGAGACGTCTTCACTCGTGGTTACCCTCCTTAGCTTCACATCGCTGTAGGGGGTCTTCTCCCATGCTCACCAGCTTGTCGGGAGGCACACATCCGACTGTCCCCCTCTCCCAGCCCACACGGCGACAGGAGGCAGCAGTCCTTCTCCCATGCCCACACGGCGTCGGGAGGTACACGTATGTCTGTCCTCCTCTCCCAGCCCACACGGCGACAGGAGGCAGCACTCAATAGATTTTCTCTGGACAAATTATAGAGGCCTTGATCTCCTCATTCTGAACAGCTGAATGGTTTTCAACTTCCTGCTGGCTCTTTTTGCAGCCAACACCCTATAGTATCAGTGAACTTTTCAAAGCAGGTGGGAATGTGTCTCCTCTCAGTGACTACATTCCCAGATTTACCTGACTTCCTGTCACATACCCCCCCCTCTTGTTTCAACCCTAGGGTTGGGACACATATTTCCAGGCACGCATGTGTCAGGCACTGCTGACTCACTGATAAGCCTCCTATTATCCTCAAGCTTCCGGATGAAACTGTTTCTGTCATCTTCACTGACAGATTTCTCATAAATGCCACACAGTTTGTCTCTCATCTCATATACACATTCTTCAACTGCATTTTTGGCATAATTTTGCTCCTTCTCGTTTCTGTCATCTTCATTGACAGCTTTCTCATAAATGTCAGACAGCTTGTCCCTCATAACCGTCTGTCCAATCCACCATGGAGGACCGTGATCCATAGGCAACTCAATTGGGCTAGTCTTAAGGTCTTCAACATTCTTAAGACGCCTCTCTCTGCAATCCATAAATGTTTTCCACAAAACTTTGAGAACCTTTGCTTCACTAAGCTTTGTTCCAAGTAGGGACTCTTGACATCCCTCTGTGACTTGAGTTGCCTCTCCATACAGCTGTACACAATCATTGACTTTTTGTTGTAAAAGGGAATGATCTTCCTTCTTGAGCTTTGCTTGCTCTAAGATGCTGTGCAGAGGATTTTCCAATTGAGACAACAGGCTGTCACACATTTCTTCAAAGTGACCCCTGTTCCTTTTCCCAGAGATATCAATATCATTCAAACATTTCATATTCATAGGCAGATCTGAAGCATTTGCACTCATCAACTTCTTAAACTTTTCGCCCTCCTGAGCGAGTCGCAGTAAAGGCCTACTATTTGATTTGATATTCAGTTTATATTTCTTGCCAAACTCTTCACAGAAGTAGCCAACCAGAACATCATCAACTTTCCTTCCACCAACATAGGGGTTAAAGGCAACAACACAGTTGAACCCAGCGATCTGGGTGGTATCCATTATAGACCTCCTCTCTGCATCAGTGAAGAAGCATGGAACTGCAACACATTCTTTTACAGGTTTCTTCAATGCACTTTCTGCTGAACTATTTGACCGCTCAAGGTCACCTAGTTCCTTTTCTCTATCTGAATTCCACATGGAATGTATCTCAAGATCACGATCAAATTTCTGCCACCCGTCTTTCACCAGTTCCATTTTGGAAACACTCCCTGAAAGGCACTTATTCATTTGCTTCACGTTTTCACCAACAGCCTTAGTTTTCTCCACTAGGTGGCGTTTGCTTTTTTCTCCCAGATTTATATCACTTGCTTTAGTTTTCTCCGCTTTAGTTTTCTCCACTAGGTTTTCAGCCTGAACTGAGAAATCATCACATTTCTTACACAGCTCCTTTGTTTGCTGAAGTTCTAATGATACATTTTCCAATGCTTGAAGTTTTTGAAGGAACGGTTTATTCCAAAGGGGTGATTCAAGCCACATGTCATCACATTTCTGAGGCTCACTCAGGACAGACCCCAAAACACTGATCCTTTTAAAAACTGCATCAGGCACACTATCCCCTCTTTGGGACAGATCCTCTGTTGCCTGGAATTCCTCTTCCAGTTCCTGCAACGGAATCTTCATCTCTTCTACTTGCTGTTCTAAGGCTCGCTTAGACTTTTCTAGCTCCTGAACGCTTTTCACAACATCATCCTTGGAGCGGACCAAATCTTCCATCTCTGTACACAGCTGTTTGTTAACTCTTTCTAGTTTAACATTACACTCTAGAGCTTCCTCCAAAGAGTGAGCCAAGAACAGGGCTTTGCTCTCGTTATCACGCGCCTCCGTTTTTGCACGGTCGCGTTCTTCTGCATATTTTGCAGACACAGTTTTCTCCTCACCAAGCATCTGATCAAACTTCTTTTTCACATCTTCAACACACTCTAATGAACCAACGCTTTCTTCAATGCGTTTTTTCATATCCGCTATCTGAGCTTGCAATGTTGCGACTTGCTCTGATAGGTTTTTCTTTGCTTCCTCCTCCTCTTTTAATTGTTCCAGGAAGCCATTTTTCACATCTTCCATTTGTTTGAGCTTTGTGCTAAAACTCAGCCTTTGACACCTCTCTTCCTGTAAGAGTTCCTGCGTGTCTTGCAGCTGCGATTCCAAGATAGAAAAATCTTCCGCAATTTCTCTAGATTTGCTGTCTGCTTGAGAAAGCCGATTTGTGACACTGTCCAACTCAACCTGCAATCGGTTTGCCTTCTCTAACAGCTTAGCACACAATCGGTCACCTTCTGACACCTTGACTTGCGATTCCAGAAGCCGTGCCTCTACTTTTTCCCTCTTATGTTCACAATCTCCTTTTCCCTGCATAAGAGCCTTCACCTCATTGGCTAGTTTCTGGGAATGAGACTGTAATTCTGCCACACAGGCTTCTTTCTCCTTTAACTGCTGCTGGAAACGTTGGGCTTCACCTTTCCAACTTTCACAGTCTGCACGTAATTCATCTACCACATTGCTCAAAGTGGTGAGCTCATACACAGTACTCAGTAATTTAGCCTCTCTTTCACTTTTCTCGTTGTCGCTGAGAGACAATGTCGTTTTCAGAGAACGACATTCTGTTCCTGCGACTCCTGCAGGTCTATTTTTGTAACTTCCAAACACTGAAGACTTTTTTCCAGCTGATTACTCAACTCCAACATATCAGCCATACTTTGCTTCTGCAAAGTCTGAATTTCACTTTCCTTTTCCATGAGGATGGTATCTTTCTCCATTATAGTCTCTCTGCGTTTTTGCAACTCGACCAAAAGAAGAGCAGTGGATTCTTCCCACTGTGACACATGAGACTTGAGTAGTTCATTCATTTCCTGCAAGTTTCTATGCTCCATTTTAAGCAATTCCAAGGCTTGTTCCTTTTCTTCCATTTTCCGTTGCAAGGCATCCAACTCAGCCCTGCACACATACTCGGTTTCCTCCAAACCGATGGCCTCCATTGGCTGCTGGCGTCTCTGTTTCCAGCCTGCCATGCTCTCTTGGTGATCCTTTTGTTGAGCTGCAAAGCTCCATTGTTTCAGCATCTCCCCCATTTTGGGTTTACTTTTCATCTGAGAACCCTGCGTCTCCAAAGCAGTTTCATTTGCCCCAGTGTTGCTAGGGACAACAACTTTTCTCTTTAGCCGATTCCGTTCAGGCATGGATGGGGCTGGTTCAAATGGTAGCATCCCCTCCATCCATAGAATTCGGTCTCTCATTTCATCTATCTTTGCATTCTTCAGGCGTTTTGAACGCCCCATCTTCAATAACTCCACAAACAAATTTTTCACAGTCCAGCAAAAAATTTTCAGACCACTGTCTCTTTAACACATGTAGTTTTTCTCTCTCTTGCAAGATCTCTTTTCCTGCACACACAGTTTGTGCAGTCACTTGCACCAGACACAACAAAGTTCATCAAATAAATTTGAGACCGCTGTCTCTTTAAAACACTTTTTTTTTTTCTGTCAGGATCTTCTCTGCTTATGCCCGCATCCTCCACCATATGTGAGGGATTAGCTCGGTGGTAGGCGTGGATGACCCCTTTGGGGGTGCGTTTTCACAGAGAGATAGCCGATTAGAGGTTGAAAACAAGACTGATTTATTCATGCAATTTACTTAACACAATTGCAAGCATCAAAACAGCCAAAATAAAATAAAAGACAAAATAAATCCTTGCCTCTGTGGGCGGCTACCTTCTCACGCTGGAACCTACCTAAGAAGTCTTTCCAACCTACTGTTGGGCCGACACTGCTGATCCTACAGCAGACACTCAAATGTCCATTTGTTTGCTTTTCACACAGCACAAACATTGTCCATTGAACATGTCCCTTTGTTTTCTTTCACACGGCACATGTTCATTTATAACAGGATCCTTTACTCTTCAGATTCTTCACATTGAACACAGTTCATTTAACAGGTCCCTTTACTCTTCACACTCTTCACATGGAACACTTTGTCTTCTCACCTTTGAGACGTCTTCACTCGTGGTTACCCTCCTTAGCTTCACATCGCTGTAGGGGGTCTTCTCCCATGCTCACCAGCTTGTCGGGAGGCACACATCCGACTGTCCCCCTCTCCCAGCCCACACGGCGACAGGAGGCAGCAGTCCTTCTCCCATGCCCACACGGCGTCGGGAGGTACACGTATGTCTGTCCTCCTCTCCCAGCCCACACGGCGACAGGAGGCAGCACTCAATAGATTTTCTCTGGACAAATTATAGAGGCCTTGATCTCCTCATTCTGAACAGCTGAATGGTTTTCAACTTCCTGCTGGCTCTTTTTGCAGCCAACACCCTATAGTATCAGTGAACTTTTCAAAGCAGGTGGGAATGTGTCTCCTCTCAGTGACTACATTCCCAGATTTACCTGACTTCCTGTCACAATATATATGTATATGTATATATATATATATATATATATATATATATATATATATATTGTAAGGGATTAGCTCGGTGGTAGGCGTGGATGACCCCTTTGGGGGTGCGTTTTCACAGAGAGATAGCCGATTAGAGGTTGAAAACAAGACTGATTTATTCATGCAATTTACTTAACACAATTGCAAGCATCAAAACAGCCAAAATAAAATAAAAGACAAAATAAATCCTTGCCTCTGTGGGCGGCTACCTTCTCACAGCTGGAACCTACCTAAGAAGTCTTTCCAACCTACTGTTGGGCCGACACTGCTGATCCTACAGCAGACACTCAAATGTCCATTTGTTTGCTTTTCACACAGCACAAACATTGTCCATTGAACATGTCCCTTTGTTTTCTTTCACACAGCACATGTTCATTTATAACAGGATCCTTTACTCTTCAGATTCTTCACATTGAACACAGTTCATTTAACAGGTCCCTTTACTCTTCACACTCTTCACATGGAACACTTTGTCTTCTCACCTTTGAGACGTCTTCACTCGTGGTTACCCTCCTTAGCTTCACATCGCTGTAGGGGGTCTTCTCCCATGCTCACCAGCTTGTCGGGAGGCACACATCCGACTGTCCCCCTCTCCCAGCCCACACGGCGACAGGAGGCAGCAGTCCTTCTCCCATGCCCACACGGCGTCGGGAGGTACACGTATGTCTGCCTTCCTCTCCCAGCCCACACGGCGACAGGAGGCAGCACTCAATAGATTTTCTCTGGACAAATTATAGAGGCCTTGATCTTCTCATTCTGAACAGCTGAATGGTTTTCAACTTCCTGCTGGCTCTTTTTGCAGCCAACACCCTATAGTATCAGTGAACTTTTCAAAGCAGGTGGGAATGTGTCTCCTCTCAGTGACTACATTCCCAGATTTACCTGACTTCCTGTCACATACCCCCCCCTCTTGTTTCAACCCTAGGGTTGGGACACATATTTCCAGGCACGCATGTGTCAGGCACTGCTGACTCACTGATAAGCCTCCTATTATCCTCAAGCTTCCGGATGAAACTGTTTCTGTCATCTTCACTGACAGATTTCTCATAAATGCCACACAGTTTGTCTCTCATCTCATATACACATTCTTCAACTGCATTTTTGGCATAATTTTGCTCCTTCTCGTTTCTGTCATCTTCATTGACAGCTTTCTCATAAATGTCAGACAGCTTGTCCCTCATAACCGTCTGTCCAATCCACCATGGAGGACCGTGATCCATAGGCAACTCAATTGGGCTAGTCTTAATGTCTTCAACATTCTTAAGACGCCTCTCTCTGCAATCCATAAATGTTTTCCACAAAACTTTGAGAACCTTTGCTTCACTAAGCTTTGTTCCAAGTAGGGACTCTTGACATCCCTCTGTGACTTGAGTTGCCTCTCCATACAGCTGTACACAATCATTGACTTTTTGTTGTAAAAGGGAATGATCTTCCTTCTTGAGCTTTGCTTGCTCTAAGATGCTGTGCAGAGGATTTTCCAATTGAGACAACAGGCTGTCACACATTTCTTCAAAGTGACCCCTGTTCCTTTTCCCAGAGACATCAATATCATTCACCAAACATTTCATATTCATAGGCAGATCTGAAGCATTTGCACTCATCAACTTCTTAAACTTTTCGCCCTCCTGAGCGAGTCGCAGTAAAGGCCTACTATTTGATTTGATATTCAGTTTATATTTCTTGCCAAACTCTTCACAGAAGTAGCCAACCAGAACATCATCAACTTTCCTTCCACCAACATAGGGGTTAAAGGCAACAACACAGTTGAACCCAGCGATCTGGGTGGTATCCATTATAGACCTCCTCTCTGCATCAGTGAAGAAGCATGGAACTGCAACACATTCTTTTACAGGTTTCTTCAATGCACTTTCTGCTGAACTATTTGACCGCTCAAGGTCACCTAGTTCTTTTTCTCTATCTGAATTCCACATGGAATGCATCTCAAGATCACGATCAAACTTCTGCCACCCGTCTTTCACCAGTTCCATTTTGGAAACACTCCCTGAAAGGCACTTATTCATTTGCTTCACGTTTTCACCAACAGCCTTAGTTTTCCCCACTAGGTTTTCAGCCTGAACTGAGAAATCATCACATTTCTTACTCAGCTCCTTTGTTTGCTGAAGTTCTAATGATACATTTTCCAATGCTTGAAGTTTTTGAAGGAACGGTTTATTCCAAAGGGGTGATTCAAGCCACATGTCATCACATTTCTGAGGCTCACTCAGGACAGACCCCAAAACACTGATCCTTTTAAAAACTGCATCAGGCACACTATCCCCTCTTTGGGACAGATCCTCTGTTGCCTGGAATTCCTCTTCCAGTTCCTGCAACGGAATCTTCATCTCTTCTACTTGCTGTTCTAAGGCTCGCTTAGACTTTTCTAGCTCCTGAACGCTTTTCACAACATCATCCTTGGAGCGGACCAAATCTTCCATCTCTGTACACAGCTGTTTGTTAACTCTTTCTAGTTTAACATTACACTCTAGAGCTTCCTCCAAAGAGCGAGCCAAGAACAGGGCTTTGCTCTCGTTATCACGCGCCTCCGTTTTTGCACGGTCGCGTTCTTCTGCATATTTTGCAGACACAGTTTTCTCCTCACCAAGCATCTGATCAAACTTCTTTTTCACATCTTCAACACACTCTAATGAACCAACGCTTTCTTCAATGCGTTTTTTCATATCCGCTATCTGAGCTTGCAATGTTGCGACTTGCTCTGATAGGTTTTTCTTTGCTTCCTCCTCCTCTTTTAATTGTTCCAGGAAGCCATTTTTCACATCTTCCATTTGTTTGAGCTTTGTGCTAAAACTCAGCCTTTGACACCTCTCTTCCTGTAAGAGTTCCTGCGTGTCTTGCAGCTGCGATTCCAAGATAGAAAAATCTTCCGCAATTTCTCTAGATTTGCTGTCTGCTTGAGAAAGCCGATTTGTGACACTGTCCAACTCAACCTGCAATCGGTTTGCCTTCTCTAACAGCTTAGCACACAATCGGTCACCTTCTGACACCTTGACTTGCGATTCCAGAAGCCGTGCCTCTACTTTTTCCCTCTTATGTTCACAATCTCCTTTTCCCTGCATAAGAGCTTTCACCTCATTGGCTAGCTTCTGGGAATGAGACTGTAATTCTGCCACACAGGCTTCTTTCTCCTTTAACTGCTGCTGGAAACGTTGGGCTTCACCTTTCCAACTTTCACAGTCTGCACGTAATTCATCTACCACATTGCTCAAAGTAGTGAGCTCATACACAGTACTCAGTAATTTAGCCTCTCTTTCACTTTTCTCTTTGTCGCTGAGAGACAATGTCGCTTTCAGAGCCACATTCTGTTCCTGCGACTCCTGCAGGTCTATTTTTGTAGCTCCCAAAGACTGAAGACTTTTTTCCAGCTGATTACGCAACTCCAACATATCAGCCATACTTTGCTTCTGCAAAGTCTGAATTTCACTTTCCTTTTCCATGAGGATGGTATCTTTCTCCATTATAGTCTCTCTGCGTTTTTGCAACTCGACCAAAAGAAGAGCAGTGGATTCTTCCCACTGTAACACATGAGACTTGAGTAGTTCATTCATTTCCTGCAAGTTTCTATGCTCCATTTTAAGCAATTCCAAGGCTTGTTCCTTTTCTTCCATTTTCCGTTGCAAGGCATCCAACTCAGCCCTGCACACATACTCGGTTTCCTCCAAACCGATGGCCTCCATTGGCTGCTGGCGTCTCTGTTTCCAGCCTGCCATGCTCTCTTGATGAGCCTTTTGTTGAGCTGCAAAGCTCCGCTGAAAATCCGCATTTGCCTGCTGTTGAGCTGCATTTGCCTGCTGTTGTGCTGTATTTGATATAATCAGTTGTTTCAACATCTCCTCCATTTTGAGCTTACTTTTCATCTGAGCACACTGCGTCTCCATAGCAGTTTCATCAGTGTTGCTAGGGACAACAACCTTCCTCTTTAGTATACTCTCTTTAGGCATGGATGGGGCTGGTTCAGACGGTAGCATCCCCTCCATCCATAGAATCCGGTCTCTCATTTCATCTATCTTTGCATTTTTCAGGCGTTTGGACCGCCCCATCTTCAATAACTCCACAAACAAATTTTTCACAGTCCAGCAAACAATTTTCAGACCACTGTCTCTTTAACACATGTAGTTTTTCTCTCTCTTGCAAGATCTCTTTTCCTGCACAAACAGTTTGTGCAGTCACTTGCACCAGACACAACAAAGTTCATCAAAAAATTTTGAGACCCCTGTCTCTTTAAAACACTTTTTTTTTTTTTTTCTGTCAGGATCTTCTCTCCTGCACACATAGATTGTGCAATCTCATGCACCAGACAAAGTTCATCAAACATTTGCACTTCCTTGCAGGGATCTTCGCTTCTGCCCACTGCATACCTCCACCATATGTAAGGGATTAGCTCGGTGGTAGGCGTGGATGACCCCTTTGGGGGTGCGTTTTCACAGAGAGATAGCCGATTAGAGGTTGAAAACAAGACTGATTTATTCATGCAATTTACTTAACACAATTGCAAGCATCAAAACAGCCAAAATAAAATAAAAGACAAAATAAATCCTTGCCTCTGTGGGCGGCTACCTTCTCACAGCTGGAACCTACCTAAGAAGTCTTTCCAACCTACTGTTGGGCCGACACTGCTGATCCTACAGCAGACACTCAAATGTCCATTTGTTTGCTTTTCACACAGCACAAACATTGTCCATTGAACATGTCCCTTTGTTTTCTTTCACACAGCACATGTTCATTTATAACAGGATCCTTTACTCTTCAGATTCTTCACATTGAACACAGTTCATTTAACAGGTCCCTTTACTCTTCACACTCTTCACATGGAACACTTTGTCTTCTCACCTTTGAGACGTCTTCACTCGTGGTTACCCTCCTTAGCTTCACATCGCTGTAGGGGGTCTTCTCCCATGCTCACCAGCTTGTCGGGAGGCACACATCCGACTGTCCCCCTCTCCCAGCCCACACGGCGACAGGAGGCAGCAGTCCTTCTCCCATGCCCACACGGCGTCGGGAGGTACACGTATGTCTGCCTTCCTCTCCCAGCCCACACGGCGACAGGAGGCAGCACTCAATAGATTTTCTCTGGACAAATTATAGAGGCCTTGATCTCCTCATTCTGAACAGCTGAATGGTTTTCAACTTCCTGCTGGCTCTTTTTGCAGCCAACACCCTATAGTATCAGTGAACTTTTCAAAGCAGGTGGGAATGTGTCTCCTCTCAGTGACTACATTCCCAGATTTACCTGACTTCCTGTCACATACCCCCCCCTCTTGTTTCAACCCTAGGGTTGGGACACATATTTCCAGGCACGCATGTGTCAGGCACTGCTGACTCACTGATAAGCCTCCTATTATCCTCAAGCTTCCGGATGAAACTGTTTCTGTCATCTTCACTGACAGATTTCTCATAAATGCCACACAGTTTGTCTCTCATCTCATATACACATTCTTCAACTGCATTTTTGGCATAATTTTGCTCCTTCTCGTTTCTGTCATCTTCATTGACAGCTTTCTCATAAATGTCAGACAGCTTGTCCCTCATAACCGTCTGTCCAATCCACCATGGAGGACCGTGATCCATAGGCAACTCAATTGGGCTAGTCTTAATGTCTTCAACATTCTTAAGACGCCTCTCTCTGCAATCCATAAATGTTTTCCACAAAACTTTGAGAACCTTTGCTTCACTAAGCTTTGTTCCAAGTAGGGACTCTTGACATCCCTCTGTGACTTGAGTTGCCTCTCCATACAGCTGTACACAATCATTGACTTTTTGTTGTAAAAGGGAATGATCTTCCTTCTTGAGCTTTGCTTGCTCTAAGATGCTGTGCAGAGGATTTTCCAATTGAGACAACAGGCTGTCACACATTTCTTCAAAGTGACCCCTGTTCCTTTTCCCAGAGACATCAATATCATTCACCAAACATTTCATATTCATAGGCAGATCTGAAGCATTTGCACTCATCAACTTCTTAAACTTTTCGCCCTCCTGAGCGAGTCGCAGTAAAGGCCTACTATTTGATTTGATATTCAGTTTATATTTCTTGCCAAACTCTTCACAGAAGTAGCCAACCAGAACATCATCAACTTTCCTTCCACCAACATAGGGGTTAAAGGCAACAACACAGTTGAACCCAGCGATCTGGGTGGTATCCATTATAGACCTCCTCTCTGCATCAGTGAAGAAGCATGGAACTGCAACACATTCTTTTACAGGTTTCTTCAATGCACTTTCTGCTGAACTATTTGACCGCTCAAGGTCACCTAGTTCTTTTTCTCTATCTGAATTCCACATGGAATGCATCTCAAGATCACGATCAAACTTCTGCCACCCGTCTTTCACCAGTTCCATTTTGGAAACACTCCCTGAAAGGCACTTATTCATTTGCTTCACGTTTTCACCAACAGCCTTAGTTTTCCCCACTAGGTTTTCAGCCTGAACTGAGAAATCATCACATTTCTTACTCAGCTCCTTTGTTTGCTGAAGTTCTAATGATACATTTTCCAATGCTTGAAGTTTTTGAAGGAACGGTTTATTCCAAAGGGGTGATTCAAGCCACATGTCATCACATTTCTGAGGCTCACTCAGGACAGACCCCAAAACACTGATCCTTTTAAAAACTGCATCAGGCACACTATCCCCTCTTTGGGACAGATCCTCTGTTGCCTGGAATTCCTCTTCCAGTTCCTGCAACGGAATCTTCATCTCTTCTACTTGCTGTTCTAAGGCTCGCTTAGACTTTTCTAGCTCCTGAACGCTTTTCACAACATCATCCTTGGAGCGGACCAAATCTTCCATCTCTGTACACAGCTGTTTGTTAACTCTTTCTAGTTTAACATTACACTCTAGAGCTTCCTCCAAAGAGCGAGCCAAGAACAGGGCTTTGCTCTCGTTATCACGCGCCTCCGTTTTTGCACGGTCGCGTTCTTCTGCATATTTTGCAGACACAGTTTTCTCCTCACCAAGCATCTGATCAAACTTCTTTTTCACATCTTCAACACACTCTAATGAACCAACGCTTTCTTCAATGCGTTTTTTCATATCCGCTATCTGAGCTTGCAATGTTGCGACTTGCTCTGATAGGTTTTTCTTTGCTTCCTCCTCCTCTTTTAATTGTTCCAGGAAGCCATTTTTCACATCTTCCATTTGTTTGAGCTTTGTGCTAAAACTCAGCCTTTGACACCTCTCTTCCTGTAAGAGTTCCTGCGTGTCTTGCAGCTGCGATTCCAAGATAGAAAAATCTTCCGCAATTTCTCTAGATTTGCTGTCTGCTTGAGAAAGCCGATTTGTGACACTGTCCAACTCAACCTGCAATCGGTTTGCCTTCTCTAACAGCTTAGCACACAATCGGTCACCTTCTGACACCTTGACTTGCGATTCCAGAAGCCGTGCCTCTACTTTTTCCCTCTTATGTTCACAATCTCCTTTTCCCTGCATAAGAGCTTTCACCTCATTGGCTAGCTTCTGGGAATGAGACTGTAATTCTGCCACACAGGCTTCTTTCTCCTTTAACTGCTGCTGGAAACGTTGGGCTTCACCTTTCCAACTTTCACAGTCTGCACGTAATTCATCTACCACATTGCTCAAAGTAGTGAGCTCATACACAGTACTCAGTAATTTAGCCTCTCTTTCACTTTTCTCTTTGTCGCTGAGAGACAATGTCGCTTTCAGAGCCACATTCTGTTCCTGCGACTCCTGCAGGTCTATTTTTGTAGCTCCCAAAGACTGAAGACTTTTTTCCAGCTGATTACGCAACTCCAACATATCAGCCATACTTTGCTTCTGCAAAGTCTGAATTTCACTTTCCTTTTCCATGAGGATGGTATCTTTCTCCATTATAGTCTCTCTGCGTTTTTGCAACTCGACCAAAAGAAGAGCAGTGGATTCTTCCCACTGTAACACATGAGACTTGAGTAGTTCATTCATTTCCTGCAAGTTTCTATGCTCCATTTTAAGCAATTCCAAGGCTTGTTCCTTTTCTTCCATTTTCCGTTGCAAGGCATCCAACTCAGCCCTGCACACATACTCGGTTTCCTCCAAACCGATGGCCTCCATTGGCTGCTGGCGTCTCTGTTTCCAGCCTGCCATGCTCTCTTGATGAGCCTTTTGTTGAGCTGCAAAGCTCCGCTGAAAATCCGCATTTGCCTGCTGTTGAGCTGCATTTGCCTGCTGTTGTGCTGTATTTGATATAATCAGTTGTTTCAACATCTCCTCCATTTTGAGCTTACTTTTCATCTGAGCACACTGCGTCTCCATAGCAGTTTCATCAGTGTTGCTAGGGACAACAACCTTCCTCTTTAGTATACTCTCTTTAGGCATGGATGGGGCTGGTTCAGACGGTAGCATCCCCTCCATCCATAGAATCCGGTCTCTCATTTCATCTATCTTTGCATTTTTCAGGCGTTTGGACCGCCCCATCTTCAATAACTCCACAAACAAATTTTTCACAGTCCAGCAAACAATTTTCAGACCACTGTCTCTTTAACACATGTAGTTTTTCTCTCTCTTGCAAGATCTCTTTTCCTGCACAAACAGTTTGTGCAGTCACTTGCACCAGACACAACAAAGTTCATCAAAAAATTTTGAGACCCCTGTCTCTTTAAAACACTTTTTTTTTTTTTTTCTGTCAGGATCTTCTCTCCTGCACACATAGATTGTGCAATCTCATGCACCAGACAAAGTTCATCAAACATTTGCACTTCCTTGCAGGGATCTTCGCTTCTGCCCACTGCATACCTCCACCATATGTAAGGGATTAGCTCGGTGGTAGGCGTGGATGACCCCTTTGGGGGTGCGTTTTCACAGAGAGATAGCCGATTAGAGGTTGAAAACAAGACTGATTTATTCATGCAATTTACTTAACACAATTGCAAGCATCAAAACAGCCAAAATAAAATAAAAGACAAAATAAATCCTTGCCTCTGTGGGCGGCTACCTTCTCACAGCTGGAACCTACCTAAGAAGTCTTTCCAACCTACTGTTGGGCCGACACTGCTGATCCTACAGCAGACACTCAAATGTCCATTTGTTTGCTTTTCACACAGCACAAACATTGTCCATTGAACATGTCCCTTTGTTTTCTTTCACACAGCACATGTTCATTTATAACAGGATCCTTTACTCTTCAGATTCTTCACATTGAACACAGTTCATTTAACAGGTCCCTTTACTCTTCACACTCTTCACATGGAACACTTTGTCTTCTCACCTTTGAGACGTCTTCACTCGTGGTTACCCTCCTTAGCTTCACATCGCTGTAGGGGGTCTTCTCCCATGCTCACCAGCTTGTCGGGAGGCACACATCCGACTGTCCCCCTCTCCCAGCCCACACGGCGACAGGAGGCAGCAGTCCTTCTCCCATGCCCACACGGCGTCGGGAGGTACACGTTTGTCTGCCTTCCTCTCCCAGCCCACACGGCGACAGGAGGCAGCACTCAATAGATTTTCTCTGGACAAATTATAGAGGCCTTGATCTCCTCATTCTGAACAGCTGAATGGTTTTCAACTTCCTGCTGGCTCTTTTTGCAGCCAACACCCTATAGTATCAGTGAACTTTTCAAAGCAGGTGGGAATGTGTCTCCTCTCAGTGACTACATTCCCAGATTTACCTGACTTCCTGTCACAATATATATATATATATTACATTTTTAGTTATTTTTACTTTTTTATAGTTGTTGCAATTTTTTATTTTTTACATGTTCTCACTTTTGAGACAGAGAAAAGGACTAAGGGAACACGTTCCCAAGTTCCTTTCTGCAGCCTCAGCTGCACAGAATGGAAGAGCTCTACACAGTACTTAAGCACTGAAGCATAGTAAACACAGTTCTGAATGAAAACAGTGAGCGATCGGTACTGATCACTCACTGTGTTCATTCAGAAAAGGAAGGGGTATTTTTTATCAACTCCTTCCCCCTCTCCATTCTGAAGATCTCCCCGTGTGTCTGCAGCAGCATGCAGGAAAGGAGAGAAGGCAGCAGTAGTGGGGGGGGGGGGGACTTACTAATTCTAACACACACAAGGTGATTAGGGTGTCCCACGGCACATCAGGCACACCCCTGGCGCATGCCTATGGTTCCAACTAGAGCAGGGGTGGCGAACAAGTTCGACAAAAGGAGCCAAAATTTTAAACTGTGAGAGTCAGAGAGCCACACCACGCAGTGACCTGCCAAAACAGACAAACACTCACACAAAAGCATATAACTTTAACAATAATATATTAAACACATAATATAACATGCTCAGTCAGGTGTTTTTTGTTACCTTGTTGAAATGATGGGATGATAATCTCAGTGGGATTTCTGGCATCTTTTGTTTCCAGTAATCTTTTGCAAATCAGGTTTGTATTCAGTTGTAGCCATGGCACAAGTGATGGAATAGGCATGGCACAAGTGATGGAATAGGCATGGCACAAGTGATGGAATAGGCATGGCACAAGTGATGGAATAGGCATGGCACAAGTGATGGAATAGGCATGGCACAGGTGATGGAATAGGCATGGCACAGGTGATGGAATAGGCATGGCACAAGTGATGGTACAGGCATGGCACAAGTGATGGAATAGGCATGGCACAAGTGATGGAATAGGCATGGCACAGGTGATGGAATAGGCATGGCACAAGTGATGGAATAGGCATGGCACAAGTGAGGGAAAAGGCATGGCACAAGTGATGGTACAGGCATGGCACAGATGGTATGGCATGGCACAGATGGTATGGCATGGCACAGATGGTACAGGCATAGCACAGATGGTATGGCATGGCACAGATGGTACAGACATGGCACAGATGGTATGGCATGGCACAGATGGTATGGCATGGCACAGGTGGCATGGCATGGCACAGATGGTACAGGCATAGCACAGATGGTATGGCATGGCACAGATGGTATGGCATGGCACAGATGGTACAGGCATGGCACAGATGGTATGGCATGGCACAGATGGTACAGGCATGGCACAGATGGTACAGGCATGGCACAGATGTTATGGCATGGCACAGATGGTATGGCATGGCACAGATGGTATGGCATGGCACAGGTGGTATGGCATGGCACAGATGGTATAATAATGGCACAGGACAGGTGATGGAATAGGCATGAGGAGGAGGAGGACTCACTTACCGGGCTGCTGACTGGTTCCAGATGACCTCCTCACGCTGCGCCTACGGCCTGGTCTGGATCCGGTCTCTCTGAAGTGCCGACTCCCGCCGAGTCCTGGTCTCCGTCCGCTCCGGTCCTCCTGGTCGACTCGCGACGTCTTCTTCTCTCCGCTGCTGCGCACACTGTGCTCGGGCGGGAAGGAAGGTGGAAGGCGGAAGATGATGTCCTACTGTGATTGGTCCAGGCTGGAGTCTGGACCAATCACAGCCCGGACATCATAAAAGTGGGAGTGTCCCGCTGAAGAGCGCCAATCGGCGCCCCTGCTGGATTTTGACTCCACCCCCCCATACCCAGGACACAGTACGGCGCCCGCCAATGGGCGAAAATTTTACATTTTTTTTTTTTTTTTTAAATCTCATCTCTTCACGAGCCACAGTATACCATAAGTGGCAAAGAGCCAAAGAGCCGCAATCAGTTCGGCGGGGAGCCGCATGCGGCTCGAGAGCCGCGTGTTCGCCACCCCTGAACTAGAGGCTGCTGAGGGCTGCATGTGGCCCTTTGGTATACGATGTGTGGCCCTCAGGCCACATGTTGGGCAGCAGGGGACTAAAGGATCCTTGTTATCTCTTACATTCTGAGAGAGTGTTATCTGTTTTGGGCTAGGGCTCTGCTTTTTAAGTACCAAGGAGATGTATAGTTGCAGATTTTCAAGAATATCATTGATTATTATTGATTGCAGTTAAATGAGTTTTGTAATGAAGATACAGTATCTCACAAAAGTGAGTACAGCCCTCACATTTTTGTACATATTTTGTTATATCTTTTCATGTGACAACATTGAAGAAATTACACTTTGGTACAATGTAACATAGTGAGTGTACAGCTTGTATAACAGTGTAAATTTGCTGTCCCCTCAAAATAACTCAACACGAAGCCATTAATGTCTAAACAGCTGGCAACAAAAGTGAGTACACCCCTAAGTGACAAAGTCCAAATTGGGCCCAATTAGCCATTTTCACTCCCCGATGTCATGTGACTCATTAGTGTTACAAGGTCCCAGGTGTGAATGGGGAGCAGGTGTGTTACATTTGTTGTTATCGCTCTCACTCTCTCATACGGGTTCCTGGAAGTTCAAAATGGCACCTCTTGGCAAAGAACTCTCTGAGTATCTGGAAAAAAAGAATTGTTGCTTCATAAAGATGGCCTAAGTTGTAAGAAGACCATGCCAAGACCATGAAACTGAGATGCAGCACGATGGCCAAGACCATACAGTGTTTTAACAGGACAGGTTCCACTCAGAACAGGCCTTGCCATGGTTGACCAAAGATGTTGAGTGCACATACTCAGCGTCATATCCAGAGGTTGTCTTTGGGAAATAGACGTATGAGTGCTGAAGGGGTTGGGGGTCAACCAGTCAGTGCTCAGACCATGCCTTGCACACTGCATCAAATTGGTCTGTATATACTGGAATCATGTCTTGTGGTTTGATGAGACCAAGATAAACTTATTTGATTCAGATGGTATCAAGTGTGTGGGGGCAACCAGGTGAGGAGTACAAAGACAAGTGTCTCTTGCCTACAGTCAAGCATGGTGGTGAGAGTGTCATGGTTTTGGGCAGCATGAGTGCTTGCGGCACTGGGGAGCTACAGTTCATTGAGGGAACCATGAATGCCAACATGTACTGGGACATACTGAAGCAGAGCAGGATCCCCTTACTTCGAGGACTGGGCCGCAGGGCAGTAACCAACATAATAACAGCCCCAAACACACCTCCAAGATGACCACTGCCTTGCTGAAGAAGCTGAGGGTAAAGGTAATGGACTGGCCAAGCATGTCTCCAGACCTAAACCCTATTGAGCATCTGTGAGGCATCTTCAAATGGATGGAGGAGTGCAAGGTCTCTAACATCCACCAGCTCTGTGATGTTGTCTTGGAGGAGTGGAAGAGGACTCCAGTGGCAACCTGTGAAGCTCTGGTGAACTCCATGCCCAAAAGGGTTAAGGCAGTGCTGGAAAAAAATGGTGGCCACACAAAATATTGACATTTTGGGCCCAATATGGACATTTTGACTTAGGGGTGTATTCATTTTTGTTGCCAGCGGTTTAGACATTGATGGCTGTGTGTTGAGTTATTTTGAGGGGGCCACAAATGTACACTGTTATACAAGCTGTACACTCACTACTTTACATTGTAGTAAAGTGTCATTTTTTCAGTGTTGTCACATGAAAAGATATAATAAATATTCACAAAAAAGTGAGGGGTGTACTCACTTTTGTGAGATACTTTACATTTGCAAAGCTGAAACATACACTGGACACAAAATATTTTAAAACATGCTTCTGTGAACAAAGCAGCTGATGTATCTCCACACTCCCATCACCTATATTGTACACAAAGTCAATCATCATAAACTTTATCTAGCTGCTCTACAAGCTACAGGGTACAAAATAAGCACAGGACTTTAATAAAACATATAGAATTGCAGATTATAGCACATTGCTATATGTTTTACATCTGATTCAACTGATAAATAATGTTATTTTGTGACCTAGATCTATCATCCTTCCTTTTTCTTTCATGCACGGTGCAGGTCTTAGAGCTGCCATATCACTTTCAGTGAATTCAACCCTCGGCATCAAGGTGAAATAAAACTTTTATGAATGTTAAAGTGACTCCATTAGATTACCTTTAGTATTTGTTGAAAGTAAATCAAACACCTTTCAAGCAGTTCCACAGAGGTACATTTATCAAAGTGCTGCAGCAACAAACTGTATGGTAACTAAAATCCTCATTTATCAAAAGAATTGAATAAAACAATAATGTTTCTGATACATGAGTTGCATAGGTTTTTTTTTTGCAAATTTCTATTAGACATTACAGCCAACACATACAGTATTAAGGACATGGATTATATTCATGCATTATTTCTTTATTGCAAATTATTGAAAAGCATCTTGGGATCTTTGGGTTTGCCAGCTCATCCCTTTATGAAACCTAATAATGTAATTGTATGACTGTGTAAATTCAGGTGAGGGAATGATTTACTCCAGGGAACCTGTACCATGTGTCAGGTAGGGATGGGTTGGAGACCCTGGATGTCCATCTCATAAATATGTAGCACCCTCCTAGGTAGGTATATATAGTTTTTCGTTTCTCTGCTTAACCTCCCTGGCGGTATCCCCGAGCGTGACTCGGGGTGGATTTTTTAGACTAGGATCGGTATCCCCGAGTCACGCTCGGGGTAGATGTGCAGAGCGTGCAGCGGTGTCTCTTACCTTCTCCTGGCGATCCAGCGATGCTCTCTCATTGCTGTGACCACCAGCCAAGAGTCCCGCCGCTCGTCCGTCGGTGTGATGACTTCCTAGTTCCGTTCCCTGCAGCAGCAATGCTGCATGGGAGCGGAACTGGGAGGGAAATTCAAACGTTGCACAAAACACAAACACATAACACATTTATATTTTATATATATATACATATATGTATATATATATATATATATATATATATACACACACATATATATATAAACAGTATATATACTGTATATATACACACATATACATATAATATACAACGCATGAATTATAATCTAATCAATAATATAATTTTATTATATATATTATATATTATATCATAAAATTATATTATTGATTAGATTATAATTCATGCGTTTGTGTTTCAAATTTATCACATCTGGGATGTCTACTAGACTTTTATTTTGGTCAGGTTTAAGTCAGTAATTACTAAGAATTGTAGGCCTATAATACATAACGCCAAATTTCCATGAAAAAAATTGTACCGCTTTTGGTACATAGTTCCTGACATAATCATACCGCAGGGGGGTTAACAGGGAGAAAGCCAGGCAAATGTGTGTGCTGTCTGCTTAACAGAGAGCTGTGATTGTTTAGTGAGGTCTGCTCAGTGTGCTCAGGTGCTGCTCATGCTGTTTTGAACATTTCACACTAATTCAATAACTATGAGAGGTCCAGGTGGAGAGGGGGCTACTTTCTCTCCCCAGCACAGGCTGCCATGCAGCCTCAGGTGGTCGACCTGAGGGACTAAAACATTAAAGTTGCAACCCATGGTCCTTATGAGAGCTGACTGAGGTAGGATGTCCGTGGATCCTTTCGGGTACCACTGTAGAGTGCTGCCGTGTATGCTTCAGGAGCCTTGTGTGTACAGACCCCCCCCACAGGGGATCCCTGGGACTTGTGCTGTTAGATCCTAAAGGTCAGCTACTGGGTGCAAGCTAAAGGTGACACTGGCTAGTGTCTTAAAAAAGCAAAGTTCACTGAGTTCCTTCAGCTGCAAAGAGACGTGTTCATCCCATACAGGTGCTGTATGGTCATGCAGTTGATCTGCTATACAGTTCTATTGAGAGAATTGTCCTCACCTGTGAATAGGTAATTTGGAGTATCTTACTAAATCCCTTCTCCTATCCAAGTTCTCCAAATAAAACACAAAAACCAAATCCCCTAGACTGGTCATTGATGATAACCAGCGGTGGCTGTGTGAAAATACGCTGTACATGGTTGTGGATTAATCAGTGGGAGGCCCGGGCAAACCAATATCAATGCGACTCCTGCGGGGGTACCGCTACACATGTTATGATATCTTCTGGTGGACCAAACCTAAGGTAGCTTTCAAAACATGAAGCACCAAAATACGGGGCACTACCCAGAATGTTACAAAACATGTATATCCAAAGACATGCTTGTAGGTTAATTGGATCCTGTATAAAATTGGCCCTACTGTGTATGTATGTGAGTTAGGGAGCTTAGATTGTAAGCTCCTTGAGGGCAGGGACTGATGTGAATGTGCAATGTATATGTAAAGCGCTGCATAAATCGGCAGCGCTATATAAGTACCTGAAATAAAAATAAATAAAAATGTATTATGGCTCACTACTATTCAGTTGATTTGACTTCATTGTGGCAGACCTGGTCTTTAAAACATATCCAAACCCAAAACCAAAATGTAATAAATCACACCACACTGGTCCTTGGATAGTTGCATTTATTTTATTTTTTCCTTTTTTAAACATGTATGCCTATGTTCACAGTTTACACAAGAAAGTTACTCTAGTTCTATGGAGCATTGGGATTTATTTACTAAAACTGGAGAGTGCAGATTCTGGTGCAGCTGTGCAAGGTAGCCAATCAGCTTCTAACTTCAGATTGATCAATTAAGATTTGACAATGAAACCTGGAAGCGTCTTGGTTTCTATGCAGAGCTGCACCAGATTTTGCACTCTCCAGTTTTAGTAAATCAATCCATCTGTGTAGCAATCTCGAAAGCCCATTAGCTGATCATTTCAGCTCCAAGGATTAATGCTAGACCCCGTCTGTTACTGACAGCCAGCATTTCCAGCACCAAAAGCTGCCAGAACCTGACAAAAAGTTTTGGGTGCCATTTTAAGAGTATATACACATGGCTATATGAAATAATTTATTGAAACACATCCCAAACCACTCTGCTACAAACCTCCCCTCATTGCTCCACCAACTGAAGGATGCAGGCTCCAGGGTGGTCCTTGATCTGCTAACATCAATCAGGAACAAACAAGAATGGAGCTACTCAACTTCCAAAAGTCCAGAATAGGATTATTAATGCTATCCAATACAGGAAAAAATCCACTTGCTCCTCCTATGCATTTCATCTCATTAGGAGCTTAGTCATAGACTCTTTGGATAAGCTCCTGATAAAGTGAAACGCCTAAACAGAGCAGGCGAATTTTCCTTGTATTGCATGACATTTATAAACATATTCATGGAAGTTGAGTGACTCTATTCTTATTTGGCCTTCATTCATATGTAATTACAGTAACTTGTACATAGGATCTAGCTGGCAAAATCTTGGAAGTGAGATTTTGTGCAAAAAGCTCTGTATCAATGTAACAATATATCAATGTTTACATGCTTAAAAGTGTACAGCATAAATGCAGACCTAGGTTGCTAGGACACAGTCTGCTATTGTTGCCTAGAATCTACTGTTGCAGCTTTTGCTACCTAGCATCCTCCGTTGCTAGAACTCATGTAGCTATTGCTACCTAGATTCCTCAGTTGCTTGAGCGCAGGTGATTATTGCTGCTTAGATTTCCCCTTTACTAGGATGCAGATGGTTATTGTTATTCATTTGCATTGTATGCATGTAAATGTTATCCCAATGTGAACATAAATACAATGTAAATCACAGTTCATATACAAGAACTTAGACACATATATTTTTTAATTCTCCAAAGCTGTGAAAACTTGCTGATCTTTTTTCAGCGGTGTGCATGGACCCATTGAAAAAATACACCTGTGTTCAGATCCATAAAAACTGTGTATGAGCCCTATAGCAGTTTAAGGACAAACAGCCACTGCCCCTGTGCCATATTAAAACAAGTCTCAAGTGGTTAATCAGGGTTTATCACTTTCCATTAAAATATGAAATTTGCCAGAGTGGTGTAGCTGGGTTTCAAATGAGATATTATGTTTAAAATCAGAATATGTTAATACTCCAGAGTCATCTTTAAAGCTTAACACGGGGCAGTTATAAAAGACAAAAACGAATGCCAATCTATATCCAATCATTTATATGTAGCACTGTCCCCGTAGGGCTTGCTGTATGATGACTTGTTGGGCCTCCTCTGATTACCAGCACACAGTCACTTAGGGTACAGTTCACACATTCATCCTTACTCCCAATGACTTGTTGCTCAATACTCAATCCATGGGTATTGGTTTTTAGTGTTTATTTTGGAACTTGGATGGGAGAAGAGAATAGTGGGATACTCCAACTGGAACTATTTACATTGGATAAGGACAACTCTAACTTGGACTGACTAGGTTGCTTGTGGAAGCAGTCACACTGCTTAAACCATATGCCACATGTATGGAAAGGGTTAGGTTTCCTTTCTCTTTCTCCAGCAATAGACTTGGTGATCTACATTCTCTTCAGGATACTCACTAGCATTCCATTTACTAAAACCCCTCCACTGACTGTTCTAGATACAGGGCTGCCCCCCCCCCCCCTCAGGTCAGGCCCCTTGACACAGATCTATACTCACTGTATGCAGAATCAGATCCTTCAGTGTCTCCCCTCTCAGTCAGCTCCACAGGACCACAGTTCCTCTCTAGCTCTTTAGGCCCTCAGGTCGACCACCTGAGGCCGCATGGCACCTCTACAGAGGAGGAGGCAGCCTTTCTCTCCCTCCGGGACTCTGCTATCCAGCTGAAAGTACCCGAGCACATGTACTTCTAGCATTTATACAGTATTCCAGCATGCACTGAGACACTTTCCTCTGCTGAATCATCAGGGCTGTATGAAATGCCTGTGCACTCATTTGTCAGGTTTCCTCCCACTGTCCAATATGCCTCCCTATTGGACCAGAGTGAAACACTTTGCAGACAGACTGAGTTGCACCTTAGCACATTGAACAGATCCTGCTCTCTGGTAGGCAGAGAACATAGATTTACATGGCAATCCCTCTGGTAAGCAGAAAGGATTCAAAACTATACTCTCTCTCTAGCAACTACTTAGGAGGGTGCTACATATATATTTTTTTATTTAAGCCACCTGAATTTGACTTTATCTTAAAGTGTCAATAAAACCAGACTATGAAAAACTCTCCGTACATGCTAGAATAAAGCATTCATTTTGTGTAGAGTGAAATATACCTAGTTGATCCTTTCTTCAGCTGTCCCTTCTGTCTTCTCTGTGTCCCTAATGCAGCCTGAGATTGTGCAGACCAGTTGGTGTCCTGTACAGAGCATGCTCAATTTCAGTTCCCTTCTAAGCTCTTTATTTGCTCCTTTATCTCTCTTCCCAGGGCTGGCCCAAGACATTGTGCTGCCTGGGTCCAAGAATGAAATGTTGCCCCCCCTCCAAAAAAATAAAAATAAAATAATCATGCCTACCAAAAGGCCCCCACATCCATAGGGAAGTTCCTAGGAGGAGACACTCCGCCTTCTCATACTCATCAGTTTGCCCGACAGGCAGCAGTATGAGATAGGGAAATGCTGCCCACAATTCCCTGCAAACTGATGTAACACAAAACTGCTGGAAAATAAATCTTGGATGTCAATTTGCCGTCCCTCTCAAAGTGCCGCCTGGGTCCAATGGACCCAGCAGGACCCATAGTAGGGCTGGCCCTGCCCCTGCCCCTCTCTCTCCCTCCTGCTCTATGTCTTCCTATTGCTATGCTAAAAACTACGGGGGTAGGAAATTTTATGCTGATTGATTACATTCACTTACAAAAACTCACAAAAACGCTTAGTTTTAATATAACTCAGTAAAATATCACATGTAATTGATAATTCCTGAAAGCTCAAAAAAGAGCCATCTGAATAGGATTAAAGTTAATGTCAGTCAACTTTGACTCCGCCTACACCATATAAATGGTGCAAATCCTGGTTGGGAGCCAACCACTTCTGCAGTGCCCGTACTTCCCCCATTAACTAGCCAACCCTGAATTCAGGTGGAAACAGCCAATTTTACTCCCCTTGGTTTTTATGAGCTGTTTTTCACGGAAGATCTTTACAGATCTATTGTGAACCAAAGCAATTTATATGCCGATCAATGTATCGAAACCCAATTTATTTATTTATCAAACCCAAATTTGACCCTTGCCAGAGAGTTCGCATGGAAACGTATCACTGTTTCTGAATTTAGAACCTTTCTGGGTCTATCCCTTATCAGTTGTGGTCATATTGGTCCACTGACCCAATTCATCATATGCCCATGTTCTCTGCTGTCATGGCCAGGACTAGATACAAGCAAATTTTGTGGTTCATGCATTTCAATGACAATGAACTTTATCGTCCTCGGGTGACCCTAGATATGACCGGCTCCACAAAATTCAGCCCCTCGTAAATCACTTCAATCAAAAATTTGCATTTTTGTGTATGCCCCAACAAGCTGTCTCCGTTGATGAGTCCCTGATTAAATTTTCTGGCTGCCTTGGTTTCAAACAGTTTCTCCCCAGCAAGTGTGCCAGCTCTGTGACAGGAAAACAGGCTATACATGTAGTTTCCAGATTTACAAGGGAAAAGATAGCAGTGTGGAGGCCCCCGACTGCCCAGACTACATAGGGAGCAGCGGCAAGATTGTTTGGGACTTGGTGTCACCCTTATTCGGAAAGGGGTACTATTTATATGTGGACAATTATTACACAAGCGTGCCATTTTTTAGTCACCTTTTTGATTCTGGAATTGGGGCATGTGGCACTGTGTGACCTAATCGCGGGGGATTTACCCAACGGCTTGTCGATTCCTGACTTAGACGGGGGGAAAGAGCCTGCTTGAAGTGTAATAAATTGCTTTCAGTGAAGTGGAAGGACACACAGCATTTTTTCTTTCTGTCTTCCATTCACGTGGATACGCCAGCCCAAATTACAATGGCGATTGGTGTTGTTAAAAATCCCCTCTGTGTCCACGAATACAACCTTAACATGGGAGGGGTGGACTTCAATGACCAGATAATGGTGCCGTATTTAATAGCCTGTAAGGCCAGACGCTGATACAAAAAAGCTGGATATTTATTCCAATTGGCTTTGCTGAATGCTTATGTGCTATACAAAGCATCAGGAAGAAATGGATTTTTCCAAAAATTCCAGGAAGATATCATCACAGCCCTTCTGTATCCAGAAGGTGCTGTGGCCCAAATTCACAAACCAGATGCATTAAGTGTTAGATAATTATTCCAGTTTCATAATTCAGCACTTATAGGAGTTATATTATATTCACGGCAAGCTTGCAAAATATATTTGGTTTTATGATTATTCATAATATTAATATGTGTGAATGACCTTGATCACGTGATTAGTGATAAGGATCTTCATCTGAGCCGAGGCAGTAAAATGTCAAATATTTCTGGTGTATGTAGCTAGTTGGAGGATGACATATATGGTATCTGGTATAGAATATCATGGGAAGTCAAGAATAGACAGGATCTATTTAATATGAGGAACAATACATATATTTGTTTAAATAATGTTAGTTGGGACTAGTGTAATCTCAGTCATAATTAATAGTATTTGTGTGTATTTACTTATTGTTGTATAAGTTGGTAATATGTGTTACTTAATTAGCTCTTTGGATATATGACATAACATGACATTAGCCACGTTACAAGAACAAGAATAGTGTGTTAAATGTGGGCTTGTCAATCAAAGTCCATATATGACTTTATGAATTTAGTACATCCTCTTTTATAGAAATAGCTGAAGTTAGCAGAAATTATGTATGCCAGACAAGGTTTTGAGCGTTGTGAAATTATGAAATCTACATGTAAGATATATAGCCAAGAGATTCACTCACGAGGAGTACACACACTAGAAGAGATCACACACACATACAAATACAAAGACTTTACACATACTCTTTAACAACCTTAAACAGGTGCTTGCTCTCAGAAACCTAAAGCCGTAATTTCCTGCTTCTTTCTTGAACATGCTGCTTAGAGTGGAAGGACTTGGAAGGACACACATGCCTGCACAGCCATGATTTCAAGCTTTACTTATATTTTTACCAACACTGAACTGAGCTGTTACACTTTTTATATTGTATTTATGGCAACAATACATTCACATTTTGTTTTTAAGTCAGTCTGGCTATCTATACTAATCATCTGGAAACACCTAAAGATACTAAAATATTAGATATCTTCAATATTTTTCAGTGAGCTGGCTGCATGAGAGGCATTTTGTCCTCCCTGGTACCTCTACCCAAAGAGCACCCCAAAGAAGATGTGTTTGTAGAAAATGTGGATATAGGCGTGACACCCATTTTTATCCCTCCTATCCTGGCCAACCTGGTCTGTGTATCGGGGACTGCTTCCCTTGCTACCACACACTAGTGGAGTATTAGTATAGGGTACAGCGTGGCACAGTCTAGGGCACACTTTCATACAGGGTCTCAAAATATATTAGATGGCTATCACATTTTGAGAGACTCAAGCCTGGAACATTTAAAGTTTTTTACAGTTACAAAAAAAAGTAAAAAAAGCGAAAAATAGTTGTCTTTTTTTTCAGTAAATTTTTTGTGCTTACTATTTTACTGTACTTTATAATATATTGCTTTACTGTAATGTTTTATTGTTAATTTTTTTTATTGTTAACCATAGTTTGCTTTGCAGATACTGCCATTCTATACTATTATATTGTAATGTTTTATTGTTACTGTGTTTTAGTGTTAACCATTGCTTGCTTTGCAGGTACACCCATCAGCTGCAACACTGATCTGTTTATCCTGACAGCAACAGCATTTGCTTTCAGCATATATGTAAATCAATGATTGCAGCACTGTAGGAGGTGATTTCACCACCGCAGTAAAAAAAAAAAGAGCATATATGGTAAAGCATAGGGGATGGGGTGGACACAGGGGGTGGATATATTTTTTTACACTTTTCTTGGCAGAGATTTCTTCATTCACATTGATTAATGTGAATGGAGGAATCTGTCATGTTCTTTTTGGAGCTGAATGAAAAAAAAAAAAAAAAAAAGTTGCATGTATGCCCATCATTAGAAGTGGGTGGATGTTGGGAGGTCTAATGGTGGGCATACCAAACACTTTCTAGCAGAGATTTTTTCATCCACATCGATCGATGGGAATGTAGGGATCTGTTAGGTTCTCTTTTTTCGTTTAGCCCACAGGCTGCATGAAAAAAAAGAACATTACAATACTGTATATGCCCAACAAGGACCAGCAACGTACCGCTGGACTTTAAGTGGTCCTACCCGGATGATGCCTGCAGGTTTGGGCATAATCTTGGTATTGTTTTTTTTACAGCCGTGGGTCGGCTTTCATGTAATTAGCCGCTAAACTGCTTTTACAAGCAGTGGAGGGTATCCCCCCCCCCCCTCCCGCCGCCTTCCGTGGTTTCCTCAGGCTCTCCTGTCCCTCCGGGTAACCTGAGAATGCAGCCGGTGGTTCCGTAAGCTGACCATGATGCTGATTGGAGACCAGAATCGCTCCAATCATCTCTATGGCCTAAGATGCCGGAAGCTATGAGCATTTTATCACTTCAGTTTCGCCAGATATAAACAGCACCTTTTTTAAATTGGGAAAGCATCTCATCACACAGATCTTGGTGTGGTCAGAGGGGCAGAGGAGAGATCTAGAGTCTAAAAGACCCCAATTTTTTTCAAAAAAGAGTACTTTTCACTATTTATTGCTATCATAGGGGATATTTACATTCCCTGTGATAACAATAAAAGTGCTAAAAAAATGAAAGCGAAGGTGTAAAAATAAAATAAAAAAGCAAAAAATAAATAAATAAAGCACCCCTGTCCCCCCCCCCCCGTGTTTGCACGCAAAGTCGAACACAAACATCAGTCTTGTGTTGTATGTAAACAGCATTTGCACCATGCATGTGAAGTATCACCTGAATGTCAGATTGAGGGCAGTAATTCTAGCAGTAGACCTTCTCTGTATATCTAAAGTGGTAGCCTGTAAAGACATGTAAAGGTTTTTAAAAATTTACATAGTTTGTTGCTGCTGCTTGGGCATGCCCAATGTCATGTTGGGTATCTATCTATCTTTTTTTTTTTTTTTTTAGACAAAGTTGTCACTAAATTATATATTAATCACGCATGCCATGGGTATATATGGAATGACATTCTGCTGCTTCTCCTGAGCACAAGGATACCACGCGTGTGAGACTTTTTGGGAACTTAGCCATGTACAGGACCCTGAAAACCAATCACCGCCTTCAGGCTTTCTAAGGACGTATATTGCTCATTTTACTTTCTCACTATCTATCACAGTTTCAGAGGTCCTGAAATATCAAAATAGCACAACCCCCCCCCTCCCCGAATGACCCCATTTTGGAAAGTAGACACCCCCAGCTATTTGCTTAGAGGCATGTTGAGTCCATGGATTTTTTTATATTCTGCTGCTTCTCCTAAGTACGGGGGTGCCACATGTGTGAAACATTTTGGCAGTCTGGCCGCGTACAGGACCCTGAAATCTGCCTTCAGGCTTTCTAAATGGTTGATTTCACTTTTAACTGCTTATCACAGTTTAGGAGGCCATGAAATGCCAAGATAGCACAACCCCACCAAATTACCACTTTTTTGGAAAGTAGACACCCCAAGGTATTTGCTAAGGCAGGGTGAGCATTTTGCAGCTCTCATTTGTTTTGGAAAATGAAGAAAGAAAAAGGAAAATTTTTTTTTTTCCTTTTTTCAAAACTTTGTGACAAAACACGAGACTTGCAAAATATTCACCATGCCTCTCAGCAAATAGCTTGGGGTGTCTACTTTCCAAAAAGGGGTCATTTTTTTTGGGGGGGGGGGTTGTGCTGCTCTGCCCTTCTAGCACTTCAATAAATGAGATGGACAGTTAGAAAGTAATAGCTGGGGGGCGTGGCGACCGCTGAAGCTAAAGGCTGCTTGATCAGGCTGCTCCTCATCCAGCCAGGAAACCTCTATTGACTAGTGCTTCCACTCTTAATTCCAGCAACTGCCACATACCTCCCCGCACCTGTAGGCATGAGTAGGAGTAGGAGATTTAATAATCATAGGTTCCATGTAGAAACAGAGGAGTTGATTTACTAAAGGCAAATAGACTGTGCACTTTGTAAGGTGCAGTGGCACTCTGCAAGTGCAGTTGCTCCAGAGCTTAGTAAACTAGGTAATGCTTCACTTTGCAAAGAATACCCAATCACGTGCAAGGAAAATAAAAACAGCAATATTGGTTGCACATGATTGGATGATTGAAGTCCGCAGAGCTTCTGCTCATTTATCAAAATCTGGAGCAACTGCTCTTGCAGAGTGCAACAGCACTTTGCAAAGTGCACAGTCTATTTGCCTTTAGCAAATCAACCCCAGAACCTGCAGATCCATAGGTAGACCATTAAAATTCACTTCCATGTTACACACCAGAGTTCTTTTTAAGTTATTTTTCTAGTTCAAGTCATATTTTTGCTAAGCGATTGACATTTTGTATTTTCCCATTCTAATTTAGCACACTGTTACAGATAATGCACTCTATGTGGAAAACAGTGTAGTGTTCATTATTACTAAGCTAACGCTGGCATTATCTGTAAACAGCAGACAAACACATGGAAAATTCATTTGGAAAAGGCAGAACATTGCCCAACCATACGAAGATATGTATCAAGAAGATTCAGTTGGCCCTCACATCAGCCGAGAAAATCCCATTTTTGCAACATTGAAACACATAAGCAATAAAGATGCATGGAATATGCAACATGATTTTCCTGAAGCCTTGAATTTTCTCTCTTGTGTTGGAAATGTGCTATCTTTTTGTCAGGAGAAGCTTAAGCCATTTGCAGTCTTATAAAAATGTAGCACATAAAAAGGCATTTACCATTACAGGAAAGGTGATTTATGAAAAGTGACATGTATTCAATTTTATCTGGCACCAGCCACGAGGGGTGTCCTACAATATATAAATGTCTTTGAAGTTGCTTTGTGTTTTCTTTTATGTGGTTTCATTCTAAAAAGGAGGGAACAGAGGACAGGAACAATTACAATAGAAGGTTTACCAGTAGTGTTGTAAGTGTTATGCCCCCTACTTTTATTTTAAAGTACGGTATATCTATAATGCACCCCTATAGAGAGCCACCTGTAGTTTGAACCTATTTCCTCCCGATGAAATTGGATGAGGATAGAGAGCATGGAAAAACCTTAAACTTTAGAACTTAAACTTTATCAACTTCAAGACTACTAATTTCATGGCTGCGCTTGTTTGGCTCTTGACAAGTCTTGTGCACCTTCAGCTGCACCTGCACAACAACCGACAGTTTTGCACCCTTGCTTGGTTGCACTGGCACACTTCTGGCTGTGCTTCTCCCCACAGCCGTCCCATAGAATCTCTATGCTGCCTGTGATCTGTCATCTCCCTAAAGGCTAAAGTACTATACCGGTATACCAAATGGATCAAACAAAGGGGGTACCCTAACTAAATAGGATCCTAACACTGTGCCACAGCAATCTAAAAATTAAAACACTGTAATGAATAATGTCAAAAGCAACTGCCACTTTAAAAACAATTAAATAAAAATGATATCTATACCAATAGCAAAACTCAATGCTATAGATAGTAGCGCTCAACAAGAATATAAGAATTAAAATGATAGCAATATAATGAAGACACCTGTGACATTGAAGGTGACAAGTATTCAGTCCATAAGTCAGTTCATAAAATTCCAGTGAACTTCCACCGCACCACGTGAATGTATTTGACTGCGCCCTCTTGGTAAAAAACTCACCAGAAATGGATGCCTAATCTTCTCATATAGGCAAAAAGAGCATGTAACCACAATCGGGTTGTGTAATCCACAGTGGTATTCCAGTATCAATGGCACCACATAACCACAGAGAGCATGTGTGTAAAGGAAAAGAAGATATCCATTGCGTAGTACTGTACACGCACTTTATTAAATAATGGATGAATCTCCACACATTACACTCACATTAATTCAAATAAAAGCAGCATATAAATAGCCAAAAGTCTGGCATCATCATCGTTGTGGCGGACTGAAGGAGGAAACATCCGTTTCTCACCAGACTCCTCACGGTGTTCCAGAACGTCACTTCTGGTTTACGTAAGTAAACAAAGCCAGTTGCCAAACAGCCATGTCCCGATGCGTTTCGTCATCACACCTGGGATTTGCCTATATGAGAATATTAGGCATCCATTTCTGGTGAGTTTTTTACTAAGAGGTAGCGGTCATATCCGTTCACAAATTGCGGTAGAAGTTCATCTGTTCATTGGAATTTTATGAGCTGTCTTATGGACTGAATACTTGTCACCTTCAATGTCACGGGTGTTCTCGTTATATTATTATCATTTTAATTCTTATATTCTTGTTGTGCGCTACTATCTATAGCATTGAGGTTTGTCATTGGTATAGATATCATTTTTAAAGTACTATACTGTCTGTTAGAGATTTAGAGTTTAAATGATAAAAGTCTCTGAATTATATATAAATTCCATAATGTAATGATGTTAGTTTTGAAGGTTACTTTAATATGTCTCTTTCAAGGACAGAGAAGCCCTTTTGCTATGTATGTATATTTATTTTTAAACCTTATGTCAGTCAGTATATTGGGTGGAGTTATGTGTCTTACTATAGACTCAAACCATATACTGTATGCAAGAGTGGGTGTTACTTTTATATTTAGAATCACTACCTTCTTGGCTCACACTTTTTGCTAACATTGTCTTTACATATAGTATAAAAGACAACTATATCTACAGATCAAGCAGAGATGAGGAAAGAACATCCTACACTCTGAGGACATGTAACACCTCTCTCTCTCCTTTTGATGCGTGAAACCTTTCTGTTTGTTCTGTTTTGTATGTTTGTTTTGCCTTAATTTAGTAAAATAGACAACTTTCCTGAGGTATCGTGACAGCTGAGAAGTCTATTTTGAACATTTTGGTAAAGAATTTGGACCTGGATGATGTATATTACTCTTTGACTCCAGTTAACGATCCTTATACCGGGGGTGAGCTTTTGTCTGTGTTTCTCACCTCTTGACAGCTTGCGGTTATGTAAGGAGAAGAAAAAACAAAAGACCCAGCTTGTACGAGGTTAATTCATATTTACCATCTGGACAGTGTTTTCCAAGTATTTTTTGGATACAAGAGGATTTTTGGGTAAGTAAAATTGTGACGTTACGTACGTGAAGATTCTTGCCAAGGTCAAAGTCCCTGCCAGATGCAGCTGGTAGCCAGGATATGTGAGACGTTCTCACAGGATATTGGGTTGGAGACCCGAGGATAGTGTTATAAACGGGACTAAGGCATTGCATTATTTTTAAAAGCCCACCATTGCAGGTAACCCGGCAGATTTTCCTTTTGGATGAGGCAAGTTTGGAAGTTGGATTCTGAATATTGAAGACGGAAGTTCAAGAACAAAGGAAAGAACAAAAGGCAAAAAAAAAAAAAAGACACTACTCAACTCTTGTTTTTCTTTAAGTGTGCACAGGACTGTCATTCTTAACAGGGTGAGTGTGTTTGTTCACATAGGCAGATACAATGGAATGGTTAACATCTCAAGTTCAAAAGTATAAAGAGAGTCCTATATTATCAGGACCTGATACATTTCATTTATGGAATACAGGCATGCAATGGTTTATTGATCAGTGCCAGATTGTTGACAACAACATTTTTATCAAAAAAACAACTAAGTTAATTGTGACATGTCAATTCTTTTCATGAATATTTAATCCCTGAAAGCCAAAAGAAAATATGTGTTGTTACACGTGGTCATTCATAAAAGTTACAGGAGGTAGAGCAAAGCTTTCAGGAGAATCCAAAGATTGATATTGTCGAAAGAACTATATGCAAATGAGATGAATGGATGAAAAAACTAGTGAATCTGAAGCTTTACAAGCAGATGATTTTAAAACATTACCAACAGCTTTACAATTAGCTTTAAAAGATTGAAGGAATAAGGAAACAGAAATTAGGGGAATCTTACAAAGTTTACAATTTGAGTTAAAGAATGATGAAAAAGATTATGAGTAGAGACAATTGTTTTCTACTCCTAAATCTAAAACAGTAGAACCTTCTAGTTGGGTTCTCAACAGATTAAAATTACTTAAAAACATCCCATCATATGATGAAAAGAAGGATTTTTTTTTAAATATTTGTACCTTTGAAAATGTTATGTCTAAACTGCCAATACAAGATGAGACTGAAATAGAACAGTATTTCATTTCATATCTTCCTTTGCACTGCCATGTTCTACCATGTACAAATTCATAATGGTGAGGGATTTGATGTGTTGGATTTAGGAACACAGACCAGCAGGTTTAAAAGCAGCTGTACGGGCAGCAACAGGTTTAGATAGATTTAACATAAACTTACTAAATTATCTTAAGATTTCTAAAGACAACAATCTGCTGATAGAAGCTGATAAATGAAAAAGAGCCTGGTGTTTAATAAAAACCCTACAGATTTGGTCACTGAAGATCATACATTAATGATTGAACATTTTTTACAAAAGGTTCCAAATTTAGACTTGGCTTTTAAGTTTAAGGCAGCAGATTGTCCTAATTTACTTGAACTCAGCAAATATTAAAAAATAAAAGTTTTGCTCAGCCTGACATTTCTAATAGCCAAATGTTAAAAGCTTTTTGCAATAGGAATTTCTGGTAACAGTGGGAGCTCTTGTAAGGGAAGGAGTCTTGCTCTGGGAATTGTATAATAAACAAACAGTGTTGTGCCAGAAAAAAATCATAAATCACACATAACAACTGTGATAAAGATGAAAGTAAATAAGCTTTCAAAGTGTAGATGACTAAGCAAAATCATATATAGTGCAAAATATGTGAATAAAAATGTCCATCAAATTAATCCCAAACTCCAAACAGATGACACCTCTGGGAATGTGCTTCCTTCACCATATAGAGTGGCCAATCACCTTGTTTCTTGTCCTGAGTGTTACAGGTCAATCCAAGCATTTTTCCTCATTCAGGGGAGATGTTAGTCTATAAACAGGGAGGCTGATCCTGGGTTTCACTTCCCATCAAAGGTGGCATAAAAAGAGGAAATTGAGTGCTCTCTGCTTATTTAAACAGTAATTTAATGAGTAAATAGCTGCACTTACATACACGGCACTCAGCAGTGCCAGCTTACAACACAGTTCATGACAAATCAGGGAGAGATGCAACATCGGGTATGCAGGCTTCGCCCCCTATACGCGTTACGTCAGCACTTCCCAGCTGTGACTTCCTCGGTAGGGGTCTATTTTATTTATTTGTGCACTGTGTATTATTATAATGTGTTGCACTTATATTTATGGAATTTTTTTTCTCATATATTTAGCACATATTTTGTAGTTTTAGCACATAGAGATTATTTTATCACATTTTTGCGCTGATAGCTTTTTTGATTATTTGTTTTGCTCTGGGAATTGGCCGGTATATGAGCAGGCCCCATTTTACCAGTTCTCAGAGGAGGAAACCGCTCCTTTGATTTTACAGTAACTAGGAAGATAATTTAAAAAAAAAATTTTGGCAGATGTACAATCAAAACCTGTAAAATCTGTCAAAAATAATAAAAAAAGAAAGCTACCAACAGTATAGTGGGCTTCAAAGGGTGTCAGCTAAGCTAGTCACCTCATGACAGCTCCCATCTGTGTTGTAGGACACAACACAACAGAATCTTTCTCTGTTAACCCTTCCAGAGACTTAGAATCTCATGTACAAAAATGAAGGTGTGACACCCCCCCCCCCCCCACAGACACACACACACTCCTTTAACTTTCCTTACTTCTTTATTTTGGGTAAGGATAGAAGACCTTCTGTTGAAGGAAGAGTGGAGGGTATGAAATGGGATAATATTTGAATTAATTTCGTTTTTTGTTGCAGCCACAAATTGAAACCTATTTCTGATAAGAAAATTAGGTTACTTGGTTTTACTTAAGAAGGTGTAGTTGTGTATCAAAGTTGTCCAGTAAAACTGAGATTTAAAAACAGAGCACCAGCCCCACACAAATAAATCTTGTGTTCCTTTTTTATATTACCTGTCATAAGCGGGCTAGGTGAAACACTTTTAGGCATGGATGCGCTAAGTTCCCTTGGTTGCATTGTTGACTTATTTAACCTTACTTCGTGGAGAGATTCACAAAAAACGTGTTTGTGAAGTGATTCCCTTTTCAGAGCCCAGGGATGACATCTTTGCTGTGTCAAGTCCAATGTCGGTGAGTTGAAGAGTCAGTTGCAACTGATGTTTCTGAATATTACTGTCCACATTGTTGGTGATTGATTGCCTGCATTTCAGAGACAATAGAAGTTACCACCAGAGGCGATACCTCATATTAGGGAGGCAATCAGTGAACTATTAGAGCAAGGAGTAATTGTGGAAGGTAATTCCCCTTGTTCTTCCCCTGTGTGGGCAGTAAGAAAAAAATCAGGAGCATAGCATTTGGTTTTAGATCTGTGAATATTTAATAAGTATACAAGCAGCTCATTTGGTTGCTAGTGCCCCTGAGATCATGGCTCAGTTGTGAGGTGACTGTTCAGTGTTTATTTGCCTTGATATTTCAAAATGGATTCTTTAGTGTACCAATAACTCCTGAGTCTGTTTTGAGATTTGGTTTCACATTCGACAACATATATGTTTTCACGATTATGTCAAGGGTTTCATAGTTCACCTGTCTATTTTCACCAAGCTCTAGCTCAAGTTTTGGATCCATTAGAATACGGTGATAAGTCACTCCAATATGTTGATGACCCTCTTATCCAGATTTAAGAAAAAAAAGAACATCAAGACATACTCTTTAATGTTTGTAGAGCATTAAAGGAGGCGGGATTAAAAATAGATTTGAACAAAGTTCAAATCATGCAATTTCGAAGTGAAGTTCTTGGGGATTACAATATGTGTCAATGGAAGAAAACCTATGAAAGGAAGAATAAAAGCTGTTCAAGAGGTATCGTTGCCTACTACTGTTACTGCTTTTTGGGCCTGGTCAACATTTCTTGAGAATTCCTAGAGAACTTTGCAGTAAGAGCAAAATCTCTTTCTGAATTATTAAAGCTTACTGAAAACACAGGGTAGTTTTTTTTAACCACTTGCTACCCGCCCGCTGTCAAATGACGGCGGATCATTGCAGCTATTGTTCTGGGACACCGTCATATGACGGCGCACAAGAACAGCCTCTCTCGCGCACCCCCGGGGGCATGTGGATCGGTGATCGTGGCCGTGCCATGTTGCTAGGACACGGCGTGACCCCAATCTCGGTAAAGAGTCAATGACATGACTCTTTATCCATGTGATCGACTGTGTCCAATCACAGCCAGTCACATGTAATTTAGGAAGTGCCGTTATTCGGCTCTCCTCGCCTCACACTGTCAGAGTGTGAGGTGAGGAGAGCCGATCAGTGGCTCCTCCTCATAGGGGAGACAAGTACAAGTAATCAGGACACTGATCATGAGTGCCCTGATTACACAATATGTAAATAAAGTGCCAATTACTGCCCACCATCAATGCCTACAATGCCTGCCATCAGTGCCCACAATCAGTGCCCATAGTGCTGCCAGTCAGTGCCCATCAGTGCCTGCTCATCTAGGCACTGATGGGCACTGACTGACAGCACTATGGGCACTGATTGTGGGCACTGAGGGTGCTGCCCATCAGTGTCCATCAGTGCCACCCATCAGTGCTCATCAGTGTCACCCATCAGTGTCCATCAGTGCCACCTGTCAGTGTCCATCAGTGCCACCTGTCAGTGCCGCCTCTCAGTGCTCATTAGTGCCACCTCTCAGTGCCCATCAGTGCCACCTATCAGTGCTCAACAGTGCCGCCTATCAGTGCCACCTATCAGTGCCCATCATTGCGGCATATTAGTACCTCCTCATCAGTGGCACCTCATCAGTGCCCATAAGTACCACCTCATCAGTGCCCATAAGTGCCACCTCATTAGTGCCCATCAGTGCAGCCTATCAGTGCCCATCAGTGCCGCCTCATCAGCTCACATCAGTGAAGGAGAAAAATTATTTATCTTCAAAATTTACTCACAGAAAATAAGAAAAACGTTTTTTTTCAAAATTTTCTGTCTTTTTTCTTATTTTTTGTAAGAAATAAAAAACCCAGAGGTGATTAAATACCACCAAAAGAAAGCTCTATTTGTGTGAAAAAAAAAAGATAAAAAATTCATATGGGTACAGTGAAGCATGACTGCACAATTGTCATTCAAAATGTGAGAGCGCTGTAAGCTGAAAATTGGTGTGGGCAGGAAGGGGGTGAAAGTGCACTGTAGGCAATTGGTTAATAACAGGAGAAGCCCTGCAATCATTCAAAGACCTAAAGAAAGCCCTTATAAATTCAGTGTTTTTTGATCAATGTAGATTCCTCTCAACCATTTTTTATTAAAGTGTATGTCGGTGATGAGACAATTTCATCAGTACTTTTACAAAAATGGCCAAAACCGTATCCAGGCTTGGATACTAAATTACATCCTATCACTTTTTATTCTCAGTTATTGACATCAGTTGGGAAAGGTTATTCATCTTGTATGAAAAATGTGTTAGGAGTACATTGGACAATGCTACAGGTCAGACACATTGTGGGTTTTGCACCACTTGTTTTGAAAACGCCTCATATTACACTAAAGGTGTTATTACAAGGAAAAACAAGGGGTGTTAATTTACAAAAAATCGCTCATTGGCAATTCGATTTTGAAGAGAAAGGCTTGTCAGTTGAAGTGGGAGATAAATATTTCTTGGCTCAAATTATGTAATGTGAAGGACAGACCCACAATTGTGTAATTGAACACGAAAAAGTCACTCCTTCACCCTTCAGTGGAAATAATCAGGGTCAAATTCCTTGTGCCTATATAGATGGCACCAGATATTGGCACAACAGAGCGTATGTAACGGGATTTGCTGTTTGGATTCCTGATCAGCAACTTTTGTTACAATATAGGCTTCTTGGATATATGTCTGCACAAAGAGCTAAACTTGAGGCTGCCTTATGTGTTTACCATCAGAAGACAAAGCACTGAATATTTTTAGTGACAGTGCATATGTGGTTCATTCATTCACATTGTATCTTTCTATATGGTCCATGAGAGGCATGATTGATTCTCAAAATAAACCACTTCAACATGCTCAGGTTCTTTTGGAAATAGAACATATAGGAAACACCAAACCAAATCAGTGGTTCTTCTGCAAAGTTAAAGCACATCAAAAGTTGTCTACCGATGAACATGTCAAAGGAAATGTCTATGTTGACAAAGCTGCAAAAGAAGCTGCTTTGACAAGGCATAGATAGATATCCTGTTATGGAGGAAGAAATTGTAAGTGTAGTAGTCAAAGAACAAGAATCTGATAAGGCTGCTCCTTTGGAAGATTTAATTTGGTCACAAGATAAAGAGGGAGACCCTGAAATGTTGTCTCAGTTAAAATCAGCGCAGACTGATAGTGGAGATAAAGTGTATTGTAAAAATATTGAAGATCAGTGGGTTTCTTATATTCCAATGAAGATGGCTAGAGCTCTTTTGAAATTTAATCATTCCCTCTTTGCACATTTAGGACCTGATTTTGTGTATGAGCTAATAAAAGTAGAGTTTTGTAATCCTCATCCTAGAGCCCTTTGTCATCAAACTTCTGAGTCTTGTCTTATTTGTTTACAGAACAATCCAAAAGGAAAAGGTAAACCAAAATTACAAAGAGTGCCTATCGCTGATGGACCTTGGCAATCTATACAGATTGATTATATTGGTCCTTTTCTACCTGCTAAAGAGGGATACAAGTATGCCCTTGTTGTAGTTGATACTTTTTCTAAATGTATCGTGGTAATTCCAGCAACAAATAATACGGCTTTAACAACAGCTAAGTTGTTGTGGACCTTTGTAATATCCCATTGGGGCTGGTTCCGAACCATAGAATAAGACAATGGCCCCCATTTTGTAGGACAGGTAATGAAGGCCATGTGTGCAATGTTAGGATTTAAGCAACATTTTTATGTTCCTTATCATCCTCAGGAATTGTAGAAGGTATGAATCGTACCATTAAGTCCAACTTGAGTAAGATAATTTAAGAAAAAGTTAAAGATTGGGTGACTCATTTACCTGCTGCACTTTTGGCATTAAGAGCTTCAGTATCTTCTAGTACAGGTTTGTCACCTTTTGAGTTGATGACAGGATGAAGAACGTCTTTTCTTCTAACTTTTAAGATTAGCATACCTAGTCATTTACAACCTTTTGTACAAAAAGAAGTGTGGTTGCAAACATTGCAATAACATATACAAGAACTTCAGAAATTTGCTGCTCTAAATATGGCTAGACCCTTGCCAGATTTAAATAAAAATGATATCTTGGACAAGACTTCTACTTTTGTTGAATATGTCCAGAAATATACCGCAGGAGCTCAGGTTATGGTTAATAATTATAGGTCTGCATGTACCTGGGGTGCCAATTGGGTAGGTCCCTTTCTTATTTTTAAGGTATTTGGGACTACAGTACTTCTTGTTCAGAGAATTGGTAAAAAATGCAAAAAAGACTCTAAGCCCAGAATGTTCCATATTGATCAAGGTAAATTACTTAAAGCGGAGTTCCGGCCACAGAAAAAAAATTTCAATGAACATACCCCCGGGACAGTCAGGGCTAGTACATTCCACAATGGATAGCCTCTGATCTGTCCCGGTTCGCACTTACCTTTTAGAAGAAATACTTACTTTTAAAATATCTTCTCCAGCGCTGCCATCTCAGATGTGGGCAGCTGAAGCCAGCGTGATCCTCTTCTGCGTCCTCTTCCGTCCTCTTCCCACGATGCACTGCGCCGGCCCCGCCGTCACTTCCGGGTCTGCAGCGTCATCTCTGCACAGCTTCTGGGCATTCCCAGAAGCTTTTTAGCAAGGTATGACGCGCCTACACCGGAACTGACGTCGGGGCCGGTGCAGGCGCATTGATTCCTGGGAGCGATGACGTTCAGCTCCCAGGAATCATTGCAAAGCGGAAGTGACGGCGCGGGCCGCGGCCGAGGAAGGAGGAAGTGGATGGTAAGGTGAGTATATTATCCTCTCTAATAAGGTAAGTGAGCAAAAAAAAAAAAGATGGGAATATCTAATTCTTGCTCAGGTAAGGATAAGGAAGCGGATGCCATAAAATCTACAGGCATGATTTTGTGGCCGGAACTCTGCTTTAAGAAAAACAAATAATCAAGAATGCGGTGCTTGTTTTTATATTCTCTCCTAGATATGTCTTGCGTTATTAAGTTTAAAGAATATTATTTTATCTTTTCTGGAATTTCGAATTGTACTATGAACATGAGACAAACCCAACCACACTTCTGTTTGTCACTACCTCTTATTTTTGCTTTCATCCCTACTACCTGCAGATTGTGTTATCAAGGACTATTGTTTTTGGATGGACTTCGATGTTTTACTTATAAGAACTTGAATCGTAAGAGACATTCTGATCGTTCAATCACTCTGAAAAGTGGAGTTGGGAATACGATTCTCATATATGAATTTTTTATTTTTATGTTTTTTTCCTATTTGACATTTACACATAGGGTTACATTTATTACACATTAATTGTCTGATATAGGAGAATATGAGTGTTTAGAGTATGACAATTATTTTATTGCTTATAATTTACAGGGTAAAATACACTGTGTTGATTTTTCAAATAGAATGGATTATACAGTTAAAGGAACAATATGTGTAAAATCCTGCTGTATTAATCTTGCTGGTAGTGATGAGATAGAAGGAAAAATGAGTGACTCCATGTTGACATTGAAATCTGGTACTTTCTCCTTCACCATCTCTGCTAGTTTAGTAGATCCTTGGAAGATTGATATCATAGAAGCTAGTAATAAATAATACTAGTTCAATTTGCTTAATAGTTGTTAGATCTAGGTTTTTTAAGCATTTTATGGTATCACTTAGTTTTACAGACTGGAAAGCATCTGGAATAGGAAATGTTAAGCCAATTCCTAATTGGAAATATGGAGTAAAAGGAGATATGTATCCTTTACATCCAAAAGGTGTTAGATATGGACAGCTAAAGCGTATTTTTAGTTTAAGTGTTCTCACTTCCACCAAACACTTTTCTCATTCAAATGATGGTCCTGATCTTTTGATAGACTTGGCAAGACTTATAAATATAAAATGTATGTTTAATAATTGGACAGAAGTAAATAACTGAAGCGAGACATGTAAACAAGAAAATCCTTTTTTTATTACAAAAAAATCTGATAAAGATGGTTCCTTCAGGAGATTATATTTCTATGAATACTCAGCATGGATTGTTCACATGGCATTTGAATATGTCATTGTGGAGAATAAATCATCAGTTTCCACATTGTTTTCCGTAAGTTAAACAACTACAGTATAATTTTTGGCAATGGTTCACAGCTTATACTGTTAACCGCTTTACGACCGCCCACCGTAGTTATACTACGGCAGGCAGCCGCTCCTGCGCAAACCGCCATAGCTATACGCCAGTCATGCACAGGAGGCTCAGCGAGGAAGCCGATGCAGCAGGCAGGTGGCTCTGATTGCCGCGATCGTTCCCCACTGAGAGAGAACGGTCAGCTGTTGTAAACACAGCTAACCGTTCTTCTCCCTGGAATGATCATAGAGCCCCTGTGATCCTTCTAAATAGGAACACAGGTCTCTATGGTCATTTCACAAGCCCCTCCCCCCCACAGTTAGAATCACTCCCATAGGCTTACATTTAACCCCTTGATCACCCACAATGTTAACCCCTTCCCTGCCAGTGTCATTATTACAGTAACAGTGCACATTTTTAGCACTGATTACTGTAGTAATGTCACTGGTCCCCCCAAAAGTGTAAAAAATGTCCGGGGTCTGATCTGTGAGCCCCAATGTCGCAGTCCTGCAAAAAATTGCAGATCGCCGCCATTACTAGTAAAAAAAAAAAAAAACAATAAGAATGACATAAATCTTTCCCGTAGTTAGTAGACGCAATAACTTTTGCGCAAAACCACTCAAAATGCACTTATTGCAATTTTTTTTTTTTTTTTTTTTTACCAGAAACATACATTTACATTTTTTTGGGGGGGGGGGAATGTTATATAGCAGAATGTGAAAAATATTGTTTTTTTTTTTTCAGAATTGTCGCTCTTTTTTTGTGTATAGCAAAAAAAAATAAAAATTGCACATGTGATCAAATATCACCAAAAGAAAGCTCTACTTGTGGGGTAAAAAAAATACATCAATTTTTATTTGGGTACAGCGTCGCATGACTGCACAATTGCCTGTTAAAATAACGCAGTGCCAAATCGCAAAATATGGCCTGGTCATTAAGGGGGCAAATCCGGTCCAGAAGTGGTTAATAGGCACGCTGGAGTAAGGAGAACTTGGTATGAGGATTGGATACAACAGCAGAAATTTTGAATATAATTTATATACAGACATTATCTTCAAGACTATCTTCACAAGCCGAAGTAGGAGCAGACTTATCAAAAGCAGCTCTTGTACAAAGTGCTATACAAGGAAACACTATGGTAAATAGTTATAGTTTTGATGAATTTCATTCAGAATCATAAAAATGATTTAATTGATTTTACTGAACAAACAAATAATGATACTAGCATGGCATTGATTTGTATTTCTTTACAGGAAGAAGTATATACAAATGCTAAAATTGTGTTACAAAATTTATTAGATGGACATTGGCCTTGGGAACTAGGAGGTAGATGGTCAGGATTTACAAATCGTACTAGAACAAACAAGTTGGTGGAAAGTTGGATGGATGGGTTGTTATAATAAGGACATACAAAATTGAACATTTAGAGCATTTATACCAATTAGAGGACAGATTTATCCTCTTTTAAAAATAATAGATTTAGGAACTTTACATAATGATTTATGGAAATATACTTCTGGTGAAGAAGAAGATGCTAATTATATCCAGACGGAAAAAGGTATAGCTAAAGTATATACAGGCTTGTGTGGATAAGAAGGATCTGATTTTTTTTATGTCCAAACAAATTTACTGTTGAATTGAATAAAAGGGAATGTTGGGAAAAGAAGAATATAGAAAAGAGTTGCTTGTTGGTCATAGATAGAATATATAAACCATGAATATGGCAATTGAATAATGGAGAGTTATGTTTTCATGTTTATGCAGATGAGTGGATTACTTATTATACTTATAATTGTTCAGTGTCAAAGATAATGTTTAAAGGCCTATATTGTACAAATCATTCAGTTATTAAAATTTATTGGGATGGAGGCAATTTAACTTTTCAACCAATAATTTATATTACAGAACAATGTAATTTAACATATCAAAGACATAATTTACCTCTTCCTCACATTGAAAAAGGAAAACACTTATATGATATGGTTAAGCATGTAAGAGTTTTACAAGAAGCTAAACACATTTATGAGATTGAAGGAAGAAAATCTTTGATGATATTATATCATTTGAACAGAAAAGTAACTAAAATTAATAAGCAATATAATTGTTTAAATGTCTCTTGGTGGAATTAAATAGTTAACTTTTTCACAGGAAAATCTCCTCCAGCTTTGAGAAGTGCTTATGTACATTATCTGACACACCCAATTTTATTGTTACTTATATTATTGTTTATTGTATTATTTGTTACAATTTGTTTGTATTCTAAAATCAAAAACATGATCAGAGACACTTCTTATTTAGATGATGATTTACAGTTACAAAAACGTTAAAGACAAATGCACTTTTTTTTGTTGATTATAGTGCATTAAGGGGGAATTGTTAGAGATTTAGAGTTTAAATGATAAAAGTCTCTAAAATATATATAAATGTCATAATGTAATGATGTTAGTTTTGAAGATTACTTTGATATGTATCTTTCAAGGACAGAGAAGACCTTTTGCTATGTATGTATATTTATTTTTGAACCTTATGTCAGTCAGTATGTTGGGTGGAGTTATGTGTCTTACTATAGACTCCAACCGTAGATGCAAGAATGGGGGTTACTTTTATATTTAGAATTACTACCTTCTTGGGACACACTTTTTGATGACATCGGCTGTACATATAGTATAAAAGACAACTATATCTACAGATCAAGCATAGATGAGAAAAGAACATCCTACACTCTGTAACACCTCCCTCTCTCCTTTTGATGCGTGAAACCTTTCTGTTTTGTTCTGTTTTGTATGTTTTGCTTTACTTTAACCTCCCTGGCGGTATGATTATGTCAGGAATTACATACCAAAAGCGGTACAATTCTTTTCATGGAAATTTGGCGTTATGTATTATAGGCCTACAATTCTTAGTAATTACTGACTTAAACCTGACCAAAACAAGAGTCTAGTAGACATCCCAGATGTGATAAATTTGAAACACAAACACATGAATTATAATCAAATCAATAATATAATTTTATTATTTAATATATAATATATATAATAAAATTATATTATTGATTAGATTATAATTCATGCATTATATATTATATATAGATATATGTGTGTGTGTGTGTATATATATATATATATATATATATATATATATATATATATATATATATATATATATAAAATATATATATATATATATATATATATATATATATATATATATATATATATATATATATATATATATATAAAATATATATATATATATAAAATATAAAATGTGTTATGTGTTTTGTGCAACGTTTTTTTTTTTTTTTTTAATTTCCCTCCCTAGTTCCGCTCCCATGCAGCATTGCTGCTGCAGGGAACGGAACTAGAAAGTGATCACACCGACGGAGGATGGAGGAGCGTCGGGACTCTTGGCTGGCGGTCACAGCAATGAGAGATCATCGCTGGATCGCCAGGAGAAGGTAAGAGACACCGCTGCGCTCTCTGCACATCCACCCCGAGCGTGACTCGGGGTTACCGCTCCTGATAGAAAAAATCAACCCCGAGTCACGCTCGGGATCACCGCCAGGGAGGTTAAGTAAATAAACAACTTTCCTGAAGTATCTTGACAGCGGAGAAGTCTATTTTGAACACTGTCACTTTTGCAGCACTTGGGTTATGTACTCCCTTAACCACAAGATTATCAGTTACCTCCTGCTGATATCCACCAGGCTCTTTCCTCATGAGGGAGGTGTAAACTCACTGATTTGGACAACTTCTGATCTGGACAACTTGGGCTCTCTCCCACAGCTTATTTTCCTGGCTCTCCTCCCGTGAGCTCTATCTCCTGACCCCTTGGATTCCTGGGACGCTCTGTTTTTCTGTATGTCTTCTATTGTTGTGAGTGCTTGTGTGTGGGTTGGTGGGGTGGTGGTGAGTTGTGATTGGCAGTATTTTTGAGGCAGCGTGGTAGTCGGTATGTGGAGGGGGGCTTATGGGGTAGTGGTTGGGAATGGTCATTAGTGTTTGTGTGTCAGTAACAGTATGGGGTGATGTAGGATTGAGCTCTGTACTATATTTATTTTGATTTAGTCGCCTTTTTGTAGGTTTGACGATGTGACCTATGGCAAGGATCTCCTTTTTTTTCTGGGATGGTAGGTTGGCAGGTTACAGTTTCCATCTCCTGCTGGTGTGGTCCAGTGCCTCTTACGCCTTCCCCCACATGGTTGTGGGGGTTTTGGTTCTCACACTGCTTTTGGTGGTGGCCTTTTGGAGGACAGGGTTTATGCATAGCCAACGTAGTAAACTGTTGTGATAAGCTGAATTTGTAACATCAGTAATCTTACTATGTATTAAATAAGTATACTTTGTAGCCTGAGAGATTACAATGCAATATGATGACTCTTTAGTTTTGTTGATGTGCCTGTGAAGTCCCTGAGGAAGCAGTTTGATCCACCGCAAAACGTGTTGGACTACATGTACAGGAATACACCAGTATGTTTTAGATGTCAGCTGAACCCTGTATTTAGTTTTAAAGTTTATTGTCTAAATGGTCCCTTTATTTATGGCTATTAATGAGAATTTTATATTTTTTTATTTTGTGTAATAAAAATATATTTTTTTTAAAATAAATATTGATTGTGTTATTTCCCTAAATACAAAGCCTCTAAAGTTGCAATGATTTTATAGGAGTGTTTCATTTTGATTTAAATTGGCTCTCCAGCTATGTCTAGCTAGACCTCCAGTGTCTTCAGACTGGCTTCTGCCCTGAAAGGCAAGGCCCCTCAACAGGATTCAATAAAAAAATGTATTATACATCTAATATATACTATATACTGTGTACTTAGTAGTAGCCTAATTTTAAATGGTGTGAGGCTAAATAGGTTGGCATTTACACTGTATTGTGTGAGCTCTAAAAATATATCCACATTGTTATCTGTATTTTTTTATATAATTTTTTGCAAACTCAGTTACATATTTTTCTTTTTCCATTGGTGAGAGAGTGGAGGAAAATCAGCAGACTGCACTGAATGCTCAAATTTCCTACCTATTAATAACTGTGTTGTCAGCCATGTACACATTTATATTTTCCATTCTGAAGTTAACTATGCTCACTTCAATGGCAATGCAGGCCTCTGTCTGTAAGTGGAAAAATTAGGCCTATGTTTATGATTCTTCTTTACCATATGCATTTCTACTACGCACATCCAATTTACACCATCTAGAAATATTTATTATGAATGTTAGTATTTTTGGAGCACTGGTGTGCTGCTAGGGTAGGATGGCTAATATAAGTCATTTGACTTTAAGTGCTGGTGAACTGCTGCTACCATTAAACCAAGCCCTCTAAGTCTTGAAAAAAATACTGTAAGACCCTATGAAATGGTGCACTGTTCAAGTGAATAATTAGATGTATATTATAATATGCTCATCAATATGCTACAAAAAGCATGAAAAAAGACTTTCATCAATTGTGCATCGAAGTTTCATAAAATATCTGTGACATAGTAACCAAAAAGAGTGCACATTATTGAATAAACATGTATTGTAAAAAATACTGAAAAACTGAGAAATACAATATAAAATAAAAAAAAAAAACTTCTGCCTCCAAAACCAAGCAGTATTAATAAATGAGTCCACAAAGTATTGAGTGTAAAAAGTGTTCCACAAAAAACTTCAGTGATGAATAGGTGATTTCTTATGTAATCCAGCCACCAGTCTGTCCCTAGGGCTGCTAATAGAAATTGCGGGGCCCCGTACAAACTACTTGACAGGGCCCCCCCCCCCCCAAGAAAATATCAAAGATAAATTTAGCTAAAATTACAATAAAAGCATTATTAGCAAACACAAATACAACATAACGCACAAAATTGCGGCTAAATGTAAAAGAAAAAACGGAGTTAATTAATAAAAATGAAGATGAGATGAAAAAAATATACAGGCTGGGCAATTGGAGCTCTGGTATTAGAGAGACAGAGGGAGAGAAACAAAATTACAGAGATACCAAACTCCAGAGCAGAGATAACATTAGAGCCAGTGCTGGGAGGTGGGGGGGCTTCCGCACAGGGAGGGGGATTAGTGAGGGACAATTATACCTTTCTCAGCAGATAAAAGCTGGTAGCAGGGAGAGGGAGAGAGATCAGCTTTCAGCTGCTAGAGGAGGATTTCTGTATTTGTTGTCCATCACTAATCCCCCTCCCTGTATGGGCCCTCCTGTGTGCTTGGCCCCCCTACAAGAGGGCCGGTGCCCCCCCATCAGCAGCCCTGCCTGTCCCCTCTTCTTGTTCAATCACGGAAGACCCTGTACTCTTGAGAAAAATACAAAATATTTTGTGCATGAATGAGGTGGAGTGCCAGTGATCCACTATCTTTCACCATAGGTACTTTGTGAGAGTCAGAACTGTAAGTCTAAGTGACTGAACACAGAGCTCCCGCTCTGCTTGTTTGCACCCTCCACTGTCACATATGGCAGTTTTTTGGGGGGATAAAATATATATAAACAATCAGCGCAGACAAAAATAACACAGCAACCTAAACTTGCAAGCTGAACACTGAAGACAAATCACTTTTATCCCAACATAATATAGTTCATATAAAAAACTAATAAGATGAAAGTCCAGAAAATCCCAGAGGGTCCATAGAGTGCATAGAAAGATGGTCAGCCAAGCCCCTCCACCAGTGAGGTATACGCCACGCTCACCTAAAAGATAAAAATATGCGCTTGACAAATGAATTCAGAGGTGTATCCAGACATTCATGGTATATACAGGGGGACTGTTCACAGAATAATCCAGGCAGCCAGATTATATGCAGGGAACCTCCTCAATGAGTCCAGACTTTCCCATTCACCACTGTATAAACATAAACATATCCCCGCTGACGAAGTCCCGATTGGACGATACGCGTATGGGAGGTGGAGCCGCCTGTCACCCGCTGCTACGTCTGTGATAACGCCCTGGAGGAGGGCAAAACGCGTCAACGCAATTTCCGGTCCTACGCTTGCTGTGACGTCATTTCCGGTAGTGGTGGAACGCACGCCGGGACCAAGGGAGCCCCGAGCACACCGCGATCTGAATGATCTTCTATACCCAATGAATGACAAAACAAGCCTGCTTTTCTCTTACCAAATGTGAGTGACCCATTTTATGTTCTTTTGAATAAACGTTCAACATATCAATATTACACTATTGTGAGCCTTTCCTTCCCCATATGGTCTCTTTATCCTGCTGAGTACTTATATTGGAGGTCCATTTGGCGTCTCTGACCAGTCTAGAGGATATTGCCCGGATTCCTTACTGGACTAAGCTTGAGTGACCCTTACACAGTACTGTCTAGGGGTCCATTTTGTCCGGTAAGTGGAACATCCTGGGGGAGAGGATATTCACCGTTTTCACATCACAGTGTCAGCATGATTTTGCACAGATCTTTCAGCACTTAAGCACCTTTTATGAACTATCTTTCCCTGGCTATTTGCTGAAGCACTTTGGGATTTTTATGCAATGTTATGAGGAACTTTTTTCACAGTATATATTTATTCTTATTTATTGATATCAACTGCACAGGGTACATTGGACATTTGATCTTTATTTATGAATTGATGGTGATTTATTTTATATCGTCATAATAAATATTATGAAACAAAATGATTTACTTGATTTGAAACTAACAAAATGTTTCTGTCGTGCACATCTCTAATTATACACACAACACCTCTGTCCTTTTTAATTACAGTGCAACAAATAGCAGCAGAAGACCTGGATCGCCAGGTAAAGTGATACGAAACAAAAAATGGTACCCCTTGGGAACGTATGGCTTTCTTGGCCTTAGGAAGGGGGGGGGGGCTGTGATAAAACAAACAAAAATGGACAAGGGCACTTATACTGATGACATTTTAATGGAATAGTAGAGGCTTGCAGACTAGTGTTTACGAGTTAATAATCTTCTGTGTACATGAAACTGACATGTTGTACATGATAGGTATAGTCTGTTAATGGCAGCAACTAATTAAATGTCACATTTTTTAATATGAAAAAGACTCGCAGATTTATTATATAAAAAAATGAATTGTTTTGCTGTCAGAGAAAGGTGCTGGCCATTTTTTTCAGTAGAATTTAAAACAGATTTAAATTAAATAAATAAAAAAAAAATAGCTCATTATGCGTTTGCCTAATAAAACAAGACAGATGTGAAGGCTAAATGTAGTTAGTGTTTCTTAGGATAGTGGTAATGTAATACAAATCGGGCTACAAAATGACGGAACCATGATTTCATTAAGCAGCTATACTGTATAAGCATCTTATTTACATATTTTTACCTTTAAATGCCAGTAGTAATACTAATATTAAAAATAATAGGAAAAAGTAGAAATGTTATTGTTGGTATGATTTAAAAGTATCACATAGTTAGGCATATTGATGAAAATGTGCTCTGTTTCCCCAGTGCAAAACATTTTGGTTCTAGACAAATTCTCCTTGAAAGGGTAACTCCACATTTGTGTGTGGGGGCGGGGGGCGGGGGGCGGGGGGGGGGAGGGGGGATAGCAATTGTAAAAATTAATATAACATATACAATTACTACACAAGCCAACATATAATATTATTAAAATGACCTTTCCTCTTTTTCCTTAGAAATCTGAAGCTGTTATATGTATAATGCAATATGAAAACCTGGAGGCGTTCTGTACACATATGGTGTACAAAATGCCCCCAGAAATGTCATTTCCTGCTTGTGCAATAGGCTTACTGATTTTCCCATAAGTCTGCATGATACAAGTCAGATCTTGGGCTCCCCCCTGCAACAAAAAATGTAATTTTTGGTGAGATACTCCCAAAGGGAAAGCACATCTAAAGGGCTACAGACCCTGACACTATCCCCATTAGAACCCTGTAAGTGCAGCAGCTGATTAATAATGAAAAGTCACTCCCATTCACTTTGCATATGGACAAAGACAAACAAACAGCTATTTCTTCAAAATATCAAAAAGTAGGGATCTGCAAGAACATTTGTTAAAATCTCAGCAAAGTACATAGCTCAGCCCGAGGGGAATTGCCATAAAATATTGGCTCAGAGACCTGGCACACTTACCAATATCCAGCATTGTCGTGCCAGACACATGAACATTCCTTCACAGCGTAATCTGTGTGTGATAGATCTTGGCGCCTTCTGGCCTTTATAAGAAGAACAGATGCTCACAGACTTTTCTGACTGGTCTTCAGCTCCCTGATACCCGTGTTCCTGTGTGCTTGTTATGTCTGTATTTCCTGTTACCAACCCAGCTTGCTTTTGGACTTCCCCTTGCTTCTCTCCTGGCTACCTTGTTCCACATACCTGTTACCGATTACCTCCTGTGTATGACCCTGGCTTGCCTCCAACCACGCTCATGTCTACTCCTCTGCTTGATCACAGCACTTTAACCTTGCCCTCCTTTCCTGACCATGTCTCCTGCCTCATCCTGCCTGCTGTGAGCTGTCAGCACTTCACAGTGCATCGTCCTGGATCAACTGCTTCCAGTGCCCAGTTTTCACCTGAAGAGGCATCACTACTGCAGATCCATCTGACTACCATACAGCTGGCAACCCATGCTTCTTTGGGCTCAGCATCTCCTGTCTCCATCTCTAGGGGTGTTATGCACTCAACTGCAAGGGAAGTCCCCTCATCAGCTCAGCCTCAAGACAAGGTACGTGACAGGAATGCTTCTTTCTCAACAAAAGTGGAGTTACTACCCAAGACTTTTCATTCATCTTTTTTACAAATAATTATAAGGATATAAGGATGGAGAAAATTATAAAGAGTCTACACTTCTGGACTTGAGAGAATATGCTTTTCAGGAAGAGATCCAAAGACACGACTCCCCACAAATTATCCAACTGCAGTCAGGAAAAGTGAACTTGTGGCCAGGCTATGTTTTTTTTAAAACATTTACACAATCATAATAAGCATTAAGTGAGTTTTAAACCAATGTGGAGCAATTCATCCTCAAACTTCACATTAGAGGCACTGATATTACAGCTCATCTCCTTTGCTCCCTCCGTAAGCAAGTTTTTTGGCCATACTTCAATCGTGGGTCACAGATGTGCATTTACTTTTACTCTTCCGTGACCCCAAGTCAGCTGTCTATGGGCCATTGCCCACTCTCCGCTGACATGGCAGAGCCACTCCAGGCTCCGTAAGGATCCTGACAATATTGTTGGGATCCACCCAAATGCCTGATTGTACGGAGCCAGCTTCACTCGCACCCCCTCCTATCCAGCACTCCAGAAAGCACTGAAGGGGCAGAGCATAGAGCGAAGACCGACAGTCCTTGCTCTCTGCTCTGAGCAGACTATGAACTGAGTGATCAGCGATCATATGATAGTTCAGTTATCTGTCTTAGAGCTGCAGCATAAAAGTGAGTATGTACAGTATGTTTTCTTTTTTTTTTTAAAACCCATTCTTCTCCTTTAAACAAATAGCAGGGGCTCTAAGCTGTGCAGAAACTAATTGCAACCTGACTTTAGAGTCTATGTTTATTCCACAGTACCTTAAGCTATGAAGGTCAGTAATCACCTGAAATTAAAGTGGTTGTAAAGGCAAAAAGGTTTTACACCTTAATTCATTCTCGATTTAGAGCTGTCCCATCTACAGCAGCTCTTCGCTCTTCCCTTTCTCACAGGCTTGGCTGGGAACAGTGGGAGTCATTTGCTCCTGCTGCTTTCAGTCAAATCTTGTGAGCAAAGAACTGAGCCGCTGTATGTGTTTCTATGGACACACACAGCTTGGCTCAGGATTGAGCCCACAAGTCTGCTCCCTTAGCAAGTGGTTTGCTATGGGGGCAGACTGAGAGAAGGAGGTACAGATAGAGCCAGCAGAGGACCCCAGAAGAGAATGTTTGGGGCTACTCTTTGCAAAGTCATTGCACAGAGCAAGTATGTATGACATGTTGTTATTAAAAAAAGTTAACCTTTATCAATTACTAAGTTAATTGCAGTGAAGTAATTTAGGTCTTTACTCAGCACTCTGCTCTCACTCTTTTTAGTGTGCTGCTAAAATGAAAGTGTAAGACCCGGTTCACATAGGGGTGACCCGACTTGCCGGGGCGACCTGTGAAGTCGCGGTGCACAGCACGCACCGCGACCTCGGAGCGACATGCACGGACTTCATATCATTGAAGTCAATGCAGGTCGCTCCAGGTCGCCCCAAAGTAGTACAGGACCCTTTTTCTAAGTCGGAGCAACTTGTGTCGCTCCTATTAGAACGGGTCCTGTGCTAATCTATGGCAGGCGACCCACGGCGACTTGTCAGGCGACCAGGTCGCCTGACAAGTTGCCCAAGTGTGAACCGGCTCTTAGTGTTTCTTCTGTAAATGTTGAAACTGTAGTACTTTCCATAGCAAGCAGAGCAATAAAGATCAATGGGGGCTTGTTTAAAGCTAATTTAGTGTGTGTTAAGAATATGTAATCATTTAACTGTCCATAATCTGGCCACAGGTTCAGTTTAAACTCTAATTTATCTAATTTAGTTTATTCCAACAGTACATACAATTTAAAATGACTGTAAGAGATCAACTGTGAGTATCATTAACATGATTGTGGCTGTTTGGAAAATGTGCTAAAGTCTATATTTATCTGTTACAGTGGTAAGCCAGGACCATCAATAAGTGCCTTTGAAGGATTCCTTGATGTTGACTGATATCAGATACCACCAGTTGAAATGTTCAGACCAGGCATTCTCAACCAGGGTACCGTACAAACCCTAGCGTTCTTCCAGAGGTTGCTAGGGGTTCCTTGAGCTGTAATCAATTGACCCTCCATCTAATGGTGCCTTCAAAGTTCAAGGTGCATTGCCACTTGGCAGAACCAGTAGCATGACATCAATTATCTTTTTTAGCTGACTGTAAGGGTGGCATTCTAACCAGCACTGTAAGGTATCATTCCGTTCACTGACCACCAATGTAAATAGCCTTTTCTTTATAAACTTTGATAAAGTAATCTGAGCAGGCGATCTGTGACACCTGACAATTATTTCAAGAGTTCCTCTGGGGTAAAAAGGTTAGGAAAGGCTGAATTAGACCTTCCTCTTGGGTCTTTAATATACTGTACATAATCAATACATGTTTTTGTTATGTACATTTACTGTATGTACATTATTATGTATAGAGTACAAATATTTAGCAGGATAAAGCAAACCTATGAGAAGATCACTTAGATAATGGAAGTAATATTTATCAAGATCAAAGTGGGGTTAAAGTGATTGTAAAGTCTCGTTTTTTTTCCAATAAAAAATACAAACATTTATACTTACCTGCTCTGTGCAGTTGGTTTTTACAGCCTGGATTCTCCTCTTCCTGGGTCCCTCTTTGGCTCTCCTGGTCCCTCCCTCCCTTTGAATGCCCCCACAGCAAGTAGCTTTCTATGGGAGCACCTGAGCCAATGCACAGCTTTGTGTATCCGTTCAGACACAGAGCTATGGTTCGGTCCCTCCCCCTCTTTCTCCTTATTGGCTAACTGACTTTGATTGACAGCAGCCAATGGCACCACTGCTATGTCTTAGCCAATGAGGAGGGGAGTCCTGGATGGCTGAGACAGTCGTGGACATCACTGGATTTAGATAAGCATTGGGGAGAGCTGAGGGGTGCTGCTGCATACAGAAAGTTTTTTATACTAATGCATAGAATGCATTAAAGCAGAGTTCCACCCAAAAGTGGAACTTCCACTCTTTTGCTTCCTCCCCCCCTCCGGTGCCACATTTGGCACCTTTCAGGGGGGGGGGGGGGAACGGGTACCTCTTTTTGACAGGTACCCTTCCCCACTTCCAGGAATGGCGCTGTGGCGCTGTGGCGCTGTGGCGCCATGGCGCCGTCCCTCTGAAGTTTGGCCCCCTCCTCCTTCCCCCACCGCCTGGCCAATCCAGATGCGCAGCACGCTTTGCGCATGTGCAGTAGGGACCCGCCCATGAAGCCGCAAGGCTTCACTGCTGGGTTCCCTTACCAGCAATTGCGGCCACAGCACCCAACAACCGATGGAAACATCGGCTGCGGTGCTGACATCGCTGGACTCCAGAACAGGTAAGTGTCCTAATATTAAAAGTTAGCAGCTACAGTATGTGTAGCTGCTTACTTTTAATTTTTTGAGGGGGTGGAGGGGGAGGCGGAACACCGCTTTAAGTTAAAAAAAAAAACCTTCTGACTTTACAACCCCTTTGAGGCAAATAGGCTGTTCAGTTTGCATGGGATTTTTTACTCTGCAAGGAATTTTTCCCTTCGACTAGTGAAAAAGCTAAGGCTCTACTGAGTGACTTCCATCATTCAATCACGTGCAAGTAAAAAAAGGTGATTCTGATTTGAACTTTTAAGATGAATTGTTCCACAGTGTCTGCAGTTACAAAAGTCACTGAGGGTTTGTTTTAAAGCTTATTCAGTGCTTATAAAAAATATGTACATACTTGAATATCTTTATCCTGGCCACAGATTTATTTTAAGTGCTAATGCAGCTTCACAATGTTTTAATGATTAACATTACATTTCTTATAGAAAAAGTATAGGACAGCAAGGTTAGTTACATTGCAATCATTTTCAAATAAAGGGTTATCATTTTTTTTCCTGACCAATGTAAAAAAGCCCAAATTCTGTACCACGTTATGGTTATGAGAAACAATAATATCCAAAAAGATAATCAGGCCTCTAGCTTAAAAAAAAAAAAAAAAAGAAGGAGAAACTTAGCTTAAAAGCACTCACTGCATGTGGTGACAGCAGATAGACTTATTAGCACATTGAACAACAGGGCAGGAGACAAATCAAAGTTAGATGATTAGTCCAGCCATCAAAATCACCCTTAAGATCCTAATCACAAACAATCTGGAGATGAAAAGCTCTTTCAATTGAATGTGCCATTGCATGCAGGCGATAAGAACAGAGTAGGTAATTGAATGGGCAGACATCAAGCAAAGCACTAGAGACAGAAGAGAGTAATCAGTGGTGTCACCTCTAAGTAATGATTGCACCAACAGGAATTCCCTCTTGGTTTGGAACGACAGGTGTATTCCCCTCCATGCTGCATAGTCTCTAGATGATCTTGATCAGCGTACTCAGCAACGTCTTTTTATTCATCAACATTAAACATTGCATACTAGTTATCTAACCTACATTTTATTTTTGTCTATTTTTAAAAGTAAAAGAAAAAACTATAAACACATTACCGTGGTATTTCAGGCAATTTTTTTAAAGAGAAGGGGCGACACGAAATAAGTGGAAAGTTTTTAGTGACATTCATTTTCACATAGAAAGTTTCCAGAAAAAAATTACTGTCCGGTCAAGCAGCCAAAAAGAATGGAGGGACTTGACTGATGCCTTTTCCTTAAAAAAAAAAAAAGCACACATAAATCCATAAAATCAAAAAAGTTTATCAATGTACATAACCAATCAGTCAAGCATTTTTTGGATTTTATGAATTTATGTGTGCATTTTCTTGAAGGAGGAGCCACCAGCAATGTCCCCCCCATTCTTTTTGGCTACCGGACCAGACAGTATTTTTTTTCTGCTCTTATGTCCTGTAATGTGGTGAGAGATTATTATCGATACCTGGATCCATGACATTAGTTGGTCATTGGGAGAGTTATCCGTATGTCTTGTTCTGGTGTTATGATCAGAACAGGGAGTGGGATCGCCCTAGTTGTTGGTGTTGCTCAGTCGTTTAGTCCTGTCCGACTCTTTGTGACACCATGGACGATAGCCCGCCAGGGTTTTCTGTCCTCCACTGCCTCCTGGAGCTTGCTTAACTTCATGATTATTGTTTTGATGATGCTATCTATCCATCTTGTAGGAAAAGAAATAGCCGCACATCCAGGGATTCCAATAGGTTTCAAATACCTTTATTTCCAAAAAGTTGCAAGTGATGACACCAAAGACACCAGCATGAAGTCTCGTAGACGCGTTTCACACATACATCTTGTGCTTAATCATTACTCAATGACTAAGCACAAGATGTATGTGTGAAACGCGTCTACGAGACTTCATGCTGGTGTCTTTGGTGTCATCACTTGCAACTTTTTGGAAATAAAGGTATTTGAAACCTATTGGAATCCCTGGATGTGCGGCTATTTCTTTTCCTACAAGATGGATAGATAGCATCATCAAAACAATAATTTTCTTTTCTTTTCCTACAAGTGTTCCCACGGAGGCGAGCTGGGTGCCGGCACTCTATTGGATATCCTATCTCCTGGCAGTCACCACACACTATACACCTGGTGCAGTGTCTTTCCTTTCTTCACTATCTATCCATCTTGTTTTCTGTTGTCCCCCTTTTTCCTTCCCAATTTCCCAGCATCAGGGTAATTTCCAATCAGTCCTCTCTTCACATTGGATGACCAAAGTATTTGAGTTTCAGCTTCAGGATCTGTCCTTTCAATGAATATTCAGGGTTTGATTTCCTTCAGGATTGACTGATTTGATCTTCTTGCTGTCCAAGGGACTTCCAAGAGTCTTCTCCAACACGATAGTTAAAAAAGAATCAATTCTTCAGTGTTCAGCCTTCCTTATGGTCCAACTTTCACAGCCATAAGTTACTACTGGGAATACCATAGCTTTGACTATATGGCACTTTGTCGGTAGGGTGATGACTTTCATAATGTGGTCTAGGGTTGCCATTGTTTTCCTCCCAAGAAGCAAGCATCTCTTAATTTCATGGCCACAGTCATGGTTTGCCGTGATCTTGGAGCCTAGGAAGATAAAATCTGTCACAGTTTTCATTTCTTCTCCTTCTATTTGCCAAGGAGTGATGGGACTGGTTGCCATTATCTTAATTTTCCCAATGTTCAATTTCAGGCCAGCTTTTGCGCTTTCCTCTTTCATCTTCATTAAGAGACTCATTAATTCTTCTTCACTTCATGTATCACCCCAGTATCAAAAATTCTATCCCAAAGGTGCTTTGTTGATGCCTATTTTGCTGAAGTGACTCATATTGTTAAAACTGCTTTAAGGTCCTCTCCCTCCACCAGTGGTTATTGTCTAGAGGGAAAAGGCACAGGGGGTGAAACACATCAGAATAAGGATTTGGGTGGAATGTTTGACAAAATAAAGTTTTAGTACATAAGGACAAATACGAACTAGACACACATTTTTTGAAAAAAAAACCCTGACTTTTCAGATACATAGGAAGACTGTGAACACAGTCAAGTGTGTTTTAAAATCATATAACATTTATTTACATTACATCTTAAAAAGAAGACCCCATTGGGTTAATATAAAAGCAAAATATGTGTACAAATATTCAAATGTTCACTGTCTTGCTATGTAGTTGAAAAGTTTTTTTTTTTTTTTTCAAACAGATTTTGTTTGTATATCTATAATTTGTATGCAAGAGATCATTGGGATGCAGCTTCATTACTTTCCTATGTAGGGCTGGAAGTAGGGGGACATTTTAGACATGAGCAAAGACTTTTATGGATAGAATTGTTCTCTACTGGTGTAGCCCATCCCTGGGAGTACTACTTGTAACAAGGTGAAGAAACTCGGTAAACAATGAAGGACAAACACTATCTGTTTTAAATACGTTTTTATGACCATTTGCATACAATGTGGGAAATTGGATGGTAAAATCAGGTGGGTGATTAATTGAGCTGGTGTATAAATTGTATATAGTGTTTATTTTTTTAGTTTATGAGCACAGCATATTACATTCAAGTAAATGCAAAGAAATATGAAGAAACTACAGCGGACTTGCTTATTACCCCTTGAACAGCAACTTATAATATGATAAATTTCATTTTTTTTACATCAAAATAAAAGCATATCAAAAATAATAAAACACACAATAAGACCCCTAAAAGCTTTCTGGAGATAGTTGTTCTTCAATCAAAGAATGTACAATGAATCATATTGATGGGCAAGAAAGGAAGAGGAGGGGAATCACATTATAATTCTAAACAAAAGAAAAAAAACACTATAAACTTCCAAGAATCGTACACAGTGTAATGTCATTTAGCAAATACTAGGCTGGGCGCTGGAACTCACCCACTGTGGACTATGGGATCCAATAAAGTGCCATACCCAGGTTCTGGACAAAAGCAGGAGCGTTCTGGTCCATTCCCATGCCCCTGGGGAATCTCCTAAAAAAGACCTGTGTACTTATCTATTTTTGATCCCCTCCGGTCTGTTCACGTGATCCTGCAGCTCTGGCTTCCTTGTGTCAGTGTGCAGGAGAGAGGCCCTTTCACAGAGGAGCTGGAGGATTATGTAACCTGACCAAAACAAATTAAAAAAAGATAAGTACAAAGATCTTTTTGTAAACAGGGAATGAAGGATAGGCAGGAGGAGGGAGAAGGAACATTTTAAGAACAGTTAGTGGTTGGCTTTGATTCCAACTTCTAACCTGCAGCACTACCATCTTCTGGACAATACTCAGCACTGCAGCATGATCATACTGTCCATGTACAAATTGGAATTTACTAAAAGTACATATTGGACTTACTAAAAGTAGAAAGACAGTTTGCCACAGAAGTTGCACTTTGCAAGGGAGTTTAGCCCAGAGCTTAATGAATGAGGAAAATATCTACTGAGTTCCATTATCCAATCAGATACAAGTAAAAAGCTGTTTTTGATTTTTATTGCATGTGATTGGGTATTCTTTGCAAAGTGAAATTTCATTACAGTCTCTCAGCTCTGGGGAAAAATTCCTTGCAAAGTTCACTTGCCCTTCCAATTGAACAATATATTTTCCTTTAGAAAATCAACCCTATTGCCAAGCGTGCATGAATGAGGTTTAGCCCATGCCTTTTCTAGGGTGTATATTTACTATCTGCCCATCTGTTCTTGTTTTTGGGGGTTTTTTGGGATCTGTTACCCACTTCCCATTGGTGCACTGCCTATTTAGGTTGGCAGTGTGGCTCTCCCAGGCAAAATCACATTAATATGTGCAAGGGGGCACATGTGCTTTGGGGGCTCTTTTCTCTAAGTGGGGGCGAATTTTCTACAAGTGGGATACACTTCTGATTCTGCACTTATCATCTGATGTCATCTGAAAACTTCTTATCTCTCCACAGGTGCGTTTCCACTGATGTTACTTCATTCAAACCTGCGTTTCTGTACACTGCTTGTCTTTATGCGTCTGTCTTAATCTATGGTGCATTTCCACTGATGTTACTTGATACAAACCTGCGTTTCTGTACACTGCTTGTCTTTATGCGTCTGTCTTAATCTATGGTGCGTTTCCACTGATGTTACTTCATTCAAACCTGCGTTTCTGCTTTCTCTCTGGTTACACTTTAAACCCAGAGACTGGTGGCCTTTTAATATTAGTAGGAATAGTCTTGCACATAATATCAGAGATATACAGAAATTCAGTTTTGGGTGGAGTAATATTTTCTTTTTGGTGCCACACTATATTACATTATTGTTTGATACACAGGATTTAAAATGTCCTTTTATTAGGGTGTACATCTCCCCTACCCCCCTCCCTTCCTCCTCCCTGTCTCTCCCATCTTCTCCTGAAATATACACCACATAAACTGCAGGTGATCTTTTTACCCCTTCAGCTCTCTCTTGTAAAATGCACTCTCTACCACTCCTTCTGACAGCAGTGTCTTTTATCCTCAAACTCTCTCTGCTTCACCCCTCTTCTTCACCCCACAGCTTATATATATATCACCCTCACTCCTGTCCTCCCCTTATTACTGCACTCACCATCTCCTGCTATTTCTAAATCCACATGCACATAAATCCTCCAGGACACCGAGGCATGTCCCTTCATATAAATAACACTCTCATATTACCACCCTCACCTTTCTGCTTCTCCTAGCCTCTGGGGACATATCCCCAAACCCTGGGCCTCCATCATTTACCCGCACTCAACACATCACTTACCCTGCACCCTCTGGCTGCAGCTGCACTCAGCACAATCTAATTCCCATCTCTCTTCTTCCCAAGACCAGACTCCCTTTCTCTTGCGCCCTTTGGAATGCCCGCTCTGTCTGTAACAAACTCACCTCTCTCCATGACCTTTTCATCGCTAACTCATTTAATCTACTCGCCATCACCGAAACCTGGCTTCACGCTGGCAGACACTGTGTCTTCTGCTGCCTTATCCCAAGGTGGTCTTCTATGGACTCAATCCCCTAGACCCAATGGACGCAAGGGAGGGGTGTTGGGATTCTTCTAGCTCCACATAGCACCTTTCAGGTACTTCACCCACCTCCCTCTCTGTCACTGTCCTCATTTGAGGTACACTGCATTTGTCTTTTCTCCCCAGTTTCTCTAAGGATAGCTGTGATCTACCGCCCCCCTGGACTAGTATCGACCTTTCTTGACGACTTCTCTGCCTGGCTACCCTACTTTCTCTCTTCCAAAATCCCCACAATCATTCTCGGCGACTTCAACATCCCTATTAATACTAACACTCCTACCACTTTCAAACTTCTCAGTCTAACCTCCTCCTTTGACCTGAAGCAATGGATACATGCCTCTACTCACTCTGAAGGCAATATCCTTGACCTTGTCTTTTCCCACCTATGCACTCCGCACAACCTTTCAAACATTCCTTTCCCTCTCTCTCTGATCACTACCTTATTAGTTTCACTCTCTCCCTCTCCTCCACCTCTTCTCCCTCCAGCTACCGTACAGTTACCCGCAGAAACCTATGCCATCTCAACCCTTCTCTTCTCTACTCTGCTACTGACCACATCTGTGACAAAATTGCACCCCTGTCCTGTGCCAACCTAGCCACTTCTGTCTACAACGCTTCATTCTCCCTGGACACACTGGCCCCCCTCACCACACCCCGAATCAGGCCCCGACCCCTTCAACCTTGGCAAACCGAAAACACTAGAAGTCTGAAAAAGCATAGTCGTGCTCTTGAGTGCCTATGGCGTAAGACTAGGTCTCAGAAGGATTTCAACCAATATAAATCTGCCCTCCAAAAATACAATTCCAGTCTCCACACAGCCAAACAGGCCTATTGTATCACTCTCATTAACAGCCTGTCATCACGCCCCCGGCAACTCTTCGCTACCTTTAACTCTCTACTCCGTCCTCCACTACCCCCTCCCACCGACTCACTCACTGCCACCGACTCACTCACTGCCCAGGAGATTGCCTACCACTTCAAACAGAAGATTGATACAATTCGTAAGAAGATCGTTGCTGTTCAGATACCTTCCATGCCTTATGCTTTATGCCCACAGATGCGACCATTACTTCCCTCATTCAACCCCGCCACTACAGATGAGGTTGCTAACCTACTTGCTAATGTCCACTTAACAACCTGCCCTCTGGATCCTGTTCCCTCGCAAATGCTATGTTCACCTTCTGGCCCTATTCTACGCTCTCTAACCCACATCTTCAATCTCTCCCTCTCTTCTGGCATCTTCCCCAACTCTCTAAAACACGCACTAATCAGCCCCATACTCAAAAAGCCCTCACTGGACCCAACTGATCTGAACAACCTAAGCCCTATTTCCTTGCTCCCCTTCTCATCCAAACTCCTTGAACGTCTAGTCTACAACTGACTGTGCGACCACCTTGCTGAGAATTGCCTCCTTGATCCCCTTCAGTCCGGATTTCGGCCTCAACACTCCACTGAAACTGCTCTCCTAAAACTGACAAACGATCTACTAATGGCCAAAACCAATGGACACTATTCTGTACTCCTACTTCTGGATCTTTCTGCTGCCTTTGATATGGTTGACCATCCCCTCCTCCTCAAAAAACTCCACGCCTTTGTTCTCCGTGACTGTACTCTTCACTGGTTATCTTCCTACTTATCCAACTGCACCTTTAGCGTTATGTACAATTCTACTTCCTCCTCTCCTCTTCCCTTCTCTGTTGGGGTCCCCCAAGGCTCTGTTCTTGGACCCCTCCTATTTTCAATCTACACCTCCTCTCTGGGTCAGCTGATAGCCTCCCACGGCTTCCAATACCATCTCTACGCTGACGATACCCAAATCTATCTATCCACTCCTCAGCTCTCTCCCTCAGTCTGCTCACGTATCACTAATTTACTATCAGATATATCAGTCTGGATGTCTCACCACTTCCTCAAACTCAATCCATCTAAAACCGAGCTTATAATTTTTCCTCCACCACGTGCCCCTTCCCCTGATTTCTCCGTCAATATCGATGGCATTACTATCAGCCCATCCTCGCATGCCAAGGTCTTAGGTGTTGTCCTGGACTCTGAACTCTCCTTTAAACCCCACATCCAATCGCTGTCCAAAATGCGCCCCTTTCTAACCAAAGATACAACAAAGCTCCTAGTTCACTCTCTGGTAATCTCGCGCCTCGACTACTGCAACTCCCTTCTCGTTGGCTTACCTCTACACAGGCTATCCCCCTTCAATCCATCATGAATGCTGCCGCCAGACTCATCCACCTTACCAATCGCTCAGTGTCCGCTGCTCCCCTCTGTCAAGCCCTCCACTGGCTTCCGCTCACCCAACAAATTAAATTCAAAATACTAACAACATCTTACAAAGCAATCCACAGCTTAGACCCCAGCTACATCATCAGCCTCGTCTCAAAATACCAACCTAATCGCTCTCTTCGTTCCTCTCAACACCTCCTGCTCTCTAGCCCCCCTCGTCACCTCCTCCCATGCTCGCCTCCAGGACTTTTCCAGAGCCTCTTCAATCCTATGGAACTCCTTGCCCTTATCTGTCCCATTATCTCCTACTCTATTAGCTTTTAGGCGATCTCTGAAAACCCTCCTTTTCAGAGAAGCCTATCCTACCAACACCTAATAAATGTACCTCCATTTTCTTCATCAACCCATCCCCCACGGTTGTTGCCTTTTGTTTCACTTGACCCTCCCTTCTAGATTGTAAGCTCTAACGAGCAGGGCCCTCTAGTTCCTCCTGTTTTAAACTGTATTGTAACTGTATTGTCTTCCCTCACATTGTAAAGCGCTGCGCAAACTGTTGGCGCTATATAAATCCTGTATAATAATAATAATAGGTGTCATCTGCCAGGGAGGCGCACTCCCGCCCCCGATCGTCAGCGGGGAGGCATGTGCAGGTGTCAGGTGGCTCGATTGCTGTCTGCCACTGGCGATCTCTCCTCGCTAACAGAGAAGGACGGACATCTGATGTAAACACAGCTGTCCATCCTTCTCCCTGCAATGATCACAGAGACCATGTGATTCTGCTTTATAGGATCGCATGTCTATATGATCATTTCAAAAGCCCAACCCCCCCACCCACAGTTTGAATCACTCCCCTAGGCTTACATTTAACCCCTTGATCACCAATAGTATTAACCCCTTCCCTGCCATTGGCATTATTACCGTAACAGTGCATATTTTTAGCACTGATTACTGTAGTAATGTCACTGGTACCCCCAAAAGTGTCAAATGTCAGTTAGGGGTCCGATCTGTCCACCGCAATGTCGCAGTCCCACAAAAAATCGCAGATTGCCGCCATTACTAGTAAAAAAACAAAAAAAACAATTAAAATGACGTAAATCTTTCCCGTAGTTAGTAAACGCAATAACTTTTGCGCAAACCAATCAAAATACACGTATTGCTATTTATTTTACCAAAAATATGTAACAGAAAACAAATTGGCCTAAAATGTTAAAACATTTTGATTTTTTGATTTTTTTGGGGGGGGGGGGAATGTTATATAGCAATATGTGAAAAATATTGTGGTTTTTTTTCAAAATTGACGCTCTTTTTTTGTTTATAGCGCAAAAAATAAAAATTGTACAGGTGATCAAATACCACCAAAAGAAAGCTCTATTTGTGGGAAAAAAAGGAAGAAAATTTAGTTTGGGTACAACATCGCACGACCGCGCAATTGTCCGTTAAATTAATACAGTGCCGAATCGCAAAATAGGGCCTGGTCATTAAGCAGGAAAATCTTCCGCTCTTAACCACTTGCCGACCGCCGCAAGTATATATACTGCGGCGGTCACCCCCGGGCAGGCAAAGTGACGTACTGGTACGTCACTCGCCTGCGAGCCAATAGGGGTCCCCGCACGATCGTCGGGTGGAGAGGGAGAAAGGCAGGTGGCCTGTAAACAAAGCCGCCTGTCATTCTCCCCTGTGTAACAGCACAGATCATACGGTCCTGCTATGTAGGACCATAGATCTCTGCTGTTACATTAAAAGCCACGCCCCTTTACAGTTAGAAGCACGCCCCTAGGGACACACTTAACCCCTCCTTCTCCAATAAAGTTAATCCCTTCCCTGCCAGTGTCATTTTTACAGTAACAGTGCATATTTATAGCACTGATTACTGTAGTAATGTCACTGGTACCCCCAAAAGTGTCAAAAATGTCAGTCAAGGGTCCGATCTGTCCACCGCAATGTCGCAGTCCCACAAAAAAATCGCAGATCGCCGCCATTACTTGTTAAAAAAATAAAAATAAAAATGACAAAAATCTTTCCCTTAATTACTAAACCCAATAACTTTTGCGCAAACCAATCAAAATACGCTTATTGTGATTTTTTTTTACCAAACATATGTAGCAGAAAACAAATTGGCCTAAAATGTTAAAATTATTTTAACAGAAAGAAAGCTCTGTTTGTGGAAAAAAAAAAGGACGTCAATTGCATTTGGGTACAGTGTCGCACGACCGCCCAATTGTCCGTTAAAGTCACGCAGTGCCGAATCGCAAAATACCCCCTGGTCAGGAAGGGGGTAAAATCTTCCGGGGCTTAAGTGGTTAAAGTGGTTAATTATGTAAACTTGTCGTTTGTTCCAAACTGGGCTTGTTTACTGCCTCTGACCTCCAACTTGCCCTGGCGCCCTTTCTTCTCTATGACTTTGTGTTGTGTCTTGGTTCTGGATGTTCAGTTGGCTGCCACCCTCTAGTAACCTGGAGTGACCTGGAGCATCCAGTACATCCTGTGACACTATCTACAATTGTGGCAATTCAGCTGTTGATATAAAATGTCATAATACTGTTTTTCCTCATTCAAAGAGTGAAAAGCTTTAGGCATTAATATTTCCAGACATTTTTTTTATTGACACCTGGTTCGTAAAATGTATTCAGTGTGTGAAAGAGCAGAACGTAGGTGTTAGCATGTAGTCTTTCACAAGCTACAAGTGGACTGGAACAAGTGAGATTAAAACGCCATCTTTGTTAAATTATCCGTAAAGGCAGCAATGGCAAGACAGTAATAGCTGATACATTGCAGGCAGTCTTTATGTTATCCATGATTTATTTGTATATTACTCTCTATAGTATCTGTGCTTTGTTCACCTTTGTTAATTTTGTTTTTAATTGCGGCTAAATATTATTGTTTAGAGTTTGGATTGTTAATTGGTTACACGTTTATGAATATCTTATTGTAATAGGTTGAACAGAGAGCTAATCATGACTAAGGTTCATTGTGGTTGCTGAATTTTTGTTTACTATGTTGCAGTTAATATAAATTAATTAATAAAGCTGAATTTCAGGTTTGGCAGTTTTACATAGTGTAATTGGTCTAGCATGAACCAATGTAAGTATGTATGTGCCATACCTGCCGAATCCCTGTGGAAGCTGGAAATCACTATAGTAGACAACACTATTTAAAGTGATCTTTAATAGCTTCCAGGTCCGGTGCTAAAGTGCTGCACTTCTGATTACTGAACACAAATGAAGGAAAAAGAACAAACCGCAAGAAGCACACAACACGTCCCAAGTTAAACAATGTCCCCAGCAATAGTCTGGTTTGGAGCAATATCCCAGGGATACAAGGAGGTATTTCCCAAGATGACTGTTTTCTCAGGATCCTGCAGATTCCTTATCAAATCAACCAAGGCTCAAGAGATAAACAGACAGGAGTGCAGGATCCCAGCTAGAATACATTGTAACCATTTATTAATAAATGAATATATAAATATAAATATAAATATATAAATAAATAAAGCACACTTACATGTAAGCTTTTGTATGACAGCAGCGACCCAGGTAGAACATCAGAGAGGCCATGCACAGTGGTGGCTGCTGAGATTCCCTTTACCTGGCTAAGAGGGACCTGCTTGGTATAAATCAAATGCCTGCCGGCAGCATTCAAAACCACTGTGGAGCCTTGTAACAAGATCAACGTCAAAGTGAAGGGGTGGTAATGCGCTTCAAAGGAAAATCCTTTTTTTGTCAAAGGTTTGACAAGTTTGATAGTTAGAGACATTCTAACATTAATGTTCATGTTGGACTGTATTCTGAAGCATTCAGTAAAATTACATTAACCATTCTGAACCTGGTCTGAAGTTACTTAAAGGGGTGCATGTTGGTCCTGGTGTATTAAAAGAACTTGGGTCAGTAAGGCACATGTGGGGTATGAAGCAAAGGCACTGTAAGCAGTTTACTTGGCAAGTCAAGCAGGAGAAGTAAAGTAGTTATTAGGGGGAATCAAGGACTAGAGCAAGGTACATTGCAGCAAGTCGTTAAGCGTGGTACCTGGTATAGGTGATGGGTCCCCCTGTAACATGAACCTAATCCATGTCCATGTCAAAGAACCTCCAAAATGCAGTACAGAAAGTAATTGGAAATCCATATTTTTTGAGTTGCCACAGGAACATGAGGTAAGGGGAAATCATCCAACAGGGAAATCTGGTACCATGACAATCATCTAAATGGGAATATTCCCCTGCTTTGGGAAGATTTTCTCTTACTGCATTTTATTTGAAGGTAAATATGCCCGATGGAGACTACAAAAACAGTATGAAAAATAGTTTTGACTATATAAGCCACCAACCATTCAGGTCATTGTTCATGCATTATAGTATGCCTAATCTCTCCTATTTCTGCTCCTGTGTAGAGTTGGGCAAATGGTTTGGCCTGAGCATGAGTTTGTGCCAAACATTGGCTGTTCGCCCATTTGACGAACACCTGAATTATTGGGGTGTTCGACCGTTTGTTCAGCCCGCCAAATGACCACAATGAACTGCGCAGCCACACAGTGCATTGGAAGCCCTGATTGACTGAACAATAAAAGCTTTGCCCAATCACATAGCACAGAACACTGTCAGAGCCATTATTGGAAAAAGTAATGATGACTGTATCCAATCATCGCTCATTGCTCTTAGTCCAGACCCACATTATAAAAATATTCTCCCCATAGCTGCGATTTGCAGTGTGATATTGGCATGGAGAGAGAGATAGAACAGGACTTTGTTCAGTGTTGCTAGCGAGTAAGTGTGCTATTGTGCTTCAATTGTCAGTGTAGATTATCAGTTTAGTGTGAATCTAGTGATATTTCAGTGTGAGTGTTGTGTGACCATTCATTTTTACTTTAGTGTCAATTTTGTGAGTGTAGTGTGACCATTCATTTTTACTTTAGTGTCAGCTTAATTTGTCAGGGAAGTTTTCCTGCAGTATATATCAGTGCAATACTGCACGTCCAACGCAGTATATATCCGTGTGTTACTGTATGTTTATTGAAGAAACAATCCTTGCATTACTGCACGTTTAATGCAGTATATATCTGTGCATTCCTGCACATTTAATGCAGTATATATTGGTGCCTTACTGTACGTTGTTCTAAAGGGGGAGCTGAACAGGGGGGTCATTTGGCCCATCTCTACTCCTGTGTTCTCACCCTGGATAAGATTACAAGAAGCAATACCGACACACATTGCACAGACATGATCCACTGTTGTATCAGGAAGCCAGTATAGAGCAGTGGCAGTTAACTTTCTTGATATTGGGGGGCCCAAGTGTAGCCGCCAACATCTCCAAAGGGCCACACTAAAAATTCAATCGTCAGAGACAGCAGGCACACAACATGATGGCCAAAGACTGTGGGCATCATACAAGAGTTGGTTAGAGACTGCAGACATGTTAAAATTGATGGTAAGAGACTGCCGAAATGATACAAGAGATGTTCAGAGAATACAGACATAATGCAAGAGATGGTCAGAGATTGCAAACATGAAATAAGAAATGTTCAGAGACTGTGGACATGCTGAAGGAGACTGTTAGAGACTGCGAACATGCAATAGTAGTTGCAAAGAGAAAGGGACAGTGGTCACGGGACTTAAAGTGAGGTCAGTCACCATAAAAAAATGTCAAAAGAATATGGAATCACAAAAAAATAATTTATTGAATATAACATGATTGGCACAATAATCAGAATACAGGTAGAGATAGTAAATAAAGACATATACAAATGAAGTATAAGACATATAGTATATTAATTCATAAAAATAAATTTCATCATAATAAATACATATATTATAAATATTATATATCATAAACATGAAGACAGTCTTCAAAAGGGTATATCTTCTATTGAAAGTCTCCACGCGTTTCGTGGCTCATGGGCCACTCATCAGGAGCTTTTTAAAATCTATATCTGTGAATAAAGGCCAATATAAGAAATAAAAAATGTACTCATGAAAACAAAATATGAAAAATTAGCACCTTCACTTTATATTTCTTTATCCTCACTTATATCTATATGTATTTATTCAGATGAAATGTATTTTTATGAATTAATTTACTATATGTCTTATACTTCATTTGTATATGTCTTTATTTACTATCTCTACCTGTATTCTGATTATTATGCCAATCATGTTATATTCAATAAATTATTTTTTTGTGATTCCATATTCTTTTGACTTTTTTATGGTGACTGACCTCACTTAAAGTCCCACGACCACTGTTCCTTTCTCTTTGCATATTCATTAGGGATGGAGGTCAGCCACAGCGCATACCTCAGATCACACTCTTTCCTTATATGCAGTAGTAGTTGTTAGAGACTGGGGACATGCTTGAGGAGACAGCCATAGACTGGAGACATGTTACATAAAACTGCTAGAAATCACTGCTATAACAGACAATAGAGAAACACAGACTGGTGTCTGCAGAAGCCCCAAGGGCCACACAAAAAGGGCCAAAGGGCCGCATTCAGGCAGATTGGGCACCAGGGGTTCAGTGCAATGATGTAAAACTTATCCTGGAGCAAGGACATGTACAGTAGGTATGCAATGGAAAGCACCCAGTGAGGTGCAAAACACACTGAAGGTGACAACAATAGTTCAAGAAAATTTTAATATTAAAGTGATTTAGTGATCCAAGAGTTATTCAATTATGTTTCAGACTTTAAAGTAGTTCTAAAGACAGAATACATTTTACCCTCATGCATTATAAACCTTCTGGGTGCAGCTCCCCCCCTTTACTTTCCTAAGCCCCATCGATCCTGTGATATGCATGAGAGCAGCGACTCTCCTGGGTGTCTCTCTCCTCATTGGCTTACACAGCATTGGGAGCTATTGCCTGTCAAGCACAGCCAGTGAGCCAATGAGCAAAGTGACAATGTCCATTCACAGGAGCACGGCTCGGGAGAGAGCCTGCTCGGGTGCCCCCATAGCAAGAGGCTTACTATTGGGGACACTCAGCAGGGAGGAGGAGCCAGGACCTCCAGTGGGGGACCCAAAAAGAAAAGGATCAGGCTTGCTCTGTGCAAAACCATAGTAAAGAGCAGGTAAGTACATGTTTGCATTTTTTTTTTTTAATCACAACATTTGCAATCACTTTAAGCAGCATTCTGCTTAACTGCTAAGTAAAAAAAAGAAAAGAAAAAAGGAATGCATAATATAGCTTTAGTTATTCATAGTGAAAAATAAATGCATCCCCAACTAGAGAGGCAGCAGCATCCTTTGTCTTGTTTGGTTGAAAATTAATTCTTCATTGTCGCTGTCTTTTAATTATTCAATGACCTAGCAATAGTGCAGAAAATAAGATATGTTTGTGCCAGGCTAAGAAAATTACTCAGCTGCGGCAGGAGCTTGGTCTAACCACAGGATAAACTCAGCTGGAAACTAAACACACTTTTATGTGATAACGACTACAAATATAGAAATAACACACTGAATTGTCACATGTCCTGACTCCCTAATTAATCACAGGGAAGATGCGGCAAGAGTCACCGTCTCATAATAATTACCACTCTTTACAGAAGAAACTCAGCAGGATCCTAAGCTGCAAATTTGCTAACAATTTCCAGAGGGGAGTATTTTACTAGATAATGTGCTGTTACTTTCATCACAGGGCCAACTGGTTAGAAGGGCTCTTCTTTTTCTGTGGTTGAGCCAAAAAAAAAGAGTCAGACGTTAAGACTTTTTCAGTCAAAATGCTATAAGAATTTACGGTGATACTGTACTGTGATCTGTATTTTGTGGAATTAAACCAGACTTGACATTAAACTAAGGGAAAGATAAAGCCCTACCAAGATGCAATGTGTGCATGTAATTTTTTAATACTTTGTGCCCCCATTACTAGTAATGGTGACGATCAGCGATTTATAGTGGGACTGTGATACTGCGCAGACAAAATCGGATACTAACAATTTAGACACTTTTTGGGCACCAGTGACACTAATACAGTGATCAGTGCTACAAATATGCACAGTCACTGTACTAATGACACTGGATGGGAAGGGGTTAACATCAAGGGCAATCAAAGGGTTAACTGTCTGCCTAGCATGTGCTTACTCACTGTAGGGGAGGACTAGGGGAAGGAAAACATTTGTGTTCCAGCTTTGCAGAAACACAGGATCAATACTTTCCCTTCTAACAGAATGACAATCTACCTTGTTTACTTAGGCAGAATGTTATTCTGCCTGTGTCTTGTGTAATCGGCAGGTGCAGCAGACATCAAGTCTGTGGTACCCACCGCTGGGCTCCCGCTGTGTGTGGCCACAGCAGGAGCAGGTTGCCGGCGGTGCGCATGCCCCAGACCCGGAAGTGTCGGATCACGTACTAGGTTTGTGATCTGGCACATAGCAGCTGCCCTGCCACAGTAAATGTATGGTGGGCAGTACACAAGTGGTTAAATAGTGCATAAGGTCTGTTTGTCTGTTTGTCATTTGGAGACATCTTGTAAGGAAGTTATTTCACTGCAAAGCTTGGTGTCACCTGCAAAGACTGAAATGGTACTTTTAATCCCAAACCCCATATCATTTATAAAGCTATTAAAAAGTAAGGTTCCCAACACTGAACCTTGGGGTACACCACTGATAACAGACCATTCAGAGTAAGAATCATTAACAAATACTCTCTGAATATAGTCTTTCAGCCAGTTTTCTATCCATTTACAAACTGGATTTTCTAATGCCTCGTACACACGTACCGATCGTCGGCCAACAGATCGGCCGTCAAATGTCCATCCACGGCTGTCGTGTTTGCTGTTTGTCTGTTGAAAAGTGCTCAAAACTTGCCCAGGACTTTTGTCTGCGGACAGAAAATGACGTCACTACGTTCCACGCACGTTCACCGCTACAAAAGAGGAAGTGAGTGTTTGGCCGTGACCCTTCTGGGCATCTCACGCTGATTTCGGTAGCATTTGTTTGGTTGACGACATTTCGCTATTTTCCGAGACATCGTTCGAGAATTCATTATGGCGACCGTGAATTCGACCGTTGCTGTCGTTAGTGTTGGAGTTTTGGCTCTGAGACGACGTACGAGCAATAGGAAGAAGAAGCGGACCTCCTGGACGAAAAATTGGTTGCTTAACCGTGATCAATTTTCTCATATGTCCTTGCTGAGGGAGCTCCAGGAAAATAATCCTGATGACTTCAGGAATTATTTGAGGATGACGGATCCCATCTTTTACCGTCTTCTTGCCCTGGTGTCCCCCTATATTCTGAAGCAGGATACTTGTATGCGGGTTGCAATTACTCCTGAGCAAAGGTTAATTGCAACTTTGAGGTATCTTGCAACAGGGAGAAGCCTGCAGGATCTGAAGTTCACCACAGGCATCTCCCCCCAAGCACTTGGTATCATCATCCCTGAGACCTGCTCTGCCATCATCAAGGTCTTGCAGAAGGACTATATCAAGGTATGTTTTATTTTTTACATTACATTACATGTATTAGTCGTTTCACCCGAATTATGATGTTTTTGGATGTACAGCAATTGACACAGGCCATTATTTTGTAACTACCCTCTGTCCGCATGCACATAGTAGTAAAGATGTAGATTATCTTAACCATTTTTAAAATTACCCACTAACCACCCCAGCATTCTCTCCTATGTGTCCCTAAACGCATTGCCTGTTAACAGTATTTTGAATTTGGGTCATTTTATTACTTTCCCTCAAACAATTATTCCTTGGCCAATGTTTTATTACCTAGTTTATGATTTATCTTAAATACATCAGTCCATCCATTCCTACCTATGATTGTGTATGTTTATGTATGTTTATGTAATGATGTTAAAACCTTCACTGACCACAAGCCCTTATTGATGTATAAATGCCCAGTTTTACTTACCCATCCCCCCACCCACATGCTAAATCTCAAAGTCAGCATATACCAAAGCTCAAGCTCAGAGGTCTTCAAACTATGGCCCTCCAGTTGTTCAGGAACTACAATTTCCATCATGCCTAGTCATGTCTGTGAATGTCATAGAATTACAAGGCCTCATGTGTAGTTCTGCAACAGCTGGAGGGCCGTAGTTTGAGAATCTCTGCTCTAGCTGGTGAGTATAATGGGCCATACACACTATAAGATTGTCAGAACAATTTTTCCTTACGATTTACCAAAACCAGATAATATGAGGTCAAACAAACACTTTCAAATCCTATGCAATCTGGCAGGCTCTTGCACTACATAGAAAAGGTAAATCTGCAGGAAAAAGTCTTCAGAGAATCTTATAGTGTGTATGGCCCTTTACAATATAAGAACAATAGGAGGTTGAAAATAATTGTATGTAGATGTTACATCCCCAAATCCTGTTGTTTATATTTTTTAAAAGTTGCATAAGCATTTAACAGTCAACTGTGTGTGTAATTAATAATGTGATGTGCTCAAGCACTAAATTTTTTTTTTTTGGTTTTTACCCCACAGTTTCCTTCAAACGCAGAGCAATGGCTGGAGATTGCTGCTCAATTTCTGGAGAAGTGGAATTTTCCCAATTGTGGGGGTGCTATTGATGGGAAGCACGTCCGCATTGTCCCCCCTCCAAATTCCGGCACATTTTATTATAATTATAAAGGATTTTTTAGTATAGTCATGCTAGCCATAGTTAATGCAAACTATGAGTTTATTTATTTGGATATTGGCAAAAATGGCCGCAATTCGGATGGGGGAGTTATTGAGCAGACGGAGTTCGCTCGTCGTCTTCATAACGGCACTCTGAACCTGCCATCCAGGGAGCAAACTGTTGAGGGTATGAGCTTTGTTTTTATTGCAGATGATGCTTTTGCGCTTGGGGAGCATCTAATGAAGCCCTACCCTCAGAGGAACCTCACCCCCGACCAAAGGATTTACAACTACCGGTTGTCCAGAGCCCGCAGAGTTGTGGAGAATGCCTTCGGGATAATGGCCAACTGGTTCCAGGTATTCCTGACGTCCATACACCTGGCACTGTACAAAGTGGATAACATGGTCTTGTGTTGCTGCATTTTGCACAACTTCCTACGCAGGAATGTACACAATTATGTATTGCAGCAACTGGATACTGACCCTGCTATGCCAGGTACAAGTGGAGAGGCCCAACCTCCTGACCAAGTGGAGTCCATGACGTCAATGCAAGTTGGACGCTCAGGATTGGCATCACACAGGGCCCGTCAGATCCGCCAGGAATATCTGGACTATTTCGTGGGGAGAGGAGCTGTGTCCTGGCAGCAATCACTGTCACACAACCAATAAACTTCTAAACTATTTTACACACAAGATAAATGTCAGAGATATAAGATTTTTTTACACATTAAACCAAAATTGCAATGATTCTGTATTGTGGATTCTAATCATTTGGGCACATATGCCAAACATAATTTATTGGGTTAATCATGTGTTATATATGTGTGACTTTGGAAGGGTTAATACATTCATCAGTGTGTTTCTTTACTGTAGTCTCTCACCAGCTGATCCAAAGTGATGATGGCCATGTGTTATTTTTTAGCCAGTGGTGTAAATACAAGGGCCTTCTGCACCCCATAAAATTTCCACAAACCCTGTCACATTGAGAACTAGGTCACACCCAAGGTTCATCTAATGTCACCTTACATTGGTGGTCATTGTCCAGAAGTTGCCCATACTATATATTTCATATAATACATTAGGGTATTAACAACGCACCTACACCTGTTATGTTGTGTTCATTTATGACATCCTTCTCACTGCCCACCAATGTTAGGATATGTCAGTGTTATGTGAAACTTGATCATTGTTGATCTCAAAGTGTTATATATAGGTAATGTAAAGTGAACTAGAGCAACGAACAAGCAATACACTATAGATTACACTGATCTCCCTACACTGATTGCTACTGGCAATATCAATGCCATATTGAATCCTAGGACTGCTAGTACCTTGAGTGTTGAGTCACACTTATGCGATGCGGGAAGTCTGCGACTTTGCAGCCTTCCTGCATCGCATAAGGGTGACCCGCCACTAACTTTTTCCACAGGATTGTATTACACAAGTGTGAAGCACTGTGCGATCCAATCCTGATACATCAGAAATAAAGGGTCATGTGCGACTTGTGTGCGTGTTCAGTGCAAATGTAGCCATACAAAGTGTATGTCTCAATTCGCACTGCACTCGCACAAAAGTCGCACATGATGCATTTATTCAGCTGCATCAGGATAGGATCGCACAGTCGTTCCCACTTGTGTGATCCGATCCTGTGTGAAATGTCAGATCGCACTGTGATATGCGTTAAAACTGGTGGGATCTTTAACATTTAATTGACACCTCCAGCAACTCGCATATGGCAGTGTCCAAAATGCTTTCATTAACATGGAAATATGTGAATAGGACAGCCATCATACATTTAGTGCTTCTTTACACAGCTTTAGACCTGGACTCCCCAACGAAAGTCAAATAAAGAATTGAACACACATTGTTGAATGTAAAAAATTTTTTGTAAGAAACATTCACAGGGTTAGGGTTAGGGTTAGGGTGTTCTAAAGTGTTTTTACCAAACGTGGGTACACTCTTAACAACTGAGTGTCATCAAAATATCATAAAATATTACAAAACATTTGTAATATCAGGAACCAATAAAAACATTAAAAACGTTGATAAAATGTTTTAAAATTTGGAAAGCATGTCCACAAAATCACGCATTTTGGATTGCAATGCCGTTGCTGTTTCCTTTATTTGTTCTAGGTCTGAGCAACATTGTAGAGCCTCACAGGTTAATTTGGCCAAAGTGCAACTATGTAAATCATGATCTGTAAAAAAAAATACAACTGAGTCAACGTGAATCACCTACATGAGGTCATAATAGAGAAACATTTGGTGTCCAGGTTATCTTAAATTACTCTCGAGTTAATACCTACCCTGTTCTTATGCTCTTTTGCCCTAGGCTCTTCTTCTTCCTCCTGTCCTCCTCTGATCCTGTTGCTGATGATTCTGCCGGTCTCCTGAGCTTACTATATATTCATTAGGGGTGTGAACGCATGATGACGTCATTGTGAGGGCATGGTCGTAATGTATATATATTAAGCTGCAAAGACCAGAGAAGGGCAGAATGCACGGCAACAGCATCAGATGAGGACAGGAGGAAGAAGAAGAGCCTAGGGCAAAAGAGCAGACAACATAAGAGCAGAAGATTGGACAGCAGAAGAGTGGAGAGGAGAAGATACAAAGAGCAGAGTGGAGAAGACCGGATGAAGATATTTAAGAACATTTCATAAACGTCTCCTGTCGTTATTCACATACACTTCCATTTATGTGGTTAATGTGTAGGGGTACTATGTACCCCATACACATTCACATAGGGATTGGGGTCTGGGATCTGGGGGCCACCCTTTGTTAAAGGTTGCTTCCAAAGTCCTAGGAACCCCCTGGCCGCATGACCCCCCAAAACCACCAGATAGGGTTGTCGGGATGAGGCCCTTGTCCTCCTCTACATGAGAGCAAGGTGCTTTTGGGTGTGGGGTGCAGAGCCCCCCTGGCCCAAAGCAACAAAACCCCCCCATGTTGAGGGCATGTGTCCTGCTGTGGTCCAGGGGGTGTTTGGTCCGCTTGCTCGTCCCCTTTCCTGGCCTGACAAGCTGCATGCTTGGATAAGGGTCTGGTATGGGTTTTGGGGGTAACCCACGCTGTCTTTTTGTTGTGGGCCTACCCTTAAACTCAATACCACACACAAAAGGCCTGGTTGTGAACTTGGGGGGGACACCCACGGTGGGTTATTCAATTTTTCTGTGTAGTTCCCCCTCAATAATCTTCACAGCGCAAGTGGCCCCGCAAGTCAGAGCATCCTGATCCGACTTACGGTGCGACTTCCATTCAAATAAAGAGGCTCCCATAGGGAACTAATGTTGACAATTGGAGGCTAAAAATGACACTGATAAAAATCATTATGAAAAAACCTACGTGGGCACACAATTGGCTCTCCGACACTTGGTCCAGGATCCTCCACATTTTCGGATGTGCCCGCAACGCTGCTTGCCAAGTTGCCAGGAGATCTGGGTTCTGACCTGGCTGGGGATGCCACATCCTCGCATGACGCAACATCTGCAATGTAAATTTGTAAGGGAATACAGGAATATAAGGTTAAACAATCATTGCAAATACACATATTTCTATGATCCCACTACCCAAAAATCTTTGCCTACCAACCTTCATGTTGCTCTGGTGTCTGGTCACTTGTTGGCTCCACCAGTATAATTTCGGGAATAATGTCTTCATCTACATAATACAAAAAAGTTGCCATATCATAAAAGTCACAAGAGGTACATTTGTTAGGACATGGTGCCCTGCTTGATAGCTATTTTATGAACAAATATGAAGACATGTACATGGTTATCTACTAAAAATATGGTACATTAATGTTTGACTGTGCATAGGAAGCAATTACCTTTTGTAGAATCTGTGCCACCATCTGGACCCATGTCCTCATCTTCTTCCTCCACTGCAGATGGAGCTGCCAAACCTCTCCTCCTCCTTTCCCATTGTTTGGCACGTAGTTTTCTTTTTTCTCCTATTTAAAGGTTTGAATAATAGAATAATAATCTGTGATTAACATGAATGTTTGCAGAGAAGATTCGTGCAGGAAAAAACGTTCGTTGCAACACAATACATATATTTTTAACTATGGCTTCCTGACTTTTAATGTAATATACTAAAAAATCAACAATAGATCGATCTAATCACGACATGACAAATAAAATGAGTAATAGTACTTTTTACATAGACATTATAATCTAGACATATTAATACAACATACACAAAATTTAAATAAAACATATTGCATGTTAAAAAAAAAAAACTTACTTTTTTTCAGAATACGATGGATTTGGCCCAGCTGATCCTGCGCACGGTGTTTGAGGTCGGACCACCGTTTTCTAATCTGATCTTTCGATCGCTCCACACCATATTTTTGGTCAAACAGGCCACCACCTTATCCATGATGCGATCTTTCCTGGCATTGGGCCGATCGTAATTTGACAACTTCCCATCATAATCCATTCTTTCTAAAATGGAGACCATCTCCACCATTTCCCCCTTGCTCATGGGTGTAGCCCTTGTTTTTCTGGTGGCCCAATCACTTCGGCCCACACTTGATGAACTCTGAGATCTTTCAGACATTTTTCTTTATAACGATTATTACACTGCCTCAGGTGTGTGAGTGTCGCATGTAGGCCTGATCTTCGGCACGTACACACCCCTGCACAAGCCCGCCACTGGAGGAGGAGTTGACGCATGCGCTGTATTTAAAGGACGCCAGATCTTTCGGCCGACGATTCGCTAGCGGACATATCGTTGGTTGGAGCACGATCGATCTGCGAATCACGACTCTTCCCCACAAACAAAGGTACGACGATTTGATTAGAAAGTGTGTGTTTTGGGCCCTATACAGCTTTTATTAGGAATATCTTTATTATGTCCCAAAATACATGCTATTTTAATATGTTTTGTGTTGTGTTGTGTCTTGCAGGCATATACTGTCCTGCAAAATGGTGGACAATTTCACCAGCCATAATTTCCTCATCAGCTTCATTGATGAATTCAGGCAACTGCCCTGTTTTTGGCAAGTCAAGTCTGCAGAGTACAAGAATAAACATCTCAGAAAACAGGCCGTTGAACATTTAGTGGCCTTCTACAAGCCCGTCTATGCAGCGGCAAATAGCGAGTATATCAGAAAGAAAATTAACAGTATTCGCAGTGCATACAGGCGAGAGGTCAAAAAAATTGAGGATGCCACAAAGTCAGGAGCAGCTGCCGAAGATATACCTGTACCACGGCTGTGGTATTTTGACAACCTGCGGTTCCTGGCAGACACGTTGGAATCCAGGCCATCAATTTCCACGCTGCCTTCTACTTCGGCAGAGGGCTCAGTGTCTGTCGATCCCAGCCAGGATGAAGATATCCTAGAGGGCAATTTGACTCAGGTATGGCATTTCACAATATATTGTCTGCTAAAAATGTAATCATGTAACAAAATTATAAGCTAAACCATAATTGACCCTTTATGTAAACGGGCATAGCAAGGGGTTGGCATGACAGGCAACCGCCAGGGCCGCAGGCCAAGGGGGGGGGGGGGTCACAAAAACATTGGCATTGTTTTAGTGATTTCTTAACAATCCACTCAGCCTGCACACCCCAGAACCCCCAGTTTGCAGGCAGATTCATGCAGGTGTAAAACATTGAGAGCAGCTTCATGCAGGTGTAAAACATTGAGAGCAGCTGAGCCAACAGACCAGGAGACTGAGACTGCCTCTCAATGCATCCCCAGCACACCTCCGGTCTTACAAACACTGCTGCATCCCCAGCACACCTCTGGTCCTAACAAACACTGCTGTAGCCTCAGCATTCCTCTGGCTCAAACAAACTAACAGCTCCTGCAAATGATACATCCATCCTTCCTTCCATGTCTCTGGTCTCTCACTCTGGGTCAGCAAGGCAGGTGGCTTCCTTATTCCTGTTTCCCTGCACCGCTTCACCCTCAATGCTCTACATCAAGCCCTCTGCAAGTTCAGGCCCCTCTCTCTCTGCAACCCCCCTCCTCTCTCGCTCACACCCCCTCTTTCTCTCCCTCTCTCTATCTCTCACCCCTCTCTTTCTTGTTTTTCACACCTGAGACAATGATTGCCCACTAGAGAGCTCTACACTGGGCAAACAAGGGACAAATGAGAAACATTTAATGCCCTTTTAGATTTTTTTTTGAGGGGGCGGGGGGTTACATTTTTACATTGATCTTGGGGGGGGGGGGGTTGTTGCCAAATACAGCTCCTCAACAAGGGCACTGGAGACCCTAGATACGCTACTGTATGTAAAGTCTGCTATTTGTTCACAATAATATAACAAACATGCATTTTTATATACACTATAACATTCTAATCAATTGTTCATTTCATCAACAGGGAAGTATCACTGAGGAGGAGCCAGGTTGCAGCCAGGAGCCTGGGGAGCCCTTGGAACTCTTTCCAGCACCACCTCCTCCTGCCAAACGGAGGCAAAAAAGAAAACATACAGATGAAATAACAGACGAATTTATACATGAGGCCACCATAGCCCTACGTCGCAAACCGGAGGCAAATGAGGCCTTCGGGAACATGACAGGCAACATTTTAGGGCAGGTGGACCTCATGCAGCGGCACTATGCCCGAAAAATAATATTAGATGTGTTGCAAAAGGCGGAAAGGGGCTTACTTACCGAACACAGCCACGCATGTGAGGAGCACCCATGCCCTCCACCTCCACCTCCACAACAACCACCACCTCGCCAAATGCCACATGGCCAGTGGCAATATGGCCAGCATGATCCAAACCTGCCCTCATGGCAGCCGGATTATAGTTATCATCAATTATGATTTTTGTAACCCCCTATTATTTAGTTTACCCCTGTTTGTCATTTTCTAATTTAATTTAGTCCAAATGGACCTTTTTTATGTTTCGGTTTTAAATACGGGAAGTATTAATGTTTTCTTTTGTTTTTTTCTGAGTTCAAAAAATAAAGAAAATTGGAAATAAAAAATGGCGTATCTTAATTTGTTAACATGTTTAATATTGTGCATAACCAGCAAAATATGTTTGATACATTAATTCATAAAAGAATAAAGGGTCATATCAATAGTTAGATCTTTACTGTCAAAATACAAAGATAATGGTGAAGAGTTAAAATTATTTAATTCTAAATTTTTATAGAACAGATAGAATAGACAAACATTATCTTCATCATAACAGAACACATGCCTTTTTATTTGAAAAGTATGGCATTATGAGCAGCATGTTCCTTCTTCTCACATTTATCAAGATGAGCATGTGCTCCGCATTTCACATATTTTTTGGCCTGCCGCGAGCCGAAAGTTCTTTCTGGATAAAATGTTTAGTTTACCTGAGAAAATTCTTCCAGGACCTTATTTGGTTCTGATCATGCGTGTTGAGATTTGTAGCTGTGTGTCGGCCGAATTCTCTACTGACTGGCGAACAATCGGCCGTTCTGGTGTGGGCCTACAAAAATTTTAATGCTTGCATGACAGATTCTTTTCGGCCGAATGTGCGCTGTCGGCTGTCGGAGGCATCATACTAACAAGCCTACAATCGGCAGATCGGTCGTCGGCCGAAGCTTTTCGGCCGACGATCGGTACGTGTGTACGGGCCTTAAGCCTATGGACTTTAGCTTACACCACAACCACTTGTGAGGTAATGTGTCAAATACTTTTGCAAAGTCCAAATATACTATATCTAACGTTTTGCTTACCTCCGCATATTAAGAAAACAGATTTGTTTGTATACTTTGGTCTATTGTGGACCCATGCTTTTGCTTAAAATATTGTTTTCTAGCAAAAAGCACTTCTGTGTTTTTTTTTTTTTTATAAAACTCTCAAGTATCTTCATGACTATAGGAGTTAAACTAACCTGTCTGTAGTTACTAGGTAAAGACTTTGATCTTTTCTTAAACATAGGTACCACATTGGCCTAGTGCCAATCACCCAATTGTTCAGATTCTAATGAATAAACTTCTTTATGAATGGACTTGAAGTCCTGAATAAATCCCAAATAATTCTGAAAAAGAAGGCACATTGACGTCTTACCAATATTCTTACTCTACACCATGACGCTTAATTGGTAGACCTGGGGGTTGTTTTACTAAAACTGGAGAGTGCAAAATCTGGTGCATGTCTGCATAGAAACCAATAAGCTTCTAGGTTTTGTTTTTTCAAAGATTAATTGAACAAGCTGAGTTAGGATGGCCATACATTATACCAATTTATTGTACAATTTTCCTTTAGATTTACCAAAGCCCATATAATATGAGGTCAAACCTAAACACTTTCAATTTGTATGCAATCCGACAGGCCCTTGCACTACATAGTTGAAAGTAAATCTAAAGAAAATTGAATAAGAAAATTGTATAATTTATAGCCAGCCTTAGAAGCTAACTGGCTACCATGCACAACTACACCAGATTTTGCACTCTCTAGTTTTAGTAAATCAACTCCCATGTGTTTTGAGCAATGATCCAAGTGAACCAAGTGATGGGGGCCAAGAAAGCTTTGTATCCTGGAAAACTTTTATTTGACTGACACCAAATTGGCTTTGAAGTTCCCAAGCAAACAACATTAAATAAACACTGTCACTGTCGTTTTGTCACTCCAAAGATGCATTACAAAAATAAAAAGATATATGCAAACGCCTTTCTCTTTTTGCATATTTTTGGTCTGTTTTGTTGTTACCTTTTTAATAAGCAGCATCTAGAAAAACTTTTTGCACGTATGTTAAAATGCCCATTTTAGGCCTAAAGACTACCTAAAATCCTAAACACTATATATTTTCTAAGATAAGAGACCTTTAAAATGTTGGCAGTTGCAATTTTTATGGCACGTGATTTCTGCACTACTGTTTATCAAATCTATATTTTCGGCTAATAAACCCCCTACTATCTATATCATTATTCATTTTTTAACTCAAAAATATAAAGATGAAAAAACAAGGGACTGAAACTGCAGAATATATCCAGATCAGCTCCTTGGGCATACTATGTACATCCAGAGAGTAAACCTTTAATCACAAGCTAATGACTGTAGTAGCAGCCATCATCTTGTCTGTGTTCTGTTCAGCCGGTCACCGACTTCAAAGTGAAAGTGATGCGGCAGCTCCATAGATACTGATCACTTTTACACAGCCAGCAGCGCGGTGCCTCCCCCGCTCCTCCCGTGGTTCCCGGGCTCTCGCGCTCACCGGTGCCGAGGAACACAACCGCCGGTGCGGGGAGAGAGATTGCTGTGAGGCCGAGGCAAATCCATGCCTTGATCTCACAAGCAAATTATGAAACTGGAAGTGATGTCACTTCCGGTTTCATATACACCCTTTCCTGGCCAGTACAGCCAGGGAACACATCTATTAGACCCCTAATGTCTCCATAAAGGGTACCAATTACCTGCCCAATGCTATCACAAAGGGGTTTAATAACTCCTTGTGCTAGCAATCAAGTAAAAATAAAAAAAGTAAAAAAAATAAAAATAAACTGATTGATAGGATATTGATCTCTTTGAATATGGATGTTATGTAGAAGTTGATCATTTACATGTATTTGCAATGCTTTATGAAACTAAGGTTGGAGAATTGATTTAAAGCTTGAGATTTTGTGTAACAGTATGTAGAGGAAACGGCTTGCATAAGAATAAGGAAGTGTCTTCACGTCCTAGCCGACCACAGATGTACAGACTTATACAATGTTTTTAGTAAGCAATATTGTTTGCCAGAACCTATAAATAGATTGCTGGTAAGATGAGCACATAGATGGGGAGGTACTTTAGGGGATAAATGCACCAACCCATAAAAAGGGAATTATGTCCTATCAAGGGATACCTTGGTTGGGTTCCACTTTTACATATCATGTGATATCCTATATTGTGCATCATTATATCCTGTAATCTGATTTTGTATAAATTATTGAACGTAGAGATTAAACAGTGAGCATTATACCGACTTCCATTGTATATGTGTGGTGCTTCCTGCACGGCCTCTGAGCGGATTGAACAGAAGGTAAGAGGTAAACCTGAGAATTTAGATAAAGTATAAATTAAGTGTTTTCTAGATATCAGTAGAGAAAGATACTTTATTACTGAGAAAAAAATATATTATAATTTAAAAAATATTGCCGCGAACGTCAGAGTGAGAACAATAATTCCAGCACATGAGCTCCTAGTTAACTCTAAATTGATGAGATGTAAAGGATTTTAAAGCGCCCCTACAGTTTTTTAGCCACCATCGTTTTTGGCAATATCCTGGGTGCACACAATTTTAAGACATGGAATGTTTGGTGTTTATTTATTCGAAGCAACCTCATCTTTTATATTTTTGTCAAAAATGGGTATTACATGGTGTGGTTTTGCACTAAAATTAATTGTATTATATTTTTTGCAGAAAAATTGCGCTTAATAAACAGTTGTGCAAATACCATGTAAAAGAAAAAAAATCAACTATTACCTTTTTATTTTACAGGGCCTCTGCTTTTAGAAAATATATAATGTTCTGGGGGTTTAAGTAATTTTATTGCCAAAAATTAAGATTTTTCTGCAACAGATAAAAAAATGCTTTGGAGCTGAACTGGTTAAACTATATAGATTTACAATATTTATTAAAGACAGAATGGCACTTCAAAACAATGGTGTCATTTTAAAAAGATCACAACACTATCTGCAAATCTACATATATTTCCACCACTGGCTTATAAGAATATCATTCAACCAAGTGAAAAACATTACCATTACTCCTTCTTAAAGGACCTCAAATATCTCTCTTATATGGCAAAAGGTGTGAGAGTTCTGCTCAATATATATTGCATAATCCTCTGTTTAGTAATTACGAATGTCCAGTCAGTCATTGATAAATGCAAATTGTCATTTGATCCTTAAGGCCCCACAATTATGAAAGCATAACAAAACTACAACGATTATTATTTATATGTAATTCCACAAACATCTGGTCCTTATAACTATAGAGAGATACTGTCCACTAAGCATTCTAAAATTCCCCACTTATCTATATATTAGATGCACAGGTATGTGCAGACCTGATCAAGATAATACATGAACATGCAGAAATGGAATTGCAAAAGTTTGATTAGACAGAATTCAAATCCAGAAAATAATTACGGGAAATGCTTAGATGGACAACATTTAACAGGTCACAGTGGCCTCTTATTCAAGACGCAGTCCATATATCTCAAAGGCACATAGCACACATTTGTATTCCCATAACGTGTGTCCAACATGAAATGAATAACAGAGCAAATAATTAGAAGGACTGATTTCAAACTGTTTAAAAAAAAGCAGCAACACAACTTCAATTCTAAGTTTGTACAGAGAAACAAAGATATGGAGGGGACTTTAAAGGCACCAATAACCATCATCAATTGAATAAAATACCACGTTTTTATTTAAACATATATTAAAATCTTAAATGAATAAACATGCAAGATGTGTACAAAAAAAAACAGACAATCTTTATATCTGGTCTATGCCCATGGAGCAGATATTAAGGAATGTCTATTTTTTTTTTTTTATAAATCTTTTTTTTAAAATTGGTATTTTATTCAATGTGTGATGGTTATTGGTGCCTTCAACCTCCCTAGCGGTACCAAAAGCGGTAACCCCGAGCCATACTCGGGATTACCCCAGAATCACATTCACCTTCCCAGCGATCCCCCGCCATCCTCCCCACCGTCCTCCCCCTCCGACCTCCAGCCATCCTCACACTCTCTCCCCGCTCTGTGCTCTGCAGATACCGGCACTTACCTTCCGGTTCCCTTCCTTGCGAGCGTTGCGACGCAGGGGGGGGGGGGACCGGCGGCACATTCAAAAATGTAAATACACCAAATTACATGATACAAAGTTGTGATCCTAACGGATTACACTGTATCATCCCATTTCACCACAGGATTGCATCTGGTGACTTTTCCAGTGCCCTGCCTGCGCTTTTCCAGTTCTTTGTGCCTGGAAAATTGAGAATGACCATGGCGTCCAAAAAGCTTTTTTCTTGGACAAAAGCGCTTTTAGACAAACTGGAATACAGCAACAGCGAAACAGAGTTACTTGAAGAACTGAGCGATAGCGATTCATGGGAAAATTCATCATCAGGTACGGAAAGTGACGACATTGACGATTCTGATGTCTCATTCTGGCGCATCGCTCCGTTGGAAATTCTGAAGAATCATTTGATATACTTCCCAAATTCCACAAGTAATGTGCCAGAAAGAGACATCAGAATCGTCACTGTGTTCACTTTCTGTACCTGATGCGGCGTGCTGACGTCACCTACTACGAGGGTTGAGGACGGGCGGAAGAGCCGACCGGCCAGCGGCTCACATGATCCTATGCTCGTGTTCTTTTATTGTTTGTAAGTTGCTTTCCTTTCATTTCCAATAAATTGTTATGGTTTTACGCTATGGGGCAATTTATTTCTTCCATATAACGCTGTGATCGATTGCCTATTGGGGATCTCGGTTGGAGCGCACCCTCTGCTGGAATCCATTGATCATGATGATTGGCTATTACATTAATTGCATCTGGTAAGCAGCTGTGATATTGGTGGCGGTTTCCCCTCTGAGTGCTGGTTGAAGGGAATTTGGGAGCCTGTCCCTATTTATTTCTGCATTCAATCTCTTTCCATCTGGTAAGCAGACTGGGCTTAAGGGTAACGGTCATCCCTATATTCTTTTGCTTATACACATTTTTCATCTGGTAAGCAGCCTTACTGTCGGTGGAGGTTTCTTTCTTTACAGCACTTTCAGTTTCCTTTCAGTGATTGCACTTAAGGTGTAACAGTGACCATTTGAGCTCATAGACAGTATCACGCTATGAGGATTATAATTTCTTTCATGCACTTGGTCCATGATTCCGTTATCGTTTGAGGACTATACTAGCAAGAGGGTTGTCCTGGTTTGGAGTCAGGAGATCTTGATTCTTAATTTTGCTTTCATAATACAGTGTAATCTGTTAGGATCACAGCTTTGTATAATGTCATTTGTTGTATTTGCATTTTTGAATTTGCCGTCGGTTACACCCCCCTGCGTCACAACGCTTGCAGGGAAGGGACCTGGAAGGCAAGTGCCGGCATCTGCTGAGCACAGAGCGAGAGGACAGTGGGAGGAAGGCTGGAGGACAGCGAGGGAGGATGGCGGGGATCGCAGGGAAGGTAAGTACGATTCTAGGGTAATCCCAAGTGTGGCTCGGGGTTACCACTTTTGGTACTGACACTTAACCCGGAGCCACACTCGGGAATACCGCTAAAGAGGTTAAGTAATATCTGTTTTTTTGTATAAATCTTGCGCTTTTATTCATTTGGGATTTTAATGTATGCTTAAAAAAAAGTGGTATTTTATTCAATTTGTGATGGTTATTGGTGCCTTTAAAATTTCTTTGTTTCTCTGTACATTTAAAATTTGGGATTGGCACCTATAACATTTAGGAATCCAGACATAGTGGAATTTTTTTAATTCTAAGTTTGCAAGCTTTAACGAGCAGGGCCCTCTAATTCCTACTGTATTAAACTGTCTTGTAATTGTACCGCCTGCCCTTATGTTGTAAAGCGCTGCATAAACTGTTTGCACTTTATAAATCCTAAATACAGTAATTTAGGCATAACAATATTAATGTGGATGCTTTGAAGATAAGCCTTTATTATTTAAACACATGTATGAGCAGTCTGAATATATTGAGGCAGAATAAAAGAAAAGTCCCTGCCACCCTTCTGGCTAAGATTGGAGAGACTATGATTTATTGTGACATACACTCAATGGTGTTGAAATGTTTGCATTGCACATGTATGGGAAGCATGGATGCTTTGCTGCTGTTTTTAATGCATTTTGAATCCAGTCTTTCTGCTTAACTGTGTCTTATGTTGTCCATTTGAGAACTTCCCTTGACCATTTTCTGGATTTGAAGGCTGTGTAATCAGATTTATGCATCTCTGGATGTACATCTCTTATCTTGATCAGGTTTTTTGCATGCCTATGTATAGACAGGTGCAGTCTATTTTCTCCACTGTAGGTGGCGCTTAACTGCAGCAGCATTAAAGTTAGAGGGAAAGTCAAGAGAATCAAAGTTCCTCTATGGTTTCCTGGATCTCTGGAGAAGCTATTCAATTAGATGCTGCCACCCCATGTGATACTGGCAGCCATCTTGGGTCAGGCAGACCCTATTTAAGAATGTAAAAAAGGATGGGGGCTATAGAACAGCTCCGTGAGAACGGCTGCATTAAGGGATGCTCACACCAACTGTGTTAATTAGAAAAAATCTTTATTGAAGAGCAAAAGGACACAGTGTCTAAAATGCCCCCTTTGGGGGAACAGTGTACAAAATATAGAGATATCAATGGTGAAAATATACAACAAACATGACAATCAACATGAAACAATGACTCACACACACAAAGCCGGCCACACATACGCTCCGGAGGTACTGACCAACAGAATAACATACAGGCTGCATACGTTCCTAAACGGAATCTATGAATGCTGCTCTGTTATGAATCTGTTGGTCGGCATGCCACAATAGAAAAAATTGCACCACAAAGTGGAACCTTTAGTCACTATAACTGGATTTGTCATCACGGTGTAGTACACATATTGCATATAGTATATGCCTAATTGGTCAGCAGGCTACTAATAAACCAAGTCCCTGAATGAGGTTAGAGTTCAGAAATTCAAAAAGGGATGAAAAAATAGGAAAAACCAGTAATTTTCATTCAAAAACAGTACGTGTCATTCTTGAACTCATATAGATTGTGATAATTTTTGGGACTGTTAAAAGAGGAGAAGGCCTGGATATTTAGACTCCAGACTTTGGTTCCCCTAGGCCTGAACACAGAGATGAGTCTTCGTATCTTTCTGGAACCATAACATCTAGGTATTTTTGAAGGATAGGTGGACTAGGCTTGTTTAGGGAACTAGGAACTTGATAGGTGGAAAGATCAGCTTGGGTAAATCCAACTATGGGAGAATAGAGCCCCAATATGGCATAGATAAAATAGGGAATATGATCGCTTGATTACTGACTTCTTCACGTGACATCATTTTTGTTGCCCGTGAACCAAGTTGGATTATATATTATATTTCTAACTTTATGCGGGCCCCTCTCTTTTCTTTTTTACTGGGTTACTAGGTTATTATTGCCTTGGTCGATTTTTCTTATCATACCATTATTGGCACTAATTCCCTTTATTTAAGAAAATAATTCTGTAGGTCCTTACAATAGCATTTTATGATGCCTACTATAGCATCATTTACTATTTTCTCCCCTTTATGAATTGATGAATGAACTCCACCTATATAGTTACCTTCTATACATTAATCTAAATGAGATGGTTAAAACATCTCTTTGTATATGCTAAAAATGCCAGGCTGTGGTTTTGGCCTGAACTTCGTTTCAAATCCCATATGAAGACTTTCTTAATTTCAAGTACGTTTTAGCATATCTGTTTGAGTCAATCCTGGGAATAGTCGTTGTGTCACTCAGTAAATGAAGCCGAACTACAGCAGCAAAATTTGCATTAAGTGACTTAACTGGCTTAAGTAATCCCACCATATCGCTATACCTTTGTTGATCCTGCCTAAACAGTTATGCTAAATCGAGTCCCCGAGCCACACCAAAACTAGCCAGTAAATATGAAACACTAGCATTACCTGTTTTTAACCACAAGATGGTGTTACACCATCCGGTCTTTTAATTACATAGGAAGCAGTATTGAGGAATGTCTGTTGTGCTGTCACCTGTCTGCACTTACCAATCAGGCTACCCCCCCTTTATATTGATCTTCCGTACTAACCAATGACGTCCTGAAGAAGCGTGCGTCACGCACGCGAAAGGCGTTGACGTCACACGCCGGCCGCACAACACCCGGAAGAGCCACCGATGCGTTCCAGCTCCTGTGAATGGCGTAAAAAGTCAGCGACGTATGGTACATGCTGCCTCCTCGTGGAACGCTGATAGCGGAACGAAAACTTTGGGCCTTCATGTTCACTTCACCCACGGAGGGGTCACAGCGGTCTCCCGTTTTTGAGCAGCTCTTTTCAGCCTGGAGAACTTACGGTGAGCCACAGTTCATTTGGAACAAAAAGGGGGATAGAGAAAGGGCAGTGAACACCGGCAGGTCTGGGCTAATTAACTAGTTGATACCCATATCTCTGTGGTCGACTAAATGTCTATTATTATGTTATCATACCAGACACAGCCCTGAAGTGGTGTGAGCCTGCGCAGTTAGCAAACAATACTGCGTCTCTCCCCTAGCTCCCGTATTTGGTTCTTAATAAGGAGAGACTTTCATTGTGGCAAAGTGATCATGCTGGCCTGATCCCGTTACCCCTATAATCAAAGTGAACTTCCTTTGTCACCCACTAGGAGTCATTTATCACTATTCAGTTCAATGCACTGAAATTACATCCAGCTCGTCAGCAATGACACACAGACATTCCTCCAACTGCATTCCAGTCTTTGAGGACTTCAATTGAAGCTGCAGAGTCCCAAAAATTATCACAATCTATATGAGTTCAAGAATGACACGTACTGTTTTTGAATGAAAATTACTGGTTTTTCCTATTTTTTCATCCCTTTTTGAATTTCTGAACTCTAACCTCATTCAGGGACTTGGTTTATTAGTAGCCTGCTGACCAATTAGGCATATACTATATGCAATATGTGTACTACACCGTGATGACAAATCCAGTTATAGTGACTAAAGGTTCCACTTTGTGGTGCAATTTTTTCTATTGTGGCATGCCGACCAACAGATTCATAACAGAGCAGCATTCATAGATTCCGTTTAGGAACGTATGCAGCCTGTATGTTATTCTGTTGGTCAGTACCTCCGGAGCGTATGTGTGGCCGGCTTTGTGTGTGTGAGTCATTGTTTCATGTTGATTGTCATGTTTGTTGTATATTTTCACCATTGATATCTCTATATTTTGTACACTGTTCCCCCAAAGGGGGCATTTTAGACACTGTGTCCTTTTGCTCTTCAATAAAGATTTTTTCTAATTAACACAGTTGGTGTGAGCATCCCTTAATGCAGCCGTTCTCACGGAGCTGTTCTATAGCCCCCATCCTTTTTTACATTGTTACTGCTATTTGGCTGCGGTGGCTCCCCATGACCTAGTAGAGGCTGTCTGATATATTGATGAGTCTCCAGACGGAGTGTGTCTAGCATACACAGACACCATAGTCTCTAGGCCCGGTGTATATTCTCCATGTATTTTCAAGACCCTATTTAAGGCCCTGGCTCCCCAGGCCCGGCACGCATTTTGCATATGTGTAGTGTAGGGACAGGTCACCTGTCTGACAGGGACAATGATTAGCAGGAGAGAGAGAGGTTCCAGACGAGTAGGAAAAGGAAAGAGACATGCCCTTCTTCTTGGAGACCACCCCATTTGGGCATGGTCTGGCCAGGATGGCTTCTGCCCCTCAAGATATACGCTGTCAGCACATCCTGGACCTGCTCTCCTATACATCCCTGTAGCATTCTGTGAGTGTTCCCAGTCGGCTGCCTTCCAGCTAGACTTGTTGTGAATTTTACTTTAACACAGGTTATGTGTTCTGCAACTGGACTCTGAGGGGTTGATTTACTAGTAGACTGTGCACTTTGTAAAGTGAAGTTGCTCCAGATCTTGGTAAATGAGTAGAAGCTCTACTGACTTCCATCATCCAATCACATGCAAGCAAAAATGCTGTTTTTGTATTTTCCTTGCACGTGATTGGGTATTCTTTGCAAAGCTCCAGTCTAAAGCAACTGCAGTTGCACAGTCTATTTGCCTTTAGTAAAACAACCCCTAAGTTTACTACTGCACTTACCGTGCTGTACCTCCTCAAATATGCATCTAATATATGGACTGAGTGGAGAATTTTAGAGCAACCAGTTGAGAGGATCTCTACCATATGGTTATGAAATGAAGACCAGATGTTTTTGGAGTTCCAAAAATAATCATCATTTGCTTATGCATTTTTGTTAGTCTTTCATTGTGCGGCATTAAGAATCAAATGATAATCTGCATTAAACAATGACTGACTTGACAATTATTTTTTTTAAACAATATTTTATTGAAACTCAAAGCATTACAGGGAACAAACTGTGAGCATTGGATCAGAATGTATCTCAAACGGCATTATACCAGTGACAACGTGCTCTGCCAAGTGACATTGCAGTCGCAAAGAATTTCTTGGGTAGGATTGTGGGATCAATTTTCCGTAAAGCCAAGGGTATTTTGTTTAACTCTGGGTGGGGGGGGCTTTACAGCATATCGTACAATGTATTGCGTATGGTCGAGGCATGACAGGAGGGAGGGAGGAGAGGAAGTAGGGAAGGGTAGGTAGTAGGATTCACACTAAGTATCCATATAGCATCGTAACTGCAGTTACTGGTTTTCTGGGGCAGGGCTGTCTTCCGTAGTCGAGCAGCCCTGTTGTGAAAACTCAGAAGAGCCCGTTGTCACCGAAACAGTCGTATACATACAATGAGGCAGTAAAAGTAGATTGAGGCATAATCATAAGAAAGGGGAAACTCTGCTGGGGTGAGTGCGATTTCACCGGTTCGCTGTAGTCCACTGAGTTAGTAGTGGTGAGAGCTTAGATCAACTATAGACGGGAGCTGATTGGCCGTTAGCTCCCGGGAGGCGGATGGAGGATAGACAATTCCATTTGCGGTCAAACTTTGCGTGAGACAGGTGTGGATCGATGGAAAGACCCACTGATTCCGTGGTTCTCAGTGTCGACATGGCAGTGGACAGTTCTGAGATTGTGGAGGCAGTGTCCGAGAGCCAATGTCGGAGTATCAGTCTGCGGGCCGACATTAGACAGGTCACTATCCAAGGTTTATGAAGGGATAAAAGCTTCCAATGAGACTGAGACAGGGAGGTGGAGTTCTTGTCCAAGCAGGTGAAAAGTAGAGGGTATATATCCCGGGGGAGTAGCATCCCTGTCTGTTTTGCAACATATCTAGTCACTTTATCCCAGAAAGATGATATGTGGGCACATGACCATAACTTGTGTAGAAGGCAAGGGAAACGTTCCCGGCATAAAGTACAGAATTGGTGGGCGACGTCAGTAGACCACCGAATGTGCGGGAGGTATGCTCCATGTAAAATTTTATATTGCTGCTCCCTCCAGAACTCGTTAGAAACATACATACGGGTGATGGTGTAACCTTTCAAGATCTTCCGATGTGCGTCAGGGGAGTTAAGTGCTTTGTTCCAAGATTTGACCACGGAAGCCGAAGTCCCCTTTAGGAGTTCCTGATTGAGAGGCTTGTACAGCTGTGATATCCTGTGCTTACCCTGTTGTATCCATGAGTCCAAAAGGGTTGAGCAGAAACGTTGTGAGGGGGCATGACACAGGCCTGAAACATAACTTATACATTGCCTAAAGTAGAGGTAATGACCGTGGGGAAGGCTGTAGGTTTCCGCAAAGCTGGAGAAAACCAACGGTCTGCCCGTGTCTATGTCAAACAATTGAGATAACCGCTGGATCCCCTTTGATGACCACATCTCATAAACCGAGTGCTGCTGCGCCTGTGGGAACCCGGGGTGGCGGTGAATGGGTAGATACTTTGACAGCCGCTGGGGGGCCCCCAGCTTCTTCCGCACTTTTCGCCATGCCGCCACCGTGTCTCTTATCAAGATGTTGGTGCAAAGGGGCTGCGGGAGATCCCCTGTCCCACAGTGCAGCAGCGCTATCAGATCATAAGGGGCCGCCATCTGCGATTCTATCGACCAGTTGGTATACTGACTTGACATTTATAATTACTAAGCAGAGGATAATACAATATCTGTTGAGTAGAACCCTACAAGGCCATATGAGGGAGGTATTTGAGGTTATTTATGAATGAGTAATGATGAAGTTGTTCACTTGGTGTTCTATATCTTTGGAGATAATGTGCAGCTCTGAATATTTATAAATCTCACATTATATTGCATAAGGCTTATATGGCTCATATTTGGTGGTATTGAAAACATGCTTTAATACAAAATGTTTGTCTAATTTCTGACAAATTTAAAAGGGCTGTTTGAAGTCTGTTTCATCTTTGATTATGTCAATATTCAAAGAAAAAAATGGTTCTATACCATATATATTCTTTCCAAAAATTCTTTTGAGATAAATTGAACCCAATATTTTGGGATAAGACTTCAAAAGACTCCATAGAGTTGAAAGATATCCTTACAAGCCAGCAGTAGTAATATTTGTAGAATTGAAGATAGTGTCTAACTAATTTGAAAATTACACCGTGGTTTTGCATTCCTTCTTTAATAATTAATTGTAAATGTGTATAATATACAGTAAATGCAGCAGTTTCATTTCCTTGTTTTTTCATCTCTTTATTTTTTTAATTTAAATAATAAGAATATAGATAGCAGGAGTTTGATTGAGTTCCAATCAGGTCTTTATTGGGTTGGCTCATAAAAAAAAAAAAAAAAAAATTGAAAACAAATTTGTACCCAGGTTTGGGTATTTACATTTATGTTTTACTGTATTTCTATCACATCATGTATGATAATAATTAGTGATCTAAATGATACATGCTTTGATTAACAAAAAAAAGGAATAAAACTGTAAAAGTATTTTTACTTTTTGTTGTATTTTACTTTTTTTGTTTTTGATAAAATAGGGGAATAATTGGGGAAAAAATAAAATTTTAAAGGTACAGTACACAATAATTTTCAATTTTACCCTTTAATTCTAACTAACATACTTAGTAGCCCCTGCTAGTTTACCAGCCATTTTTTTTCATATCAACTGCTCTTCTTAGGAATATAAGATCTCAAAACATTTCTGCCATTTCTAAGCCCTACCACCTCTTCCAAAGATACAGCAAGCAGGTGCTGAAAGAAGTAGTCTAGTAGATAGCTAAGAAAAAGAAAACTAGTAACAACAGCAATAATGTTATTATATTATTTATATTATGACAAAAGTACTAGCTACTTTATAACCCACATACAAACATTTTATATAGAGGGAGTGTGGCCAGCTCGCTAGTGGCATGGATGTCTAGCACAGCATCTCTGCGTACGGTGTTGATCTTCCTCCCTGCAGAAGGTCAAACACCAAGAGCATTCTGGCAGCAGGTTTCCTAAGGGGAAAGAGCAGTGATGCCCGCAGAAGCTGACGACTTTTTTCCTCCAGCAGGGCAGGACTAGGCAAGATGGCACCGTGGCTCCAACATCTCTCTTTATAAAGCTCCCAGCCTCACATGGATCTCTCTGAAGCTGCAGCTTGCTTTAACTCCTCTCCTCCATGCACTCCGCTGTCAGATTGACCTGACAAAGTCAAATGAGTATGGATTCCTATTTTACCAACCTCCTAGAGGTGAAACTTCACTCTGCTGATATTAACTACAAAGGTTCACTACCAGACTCCATAGCTGCTTTTCCCACCTCAAATCAGTCTGTCCTAGACACTACGCTTAAAGGCTACAGTATCTCACAAAAGTGAGTACACCCCTCACATTTTTGTAAATATTTTATTATATCTTTTCATGTGACAATCAGGAAACAGGTCTTCGGACCCCCTTCCTGATTGGCCAGGAGGAGAATCAGTGTGGCAATAGCGAATATTCATTTGCTATTGTCACACAACTGGGTGGGCTCAATCGGCTGAAAAAGCTCACCCTTTTTTGAAGCCTTTTAGAGCCTCTGGCTCTAATCAGGTGCTTAAAAAAAAAGAAAAACCCATTGGAATCCATGCATCTGGTGCCCTGCATGTAGATTAGGGGGCCAGATGCATGGATAGGGGGAGGATGGACTGACATTGTTCTATGGCCTCATGCACACACAGATGTTTTGAAGCTGTAAGTGACATAAGCGTTTTCAAGCTGAAAAAAAAAAACAGGCCGGTGCATTCTGAGGACTGGTGTGACAGCTCTAAAAATGCCTGACACTGCTAAAGGCTGCTAAACACGTGTCAGGCATTTTTTTTGACATGTCAAAATCAATGGTTCCCATTGTTTTGAAGGGAAGTCTCATCCAAGCTGGATAATGATGATCTGAAGGGGATCTCCCCCCCCCCCCCAAGTTCCATACCAGGCCCTTTGAGTCTGGTATGGATCTTGAAAGGGAACCCCACGCCAAAATGAAAAAAAAATAGGGGGCTTCCAGATTCAGATAAGCCCCCTGCCTGCAGACCCCCACAACCACCGCCCAGGTTTGTTGGCACGAGGCCCTTGTCCCCATCAACATGAGGACAAGGTGCTTTGGGGTGGGTGGGTGCAGAGCCCCCCCAAAGCACCTTGGGCCTGGTATGGTCCAGAAAGGGGGGGGGTGCTCACTCATCCCTTCCCCTTTCCTGACCTGCTGGGCTGCATGCCTGGATAAGGGTCTGGTATGGTCTTTGAGGGGGACCCCAAGCTGTTCTTTTTTTTTTTTTTCATTTTGGCATGGGGTTACCTTTCAAGATCCATACCAGTCTCAAAGGGCCTGAAATAGAACTTGGGGGGGACCTCACACCTTTTTGTTTTAAATTTTGCTGTGAAATTCCCCTTCAAGATCCTCAGAGCACAAGTTGTACCACAAGTTGGATCATCATAATCCAAATTGGATGCGACTTCTATTTAAATCAGTGGGCTGAAAGTCGGATCAAAGATGGCTCTCATAGACAACAATTGAATTTGAATAGAGGCAGAGAAACGCAGCTAAAAGCTAAACGCGCATTAACGTCAATGGAAAAAGCTACTAAAAGCACATTTTTACAGCTGCTTTTCTGGCATTGGTAGTGGCTATGAAGCTCGTTTTTTTCTAACGCCCAGTGTGCATGAGGCCTTAAATGCAAAGTAATACAAAGAGTTGATAAACTGTCAGATCAATTGCCTGTAGTAGCAAGACTAAAAGGTAAGAAGTAACAGAGCAAAGATAGTCCTAAGGATTCAATGGGTCAACAGGGAGTGGCTAAAATATTAACCAACTGCATGCAAAACATGGCAAGAAATTGCTGTGAAACTGAGATACACAGCAGACAATGTCATTCCTAAACCCAGCCAAAAGAAAAGAAACAACTGGATTACTGAGGATTTCCCTGCTCTGACAAGTGAACAGAAAGGAGAAACAGATCAAAGTAAGATTAGGGAAATTACAAGAACAATCGGAACAATGTGTCGACAGGGGCAACAGAAATACATGGTAGATGTGATGAAATACACAAACTAGAAGAGAAAAATAAAACAAGGAATATGTGCATCGAAGTAAAGAAACTAAAACTAAAATTTAACAATGAAAATATAACTAAAAATAATAATACATTCACATAAATCATATACAATATCTCACAAAAGTTAGTACAACCCTCACATTTCTGTGATTATTTTATTATATCTTTTCAGGTGACAACACTGAAGAAATTACACTTTGCTACAGTGTAAAGTAGTGAGTGTACAGCTTGTATAACAGTGTAAATTTCCTGTCCCCTCAAAATAACTCAACACACAGCCAATAATGTCTAAACCGCTAGCAACAAACGTGAGTACACCCCTAGCAAAAAATGTCCAAAGTGGACCCAAAGTGTCAATATTTTGTGTGGCCACCATTATTTTCCAGCACTGCCTTAACCCTCTTGGGCATGGAGTTCCCCAGAACTTCACAGGTTGCCACTGGTGTCCTCTTCCACTCCTCCATGACGACATCACGGAGCTGGTGGATAGTAGAGACCTTGCGCTCCTCCACCTTCTGTTTGAGGAAGCCCCACAGATACTCAATAGGGTTTAGGTCTAGAGACATGCTTGGCCCATCCATCCCCTTTACCCCCAGCTTCTTTTAGCAAGGCAGTGGTGATCTTGGAGGTGTGTTTAGGGTCATTATCATGTTGGAATACTGCCCTGCAGCCCAGTCTCCGAGGGAAGGGGATCATGCTCTGCTTCAGTATATCACAGTACATGTTGGCATTCAGGATTCCCTCAATCAACTGTAGCTCCCCAGTGCTGGCAGCACTCATGCAGCCCCAGACCATGACACTCCCACCACCATGCTTGACTGTAGGCAAGACACACTTGTCTTTGTACTCCTCACCTGGTTGCCGCCACACACGCTTGACACCATCTGAACCAAATAAGTTTATCTTGGTCTCATCAGACCCCAGGACATGGTTCCAGTAATCCATGTCCTTAGTCTGCTTGTCTTCAGCAAACTGTTTGTGGGCTTTCTTGTGCATCATCTTTAGAAGAGGCTTCCGTCTGGGACGACAGCCATGCAGTCCAATTTGATGCAGTGTGCGGCGTATGGTCTGAGCACGGACAGGCTGACCCCCCACCCCTTCAACCTCTGCAGCAATTCTGGCAGCATTCCTATGTCTATTTCCCTTAAGACAACCTCTGGATATGATACTGAGCACATGCACTCAACTTCTTTGGTTGACCATAGTGAGGCCTGTTCTGAGTGGAACCTGTCCTGTCTAACTGCTGTATGGTGTTTGCCACCGTGATGCAGCTCAGTTTCAGGGTCTTGACAATCTTCTTATAGCCTAGGCCATCTTTATGTAAAGCAACAGTTCTTTTTTCAGATCCTCAGAGAGTTCTTTGCCATGAAGTGCCATGTTGAACTTCCAGTGACCAGTAAGAGAGAGTGAGAGCGATAACACCAAATTTAACACACCTGACACTGGGGAGGGAAAATGGCTATTGGGCCCAATTTGGACATTTTCACTTAGGGGTGTAATCACTTTTGTTGCCATTGTTTTTTACATTAATGGCTGTGTGTTGAGTTATTTTGAGGGGACAGCAAATTTACACTGTTATACAAGCTGTACACTCACTACTTTACATTGTAGCAAAGTGTAATTTCTTCAGTGTTGTCACATGAAAAGATATAATAAAATATTTACAAAAATGTGAAGAGTGTACTCACTTTTGTGAGATAATGTATACAGTATCATGCCACTGTATTCTGTTTTTTTTTTTTTAATCCTCTAAGAACCCTATTCCTGCAGCACTGTTGTGTGGTCACATGATCTTTCTCTGTTCTTCGGCATCTGCAGGGAAAGATCCTGTAGTGCTTCTATTACCCTGCTGATGTATAATATTTACAGTGTGAATCTGTGTCTGGCCAGGCCCTGATTGGTCCTGTCCACAACAAGAAAGGGAGAGAGCAAAGAGCTAGTGTATAATCCCAAAACCACTGCTTTATTAATAAAAATGGTAAATATTAAACTCACAAGATATCAGTGTATCAAACTCATCACTTAATACAACATCATCCAATCCTCACTGCATGATGTCATGTGGTAAGAGAAAGCAAACATCCAGAAAGCTAACACGTTTTGAGGACCAGCCTCTTCTTTAGAGCTTCCTCTTGGCTCAGAGGAAAAGGCTGGTTCTCAAAATGCTTTAGACTTCTGGATTTATTTTCTCTTACCCCATGACATCATGGAGTGAGGATTGGATGGTGGTGTACTATGTGATGAGTTTGATACATTTGATATCTTGTGAGTAAAATAGTTACCATTTTTATTAATAAAGCAACAGTTTTGGGATAATGCACTAGGTCTGTGCGCCCTCTCTTTTGTTTTGTAGTTCCAGTTGTCCAGACTCCCCCAGTCTTAAGAGGACAGCAAGATATGGTGTATCCATACCAGTCAGGAAGGAAGTATAGCCTACCTACATTGTGTGTACCCACTCCTAACCGCAGGAGGATTTTTGTGTTTGTGACTATCTGATTGGTCCTGTGCCAATCACATGATTTAAAAAAAAAAAACTGTTTCAGAAGAGCAATTCAAATGAAATCATGATTTAAAAAAAATATTTTTAGCTCCTTATAAATCTTTATTGAACATTTCATGTTCATTTTTTGTACATTTACATGGGGTAGGCTGAGTCAAAAATAATTGACACTAGCTTTCATTCATTCAAATAGTATCTGCACCCAGGGTTCTTTTTCTAATTTACAGGATTTAGCCATTACATTTGATATATTTAATACTTATTTGTATTAAAACTAAATTTTTGGTGAGTTTCTTAGTGAATGTAATCAATCAACATACTATATCCCTCCCTCATAGTGTTTTGCAATAGGAGGACATGAAGGAGGAGGGAGGAGAGTGTAATTTACCACTCTGTATACGCCTACATGTGTGATTCTATAGTCATGTGGGCTGCACAGATAAGAAAAAGTAGGAAATAAAGAGCTAAGAAGGGAACTGAAATATGAGCATGCTCAGTTGAGGACACCAGCTGGTCTACACAATGTCAGGCTGCAGTGGGGACACAGATAAGATGGGAGGGATAGCTAAAGGTAGGATCAACCAGGTATATTTCACTCTACACAAAATAAATGATTTAATGGATTTCTGAGTATGCAAACTCTGTAATATAGCATGTAATGAGAGTTTTTTTTATAGTTCAGGTCTAACATTTTAAATACAGAGAGTAACATACACAGTGGATATAAAGAACACATGGTAAAATTATATGGAAGTGGAAGACCCAAGAATAATGCCCTACACATTGAGGCTGTAGTGATAATGAGTTGTGAGATAATGAAAGAAATACAAAGGTTGGGTAACAACAAGACCACAGGCATTGATGAAACACCAAATGAATGTGTTAAAAAAGGAAATAAAGTGAATAGTTTTCTTTAATCATAAAAGGCATTTAACTAGGTAAGGAAATTCCTGAAGAATGGCTACAGACTGTTTTCATAACAATCCTGAAGAAAAAAAAAAATATTTTACTATAGCCCTGATGCCACACGGGATGAAGGTTTTATCTAAAGTAACTGCATGAGTTCCAAACTCCAAGCAACTCCAGAGTGTTGCCACATTGAAAACCCTGCCAGCAAAATGGATAAACAAGCGACATGAAATATATCTATGTTTCCTTGTCCTTTGAAGGCATTTGATCAAGTTGAGCATCACATCCTCATAGAAACAATCTTGTAAACAAGTGCATGTTGGAAAGATGTCAGTCTAATAGCCACTATCCATAACAAACAGCAAGGGTTTATGAAAATGGATACCTAACTCGAACATGCGAGACAGAGCTGCTGTTCAATACCTATATAGACTAAGATTTTCAATGTGTTTGTGAAGGTGTTGAAAATTCAATCATATGATTCCAAAATTATACAGAAAAGGGCAATGTAGAACAAATGGATTTGCTTGCACAACCTGAGGAAGGCTCCAACTGCTTACTTAATGAAATAGCAGATGATAGCAAGGAAGTCTCCATCCAAAAAAATCCACAAGGAGCACAAAAAATATGATTTTTAAGGAGTAGTATGGCCAGAGCTATTTTGCCCCTACTTCTTCTTCAGTTAGTTCTGAACTCCTGTAACCTGTTTTCAGCCAAAAGCAGGCTAAAGTTCACTATCTGCTGACATCCCTCAGCTGGTCCAGGCACTGGATCAGTCCCGACTTTACAGTTGAGATCCACCCAGATGCCTGGACCGGCAGCTGGCTCAGCCTCTCAGAAAGTCGCTGGGAGACTGAGCCAGCAGCTCCCACTCCTTTGATAGCCCAGCGCTCCAGTGAATGCTGGAAGGGCAGAGAGCAGAGACTGCCAGTCACAGCTCTCTGTTCAGAATGGAGGGGAAAACTGAATGATCAGCGTTTTTTTATCACTAAATTCTCAGTGCAAAGGCAGTGGAGGACAGATGCAGCATCAGAACGATGCTAAATATGGACTGGTGGAAACCTTAAGAGCAATGTTGATGTCGGAGCTGGAATTACCAAAGTTTTTGTATACACAAGGAGCTGATGAGGAACAAGCTCCTTCCAAGTAAAGATTGTTACAGAATCAGTGTAGTCTGTTCTTAGTTTTTTTTTTTTTTCTTACATACAAAATTTAACAATTGAAAAACATTCACCCTTTCTGCCTTTCAGTATCAGTAAAGAAAGCGCAATGGTCTCGGTGGACAACAAAAGAATTGCAGTAGTTCTACATGTATGAATGTATGTGCAGAATTGCTTACATAAGAGTAATAACAGTAATGCAGTTAAGAGTTACTAATTAGGGACTGGCGAACAGTTTGGCCTGAGCATGAATTCGGGCCGAACATTTGCCTGTTTGGCCGTTCATCGAACATCCGAATTTGCAGGGTGTTCGCCCCGACGAACACCCTGCAATACGCTGAGCGCTGCACAGTGCATTCTGCACCCTGATTGGGCAAAGCTTTGCCCAATCAGGGCACAGTGTAGGCTGATCGTTAAGGAGCGGGGCTGAGAAGCCGGCCGCGGCACCCTTAACAACTGACCCTTCAGGTCTAGTATGGATTTGGAGGGAAACCCCATGCCAAAATTTAAAAAGAAATGGTGTGGGGTCCCCCCAAAATCCATACCAAGTCAGGCAACATGCCCTCAATATGGAGGGGGTGGGTGCACCCCAAAGCACCTTGTCCCAATGTTGATGGGGACAAGGGCCTCTTCCTGACAACCCTGGGCTGTGGTTGTCGGGGTCTGCGGGCAGGGGGCTTATCGAAATCTGGAAGCCCCCTTTAACAAGGGGGACCCAAGATCCCACGCCCCCCCCATGTGAATGGTTATCAGGTACATAGTATCCCTACCCATTCACAAAAAAGTGTAAAAAATTAATAACCACACAAGACAGTTTTTGATAAATATTTTATTTAAGAATAAAAAATAGTGTTCCTCGATGTGAATCCGTCGTCAAAAACGCCCCCAGCTGACCTAAAAAATTGAAAAAATGAAAAATGCTCTTGCCTCCTGGGAGGCCTCTCTTTGTTTTCCTGCTCCACGCTTTGACATATACCTTATATAGGAAAGGGGCAGGGCAACCTGGCTATGTCATCTGGTGGCACCTCCCCCTACTGATGTCATGTGACTCCAATAGACATCAATGGGGTTCGCCGTTTGTATTAGAACATTTCCCCTGTTCAGGAGTTCTTTAGCGAACCGAACAGGGGGTTGTTCGGACCATCCCTATTGCTTACATAAGAATAATAACAGTAATGCAGTTAACCTCCCTGGCGGTATAATTCTTTCCGATTTTAGGTGCTGAAAGCGGTACCATTATTTTGCATGTAATTCTTAAGAATGAGCAGCCCAAACCAACTATTTACATATGATTTTTTTTTTACTGTGCGTTCTTCTTTATAACATCTCAGGTATGATAACGTTTGAAACACAAAATCATAAATTATAATATAATAAATAACTATAAATAAGTTAAAGTATGTATATATATATATATATATATATATATATATATATATATATATATATATATATATATATATATATATATATATATATATATACGTATATACATATATATATATAGGTATATATAGATATATCTATATATACATAAAAAGTACAGTAAATCTTCAGGAAAGGGCACTGGGGGCAAACGAATGTGAATTTATTTTATTTTGCAATGTATCAGTGTGTTTGCTATGTTTTACTGTTTGAATTTTCCACCAGTTCCACCCCCCTGCGAGCGTCACGTCGCAGGAGACGGAAGCCGGGGCACAGAGCATTGGGAGGAAGATCCGCCGCCGCACACCGCTGGGATACATTGCTGGATCCCGGGGACAAGGTGAGTACCCTCTCTTACAGGATCCAGTGATCTTCCTAGCGGTACCCCGAGTGTGGCTCAGGGTTACCGCACTGAAATTTACCCCGAGCCACACTAGGGAATACCGCTAGGAAGGTTAATGTAGTAGGTTTATTGATTCCCAACAGTCATATAGTTTTCAAGTGGGTCACCTCTCTGCATTATTTGGAAACAGGAAGACAGTGCAATGCAATGCAACAACAATGACGGTATTGTGCAATGTACCACTTAACCAAACAATATAGGTTAATTGTTACAGTAACACAGTTCTTTTTATTTGTTAAAGCAATACTAAACTCTTTCAATCAACATGAACTATTTTAATCCTTATGCTACTAGCATTAGTAAATAGTTAGGAAAGTATGTTATATTTACTTTTTTTTTTTTATACATTTCTTCAGTTGCTCCCTGGTTTTTGGCTTAGGCCAAAATAATGTCATACATCCCAGGAGCCTTTATGGGCATTTTTATTTTTCATTTGGAGGAGGGGCTTTCTCAGCTAAGCACACTCTCCTACCTGCATGTCCAAACTAAGGGCAGATGGATTCCAGAAAGTAAATGCTACATGAATCATCTGCCCTTACTCAAGATGGCCACAGCTAGATATGCTAGAGGGTGTTTTTTTAAAGTGGTTTCTCAACAAAATAAGCATGGAGACATGGATGGATGGGTGAGTTAGCTTTGAATATAAAAATAATTAAATAGCATTTTCAGTTTGTGGTACTCCGATACAGTTTAGTCCCATTTTAACAACAGGACCCAGTTAACTGAAATGCCAGTGTAAGATGAGTTGGGAGGGTAAGAGACATGAGGTCTCTAACCATATTTCTCAAAGCTGTATAAATTTATTGGGGCAGTCTCTATTTAGTATGTTAGTTTATCTCTTAGGATAACAACATTATCCTAAGATGATGAATTGTCGCCAATTAACAAACGTTGGTGGAAGTGGAAAAATCCACTTCTGTGCAATACGTTTTTGCACCAAAAACAGGTGTAGTGTTTTCTTCATATACATATTTTAGGGTTTAGTGTCAAATAATGTGGAAAACACTATTAATATTGTCAGTAATGGATGTCCAATACCTAGTAAGTTTGTGACATTGCAATAGCAATCATTGTGTCTGTAATGCACAATGGGGTTACTCTATGATGTCAGCAGTGTCGTTTTTGTGGGATATTATAGAACCAGTTGAGTATAAATAGTTGTTTAGGTTTATGTGTGGGCAATAAAGACACTTTAGGAATAGTCAACAAAATAACAAGCCAGGCTTCATCTAACTGGGGGCTTACATCTATTTCCCAGCCTTCTTAGCAAGGAAATAATAATAATAATAATAATAATAATAATAATAATGCACATGTTGTGATAGGATTGTATATGTTTCAGAAATTATATCACATTTGGCTTTTGCAGAGGCTACACAGATAAGTACAAGGATATCTACACATTTCAAGGTAACAGCAGATCTTACTATAGTTGAAAGTATTGAAAAAAGGCAATGTTTCAGAAGACCATATTTCTACTGTAGGATTGAAAACAATTTAAGTGTTTGACCCTGATTGAGTTGATGGATATGCACAATCCCATGCCTGATCCATAATTCAAATCTTGTTAATTTCCAGAGTTCTGGATAATTGTAATTATCCCATATGGGAGATAATTAGTTAACAGGGGCTTTAGGCTTAGATCCAAGTAATTAGAAATGGAGTTAGAAATTTTAATCCTGAGGTATGCAAATGAATTCACAAGATTGATCTGTAAGGCACAGCTAGGGGCAGATCAAGGGATCCACTGCAAATAGTGTAGATTTGTTACAGTTAAGGTAAAACTGGAGTTAGCACCAAACCTGTCTATTAGGGACACAATAGCCTCAAGAAAGCAGCAAGTATGAACCAGAAAGAAGCAAAATCCATTTACAAAGCTATTTTATTAAGGCTGGGTGCACACTAGCTGTGGCCATGGCTCATAGCATCCGGGCTAGTTAGTCCCTGTTTTCCATTTCAGGTGCAAATCAAGTGCAGATTTTTGCCTGAATTCGGACCTGAAATGGAGCCAAAGACGCACAGAACTCTTTTCCAGTGAAGACCGCAGCCACCCCACAGCTGTGTGAACCAAATCCATTGAGAGCGGGTCACAGTCTCCTGTCATGCGAATTGGATGCAGGGAAACCTGCATCCAATTCGTATAAGTGTGAACCCAGCCTTAAACTGAGTCACTTCTTTTAAAACCTACTATGGAGGTATCTGTACAGATTGTGGAGGTCAGAGGCTCAAGGGAAAGAGAAAATGGCAGGAGGACAGAGTGCACTGTCTGGTGCCTCTCCTTAAAGGGGAGGGTTTTAAAGGACAGTTGATCACTTTTATTTGTGGTAGAAGATTAGAGTTTAAAAACTAGTACTTGCAACTGAAAATGCCATTCCATACTGCATGCTGTCAAATGCCTTAGAAGTGTCTAATGATAGGAGAGCACACCTGTACATGTATACCAGGGGTGTCAAACTCAGTTTCATTGTGGCCCGCATCAGCAGTATGGTTGTTCTCATAGAGCTGGTTGTATCTGTAAAACTTTGTAAATTTATGCAGGACTTTTTTCTCAGAAAATAGGTGCATGAACTTAACCACGCCCCCCCACCAAACCGCATTAAAAAAATGGGTGTGGCCACATGTCACTAACAGCGGGGGGATCTTAAAGAGGCAAAATATACCAGGAGTGTGTTATATGCAGAATTCAGGGATACACTAAGTACAGAGTGCAGAGTTGTGGTGTGTGGAGTTCAGAAGTATACTATGTACAGACTGTAGAGTTCAGGGGTGTACTACACACAGAGTGCAGAGTTCAGGGGAGCCCTACACACAGAGTGCAGGGTTTTGGGGTTTGCTATGCATAGTGTGCAGGAATCAGCTCTCTTTCATAGGCTGTACACATCTCACTTTCACCCCTTCCCCCTGGGTGCGAGGGGCAAATCAAATGGCCTGGAGGGCCGGATTCAGCCCATGGGCCTTGTGTTTAGCACATGTAATGTATATCCTGCAAATATTGACTGACTGGTCAAGAACTGTTGAAAACATTCTAAGAACTGAGGCTAGTAGTGAGATTGGCATTAAAATTTGTCTATATGACTCTGGTTGTTTGGGGTCTGTGCTCTGCTTTGGTATTATGATTATTAGGGATGAGCGAACAGTTCAGCCAAAGTTCGGGCCAAACATTGGCACTGTGCACTGTGCCGTCGCCTGTGCTGTTTAACGTAGTATATTTCTGTGCATTACTGTACATTTAACGCAGTATATTTCTGTGCATTACTGTGCGTTTAACGCAGTATATTTCTGTGCATTACTGCACGTTTAATGCAATATATTTCTGTGTGTTACATGCCTTTTAATGCAGTATATTTCTCTGTGTTAGTACACGTTTAACGCAGTATATTTCTGTGCATTACTGCACATTTAATGCAGTATATTTCTGTGCATTACTGCATGTTTAATGCAGTATATTTCTGTGCATTACTGTACATTTAACGCAGTATATTTCAGTGCATTATGTGCCGTTTAACACAGTATATTTCTGTGTTTTGGTGCACGTTTAACGCAGTATATTTCTGTGCTTTACTGCACGTTTAACACAGTATATTTCAGTGCGTTATGTGCCATTTGTGACGGTGCTCACCGTCACTGGTAACTATTGTTTTGGTATTGAGATAATGTGTATTCCATGTGCTTGTCTGTGAGAGAGACACACAGACTGTCATTGGCAGACTTGCCCTATTGTCTGTTTTGAGATGGAATGTGTATTGTGTTAAAGTTTACCTGTTCCATTGTTAAATGTTGATGGCCTCACATTGTTCTGTCAGATGGCCAGCTAATTAGTTTAGGTTAATTCTGTTTCTGTATACAATTTCATCTGCCTATGATAATGTAAGCATTCAACACCTGACCTTTGTGTAGTAATTTGATGAGGAGGGGGATGTGCTCATGTGTGCATAAGTTGAGTGTGTATCTGTTCAATAAACAGTCTGTTTTTACCCCTTCATGAAGTCTCGAATCATGTTTGGGGGGGATATGCTACAAGGGATTGCTATGCTCTTCATACTTCCTTGGATAATCATTAAGCTCTTGTAAGAGCTTGTTCCTGCTTCACTCTCTGGGGAAAGAGAGGTTCACCCACTGGAACCTGGAGCCTTGTCGTAGGTACAGGGTGGGTAGGAGACGGTGAGACCCCAACCAAGCTGCTGTGGTTCGTGGGGTCTGAGGTGGTTATGGTGTCTGGTGGGGTGCTTGGAGCCCTCAGGAAGCACTAGGAGCATCCGTCAACGGAGGTACCCAGTCAGGTTGCCGGTTGATCCATTACACCATTTAACACAGTATATTTCTGTGCGTTAGTGCACGTTTAATGCAGTATATTTCTGTGCATTAGTGCAAGTTTAACTCAGTATATTTCTGTGCATTACATGCCCTTTGCTGCAGTATATTTCAGTGCATTACTGCGCATTTAATGCAGCATATCTCTGTGCGTTAGTGCACGTTTTACGCAGTATATTTCAGTGCATTATGTGCTGTTTAAGCAGTATTTTAAAGTGCATTAGAGCACATTTAACACAGTATATTTCGGTGCATTATGTACCGTTTAATGCAGTATATGTCAATGTCAAATGGCGGAGCCTGCAGTAGGCAGCCAGCCTTCATCGACTGCAGAGCGTTTTGTGTGTGCGGGTGTGGCGTGATTGACTATGGATTTACTGTTTTTTATTAAAGGACTGTCTTATGTAAAACAGTCTTAAAGGGGGGTTCCAGATTCCGATAAGCCCCCTGTACGAAGACCCCAATCAACGGTTGTGGGGTTGGGGCCCTTGTCCCCATCAACATGGGGACAAGGTGCTTTAGTGTGGAGGGCAGAGCCCCGTGCTCCAAAGTACCCACCCCCCATGTTGAGGGCATGTGGCCTATTATAGTTCAGGAGGAGGGCGCATGCTCGTCCCAACTCCCTTTCCTGACCTGCCAGGCTATACGCTTTGAAGGGTCATGTATGGATTTTGGGAGGGACCCTACGCTGTTTTTTTTTTTCATCATTTTTAGTTGTGGGCTTTTTTTTTTTTTACATTCAGCTGTCAGAGGGGAACCCGCTAACAGCTGATGAGTCATCCATTGTTAAGAATGCAGCGGCTGGCTTCCCAGCCCTCTCCTTATCAACCAGCTCAATTCGGAAAATTACCAAATTAAATAATGCGGTAATTACCGCTATATGAAACAAATACCGCGTTCGGTATTTATTGCAAAAATCTTAATAAATTGAACACTTGCACAATTGTTTCCACATTCTATGAGCTGTTATCTCACTCTTAGTGAATTTACCCCATAGTCAACAGTATATTTATGGTGCAAGGTCTGTTCATTCCCCAGGGCCAAGACAATTTTTTCGAGAGGCTATGATCTGTGCTGACGAAAATTTGCAAGTGATTGACTTTGGTTTCCTCCACATACCTGTATCTTTAAAATCAATTTCTTTAAGATATTTGGGTGACTAGGGTCTCACTCACTACAGTTGGTGGTCCCGGAGTTTGGTGTTTGTTGAAAGCCTCTACTACATAGATAAGTGTGTTGGATTTATCAGAGATAAATTGCACAAGACACTTTAGCAAGAAGATCACAAGTTTTGAACCGTGGTGCTACAAGAACATCTTAAAAATCAGCTGGGTGGATACAATCAAAAATAAATAGGTGCTTCAAAGAGTCTATGAAACAAAACCACATATGTTGGAAGAAATAATGGAGAGAAAATTACTTTTTTGCACATATCAAAAACCAAACAAGTGTCACAGATCTCATTCCAGACAATCCTGCACCACATCCCAGAAAAAAATAATAATAAATTAATGACTGCCCCTAAGGGCAGTCACAGAAAAATGGAGGGACTTTTAAGGTGCCTATTCATCCAAGAAATTATTAAACATTTATACGAGCATTGAAGTTCATTAGTGTATGCTGACTATCCAGGCCCGCAAGAGCTTTGGCTAGTCCAGAAAAACAACGTATGTAAAATATAATTTAACATCAACATACAATAAAATACATAAAAAGTACAAACCCTTATTGCAGTGTAACCCCCCATCCACAGTAATGGTAATTACATACAATTGCCTAACGCTTATGGAGATAGATTATACAACTACCCAACCATCCATATACCAATCCATATTGTTCTACAGTGCATAAATCATTGCAATATTAAACTGTGGAGGGACTTCAATCTCTTGACACGTTTCGCTGATACGCTTCCTCAGGAGAGGGGTATTCAAATAGATGTTGAAGAAAAGACTGCTGATATAAGCTAGCCAAAAAGGGGTGTTAATGGAAGATGTTGCCAAGGAACAAAGGACAGATGGGTGGGGGGGGGGGGCATTCCAAGGTAAAAACGAGCACCAAATTCTTCAACTGTTCCTAAAAGCTACCCCATGGAGATGTGAAGTGCGAAAGTCCTTTTCCTTATCCTTAGATGGTATCAAGACAAAATAATGATCAAAGGGACTGCCCTAATGAATGATGTAAGAATCCATTAACCGCACAGGCAACACACCCTACAAAGAGCACATATAATAAGAAACTCAGCTGCTGAGGAGCTATGAATTGTGGAAGAGAGCAAAGTAAGGAAAAGGGAGAAGAAGAACATGGTGAATGGATGACATCTGGGAAATTACAGTCAATTGTGTTGTAAAAGAGAACATTAACCTGGCAAAAGACTAGGATAGATGGAAAGTGATGGTGGGAGCAAATATATAGAGGGGGGAAGTGATTGGCGCTGCCAGATGTAGGGTAAGAAGCGAACAGATAAGGTGTGTTCTCTAGTGGTAATAAGTCTCTGTTATGATGCGCAAAGCTCAACTTTTGTGGAGCAAGTGATGGTGGATTCAAAAACTGTATAAAAGTCAAAGTAATTATGTATAAAATCCTATATGTGGCATAAATACTAACAATATATATACAATGTGCCAATGTGTGTGTACCACTATGACCCAAATACAACCATATTGCAAAAAGTGCTAAGTGCAGAAGATTTTATACAGTTTTTGAATCCACCATCACTTGCTCCACAAAAGTTGAGCTTTGCGCATCATAACAGAGACTTATTACCACTAGAGAACACACCTTATCTATTCGCCTCTTACCCTACATCTGGCAGCGCCAATCACTTCCCCCCCTCTATATATATACTTGATACACCCTTTTATAGGGCTGTATTTTTTGAAGTGGGCCGCAGCCAAGTCTGTTTTGTAGTTTTTATCCTTAGCGCGGATTCCTTTGGTTTTTATATGGTGGGAGCAAAGTTTCCTGAAGACCGCAAGTGGTCATGCCCTTCAGGCTGACCTGTAAAAAAGTACCCCATAGGGGCCCTTCTGAGGTTAGCGTAAACACCACCGCTTTAAATTTTCAGAATAATAAACAATTTAAACAATTATATATATTTGTAAAATAATGCAAATGGCCCACCACTCAAGGCAACATTTTTGTTAGAGCAGTTCTAGCGGACATAAGTCATAGTTATTTGCAAAATGTCAGTCTACATCCTAATTATTTTTGCGAATTTATACACTATTATTTCATTCCAGCAGGAAAGTTTTCCCATCAGTTTTCTTTCCCAGAAAACCAAATCTGTTTTCGTGAATGCTTGTCAGTGTCTGGTAGGAGATGTGGGGATAGTTGCAGACAGAGTGAATATATTATATTGAAGTTTTTGTTATATTTGTGTTCAAAAGGTCACTTTCCATCTCCCTTTGCTCTGATCTCTGCGTATGATAATATTAGCACAACAAAGAAGTGGCAGTTCTTTTATAGTGATGTTCGGACTTCTTGTGTCTGTGAACACAATTTCCTTTCATAAGTTGGTACTGCAGACAATTCACAGCTCTTGACTAGCAGGTAAAGAAAATCTTAAAGGTTAATGGTGCATGTATACAGTGGGGTATTATCCAGTGCCTCGGCTGGTCTACAAGTATTTTATTGATCTGCCTAGGCTTGCTTGCTCATCTCAGAGCAAAGAATTTACTTGTTTTTTTTATAGCAATGTTCTACACCAATAGAAAAGTCAACAAATAAAACACGGATGCAATTGTGTGGTTGGAAAACAGAAGGTCACTGGCGTTGTCACATTTTAACTGTGTCTGGATTTCATAACAAAATGGAAACGGCATTACCTTGGATGAGCTTCGAAAACAGATCCAATGCATTGTGAAGCGTTTAAAACCAGCGGTATTGTTAGGCTGTATTGTTGACAAATGTCTTATTCCTTGTAACTGAAAGCTGCATATACAGCTTAAATAAGCTATTGGCTTGCTGGTAATGGATTTGCAGTATTACGTATATGGGTATCAATGACAAAGCATAACTTGCCAGATATATACACTACACAGCTAAAATGACTCAACCTTTGTCTCTTCACTTTAACTTTATGAAAATAATTTTTTTTTTTGAATTTCTACATCTTACATTATGTATATGCATCCTCTTTGCATTTACTTCTTAGTTTAAAATAATTTTTTAACTAAAAAATAGTGAAGCGCTCCTCACCTACAGCATGCAGTGTTCAAATCAAAACAAATAAATCCTCCAAATTCATATAAAAGCTTTTTTTTACATACTAAATAATAAACCCAATATACATGTGCATAACACGTCACTAAATAAAACACATGTTTAGGAATCATTAATTCATGTGTGAACAATAGGTTTTCATAGCAATTTCATATAGCAAAAACATTTGTCTCTTTAAATCCAATAGTGAATACAGTATTAAAAAAAAAAAGAGTCCCAGCAATTAGGAATCATCCAATGATGTATCATAGCATCTTCACCTTAAAGCGGTAGTATACCGCTTTTTTTGACTTTTAACTACAGGTAAGCCTATAATAAGGCTTACCTGTAGGTACAATTAATATCTCCAAAACCTGCACCTGCTCCTAAACCACTGCATGCAGCCGCTGACGAGTGCAGCGCATGCGCTCTGAAGGTCGCATGCGGGGGAGTGACATCATCGCGGCTCCAGTCACTCACACCCCCGGAGCCGCGGAACCTGGAAGAGACGCCATGGGATCATGTCCGCTTCCACAGCGGTGTCCGGGGGTCCGTGTCGGGGCTTCGTTCTAAGGTAAGTAATTCATAATGAGCTAGTATGCAATGCATACTAGCTCATTATGCCTTTGTCTTGCAGGGTTTTTTTTTTTTTTCATTAGAGTATACTACCGCTTTAACTTTAAATCCCCACCAAAAACTGTGAGCAAACATCACTACTGTGCACAAATGTGTGTACCATCACCTTGAGCACAAGACAGTGTGGATGGAATTTTTAGGGTGAAACAATTCATATACATATAATATCTAAACAAAACAGAATAAAAATTCAACATGTTATTGGTTACAATATTAAAAGCCATTTGGATTAAAATATAAACACATTGTTTACATGGTCATTGATGGATTCATATATGCGGTGATGTAACAGTGTAAGCTCCCAACATGTTTCACCCAATGGGGCTTCCTCGGGGAGTTTGATTGCCGCTAATGATCTAAAGATTCAAATCAATTAAACAATTCACTGATCATAAAGTATCCAAAGATACATTTGTATATTTCATTATTAACTGTGTTAGACCATTACATGCTTACGCTTTAAATTATATGTGAATCAAGAACACACTTTTCTGCTCAATGCCAGAAAATGGGGTATTGTGTGACCACATGAGGTATTCTAGGACTAAACTACAATCAACAAATAGGTATTGAGTTAATGTTTTATTAACCTGTTGCCGACCACCCGCCGCAGTTATACTGTGGCTGGCAGCCGCTTCTGCACAAACCGACGTAGGTATACGTTGGTCGCACGCCTGCAGATAGGGGGCGCTCCTGCCCCCACTCGTCAGCGGGGAAGCCGATGCAAGGGGCAGGTGGCTCTGTTTGCCACCTGGCACCCGTAATCGTTTCCCGCTGAGAGAGAAGAACGGTCAGCTGTTGTAAACACAGCTGATCGTTCTTCTCCCTGGAATGATCACAGAGCCCCTGTGATCCTTCTATATAGTAACACAGGTCTCTGTGATTATTTCACAAGCCACACCCCCCCCCCACAGTTAGAAACATGCCCCTAGGTACACATTTAACCTCTTGATCACCCACAGTGTTAACCCCTTCCCTGCCAGTGTCATTATTACAGTAGCAGTGCATATTTTTAGCACTGATTACTGTAGTAATGTCACTGGTCCCCCCAAAAGTGTCAAAAATGTCATTCAGGGGTCCAATCTGTCTGCCGCAATGTCGCAGTCCTGCAAAAAAATGCAGATTGTCGCCATTACTAGTAAAAAAAAAAAAAAACAATAAAAATACCATAAATCTTTTCCATAGTTAGTAGAAGCGATAACTTTTGCGCAAACCAATCAAAATATGCTTATTGCGATTTTTTTACCAAAAGTATGTAGCAGAAAACAAATTTTCCGAAAATGTTAAAAAATTTTGATTTTTAAATTTTTTTTTTTGGGGAATGTTATATAGCAGAATGTGAAAAAATATTGTTTTTTTTCCAGAATTGTGGCTCTTTTTTTTTTTTATAGCGCAAAAAATAAAAATCGTACAGGTGATGAAATACCACCAAAAGAAAGCTCTATTTGTGGGAAAAAAGGGACATCAGTTTTATTTAGGTACAGCGTCGCATGACCGCGCAATTGTACATTAAAATAATGCAGTGCCAAATCGCAAAATATGGCCTGGTCATTAGGGGCAAATCCTTCCGGTCCAGAAGTGGTTAATATTGTTTTAACCTATAAAAAGCTGTTCATTTATCAGATTTCCTACTCACTAATGTGTAATGTCCTGACTGTATGCGTGGGGACCCCAAGCCTCTGAACAGGGAACATAAACCAGCCTCATACAGACTGAAACAAAACAAAAAAAATTATATATAACAGATATCTGCTGATTAGGGTTGAGCGAACACCTAGATGTCCGTGTTCGACGGGTTCGGCCGAACTTTAAAAAAAAGTCCGGGTCCGTGTCCCGGACTTTTACCGAACTTTTCCCGGACACCGAACCCCATTGAAGTCAATGGGGACCCGAACTTTAAGGCACTAAAATGGCTCTAAAACACCAAAGGAAAGGGCTAGAGTGCTGCAAATGGCAGCAAAACGTAATTAAGAGCATGGCAAGTGCTCTGCAAACAAATGTGGATAGGGAAATAACTTAAAACAACAAAAAAAAAACAGAAAAATAAAACAATGTTCTTCTTCATCTCTGAAGGACGAGGCCCATATGGAGTAGGAGGGAGGTTGAGGTGGTGGTGGATGTGGCGGTGACATAGGCGTGCGCACAGGGTGTGCTGGGTGTGCCTGGGCACACCCTAATCACCTAGGGCACATAGCATTGCCAGTGAGGAGATGGGAAAGATCTCCCTGGGACCTGCTCTGCTCTATTTCTCCTTGCCTACAGGTACATGGCCCCGATACATTACTCTCCCTGCTGGCAAACACATGCATGTGTATTTCAACTTTGGGGTGCACACCTTAATGCAATAGGCTGCGCACACCTATGGGCGGTGTAGGTGGAAGCGGCGGTGGAGGAGGACCAGGGCCGGATTAACAGCATCATGGGCTTGGTGCTGAGGATTTTGAAGGGCCTTAAGGGCCGTGCCTTGCCATGCACCCAGAGGAGGAAGGGTGCAGCCATGCATGCCTAATTCAACATGGGATGCTGTCTCTGAAGCCCATAAACACATCCATGCATCGCCAACTGTCCCTCCTTGTGCGGCCTTCACGCTGTGTGGGGAGGTTCTGAGGGTGCTGCCTGGGGAAGCGAGCATAGAAGCCAGACTTCTGTGTTTACAAGTGACAGAAGAGCGGTAACAGTGAATATGGCCAACCCGGGGCCTATATAAAAGGTAGGGGCCTGGAGCTGCAGCTCCAATAGCCCCTACATTAATCTGGCCCTGAGGAGGAGGACGAGGTAGCCAACACTGCTTCTTTTCAAAAATTTTAAATGAGGGTACACCCCAAAAGAGTGAGAAAGAGCAAAAATGGAACAATGGGGGGGTAAGGTCGGTATCCATTGCTATTCTGCATAAGGTACGGAAAAGTCCCGTGGGATCCATGCCTGGTTCATTTTAATGAACGTGAGCTTGTCCACATTGTCTCTGGACAGGCGGCTGCGCTTGTCTGTTATAACGCCCCCAGCCGTGCTAAATACCCGTTCAGATAATACACTGGCTGCAGGGCACGCCAGCACCTCCAAGGCGTAAAGGGCAAGCTCAGGCCATGTGCCCAATTTGGAGACCCAGAAGTTGAAGGGGGCAGACCCGTCATTCACTACATGTAGGCGTGTGCACACATACTGCTCCACCATGTTGGTAAAATGCTGCCTCCTGCTAAGACGTTCCATCTGAGCTGCTGGTGCTGCTGTTTGTTGTGGCGTGCTGACAAAGCTTTTCCACATTTCGGCCATGCTAACCCTGCCTTCTGAGGTGCTGGCGGTGCCCTGGTTGCGTTGGCGACCTCCTCCTCCTCCTCCTCTGCCTTGTGCTTCCACTGTGGCCCCGCTGTCAGATGGGAATGCCAGCAGCATGGCGTCTACCAGCGTGCGCTTGTACTCGCGCATCTTGCGATCGCGCTCCAGTGAGTGAATTAAGGACGGTACGTTGTCCTTGTAACGGGGATCCAGCAGCGTGGCCACCCAGTAATCAGCACAAGTTAGAATGTGGGCAACTCGGCGGTCGTTGTGGAGACACTGCAGCATGTAATCGCTCATGTGTGCCAGGCTGCCCAGAGGCGACGAAAGGCTGTCCTCTGTGGGAGGTGTATCGTCCGTGTCCTCTGTATCCCCCCAGCCACGCACCAGTGATGGCCATGAGCTGGCCTGGGTGCCACCCTGCTGTGAACATGGTTCCATCTCCTCCTCCAGCTCCTCCTCCTCCTCATCCTCCTCATCCTCCAGAACTGTGCCCCTGCTGGACAATTGCGTCCCTGGCGTTTGCGTGTGCAGGAACCCACCCTCGGAGCCCCTTGCGAATGACTGCCCTGAAAGCCTTGGAAATGTTACCTCTTCATCCTCCTCCTCCTCCTCATCCTGTGCCACATCCTCTTCCATCATCGCCCGAATTGTTTTTTCAAGGAGGCATAGAAGTGGGATAGTTAAGCTGAGAACGGCGTCATTGCCACTGGCCATGTTGGTGGAGTACTCAAAACAGCGCAACAAGGCACACAGGTCTCGCATGGAGGCCCAGTTATTGGTGGTGAAGTGGTGCTGTTCCGCAGAGCGACTCACGCGTGCGTGCTGCAGCTGAAACTCCACTATGGCCTGCTGCTGCTCGCACAGTCTTTCCAGCATGTGCAAGGTGGAGTTCCACCTTGTGGGCACGTCACATATGAGGCGGTGAGCGGGAAGGCCGAAGTTACGCTGCAGCGCTGCCAGGCGAGCAGCAGCAGGGTGAGAACGCCGAAAGTGCGCACAAACGGCCCGCACTTTCTGCAGCAGCTCTGACATATCGGGGTAGTTTTTAAGGAACCTCTGCACCACCAAATTCAGCACATGCGCCAGGCAAGGGATGTGCGTCAAACCGGCTAGGCCCAGAGCTGCTATGAGATTTCGCCCGTTATCACACACCACCAGGCCGGGCTTGAGGCTCGCTGGCAGCAACCACTCATTTGTCTGCTGTTCCATGCTCCTCCACAACTCCTGCGCGGTGTGTGGTTTGTCCCCCAAACAGGCAAGTTGTAAAACTGCCTGCTGTCGTTTACCCCTGGCCGTGCTGAAGTTGGTGGTGAAGGTGTTACGCTGTCCGGATGAGGAGGCGGTAGAGGATGAGGAAGCAGAGTAGGAGGAGTTACGAACAGGAGGCAAACTGAAGCGCCCTGCAATCCTCGGTGGTGGAAGGACATGCGCCAAATTGCTATCCGCCTCAGGCCCATCCGCCACTGCATTTACCCAGTGTGCCGTTAGGGAGATATAACGCCCCTGACCGTGCTTACTGGTCCACGTATCCGTAGTTAGGTGGACCTTGGCACAGATGGCGTTGCGCAGTGCACACCTGATATTTTCCCCCACTTGGTTGTGCAGGGAAGGGATGGCTTGCCTGGAAAAGTAGTGGCGGCTGGGCACGACGTACTGTGGGACAGCCACCGACATAAGGTTTTTAAAACTGTGCGTCTCCACCAGACGGAATGACAGCATTTCAAAGGCCAATAATTTTGAAATGCTGGCATTCAGGGCCAGGGATCGCGGGTGGGTAGGGGGGTACTTCCTCTTCCTCTCAAGTGTTTGGGAGATGGAAAGCTGAACGCTTCCACGGGACATTGTGGAGATGGTTGTTGGTGACCCAGGTGGTGGTGTTGCTGACAGATCGTCTGTTTGCGGGGTGGCAGGTGCCGGTATCACTACAGATGTGGCTGGAGCGGCCGAGACTGCAGCAGAAGAGGAAGCAGGATGAGCCAGAGACGTTTCTTGGTTTTGAAGGTGTGTACTCCACTGCAGCTCGTGCTTTGCACTTAGATGCCTGATCATGCAGGTTGTGCTCAGGTTGAGAAGGTTCATGCCTCGCTTCAAGCTCTGATTGCACAGGGTGCAAACCACTCGTGTCCTGTCATCAGCACATTTTCTAAAGAACTTCCACGCTAGAGAACTCCTTTGAGCTGACTTTGGTGCGCTCGTTCCCTTGCTGCGTTGGGCAGTAGCGGGCGTAGTGTCTAGGGCACGGCCGCTCCGCTTCTGCACCCTGCTCCCTCTTCTGCTGTGCTGGTGGCTCTGTGCGACCACCGCCTCTTCCTCCAAACTACTCAGGTCACCTGCATGACGTTCATTCCATGTGGGGTCGAGGACCTCATCGTCCTCCACATCATCTTCCACCCAGTCTTCACCCCTGCCCTCCTTGTCGGTCTCCACAATGCTGAACGCCGCAGCAGTTGGCACCTGCGTTTCGTCATCATCGGAGACGTGCTGCGATGATCCTTGCATGTACTCATCTTGAGAAATAAGTGGTTGGGCATCGCTGCACTCAATCTCTTCCACTTCTGGGGCAGGGCTAGGTGGATGGCCCTGGGAAACCCTGCTGACAGAGTCCTCAAAAAGAATAAGAGACTGCTGTATGGCTTGGGGCTCAGACTGCTGGCCTGATTTGCAAGGGGGTGAGGTGAAAGACGGTTGGACATTGGCTGCAGGTGCCAACTCTGACCTTTCTGCAGTAGACTGGGTGGGAGACAATGTGAAGGAACTGGAGGCACTGTCAGCAGCAAACCAATCTACTATCGCCTCAACTTGTTCTGGCCTCATCACTTCTAGGGGCGTTTGATGCCCTACCAAATACTGATGCAGGTTCTGTCGCCTACTCACACTTGAGGAAGGTGTTTCACTTGTGCGTGTAGCTGGCACAGATCGACCATGTCCTCTCCTTGCAACAGGAGCTCTACCAGCAGCACCACGACCCAGGCCACGGCCCTTATTTGACGGTCTCCTCATATTTCTGTAATTTAAGATCTTGCCCTAGAAAGGTTTTTATTGAATAGCGGAATAGAAAATATGATCCAAAAAAAGTGTATGTATATCACACGTACACAACCACACTAGGCCCCAATTACTATTGTTTGTACCCCTAAAAGGCTAGATGAGGAGTAGGGGGAGTATGGAACAGGCAGCACCCTCAAACCTTCAGAAGTATGAGATGAACCCCAACAACTTGGAAAGGTGGATCTCTCTCACACGTACCGACACAGACTATCCCGCAATTCAATTGATCCTCAAAGGTTTTTATTGAATAGCGGAATAGTAAATATGATCAAAAAAAGTGTATGTATCTCGCACGTACACAACCACACTAGGCCCCAATTACTATTGTTTGTACCCCTAAAAGGCTAGATGAGGAGTAGGGGGGGTATGGAACAGGCAGCACCCTCAAACCTTCAGAAGTATGAGATGAACCCCAACAACTTGGAAAGGTGGATCTCTCTCACACGTACCGACACAGACTATCCCGCAATTCAATTGATCCTCAAAGGTTTTTATTGAATAGCGGAATAGGAAATATGATCAAAAAAAGTGTATGTATCTCGCACGTACACAACCACACTAGGCCCCAATTACTATTGTTTGTACCCCTAAAAGGCTAGATGAGGAGTAGGGGGGGGGTATGGAACAGGCAGCACCCTCAAACCTTCAGAAGTATGAGATGAACCCCAACAACTTGGAAAGGTGGATCTCTCTCACACGTACCGACACAGACTATCCCGCAATTCAATTGATCCTCAAAGGTTTTTATTGAATAGCGGAATAGGAAATATGATCAAAAAAAGTGTATGTATCTCGCACGTACACAACCACACTAGGCCCCAATTACTATTGTTTGTACCCCTAAAAGGCTAGATGAGGAGTAGGGGGAGTATGGAACAGGCAGCACCCTCAAACCTTCAGAAGTATGAGATGAACCCCAACAACTTGGAAAGGTGGATCTCTCTCACACGTACCGACACAGACTATCCCGCAATTCAATTGATCCTCAAAGGTTTTTATTGAATAGCAGAATAGTAAATATGATCAAAAAAAGTGTATGTATCTCGCACGTACACAACCACACTAGGCCCCAATTACTATTGTTTGTACCCCTAAAAGGCTAGATGAGGAGTAGGGGGGGTATGGAACAGGCAGCACCCTCAAACCTTCAGAAGTATGAGATGAACCCCAACAACTTGGAAAGGTGGATCTCTCTCACACGTACCGACACAGACTATCCCGCAATTCAATTGATCCTCAAAGGTTTTTATTGAATAGCGGAATAGGAAATATGATCAAAAAAAGTGTATGTATCTCGCACGTACACAACCACACTAGGCCCCAATTACTATTGTTTGTACCCCTAAAAGGCTAGATGAGGAGTAGGGGGGGTATGGAACAGGCAGCACCCTCAAACCTTCAGAAGTATGAGATGAACCCCAACAACTTGGAAAGGTGGATCTCTCTCACACGTACCGACACAGACTATCCCGCAATTCAATTGATCCTCAAAGGTTTTTATTGAATAGCGGAATAGGAAATATGATCAAAAAAAGTGTATGTATCTCGCACGTACACAACCACACTAGGCCCCAATTACTATTGTTTGTACCCCTAAAAGGCTAGATGAGGAGTAGGGGGAGTATGGAACAGGCAGCACCCTCAAACCTTCAGAAGTATGAGATGAACCCCAACAACTTGGAAAGGTGGATCTCTCTCACACGTACCAACACAGACTATCCCCCAATTTAACTGATCCCCAAAGGTTTTTGATTAAATAGCGGAATAGAAAATATGATCCAAAAAAAGTGTATGTATATCACACGTACACAACCACACTAGGCCCCAATTACTATTGTTTGTACCCCTAAAAGGCTAGATGAGGAGTAGGGGGAGTATGGAACAGGCAGCACCCTCAAACCTTCAGAAGTATGAGATGAACCCCAACAACTTGGAAAGGTGGATCTCTCTCACACGTACCGACACAGACTATCCCGCAATTCAATTGATCCTCAAAGGTTTTTATTGAATAGCGGAATAGGAAATATGATCAAAAAAAGTGTATGTATCTCGCACGTACACAACCACACTAGGCCCCAATTACTATTGTTTGTACCCCTAAAAGGCTAGATGAGGAGTAGGGGGAGTATGGAACAGGCAGCACCCTCAAACCTTCAGAAGTATGAGATGAACCCCAACAACTTGGAAAGGTGGATCTCTCTCACACGTACCAACACAGACTATCCCCCAATTTAACTGATCCCCAAAGGTTTTTGATTAAATAGCGGAATAGAAAATATGATCCCAAAAAAGTGTATGTATATCACACGTACACAACCACACTAGGCCCCAATTACTATTGTTTGTACCCCTAAAAGGCTAGGAGTAGGGGGAGTATGGAACAGGCAGCACCCTCAAACCTTCAGAAGTATGAGATGAACCCCAACAACTTGGAAAGGTGGATCTCTCTCACACGTACCAACACAGACTATCCCCCAATTTAACTGATCCCCAGAGGTTTTTGATTAAATAGCGGAATAGAAAATATGATCCCAAAAAAGTGTATGTATATCACACGTACACAACCACACTAGGCCCCAATTACTATTGTTTGTACCCCTAAAAGGCTAGGAGTAGGGGGAGTATGGAACAGGCAGCACCCTCAAACCTTCAGAAGTATGAGATGAACCCCAACAACTTGGAAAGGTGGATCTCTCTCACACGTACCAACACAGACTATCCCCCAATTTAACTGATCCCCAAAGGTTTTTGATTAAATAGCGGAATAGAAAATATGATCCCAAAAAAGTGTATGTATATCACACGTACACAACCACACTAGGCCCCAATTACTATTGTTTGTACCCCTAAAAGGCTAGGAGTAGGGGGAGTATGGAACAGGCAGCACCCTCAAACCTTCAGAAGTATGAGATGAACCCCAACAACTTGGAAAGGTGGATCTCTCTCACACGTACCAACACAGACTATCCCCCAATTTAACTGATCCCCAAAGGTTTTTGATTAAATAGCGGAATAGAAAATATGATCCAAAAAAAGTGTATGTATATCACACGTACACAACCACACTAGGCCCCAATTACTATTGTTTGTACCCCTAAAAGGCTAGGAGTAGGGGGAGTATGGAACAGGCAGCACCCTCAAACCTTCAGAAGTATGAGATGAACCCCAACAACTTGGAAAGGTGGATCTCTCTCACACGTACCAACACAGACTATCCCCCAATTTAACTGATCCCCAAAGGTTTTTGATTAAATAGCGGAATAGAAAATATGATCCCAAAAAAGTGTATATGTATATCACACGTACACAACCACACTAGGCCCCAATTACTATTGTTTGTACCCCTAAAAGGCTAGGAGTAGGGGGAGTATGGAACAGGCAGCACCCTCAAACCTTCAGAAGTATGAGATGAACCCCAACAACTTGGAAAGGTGGATCTCTCTCACACGTACCAACACAGACTATCCCCCAATTTAACTGATCCCCAGAGGTTTTTGATTAAATAGCGGAATAGAAAATATGATCCCAAAAAAGTGTATGTATATCACACGTACACAACCACACTAGGCCCCAATTTCTATTGTTTGTACCCCTAAAAGGCTAGGAGTAGGGGGAGTATGGAACAGGCAGCACCCTCAAACCTTCAGAAGTATGAGATGAACCCCAACAACTTGGAAAGGTGGATCTCTCTCACACGTACCAACACAGACTATCCCCCAATTTAACTGATCCCCAAAGGTTTTTGATTAAATAGCGGAATAGAAAATATGATCCCAAAAAAGTGTATGTATATCACACGTACACAACCACACTAGGCCCCAATTACTATTGTTTGTACCCCTAAAAGGCTAGGAGTAGGGGGAGTATGGAACAGGCAGCACCCTCAAACCTTCAGAAGTATGAGATGAACCCCAACAACTTGGAAAGGTGGATCTCTCTCACACGTACCAACACAGACTATCCCCCAATTTAACTGATCCCCAAAGGTTTTTGATTAAATAGCGGAATAGAAAATATGATCCAAAAAAAGTGTATGTATATCACACGTACACAACCACACTAGGCCCCAATTACTATTGTTTGTACCCCTAAAAGGCTAGGAGTAGGGGGAGTATGGAACAGGCAGCACCCTCAAACCTTCAGAAGTATGAGATGAACCCCAACAACTTGGAAAGGTGGATCTCTCTCACACGTACCAACACAGACTATCCCCCAATTTAACTGATCCCCAAAGGTTTTTGATTAAATAGCGGAATAGAAAATATGATCCCAAAAAAGTGTATGTATATCACACGTACACAACCACACTAGGCCCCAATTACTATTGTTTGTACCCCTAAAAGGCTAGGAGTAGGGGGAGTATGGAACAGGCAGCACCCTCAAACCTTCAGAAGTATGAGATGAACCCCAACAACTTGGAAAGGTGGATCTCTCTCACACGTACCAACACAGACTATCCCCCAATTTAACTGATCCCCAAAGGTTTTTGATTAAATAGCGGAATAGAAAATATGATCCAAAAAAAGTGTATGTATATCACACGTACACAACCACACTAGGCCCCAATTACTATTGTTTGTACCCCTAAAAGGCTAGATGAGGAGTAGGGGGAGTATGGAACAGGCAGCACCCTCAAACCTTCAGAAGTATGAGATGAACCCCAACAACTTGGAAAGGTGGATCTCTCTCACACGTACCGACACAGACTATCCCGCAATTCAATTGATCCTCAAAGGTTTTTATTGAATAGCGGAATAGGAAATATGATCAAAAAAAGTGTATGTATCTCGCACGTACACAACCACACTAGGCCCCAATTACTATTGTTTGTACCCCTAAAAGGCTAGATGAGGAGTAGGGGGGGTATGGAACAGGCAGCACCCTCAAACCTTCAGAAGTATGAGATGAACCCCAACAACTTGGAAAGGTGGATCTCTCTCACACGTACCGACACAGACTATCCCGCAATTCAATTGATCCTCAAAGGTTTTTATTGAATAGCGGAATAGGAAATATGATCAAAAAAAGTGTATGTATCTCGCACGTACACAACCACACTAGGCCCCAATTACTATTGTTTGTACCCCTAAAAGGCTAGATGAGGAGTAGGGGGGGTATGGAACAGGCAGCACCCTCAAACCTTCAGAAGTATGAGATGAACCCCAACAACTTGGAAAGGTGGATCTCTCTCACACGTACCGACACAGACTATCCCGCAATTCAATTGATCCTCAAAGGTTTTTATTGAATAGCGGAATAGGAAATATGATCAAAAAAAGTGTATGTATCTCGCACGTACACAACCACACTAGGCCCCAATTACTATTGTTTGTACCCCTAAAAGGCTAGATGAGGAGTAGGGGGAGTATGGAACAGGCAGCACCCTCAAACCTTCAGAAGTATGAGATGAACCCCAACAACTTGGAAAGGTGGATCTCTCTCACACGTACCAACACAGACTATCCCCCAATTTAACTGATCCCCAAAGGTTTTTGATTAAATAGCGGAATAGAAAATATGATCCAAAAAAAGTGTATGTATATCACACGTACACAACCACACTAGGCCCCAATTACTATTGTTTGTACCCCTAAAAGGCTAGATGAGGAGTAGGGGGAGTATGGAACAGGCAGCACCCTCAAACCTTCAGAAGTATGAGATGAACCCCAACAACTTGGAAAGGTGGATCTCTCTCACACGTACCGACACAGACTATCCCGCAATTCAATTGATCCTCAAAGGTTTTTATTGAATAGCGGAATAGGAAATATGATCAAAAAAAGTGTATGTATCTCGCACGTACACAACCACACTAGGCCCCAATTACTGTTGTTTGTACCCCTAAAAGGCTAGATGAGGAGTAGGGGGAGTATGGAACAGGCAGCACCCTCAAACCTTCAGAAGTATGAGATGAACCCCAACAACTTGGAAAGGTGGATCTCTCTCACACGTACCAACACAGACTATCCCCCAATTTAACTGATCCCCAAAGGTTTTTGATTAAATAGCGGAATAGAAAATATGATCCCAAAAAAGTGTATGTATATCACACGTACACAACCACACTAGGCCCCAATTACTATTGTTTGTACCCCTAAAAGGCTAGGAGTAGGGGGAGTATGGAACAGGCAGCACCCTCAAACCTTCAGAAGTATGAGATGAACCCCAACAACTTGGAAAGGTGGATCTCTCTCACACGTACCAACACAGACTATCCCCCAATTTAACTGATCCCCAGAGGTTTTTGATTAAATAGCGGAATAGAAAATATGATCCCAAAAAAGTGTATGTATATCACACGTACACAACCACACTAGGCCCCAATTACTATTGTTTGTACCCCTAAAAGGCTAGGAGTAGGGGGAGTATGGAACAGGCAGCACCCTCAAACCTTCAGAAGTATGAGATGAACCCCAACAACTTGGAAAGGTGGATCTCTCTCACACGTACCAACACAGACTATCCCCCAATTTAACTGATCCCTAAAGGTTTTTGATTAAATAGCGGAATAGAAAATATGATCCCAAAAAAGTGTATGTATATCACACGTACACAACCACACTAGGCCCCAATTACTATTGTTTGTACCCCTAAAAGGCTAGGAGTAGGGGGAGTATGGAACAGGCAGCACCCTCAAACCTTCAGAAGTATGAGATGAACCCCAACAACTTGGAAAGGTGGATCTCTCTCACACGTACCAACACAGACTATCCCCCAATTTAACTGATCCCCAAAGGTTTTTGATTAAATAGCGGAATAGAAAATATGATCCAAAAAAAGTGTATGTATATCACACGTACACAACCACACTAGGCCCCAATTACTATTGTTTGTACCCCTAAAAGGCTAGGAGTAGGGGGAGTATGGAACAGGCAGCACCCTCAAACCTTCAGAAGTATGAGATGAACCCCAACAACTTGGAAAGGTGGATCTCTCTCACACGTACCAACACAGACTATCCCCCAATTTAACTGATCCCCAAAGGTTTTTGATTAAATAGCGGAATAGAAAATATGATCCCAAAAAAGTGTATGTATATCACACGTACACAAGCACACTAGGCCCCAATTACTATTGTTTGTACCCCTAAAAGGCTAGGAGTAGGGGGAGTATGGAACAGGCAGCACCCTCAAACCTTCAGAAGTATGAGATGAACCCCAACAACTTGGAAAGGTGGATCTCTCTCACACGTACCAACACAGACTATCCCCCAATTTAACTGATCCCCAAAGGTTTTTGATTAAATAGCGGAATAGAAAATATGATCCCAAAAAAGTGTATGTATATCACACGTACACAACCACACTAGGCCCCAAGTACTATTGTTTGTACCCCTAAAAGGCTAGGAGTAGGGGGAGTATGGAACAGGCAGCACCCTCAAACCTTCAGAAGTATGAGATGAACCCCAACAACTTGGAAAGGTGGATCTCTCTCACACGTACCAACACAGACTATCCCCCAATTTAACTGATCCCCAAAGGTTTTTGATTAAATAGCGGAATAGAAAATATGATCCCAAAAAAGTGTATGTATATCACACGTACACAACCACACTAGGCCCCAATTACTATTGTTTGTACCCCTAAAAGGCTAGATGAGGAGTAGGGGGAGTATGGAACAGGCAGCACCCTCAAACCTTCAGAAGTATGAGATTGTGTTCACTGTACCCCACAAAGATTGAGTTCACTGCACCCCACAATGATTGTGTTCACTGCACCCCACAAAGATTGTGTTCACTGCACCTCACAAAGATTGTGTTCACTGTACCCCCCAAAGATTGTGTTCACTGCACCCCACAAAGATTCTGTTCACTGTACCCCACAAAGATTGTGTTCACTGCACCCCAAAAAGATTGTGTTCACTGCACCCCAAAAAGGATGTTGTTCACTGCACCCCAAAAAGGATGTTGTTCACTCCACCCCAAAAAGATTGTGTTCACTGCACCCCACAAAGATTGTGTTCACTGCACCCCAAAAAGATTGTGTTCACTGCACCCCAAAAATGATTTTGTTCACTGCACCCCAAAAAGGATTTTGTTCACTGCACCCCAAAAAGGATGTTGTTCACTCCACCCCAAAAAGATTGTGTTCACTGCACCCCAAAAAGATTGTGTTCACTGCACCCCACAAAGGATTTTGTTCACTGCACCCCAAAAAGATTGTGTTCACTGCACCCCAAAAAGGATGTTGTTCACTGCACCCCAAAAAGGATTTTGTTCACTGCACCCCAAAAAGATTGTGTTCACTGCACCCCACAAAGGATTTTGTTCACTGCACCCCACAAAGATTGTGTTCACTGCACACCAAAAAGGATTGTGTTCACTGCACTCCAAAAAGATTTTGTTCACTGCACCCCAAAAAGATTGTGTTCACTGCAGCCCAAAAAGATTGTGTTCACTGCAGCCCAAAAAGATTGTGTTCACTGCAGCCCAAAAAGATTGTGTTCACTGCAGCCCAAAAAGATTGTGTTCACTGCAGCTCACACACAGAAAAATGGATGTGGATCACTGACACCTGCCTATCTCCAATCCCACACCACACAGCAATATCGATTGTAGTTTGTAGAACACAGTTTCCCTAAAATTCAGCAGACTCTGTCCCTAACAGGATTGAGAAGAGATCGTAGATCAGGATTGAGTGCAGACCCCACCCCCCACACAGCAATATCGATTGTAGTTTGTAGAAGACACTGACCCTATAATTCAGCAGACTCTATCCCTAAAATGCCTACAACTCGCCCTGCCTAAACACTCCGACCTGTCCCTCAATTCTATCCGGACACAAATGGTTTTTTCCTGCCTATCTTTCCCTAATCAGCAGCCAGCACGTTGATGTGTGCTCTGTCCCTGAATCTAAGCAGCATAATGACGCCGCTGCGGCTGCCTCGAACTTATAAAGACTTGGTCACATGCTTCAGACGGCCAATCACAGCTACTGAGACATTTGCAGGCATGGCTGGGATGGCTTAAGGCACACCAGTTAAACGATTGTTGATTGGCTGTTGAAAGCCCGCCATGAAAAGAGCGCCAAAGCATGCAAAACCCGGAAATAAAACGACCGAACACGGATTTTTACCCGAACATACAGTAAAGTGTCCGTGTCCGTGTTCGGGTACAAAAAATCCAATTATTCGGTACGAACACGAATAATACAGTCCGTGTTCGCTCAACACTACTGCTGATATCCATGAAAATGTTCCACCATTGAAATGACAAAATGCTGCAGCCTATAATTATCCAAAAATATGACATCTGGTAGTAAATTAAACTAAAAAAAAATATTCAATTTTAGATTTTGTAATATTGTGCTCCTAAGAGTACTTGTCATCACATTTTCTGTGCCTCACCATTCAGGCACAGGAAAATGTTGGGAGCTTACACCGCCGCATATATGAGTCTATCAATGACCATGTAAATAATGTGTTTATATTTTAATCCAAATTACTTTTAATATTGTAACCAATAAAATGTTGTTTTTTTATTCCGTTGTGTTTAGATGTTATATGTATGAATTGTTGCACCCTAAAAATCCCATTCATGTATTCTTGTGCTCGAATTACTACTAAAGGGATGTGGCGCCATATAGTCATGTGTCATACACCCACACCATAAAGAACCCTCACCTCTTAAGTGTGCTTTGAAGAGGTCAGACAGCACTTAAAGTATGTCCCAACGCACACTCCGGGTCCTTCTGTTACTAATTATAGCCAACCACTTCCTCATACAAGGATCTTCATTAATAAGGCACTCAGGGGACAATAGTTGAGAAAAACTCTAAAACAATAACATTTTATTTAAATAAAAAAGGTGTACACTTACAGAATATCACTTTAGGAGAGCTTTCACAAACTAATAATAATTGCAAAAAAGCCAGTGATCCAAGATGGCACAGAAGCTCCTGACCTGATAAATTGCATATATATTTAGGACGCAATGCCATTCTGACTGACCCAACCTTTGAGAAATTCCTGTATGGACGCAATGCATCATGTTGGCTGAGATTCATGACATCATCACTTTAGGCAGAGCCTTAGCACCATCTTGGATGGAATCTTAGTGCAGACTTCTGGGAAAATCAGGGAGCTAATCACGCAAATCAGGAAAAACATTTCTGGGGATGTTCTGTACACTAGCTAACCAGTGTGGCAGAACTGGAGCTATTCAATTGCCACTGTCCCAAAACCTGTCCCAAAACCAAAAAAAAAAGTGTTTGTTAACACATTTCCCCACATGCAGGGTCTCTTCTCGAGAGACATCCCCCCAAAATAAATGAATGCCCAGATTTGAGGGCAATGCTTAAACAAGCTTTGTTTTACTGAACAGGATGCAGCCAACAAAAAAACTGTAAAACATTCAATTGAATTTTATCACAGGCAGCATACACTTCAGTAGCTCAGTTGGGAGAATTTAGTGATTGCTATAACTGATGCAAATAAAGTTTATATATACATAAAAGTACAGTAAAACTGCAGGAAAGGGTACTGGGGGGCAATGTAATGTGAATTTATTTTATTTTGAATGGTATCAGTGTGCTTGGTGTGTTTTACATTTGAATTTGCCGCCGGTTCCACCCCCCTGCGAACGTCACGTCGCAGGAGACGGAAGCCGGGGCACGGAGAGGATTGGGAGGAAGATTCGCCACCGCATACCACTCGCATACATCGCTGGATCCCGGTGACAAGGTAAGTAACCTCTTTTACAGGATCCAGCGATGCTTCTGGCGGTACCCCGAGTGTGGCTCGGGGTTACCGCTTTTGGCTCTGAAATTTAACCCCGAGCCACGCTCGGGAATACCGCTAAGGAGGTTAAGTAATTGACCAGGAGATTCTCTGGCTAACAGTTGAAAGTAAACAAAGGGGTAAGGATGCTGACTGAGGTCATTACCCAAATATGGAGGTGGCCATATTTGGACAATGGTGCCAGCCAGTGTCCATGCTTCTTTGATGAATGTCTGCTGTTAGCCAGAAAATCTCCCAGCCAGCAGATAAATAATGCCGGAGATGAGTCACCCGTTGCTATGTAGTCATTGACCGCTGGCATCCTAGCCACCACAAGCCCTCTGTAGGAAGCTATCACATTAAAAGAGAAGTTAGGGGAATCTCTAGACTGAGAAATGAGTAATTTACAGACCGCAGATCGGTTCTCGGTCTTTAATGAGCAGAGAGCGTAGGGCCAATACAGTGCCTATATTTAAACTGGGATCAAAGTGTTTACCAAAAAACTATAGACCTGTTAGTTTAACTTATATAGTTGGGAAGATACTGGAGAGTTTTAATAGATCTTGATAGAAAAAAATATTTTAAGCAACAGACAGCATGGCCTCATGAAAGACAGAAGTTGCCAAACAAATATGAATTATTTTTATGAGGAAGTAAGTAAAACCTTGGACAGAGGGATGGTTGTGGATGTAGTATACTTGGATTTTGCAAAAGTGTTTGGCACAGTTCCCCACACACAGCTAATATGTAAGGTAAAGTCTACAGGCTTTTTTGAAAAATCAGTTTGTAAATGGATAGAAAACTGGCTACAGGATCTTATTCAGAGAGTAGTGGTTAATGATTCTTACTCTGGGTGGTCTAAGGTTGTTAGTGGTGTACCCAAGGTTCAGTGTTGGGACCCTTACTTTTTGATATCTTTAAAAAAGGTATAGGGTCTGGGATAAAAAGTAGAATTTCAGTCTTTGCAGATGACACCAAGCTGTGCAGTGGAATAACTTCCTTACAGGATGTCTCCAACTTACAAGTCAACCTCAATGCACTGTTTCATTTGGGCATCTATGTGGCAGATGAAGTTTAATGTTGATAAATGTAAAGATATGCACTTGGGTGCTAAGAATATTCATGCATCATAGATACTAGGGGGAGTACAACTGGGGGAATCAATGGTGAATAAGGATCTATGTGTTCTGGTATATCATAGGCTTAATAATAGCATGCATTGCCAAGCTATGGTTTCCAAAGCAAGCAAAGTCCTTTCTTGTATGAACAGAGGTATGGACTCCAGAGAGAGATATCATTTTGCCCCTGTATAAATCATTGTTAAGACCTCATCCGGAATATACAGTTTAGTTTGGGAACCAGTTCACGAAAAAAGGATATTTGGGAAATGGAGAAAGTGCAGAGAAGGCCAACCAAACTGATAAGAGGCATGGAGGAGTTCAGCTTTGAGGAAAGATTAGAGGAACTGAATTTATTCTCTCTTGAGAAGAGGAGATTTAGGGGGGATTTGATCAACATGTATAAATACATAAGTGATCCATATAGTGAGCTTGATGTTGAGTTATTCACTTTAAGGTCATCACAGAGGACAAGGGGGCGCTCTTTACATCTGGAGATTTAATCTCCAAACACAGAAAAGCTTCTTTGCAGTAAAAGCTGTGAAAATGTGGAATAGACAAGAGCAATGCAGAGTTGGCAGAGGAGGAGAGGATAGCCGCACCAATATAAAAAGCTGCAGCGTAGCCCCATCCAGCCATCACTCCATGCCCCTACATTAATAAAGAAGCACTGGAGCGTGCTTCTGCCCAGCCATCAATCCATTCTTACTGCTGAGAAATCAAATACATTAAAATGAATTAAAAAAGTTTACCATGATTAAACACATAAAAATGAATAGAAAAATTGCATGAATAAATCCAATTTAAAATTTCCACAAATGTATTGCATTAAATACTCTGGGCAAAAAAAATGTATATATCAGCCAGTATAGTTCTAAAATGTAAAATATACCTAGAGAGCCTAAATGGAACAATCTAAATGTTACTAATGTAGCAGTTCAAGAGAATTTCTATATTTAAACCATTAGGAACCATTGGATTGGCTAGCCCAGTTAAAATTGCCACTTTCACGAATCAAAGCATTGTGGCTGAAACATGCATACAGACACGGCTGGCTGTAATATTACAATTTAGGTGGGTGGTCGGGGGAGGACGTTAAAATTGTGGTCCAGCTGCCCATAATTTTTCTGCAGCTCGTGTGAACGAGTCTGAAGCATGTCACAGGCAGAATTACCAGATAAAATAAAAAGGAAAAAGGCTTAAAAGGCTAATGCATCCACCACCTCTTCTAAATGGTAAGCTGCAATATATTACATTTTTATTTTAAGGATTCGATACACTTTAATAACTGATATACTTACTGATGCTGACACTTTAATTTGATATATATATATATATATATATATATATATATATATACAGTATAAATGTTCTACTTTTTGGAGTTGTAAATAGTTAATATGGATTTACCTTAAGGCCTCATGCACACTGGTCACATTGACCAACTCAGCTAGATGCCTTTCTCCTGGCAGCAGAAAAAAACTCTTGATGCTTGTAAACACGGGAACACGTTAAGACGTGCTTAGATGCGTTAAGTGCTTGGGCTTCCATTCATTTAATTGGCTAGAATAATAGTTTATTCTGGCTATTGAAATTAATTACCGCTCAAATTGATTAATTGTTGATTAGTCTAAACTAAGGATTATTAACCACTTGACCTCTGGAAGATTTTACCCTTTTCATGACCAGGCCATTTTTGCTATTTAGCACTGCACTATTTTAACTGGTAACTGGAAGGTCGTGCAACACTGTACCCAAATCAAATTTGTATAATTTTTTTCAAATAGAGCTTTCTTTTGGTGGTATTTGATCACCACAGGATTTTTTTTTTTTTTTTGTGATATAAACAAAAAAAGACCAAAAATGCTGAAAAAAAAAACAATATTTTTAGTTTCTGCCACAAAACATATGCAATAAAAATGTCAAAAAATCTAATTTCTTCATAAATTTTGGTCAAAATGTATTCTGCTACATGTCGTTAATTTAAAAAATCCCAATAAGCGTATATTGATTGGTTTGCGTGAAAGTTATAGTGCCTACAAACTATGGTATTTTTACTGGAATTTGTTATACTACTCAGGGCTTTTTTTCCTCAGAGAATAGGTGCAGGAACTCCCTCTTTTAGAGGTACCTCTTTTTTCCGCCCCCTACCCACCTCCAAGCACTGTTCCTTGGTTCCATCCCTTACCCACCTCCCAATACTGCCCTTTAAGACAATACAGAACCAAGGATCATTTTGTGGTGTTAAGTAATGTGTATGGAATTTGGGAATGATAACAAGAAAAGCAGTAAAATAAATCCCCTGCAGCCAGCAACAATAGATCCCTCTAACAACAATGGACCACCCGCAACAAAATTTCCCCCTCAACAACAATAGACTCCCAGCAGCAACAACAACATATCTCCCTACAGCCAGCATCAATAGGCCCCTCCCTCAACAGTAGATCTCTCCCAGCAACAACTGACCCCCAGCAACATAAGACCCGCCCCCAGCAACAATAGATCCCACAGCAGCAACAATAGACCTCAGTAACAACAGACCCCCTGCAAAAATATATCCCTTCCAGTTAGAATAGATCCCCCAGCAGTTATTATCAATAGACCCTGCAGCACACCCCAGCACCCTTTGCCATTACATACAGTCAGTCCTGGAGGTGCTGCGTTCCCCCGCGTTCCCGCTGAAAAAAAGCCCTGATACTACTAATGGCGGTTATTAGCAACTAATTATGGGACTGCGATAGTGCAGCTGCCAAACATTCCTCTGCCTCTAAACTCTTCTAAATGCCTCATGCACCCCAGAGATCCTAAATGCCTGGGTTACATTTTTTCTGCCCCTAAAAGCCCCTCTGTGTTAGCCTAAGCCTTTTAAATGGCCAGAATAAATTATTATTCTGGCCAAATAAATGATTTAACACCCAATCGCTTGATGCGTCTAAACACTTTACCGCATTTTCAAGGGTTTTTTCTGCTTCCAGGAGAAAGGCATCTAGGTGAGTTGGTCAAAGCGTCTAGAGCAGTGGTTCTCAACTCCGGTCCTCAGGACCCACTAACAGGCCAGGTTTGCAAGATAACTGAAATACATCACAGGTGATATAATTTGCTGCTCAGTGATTGTAGTACTCAAGTCTGCATCTCCCCAAGGTAATACTTAAAATCTGGCCTGTTAGAGGATCCTGAGGACTGGAGTCGGTCTAGAGGGACATTTAAGGGCTGGAAAAAAAAAAATCAAACATCTGTAAAACAGGCACTTAGGAGCTCAAGTGTACACGAGCCCTAATTAGTAATGCTGCACTTGTCTAAAGCCTCTCTTGTGGTACATGTAACCATTGGTATAAAACATAACAAAAAAATGAAAAGCTTTATGAGTAATGAAGATGTCAGACTACTTAATACCAGGTTCATAGTAAAAAGGCCTTTGGAATAAAATCAAGCTGCCTCTGGAGTTTCGGTCGCCAAGACATCGGCACAATGGAGCTTAATGCCAAGAAGGAGGGTTAATGTGGCACCCGGTAGTTTTGGACACCAGTACAATGACATTTTGAGCACAGCTAAACCACACAGGAATATTATCATTACAGGAGCAGCACATCTGAGTCTTTAGAAAGCATTGGCAGGCTCTTGTGTAAGACACATTTATGAATGAGCAATGTTAGTTTTGCTCCCTCCGGGGAAAGGAGGAAGAAGCTGGCTTTATTTAGAAATCAATACACAAATTAGGGAGCAGTTGCAATCAATGACAGTGTAACACTTTACCCTGGGACAGGTTCAATACCATAATGACAAGATGAAAGACACAAATATTGAGAAATGATCCGTTTGTGGGAAAAGGGACTTGCAGAGAGTCTGCTTTGCCCAGTGACCTTGACTGACGCTACTTGTTACAGCACTTAACTTCCTTCCCTGATATAATTGTTGTTTGCTGAATAGTAGAAAGGATCTAAAAACTGTGTGCCTCATGTTGTCAGCACAATACCTCGAAACATCAGTTATAAGTTTGCTACATTGCCAACACCCATCTGTACATCTGTACCAAAGCTAGGAAGATGTCACCTGTCAAAATGTGATAATATATTAGAAGGTCAGTACACATTCCGACTATGTCAGATTACACTATGCTGAAAAATGATAGGACATGTGTCTTTTCCTAACTATGTAGCTATGTATAGTTAGTCATGGTTATTATGGGTTATAAGCTCTGGGGAAAATTCCCTTGCAAAGTGCAACTTCCCTTGCGAAGTGCACAGTCTATTTGCCTTTAGTAGATCAACCTCATGGAGTAGTAGTAGTAGTAGTACTAGTAGTAGCATTAGCAGCAGTATTAGTATCATTAAGTAGATTAAAGAGGTTGTAAACCCATACAACTTTTTTTTTTTTGCAACCTGTAAGAGAAACACATAATGAGCTAGTATGCATCGCATACTAGCTCATTATGAAATACTTACCTTAGAACGAGCCCCCGCCGTGCCGCCCGCTTACCTGTATGACGGGCGACATGTCCAGTCGCCCGTCTTCCGGGATCGCGGCATCCGGCCATCTGATTGGCCGGAGCCACGGTGACGTCACTAGCGCGCACGCGTGCGGGAGCCGACAGTCACGGCACGGGGGCCCTGAAGAAACGGCACCAGCGGCCGTTCCTTCAGAGCATGCGCCAGTGACGTCACTGGCTGCATGTAAGGTAAAGATCTCCTAAACGGTACATGTTTAGGAGATATTTACAGTACCTATAGGTAAGTCTTATCATAGGCTTACCTATAGGTAAAAGTGTCAGAGGAGGGTTTACTTCCTCTTTAAGTACATTTCTTCTGTAATGTTGAGAAAATGTTGCCACTCACCCAAGTGGCTTTCACAGATATGATAAGAGTCAGGAACATACTCTTGTGTTGGACTCACCCTTTCTTCTTGATAAACCAGGATACAGACTTCTGCACTCCAGGAAAAGCATCCATCTTTATTGAGCATGTAAACGAAGTAGTGAGGCGCTAACACATATATGCAATTGGTCATAAATATAAAAATCACAACCTCAATAAATATACGATAGTGTTGTAACAATCACCAAACAGTGCTTAGTATCCGTGCAATTTAGGGAAGAAAAATACCTATAAATATAGGTGACGGTGCATCATACAAACCTGGCTGTATAGTGAAAAAGATAAAGTGCATGTGCTATATTCTTTTCAAATAAATAATGCAAGCATTGTGAGTAGGTGCACTAATATTGGTGAAACAAATGTAAATATAAATAGGTAAAATTGCTTCATGCAATAAACTATATACAACAAATATACCAGTATGAGAAAAAGTATTGAAGTCTGGATAAAATAAAAGTTCATATGTGTTAAATGCAAATATGGATATGAACATAAAAGTGACACACCATAAAAAATAATTAGAAGGTTGCCAAAAAGTCCATATAGGATATATAAGTTCCAAAAACAAGAGACAATTCTTGCGTAATTCCTTAACCACTTGCCGACCGTCGCACGACTATTTACTGCGGCCTCCAGCCCCTCACAGGCAAAGCGACGTAGGTCTACGTCGCTAGCCTGTGAGGCTTCCAGGGAGCGAGCGCACGCCGCCGGAGGTGCGCTCCCGCGCGTTCACGGACCCCCCCCCCGCGCGTGTGCCCGGTGGACCCGATGTCCGGCGGGCACTCGTGATCGTCCGTGACACCAGAAGAAAGGCAGGCGGCTGATGTAAACAAAGCCACCTGTCATTCTTCCCTGTGTAAGAATGGAGATCAGACGGTTCTACTATGTAGGACCGTTGATCTCTGTTCTTACACTAGTAGCCATGTCCAATCACAGTTAGAAGCACGCCCCTAGGACACACTTAACCCCTTCACTGCCAGTGTAATTTTTACAGTAACAGTGCATATGTATAGCACTGATTACTGCAGTAATGTCACTGGTAACCCCAAAAGTGTCAAAAATGTCAGTCAAGGGTCCGATCCGTCCGCCGCAATGTCGCAGTCCTGCAAAAAAAAAAATCGCACATCGCCGCCATTACTCGTTAAAAAAAAAAAACAACAAAAATTACAAAAATCTTTCCCTTTGTTAGTAAATGCGATAACTTTTGTAGCATAAAACAAATTGGCTGAAAATGTTAAAAAATTTTGATTTTTACATTTTTTTGGGGGGAATTTCATATAAAAAAATGTGAAAAATATTGTTATTTTTGCAAAATTGACGCTCTTTTTTTGTTTACAGCGCATGATCAAAAAATCGCACAGGTGATCAAATACCACCAAAAGAAAGCTCTGTTTGTGGGAAAAAAAAGGACGTCAATTTCGTTTAGGTACAGCATCGCACGACCGCGCAATTGTCCGTTAAAGTCACGCAGTGCCGAATCGCAAAATAGGCCCTGGTCAGGAAGGGGGTAAAATCTTCCGGGGCTTAAGTGGTTAAGTGCTTCTCCTTTTAGTCGGGAGCAGCAGTGATGTAGGGGGTAACTGATCCTTCACCCAGTGAGCTGAGGTCACTTACCAGATGCACTAAGGCCTCTGAGGACCTATAGTGCAGGTAGATCTAAAAAGATTTTTCAGCGACACCCTCCTCCTAGGTGAGGATTCAGGGATGGTATTCTCCTAAGTGGATGGCTCAAGATTCCTGTGTAGATGGCTCAACTTCCAGGTGGCTCAAAAACTACATGAAGAGGTGCAATCATTTTTTATTATGAGTAAAAATAAAAGAAAGAAACTCCCATTTTTTGGTGCCGCTAAGGCACTTGGAAACAGGCAATGTATACAGGTAGGATGGGGACCGCTGGAGAATGTCCTTTCCGCATTCCACGCTAGATTCCCGCAAACCAGACGTGACGTGTGACATGCTGGACCTCAATGCATTTCGCTACTCATAGCGTCATCAGGAAGTCACTTGACTTGACTTCCTGATGACGCTATGAGTAGCGAAATGCATTGATGCATCTTATTTCCATTTAAGTCCATTATATTTAAATTGAAGGCAGCTTCACATTCTTATTACTATTTTAAAAGGAATGCACCAATACTCTCTAAATTTCCTTTATTGATCATGTGAAATCACCATAATCCAGCAAAAAGGCACTGTGGGCACAGAGGAAAAGCCGAAGAGTTTTGCACCCTAAGCAGTGCTTAGTCATGCGTAAGGGCTGCTAGGGCACAAAACGTATCTAATTTTCTTCTGTCCCACAGTGTCTTTTTCTGGATTGTGGAGATTGTACACCCTCAATAAAGACATGTACTTTTTGTATCTTCTTGGTTTCTCATTGCACACAGATAAACAAGCTGAGCAATCAATCGAATGTGAGAAGGGTGTGGAGGATCGTGGTAGTCATATATAGCTAAGAGCCCACATCTACCTACCCTGCCTGACACCCCCCCCCCTTTTTGTTCTTTCCATGCCTCACAGGCAGCATCCTGATTACAAGGCAGCAATGGTTAGCTCAAGCCACCCTGCCTCCTTGTACCCACTTGAGTGTGGTTCTTTGGGGCTATATTTGAACATCACAAGACTTTCGATTGCAATTTCTTCCTAGCTTCCTGTTGTCTTCCACTGCTCTGCCTCCACTGTTGCTGACCCTTGCTATGAACAATTCACTCTCTCTTTCTTGACCCTTGCTTTGGATGCATTCAATGCAGACTCTTGCTTTGAGCACTGCTAGCCTTGCCCACTGCTTGATTATCAGATTATTCCTTTGGTTGCCACCTCCCCAGAACCTAACCTTAGATCACTGATTCCCTACCTTTAGGATCATCTACCAAGATACTTGAACTCTGTCTCTGGGGGTTCTGTCAGTCAGGCATTCCAGTGCTCAAGCCTTGAGGCATACTAGACTTAACTAAAGGCAAAACTTTTCCTTGGATAGAGTGGAGAGGGATTAAAATACCTGACAGTTTTTTTTACTTTGCCCGCGTTAGGGAGATTCACCCTCTCTATTTGCCATGTCTACCATTATCATCCAATGTGGAAGTAAAAGAAAATCCCAGATTTTTGGATGTCCAAATATTCCAGTGTGGACACTATTTCTGGTGACCCTGGTGATAACCAAGGATTCCCTCTTAATTCCTGTTTTGGCTATTGGCATAGAAAGTGAAGGGAAATCTCCAAAATTAACCAGCAAAAAAACACCTCATAGAGATTAAACACCCCCTTACTCCAAAATTAAAAAAAAAAAGAAAAAGGTTTGCCTTTAGTTCTACTTTGCTCGCATTAGTAAATAGATAGGAAGGTATTTTATATTTACTTGTTTTAACCTTTTTTTTTTTTTTGCATTTCTTCGGTTGCTTCCTGGGTTCTGGCTTAAAGTAACTGTAAAGGCAGAGGGTTTTTTTTTTTTTTTTGCATGCAAATAGATAGAAAGCCTTTTGTGTGCAGCAGCCCCCCCTCAGTCCCATAATACTTACCTGAACCGCATTTATATACAGCAATGTTGTAGAAGTGTTTCGGTTGCCTGGGACTGCCCTCCCCATTGGCTGAAACAGCAGCGCAGTGCTATAGCTTTAGCTTTAGTTTTACTTTAAGCCAAAATGATCTGATACATTCCAGAAGTGTTCAAGAGGAGAGGAGGGTTTTTTTCAGCCAGGCACACACTTCTGCCTGTATGTCTGAGCTAAGGGAAGATGGACTTTAGGAAGTAAATGCTACTTAAATCATCTGCCCTTACTCAAGATAGCCACTGCTATAAGTGATTTCTCCCCAAAATAACACAGAGACATGGATGGGTGAGTTTACTTTGCATGTTAAAAATGATTTAAATAGAGTTTTTGATTTGCGTTATTCAGATGCAGTGTTTAAGGTGTTAAGGCAGGTGCTGATTGTACAATAGCATGGCAGGAGATGAAAGTCAGTGAAATCACCCTGTTCTTTTTTCATAATACAGTCACCACAATGCCATCAAGTACTGTATGTGAGTGTTAAAGTGATTGTAAAGTCTCAATTTTTTTCCTCTTAAAATAACAAACATGTTATACTCACCTCCTTTGTGCAGTGGTTTTGCACAGGGAAGCCTGGATTCTCCTCTTCTCAGGTCCCTCTTCAGCTCCTGGGGGCTACAGAACCCTCCTTCCAGTCGAGTGCCCCAACAGCAAGCAGCTTGCTATGGGGGCACCCGAGCTGAGCTGCAGCTTGGTGTATCCATTCAGAAACAGAGCTGCTGTTTGACCCCACCCTCTTTTTCTCCTGATTGGCTATCTGAGTTTGATTGACAGCAGCTAAGGCAGGAGCTAATGGTGTCACTGCTGTATCTCAGCCAATCAGATGAGAGAGTCCCGGACAGCTAAGGCACTCGTGGACATCGCTGGACAGAGATGGACCTCAGGTAAGTATTAGGGGGGCTGAGGGGGGGCTGCTGCACACAGAAGGATTTTTTATCCTAATGCATAGAATGCTATAAGATAAAAAACCTTCTGCCTTTACAACCCCTTTAATTGTCCTAGTTACATGATGGTGTAAATTGTAGTCAAATTGGTAAAGGTGTTAAAAAGGCAGGACACTGGATGACAGCTAGTGTTAAAGACTACTAACCCTGTTTAGGGATGGTTGTTCAATGGTTAACCATATCATATAAATCATACAAATGATATCTCTAGCAGTCATTAACTCTGGTTGTACCTACATTTTTCAATCGATACACTTAGGTACAACCAGCATGCTGAGTTTTACCTGCTATTATTGCTTGCGGCTACCATAGCCACTGGGAATAATCACTGTCTTCTACTGGTAAAAAAAAAAAGGGAAGGGGGGCGCTGGAGCACAGACAGTTTTTCAACTTAATGCATAGAATGCATTAAGGTGAAAAACCTTAAGACTTTACAACCACTTTAATATTTAATACAGCCATCATATATCCAAATAAATGTTTTCTTTTGGGTTTAGTTCTGCTTGAATATTCTTTATTTAAAAATATTTATACTTTTTACTCTAATTACTCCAATTGAGGCCATGCATTGCCAAGATCAGTGCATCTCTGTGCTAGGTTTGACCCGGGTTTTCTGATCAACTACAGACAGGAAGCCTGTACAAATCAACGACAGGCTGACGCTTTAGTGTGTAGAATTTATTAACACTGGAATAGACAGAATCTGGGAAAGCTGTGTATGGAACATGGAGGGATTACCTGTGGTTAGGGATGAGTGTGGACACAGACAATCCATGTCCAGGGGCACACAACTATCAATTAAAGCAGAGCTCCAGCCCCATCACCAAAAAATTCAAAGTCAGCAATATTTGGACACTTACCTGTTCAGGGATCCTGCAATGTCAGCACCTCAGGTCTGGGGTGCTGTCCCCACCATTTCTTGTAAGGGAAACTAGCTTCACTGCCTTGCTGCTTCACAGCTGGTTCCCTATTCTGCATGCACGATGCATGCTGCGCTTTGTGAATGGCCCGGCGGTGTGGGAAAGAGGAGGGGCCAAACTTCCAAGTGACTTTGCAACAGCAAAGTCACCTGAAAGTGGCAGAGGGTACCTGTCAAAAAACCCCCAAAAGGTGCCAAATGTGGCAGCTAAGGGGGGAGGAAGCAAACAAGAGGAGCTTGCCCTTTTGGGTGGAGCTCTGCTTTAACTGCAGATAATAAAAGAGATTGTCAGCCTATCATTCATTTGTACAGGCTTCCTGCCCACAAATTATCAGAAACATATGCCCATACCCACCATAGAAATATGCTTGTTTTTGCAGTGTATGGCCCTAGTTGGCTGTGTGCATGAGCCCTTAAACTGATTAAGCTGGCCATACACTATATAATATGATTGTACAATGTTCTTTAGGGTTACCAAAACTATGTAATATAAGGCCTAAGCTAAGCAATCTATTGTAGCCAATATTGGAATTAGGAGGTTTGTCCCTCAGGGTTTTGGATGATGAAGCCATTTGCTTCATTTAGGTTTGGCAAGTGATTACAGAAATACACGCATCAGATTGTGAGAAAAACTGTAAAGGTTTTTACAGAAATTTTCATAAATTGTTGACAAGAAAGTAAATATAGTGAAATTATACATTATTGAAATAATGCCATATTTGTTAGATTAGAAGTGTATCCAAGTGCTGGACTACAGAAACATAGGGAAGGAGACATTGTCCTTTTTTCAGTCAGTTTTACTTTCACCTAATACTGCTATACTGGATGTAATGTTGCACTCCATTCAGCAGGGGGAGAGCTGTACAGGGCCGGACTGGGAATAAAAACCAGCCCTGGAAATAATTTAATACCAGCCCCATAGCATTATTGAGAAAATTCTGGTTATAAGTGGTAAAAGTGGAGCAATCATCATGGGGGACCCCAGGAACTCTGGGAATGTGGGAGAGGGGGTTACTGATATAAGGGGGGCCTTTATATCAATGCCCTCTTACAACACTGTATTTACTCCCCCCTTACATCACTGACCCCCCCCCCCCAGACTGGCCTGCGGGACTGTCCCTGACCTCCTCTCAGGTGTACTGTGCAGGGCTTAGTCAGTCGGCTCCAGCTTGGTGGCTCCAGTTTTATCCCATAGTCTCCTCTCCACAGTCCACATATGTCTGACTTCTCCTATGGCCCCCATCCTGGCTGCACTCCAACTCTTGACTCCTCTCCAGACTCCCCCTCAAAAAATGCAGACATTATTAAAGACAAGAGATGGTCAGAGGCTGCAGACATGGTACAAAAGATGGTTAGAGACTGAGAACATGATACAGGAGATTGTCAGAGACTGCAGACATGATAGAAGAGATGGTCATAGACTGCAGACATTATACAAGTGATGGTCATAGATTGCAGACAAGATACAATAGATGGTCATAGACTGCAGACATGATACAAGAGATGGTCAGAGACTGCAGACATGATACAAGAGATGGTCAGAGACCACAGACATACAGGAGATGGTCAGAGACTGCAGACATAAATACAAGAGATGGTCAGAGACTGCAGACATGATACAAGAGATGGTCAGAGACTGCAGACATGATACAAGAGATGGTCAGAGACTGCAGACATAAATACAAGAGATGGTCAGAGACTGCAGACATGATACAAGAGATGGTCAGAGACTGCAGACATTATACAGAAGATGGTCAGAGGCTGCAGACATAAATACAAGAGATGGTCAGAGACTGCAGACATGATACAAGAGATGGTCAGAGACTGCGGACATAAATACAAGAGATGGTTAGAGACTGAGGACATGATAGACGAGATGGTCAGAGACTGCAAACATGATACAAGAGATGGTCAGAGACTGCAGACATAAATACAAGAGAGGGTCAGAGCCCACCAAATGCAGCCTTATCAGTGTCCACCAAATGAAGCCTTACCAGTGCCTGGATCACACACATTAGCAATCTCCTACAGGATCAGGGAGCTTGGATTTGAATTGCCTGGATCAGCCACTGTAACAAAGTCCTGCATCCTTGACCAGCTCCTATGATACACATTACACAGATTCAATTTCACAGCATTGGATCAGTAATCCATTTATCACAGGAGACGGTCTAGAAAGCGGGACTTTGTTACAATGGCCGCCGAACATTTTAGACCCAAGCCAGGGGCGGACTGACAGCTCATGGGGCCCCCTGGGCAATAGGAGATTGTGGGGCCCCTGTGTCTCTGCCCAAACTCAAGCCACACCCACACAAAGCCCCACCTACATATTGCAGCTCAGCTGCATAGAGGGGGCATTTAAATATCTACTGCTGCATAGCTTGCATTGAATATCCAGGCTAATATTCATAGAAGCTGCTGGGCACTTTCAGGTTTAAAGATGGCTGCTGAAGAGAGGAGGGAGTGAGGGATGAGAGAGATAGGAATAGGAGGGAGAGATGGGGGAGATAGGAAAGTAGGAGTATAATGGGGAAAGGGGAGAGAGGAAGATGGGAGTGAGAAAAAAAGAGGGTGAGAGAGTAAATAAGGGGAGGCGGGGGAGAGAGGGGGGTGAGAGAGAAGGGGGTAAGAGAGAGGTGGTGTGTGAAAGTTAGAGGGGGTAAGAGAAAGAGGGGGTGGGGGGTATTAGAGAGAGGGGGTAAGAGAGGGAGAGAGGGTGAGAGAAAAATAGAGAGCGGGTGAGAGAAAGAGCGAGGGATAAGAGACAGAGAGAAAAGGGAAGGGGGAGAGAGAAGGGTGTAAGGGGGGGGGGAGAGAGTGGTAAGAGAGAGAGAGAGGGAGATAGGGAGTGAGAGAAAAAGAGGGGGATAGAAGAGGGTCGGGGAGAAAGAGAGAGGGGTGTGTGGGAGAGAGGGGGGGTAAGAGAGGGGGATTAAGAGAGAGAGAGAGAGAAAAAGAGACCAGGGTGTGAGAGGGAGTGAGAGAAAAAGAGGAGTTAAGAGAGAGGGGGTGGGTGAGAGAGAGAGGGGGGAGGGAGAGAGGGGTGTGAGAGAGAGGGGTGAGAGAGGGGGGTTATGAGGAGGAGGAGGAGGTGGGAGAGAGGGTAGGTGAGAGAAAGATCGGGGTGAAAGATGGGGGTGAGAGAGAGAGGGTGGTAAAAGAGATGGTGGGGAAGATAGAGAGGGGTGATAGAGAGGGTAGGTAAGAGAAAGATGGGGAGTGAGAGAGAGAGGGGGGATAAGAGGGGGGAGGTGAGAAAGAGAGAGGGGGTGAGAGAGAGGGAGGGAAATGAGAGAGAGTGGGGGGTATGAGAGAGAGAGGGGGGGAGGTGAGAGAAAAATGGGGGTGAAAGAGGGGGGTAAGGGAAAGGTGGTGAGAGAAAGGGGGGTTGAGAAGAGAGGGGGGTGTGAGAGAGAAAGGTCTACCCTCTGAAAACTTGGCTTTGTTCCAGAATTCCTTACAAATTCACCATCTGCCACATTAATGCCTCTTACTGTATCAGGGACGTAACTAGAACTTACAGGGCCCTGATGCAAGAAACCTTGAAGGGGCCCCCTCCCCCATCAGTCCTTCCCACTGATCTGTTCTGCTGTGGACCCCTTTCCTACTGTCTTGCCCAGCCCCCCCCCCCCCACGGTGGCAGAAAGCAAGTGATATGTCCCCAGCACACCAGGGAATTCCACATAAGGGTCCAATACAGTGGCAGAACTACCAAGACTGCAAAGGTGGCACTTGTGACCGGGACCTGGCGTTCCGCCACTGCCAGGTACCCAGCCTCCTCTTGCTGTTTGCCCCTGCTTTTGGCAATGCTGGTCTGGCTTCTGTCTCTATGCCAGTGGTGGCAGTCTATTAGGACCCAGGTGCTGGTTACATTATGGGGCTGATGGGTGCATGCGGGGGAGAGCTTGCACTATTGGTTGTAGACAACTGAGACCCTGCCTGTCATCTAGCAGCAGTAATGTTGCAAAGCCTTCTCTATTGACATGTCAATCGCGATGTGATCCAGGTGATTCTCCCAGTTGGATCTACTAAACACAGTATTTATTAGCATCAAGAGTACAATCACACATATATCAACCATATGTTCAGCAGCCATGTGTGCTGGCCCTCCTGCACATGCGCTCATCAGCCCCATAAAGTACCCAGCAGTGTGTCCAATTCTGCTGCTGCCGCAGCCATGGATTTAGAGACCAGCGCTGCTCAATAGCAGGGATAGGACAGCAAGAAGAGGCTGGGAACCCTAATGATAATGGAACGCCAGTCGCATATGCAACTTTTCTTATCTTGGTAGTTCTGCCACTGGTCCACAGTGGTGTAATGTTCCGGTACCTTTGGTACCCTAAATTACTCTTTTCACAAGTGTATGCGCCCCACCATTCTCTTTTGGAAAGGTGCGCATACACCTTTAAGACTGAAGCTGTCATCACTCAGCGCCGGACTAGATGGCTATTTAAGTCGCCGGTTCTCACTCACATGTGTTCGTTCAAACACCCTTACCTGGATGCTAACTTGGCTTGAAGCTTTCGTGCTTGCAAGCATACCTCGCTTACGGAACCTCGCTGCGCTGATCCCTGCATCCCGCTTCCGGATCATCCGCTCCTCCTGAACCAACCTTCGGCTGTATTGCTATTAGTGCTAAGTACCCCGCAGGGGAACCCTCTATAAACTTATACTAAGCTTACACTATCTAGCTCTGCATAGTAAAGACTATTTATCACATCTGCATATCTAGATTGCTAGCTCTTAAGACTACTGCTACTTATTCCTGCACTGGGTTGATCACTCTTGTATGTCCACCTGCTACTCTGTCATCTGCTACCATACATGATTGCTAAACCTACCTGCATCCATCTGCTACTGTCTTACCTTCAAGTGTCTGTCACCTACCACCTCCACTCAACCTGTCTCTTAAATCTTCATCACTGTGTTACTACATACATAAAGTCACTCTAGGAACCAGCTTGTTGAGTGTGTGTATTTACTAGCTGAATTAAGACCTTCCACACATGATGAGTCATTGAGGTTGGGAATGGTATCTCAGCATCTCTCTTACATGACTACTGAAGTGGAATATTTCTGCAGCTGAAAATCCACACCATACATGAAACGCAGGAGCGTTACAAGTGGGAGGATTCCCCCATCCACTTGGAATGTGTAGATGCGGGAATTTTTTTTTTTTTCATTCAATCTAAGGCCCCCCTTTCAGATTGGGCAGACACCATCCAGTGGATCTGCCTGCTCAGCGGGGATCCCTCCACTGATCCTCACTGAGCAGGTGGATGACAGGTCCATGTATACTCCACTATGCAGAGCGGACATAGACACAGCCTGCTATTCTCTGTGAGGCAGTCAGATGGAAATGGGCCGACTGTCCATTTCCATTGGTCTGACATCTGATCCAATCCGCTGGATGGATGGGGAATGGATCCCCATCCATCTGTTTTTAGCAGATTGGACCAGATTGGATGCTGGTGGGTTTTAGCAAACACATTTCCACTGACATCTGCTGCTGGCTGCTGCATAAAGAACAATGGATAGTATGGTCGGGTCTGCCTAGAAAAACTGACAGGCAGACCTGATTTGTCCGTTATTGGCTGCCTAAGTGCTGAAAAGTGAAGTTTGGGAAGCTGCTGGAGGAACTGAGAAGGGGAGGGAGACAGATAGGGGAGAGAAGGAAGGGAGATAGGGACAGCTCACTTCAGTGATCACAGAGCAGAGATCGCTCACCTGGGAATCTGGTAGCTGATCATTGACACAGCTAGGAATGTGTAGCAGGCTATTTTTCATATTTCCCGCCCAGGCGCCCACACATCCTCCTTCTCTTTGGCAGGCACAGCTGCATGCCGACTGCCGAGCATAGGAGAGTGGGCAGGCCAGGCTGAGACACGAGAAACAGGGGCGGGAGGAGGAGGAAGTTGTATTCCCCTCTGCTCTCCCGTCCTTAAAGGGGAGGGGGGAGTGTGCTCGCTGGGCTGTCACACACACTCGGCTCAGCTCCAGCCACCGGGCACTTTAGTGGAGGAGGTGGTAGGGGCCGGCGTCCCTCCCCTCTGCCTCAGCTCGCGGCGCACCCGCTGTGCACCTGCTCAGGATCGGCCTTGGGCACCGCTGCAGCCACAGCCCCAAGTGGCCCCAGGGTGGGCGGCCTAGCGGGAAATTTCCCGCTATCCCGCTAGGCCAGTCCGGCCCTGGAGCTGTAGCCAGGAAAGCCTATGGACTTCTATACAGACACAGTTACACTACAGTTCCCTTTCCTACAGCAGCAGTCTACACCTGCACCATGGGGACTGGTTAGAGGACACACTGACTAAAATGTGCACACTGATAACAGAGATTGAGTCATTGGAAGCAGGACACTTAGTAAAAAGTACCTACGCTGTATTCTGGTTCACCAAGATTGTTTTTAAGAGCACCCACCCTGCGTATGGGTCCCAACAATAGCCAGCAGAGGAACACAGCAAAGGACTGCCCCTTTAAAGCCATTCTACAAGCCCCCCTATCTACTACTCCTTAAAGGGTACCTCGATCCAGTTAGCCTAGGCCTAGCATAGTCACTCTTAATGCACTTTAGCGGTATAGTATTCTGAACACAGTAAATGTACTCCCATTACTGTCCACTGCTGCACTCATGGTGATCTTGCTACTGTTTATGCTGATCCCCATGCATAATGTCATCCTTTACCTACTACTGACCACTGATCATACCATATGTTGAGTTGTACTATTACTTTTGCAAATCCATTTTCATGCCTTTATTGTTACCAATCATATCTTGTGACAATATATTAAGACTTGATTTACCAATTGGTTTGGTGTCTGTTTCCTGACCCAGCATCATTATTGTGTATCTGGTATCACCTTTGATGATTTTTTGTGAAATGAGGGGTAAAAGTCAACGAGGAGTTCTAGGCAAAGAACAGGGCACCCATCCTATCCAGCAGCTCCTGGATAAGATATGTCTTTACCTGTTTAGTATATGACTCTATCTTTTCTCTTTAGCTGCCTTCATATGAGGAGGCAAGATTTTTAAATGAGACTTTGGATACTCACAAAGAATTTAACATGCAGAAAGTAAAAACCCACAAAGATCAAGGGTCTGGAAGCAGTTAACTAGAGGTTGGTGAGATCCAAGATTTTGTGAAAAGAACTACCTGATTATGGTTCCTGGATGTCTCTGGTGGTACCCCCTTGCAAGATAAGCTTCAGGGAAGATAAAGGCTATAATACAGATGTCAGGAAAGTTGTACTTGTCTGGTCAGGCTCGAAATCCCTCTGTTAGTCTCTAAGAAAGGACATTGGCCTTAAAGTAATATTAAAGCCACTCCAGTAAACAGTAAAGCACTGATCACAATTTTCCTATGGTGGATTTCTTGAACAGAGCCCCTGATGCATGATTTGTAATTTGTGCAGCAGGAGTTTGCAGGCTACCATCCTTGACATTGCTTCAGTGGTGACAACCAGCAGCTAGATGAATTAGCTAGATACCAGTAAGTGGCCAAGCTCACAATCAGGGTAAAGCCAAGGGTTGTGTCTGGCCAAATACAAAGGCTGCCAGAAGACTAATCTGTAGTTGGTAAGTGTAGCCAGCATTTTTTTTCCAGGGGTAATCAGAGTAATAAAATGTGAAACGGAACACTGTGGAAATATAGGAAAGAAGGACAACATTAGAAATTTCAGGTGAGAACAGCAATGATCAACTACTAGTCAGGGCAATGGTTTGCAAGAGAAGTGCGTAGACCTCATCACTAAATCAATAAATAAAAGAGAAAACAGGTACCTCTGAGTTAAGACTGCGATTTTAATATGGCAAACAAGTAATAAAAACTTACATCAAGGTAAGTATAAGCAGACAAGATGGGTCCTTCCGGTGTCCATGTGGAGGCTGGGGCTTGGAGTCATCACTGTGGGTCTGTAATCATCTCCTCTCTTCCTCTTCCTGTCCAGCAGGAAGTGGAGGGTGTCACGGCAGTGAGATGAAGGCTTGGACAGCAGGTTAAAACCGCAGTGAAATGGAGGCTTGGGCCGCACGGTGGCCGTGATGCTCGTCCACAGGATCTTCCGGCGTAATGACTGACGAGACTGTGGTGGGAAACCAGTGCGCGCTCTTTTTAAAAGGGAAAGAGAAGGACCAATTTATGTGTTCCGGGACAATCCCCTCTAGTGGTGAAGTTATAAAATTACTATCAAAGTAAACATGACTCTACGTTATGGCTGTATGAGTAACAAGGGTCCCTCTAGAGGTCAAACCAGTATGAAATAAAAATAAACAATAATATAAATGTGATACGATGCATGAAGAGAATAATGCCATAGACAATGAGAGGAAAATTAGAAAAAATAAAAATAAAAAAACCATGGGATGAAATGAGAAAGAAATGATGAATGTGGAAATAAAATTAAATATGAATAAAAAAAAAAATAATAATAAATTACTTGTTTGCCATATTAAATCGCAGTCTTAACTCAGAGGCGCCTGTTTTCTCTTTTGTTTGTTGCATGTTTGGAGATCGCTTCTGCTCCCCAACAGGCTGGCCCTGAGCATTCAGACTATTTCCTCATCTCACCTTAAGACTTTATTATAGCCTTGATGTGCTATTATATGGACTACCGTTTTTATGTAGTGCTAACAGCTTGCGCCACTTGTTCCATTTCTTGACTAAATCAATAAATGCCCTATAGACTGAATGAATACCTTTGTGCCTTTTATGTCTGCCTACAGTTCACATTTACCATGTTTTTAAAAATTGGAACAAACTATAGTTTGCTAAAACATATTAAATTTACATTATTGTAACTTTTTTTAAAAAGTAATTCTCAAAGGTAAAAACGAAACAAAATTAAATCCATGTCAAAGGTGATCTACTATTCCTGATTATTAGGATGTCCAATGGATGGACTGATATGCAACTTTTAAATTATTACAGTGATTTTATGCAAAGTTTTCCTCTCTGGTCACCTTCTCTCATCTAGAGGATCCTTAAAGAAACTTGATAAATTGGTGATGATCGAGTCAATGCATTTTAAATGGCTGAGTAAGGTTCAATCATTCTATTATTACCAAAGTAATAATTGTCCTACAAAGAAAAAGAACACACAGCAAGGAATAACCCAGATGCAACTCTTTAATTGCATTTCAGACTTGCTGCTCTGTAACATCGTAATGATTCTTGATTGCACCAAGGAAGGAGAGGCCTTCTCAATAATAACCCTCCTAGCACCCCACAGGAAGACACTCATTATGCATTCTAATTAAAAAAAGCCACAGGAGATTCTATCACACAGCTCACTGTACTAAAAATTGATTTTGCATACTGGGTTCGGAAAGTGAGATGGTGCCGGCTGTTAACTCCCCCCTTAGTAATTATAATCCTACTAATAAACTAAATTAACAGCCGGGTTCAGTATGACAGAGAGCATCCCGCCTTACTGTCTCGTTGTGCTGGTACTTAATAGATGGTATGCTGGATTGCAGTCCCAATGGAAGTAAATTCCTACTGTGAAATTCTGTAACAACTGCAACTTCTCCAAGGGGGATCATGCTGGATCTTGCTTATGTCCTTAATATGGTATGGCATGTGTATTGCTTTATCAACAAAAAGACGGTACAATTTGGACTAAGCTGTGGTATTAATTACATAATTCTATTATATTATTTTAAGGAAAATTTACATTTTTCAAAGCCTGCATGAGAATATTTCAGGAAAGATATTTTTGGAACATAGTGACACATTGTAAACTTTTAAATTAATAAAAGCCTTAAGACATTTGCAAAAATTACTGGACACATGTACATTTATTAAGCACTAGGATTTTAACAAATATAGGCATTACTTTATCATACTTACCAACATGTTGTTGAGCCATTGTGTGGACATATATAATTTGCAATGAAACCTTTGATTACCAAACATTATTTACTTGCACTTTTTATTCCAATTTATCCTGTACATAGCACATGTTGTCTACAAACACAGCATTATTCTTTCAGTTATGATATGCCTTTTACCAGTTCTTGCATTCTTTGCACTAATTCCATAACTGGGGCCAAATTTCTGAAATGTAAAACATAGGCCATAGTTTAGGGTGGCAGGGCTGTGGGGTTCACCACACATCATGTTGCTAATTGTCAGTAACACCTTCCTGCATATTGTCAAAGGTTTCCGACTGCCTCCATACTTGTGCAATCATGTTGGAGCCTCATTGTTGGTGTCTATCTAAAA